>NW_027507758.1:552406259-553006259 GCF_037356315.1 Lithobates pipiens | reverse complement strand
GTCACATCTCCGTAATCAGGGAAATTTATCTGGTGTTTGTAACAACACAGAAGAATCAATAACAAAAAAATATAAAAATCACACTACAGTCTTTATTTTATATTTATTCCTCTCATTTTAACATGTTATGTTCTTTATACAAGCCCCATTTCAAATGACAAAACAAGAACATAATAATAGTTTGACTGATGGATACATTTGTAATCAACATATAGGGTTTGCACCCATGGATGTGTGCTGTAAAGACCTGTTAGGACCATGATTCAGTCTCACACTCCCACCTGTGCCGCCACTTGGCAAGTCTCAGCGACGCTCATATCCAGGCAATGAGAACAGCATCTATCCTGCACCAATTGGCTGGCAGCAGGTCCGGTCTGGCGTCCTTGTTGCTATGCCTTCTACCTCATTTAGACTGGCCAGTTGCCACACGTTCTTGCCTCTAACTGCTCTGTCCTGATTGGCTTCACTTCTCTGGTGCCTTATTTAAGCAACAAAAAGCCAGGGCTCTGGGCTTTTGATAGCATTTCTGCTACCTGACTCTCCATCGGCATCTCTGCTAGTTCCTCCCTGTCTACTTGTCTTGAGTTCTATGTTGCAAACTCCCTGCTCGGATTACTGACTATTCTTTTGGATTCCTGCCTGCCTTGACCTCAGATTGTTTACTGGTTTACCCTTATATGTCACCTACCCTATCTTTGGAACTGTCTATCTAATCACGCTTTCCCACTCCCAGCCCTGACCATGGATCATACTTATAGAGTAACAAATAGTGTAGCGCTGGATGTGTGGAAAAGTGACAGTATACCGCACATAAATAAATTATGCAGTTTACAAGAAAAAATCAAAATGTAAATATACTGAAAATACAACATAAAAAATATGTGAATACTGGAAAGTGTTAATAACTAAATTGTGAGTCCCAGTGAGGATAGTCCACATGTATTAAATGGTGCACAAATATTGTGGTTGATCTTCTCCACGAGGAAATCAGGGAATCCACAAATCAAGTAAAACCAGGGATAGCGGCTTGTCTGAAGTAGTTTCAAAGAATGGATAAAATACTCTTACCAGAGAGGGTGGACTCATCTGTCATAAGACGGTTGAGTCAACAGCGCTTGGGGTCCAAACATGGAACCAATGATGAATTGATAGTAGTCCAAGTGGATGGCTCAGTGGACTGGAGAGACTTCTAATGTTGTAAGGCTGTGATGAGCGTCTCTTGAAGCGTCTCTCGAGGTGTCAGGATCAGGTTAGTCGCATTTGGGCTGCCGGCCCCAAATGTGGGAGATGGTCCGCAAAAAAAGGAAAAAGAAAAAAGGCTCCAAATGGTGCAGATTAGAGGGTAACCATTGAGTTTTATTTTAAAAAAGTCATAAAAATTAACAAAATTATGACATGTGATCACAAAAAATATATATTAAAAGGAACAAAAAAGCAATGTGGGGTGCCAAATGCAAGCCCGACGCGTTTCGACAACATATGTCTTCAACAGGGGCATATTGGAACCCTCCACATTGCTATCTGATTTATAAACTACCCCATAACTGGCCCGCCTATAAAGAGGCGGAGTCAGTAATTAGAAGCAGGATGTGTACGAGATGGTTATCCAATAGAATTGTAAAGTGGGTGGATCACTTTAAACTTGATAACCAATAAACCTAGCCATCCAGTACACAAACGCCTTGTATATACCAATCAGCTAGATGCATTATCAAAATATCAAACAATAAAATTAAAACGTTCACAAAATAAAATTTAAAATCCCACATATATCCCCACATGTCACAAACAGACCACTGACTAGTGTATCATACACAAACAGTTCAGTCGCATGTGGGCATGGAGGGACTAGGGAACATAACATGGTCAACACCCCAGCTAATGTGTAGCAACAGGACACAATATGGCAAATAAAAAAACATTTATACAGCTCATACACAGGAGCTAGATGCTCACATAGCAGGGATGGCCATCACTTTACCAAAGGACCGATCAAACAGCAGGGCAAAGATCACTAAATGGATAGTGCGGCGTCCATACAACAAAGAGTCTCGGTTGCCATGACACCCGCTGGGACGCTGAGCACGCCTGTCCCCACGTTCGGGGTCACGTGACTCCGCACGTCATCACAGACGGTGCATCGCAGAGCCCTCATCCTATCCCATGGCATACAGAATCTGTTGCCATGACACCCAGAAAGAGTGCTGTGCATGCACTTCCTGGTTCTGGGTCACGTGGCCCACGACGTAAGCGCCGCGGGTCACGTGACGTGCCCCATCACGTCCTCCGGACGCGTGGTGACGGACAACAGCGCTATGTGTATTCAACACGGACGCTGAGCGGACATCACTGCTAGCAGGGGGTGTGGCCACAGCCCGTGTCCCCATATGAGGCATTTAGACAGGAAGGGAATATACTGCACAACATGTAAACAAAAGGCAGGTGGATACAAATATAAAAAAAAACAATTACAACCCGCAATGCAGCGTATCCAATGTATAGTGTAAAATGCTAACAATTTACAAATAATACCACAAAGACATCTTTCAATATCATGCAGCTAAATACAATATTAGAAGAAAGAAATTTATGTATGAAGGTACAAATAAAATAAAATAAAAATAAGATTTAGTAGCACCCCATATGACAATATAGGGATGTAATGATGTGGCAAAAATTAGTTGCAGAGAAAATGAGGAAATAGTAAAAAAGGAAAAAAAAGTGAGACTTACATAGTTGTTACATTTACATAGACACACAAGTAATCCAAATCAATAATGATCCGAACTCAAATGTGTGTCTACGCAAATTATTATTGCCATGGGAAGTCAGCTGTTGATCACTGTATTATATGTATATTCCAAAATCCTGATGGATTTTTAAAAACTGAAATATATCGTTACATGAATAGTGGGAGACATACAAATCTATGTTTCATGAAAACCACATAGAGTGTCAGAGAGTAATGATCTAACAATACCCGAGATATATCCATTGGGGGGTGCTCAGCCCTGTTTGGTGGTAAATTTATGCTTGGTTAATGAATTACTCTATATTCACTGAACTTTGTTTGAGTGTTCGCAGCTGTTTTTAAGTTTTCAGTATTTTCTTATTATAGCGCAGTGTTTTCTCTCTAAAATTGTTTTTCATGGATCATACTTGCCTGCTGCCAGTCCTGACCTTGCTACTGTTCACAAGATCACGCTTGCCCACAGCCTGCCTGTGACCTTGGACTGTTGCATTGACTATCTCCAGCAGTGCAAATGGCCCTGATTTTTACCTTGACCCAGTATCATGTGATCAGGAATGTTGTGTAACAGGACCCGGGGCAACCAAGTACCAGTAAGTCTGCTTGCCTTAAGGAAACAGAACCTGATATAGGCAGAAGAAATACTTACTAGCAATAGTTATTGACCTAGGCAATGGGCTGTGCATTACATGATCATGCAGAATATGCATTAGCAACATGTTACTATAAACTTTCTACAACTTTCTAGGATGGCATTGGTACCAAGGGATACAGATTCAACACATAACTGTAAAAAAATATTTCCAAATTTATTAAGCTCAACACTCAAATATACAATATTAAAAGAATCAAAAATGATGTTCAATGCAATATAATTTTTTTGTGTAAACCAACAAAGACCACTGTAGTCCTTTGCGATGGCACCCTAGGTCTTTTAGCCTTTATCCCACTGCCTCCTTCCCCTCTCTTTTTTGAATTTATTAGCAACATGAATTTTGGGTAGAATTCCATTCATTTTTCTTGCACCCACAACACATGCCAATGTAGTACAATGTATAAACAATGCACCTGGCCCTTCAATACACCACTAAACAGAGATTTGAATACATAATGCACTGCAGTGTTTTGTTTTGGAAGAAATCAGGTTCTTTTTTATGTAACGGTAATGGGCCAACCCAGCATGTGGTAATGTGTGTTCAGACAATCAGGCATATGTGACGTGGCCCTTAACAGATAAATGTATATTTTTTATATTCGGAGATGTGAATGGAGCCTAAGCTAAGCAGAATAATGATCAAACTCAGCTGCTTAGCTTCACAGTTCCCTGCGGTGCACACAGGTAGAGAGAGGTGGAAGAAGGAGCAGATTGGCTTTCTCCTCTCCTGTCCTGTCCATGCGGGGGGGGGGGGGGGGGGGCGATTGTCAGTGCAGGCTCTGAGCCGTATGAGAGATATGCTCCTAGCTCAGAGCCCTGCAGCAAGCAACCCCCCCTACAGTGGCGGAACTCTAGGATGGCTTATCCCCTTTCACAGCTCTCATCCGCTTGGTGACCCGGATCCCAGCAGCTCGGGGATGTTTCCCTCTTGGGAGCAGCAGGTTGCTTGGCGTGCCATGATATCAAGGTGTGTTCCTGAACAAAGAAAAAATAATGTTGTGTATACAATTGCCACACAAGTCATATTGTAATTACATTTTAATAAAAATTACCTTTCTGGGGGGCGTGGTTAGCCACAGACTGGGATGGCTGCTTGAGATCCGTGCTCCGCTTCAAGGCAGTGTCATACCACAACCAACAGTGACCAGCTATTCCCAAACCCCTCGATCTGTGAGGGGAGAGCAATGGAAATCCCTCCGGCATGTCTAGAAGGTGGAATCCGCCACCACCTCCACGCCGCCTGACACAATATTTCGGCCCCATGGAGCCACGATCCAGCAAAGATGCCACTGCCCGCTTGTCCTCCACAGCCATACCACGAGGCGAGCTGCAAAATGAACAGCAACGATAGCAATTAACACAAACAGGCCTTTCTGGGATGAACGATATAGAGGAGATGAACAGTCTCTTCTCTCTAGACACAGATCCAACAGCAGCACAGACAGACAGAAAGACAGAGGTAAGAGAAACGCCTCACCAGCAATAAACTCTCCCAGTAAAACCCCTCTAGCCAAAAAAATTCACTGGGCTGTCGCTGATCCCTCAAATCAAGGCATCTCTCCTACATCTACATTGGCCTCTATGCCAGTAACTGATAACCCAGTATCAGAAATCATGCTGAAATCCATGCTGCTCAGCCTACAGTCTGCTCTGCACAGGGAGCTGAAAATGTCTCTCTTCCAAACGCATTACTGGCTTGACTGCTTGGAGGAGAGAACAGATGCAGTAGAGGAACACATAAGTGAAAAATGAAGTTCTTGATGCACATAACTACCACGCTGATGAGATACAGAAAATTAAACTAAAATTAGCAGACCTCGAGGATAGGTAGAGACAAAATAACATTAAATTCAGGGGTATCCCAAAGTCTATACCCCCCAATGAACTGAAAAAATATCTACCGTACAACATCTATTCATCATTCTAATCCCTAACCTATCTTCTGGTAATATGCTCATAGATCGTGCGCATAGAATCGCAAAACCTAACCATTTATCTGCAGAATTACCTAGGGATGTCCTGGCCAGGATACACTTCTTCCATGTAAAGGAGCAAATTCTGTATACCGCCAGATCCATGAGACTACCCACACCCTACTCCAAGTTATCCCTATTTGCGGATTTATCTCCCGCCACAATGGAGTTACGCAGAGCATACTTTCCAGTTAAATCAATCCTACAAGAGTTACAATTACATACCGTACGGGATACCCCCACCAAATTATTGGTTACTTATCAAAAGAAAATCGTTCCGATCTTGACACCTAAAGACGGATATAAAAAGCTAACCAACTGGGGCCTGTTACCTATCCCTGCTACTTTTAAAACATCACGCAAACATTCCATCGCCTCCCCACCTCCACAACCGCCATCGAATCAGGTGGACAAAGGATAATCAACTTCTCAAAAACATATGTCCCAAGCATAGTAACACCTTGCCTGGGCGAACTGTTCGATTTCCACTTTAACCCCAGCTGAATAGTGTGCTGAGCACACTTAGATGTACATTGTTCTACAGCACCTTCTACACCGAGTATTTCTTACCCCTCTTCCAGTAGCCTTTTTTGTGTGAAGAGTGCCTCTACCAAACGTTCACTTACTACTTAAAATGTTTACTTAAGTACAACAGCTATTTCCTAGCAAACTGTTTTACTTGTTACACTGTTTTAGTTTTCAAATCACCAGTTTAATAATTTACTATTTTACTACTACATTGTATAAAGTGCTATAGTTTTGCTCAACCTCAGTGGCTTGGTCACCAAATCTAAAAATATGTCCCTCAACATTACTTCCATTAATGCCAAAGGGTTTAATGCTCCTTTTAAGAGACATCTTCTCTGGAAAGAAGCGATTTCCCAAAATGCATATATACTTTGCGTCCAAGAGACCCATTTCTCTAATGTTAAGCCGCCCTCTTGCACACACAAAACTTACTCCGATTTATTTTTTGCCAATGCTGCTAAGAAAAAATGCAGTGATGATAGCCATAAGCTCTAAAGTCTCCTTTGTTATACACAAGGTTGACACAGATGACGAAGGTAGATTTACTACCTACTAACATTGATAACTACCTCCTGATCCTGGTAAATATTTATGTACCCAATACCGCCCAACACAAATTCTATAAAAAGCTTGGACATAAACTTGGCCCCTACAAAGATACTCCATTAATCATCTGTAGTGACTTCAATGACATCATAGACCCCACATTGGACTTGTCCAATCTCGACAGACACAAATCATCAACTCTTTCATCATTTATCAACAATGAAGATCTATATGATCCTTGGAGATGTATTCATGATGTTGAGTGAGACTATACCTTCTACTCTCATGCCAATGGTCCCTACTCTCGGATTGACCTTTTCCTCACAAATAAGAAAATCTTATTGGTTACCTTGGAAACCCAAATAGGACTCATTACCTGGTCAGATCACACCCCTATATCTACAGTATTAAACTGTTCCCCCAATCCTACCCAACCAAACTAACAAAGTCTCCCCTACCCAGACTACCTCTAACATACTCAGAGAACACTGATACAAATTAGGGGAAAGCCTACATCGAAGATTTGACTTTTATTTCAAACGATTAAAGCTAACTTCGTATTCCCTAAGCAATAAAACTGGAGCATTTCTAGCCAGACAAATTAAACAATGACAAATCCACACTAAAATCCTCTTCCTCCTAAATTCATAAGGAGCATGCATGACTAATCCCCTGGACATTGCCAATACCTTTGCAACATTCTATGCCATACTATACAATTTGCAGAAATCAGACATAATTGACACCTTTCTGTCATCCATACAGTTCCCTTCTTTATCCCCCACACAGCTAACATCTCTGGCGACCCAATTCACCCAAGATGAGGTCGGCAGGACTATGGAATCTCTCCCAGTACACAAGGGCCCAGGGCCAGATGGGTTTCCCAATGAATATTACAGTAATTTTTTTATTATTATTATTATTATTCATGATTTATATAGTGCCAACAGTTTACGCAGCGCTTTACAATGTATAGGGGGGGCAACACAATTACAGTACAATACAAAAGGTACAGGAGGGCCCTGCTCGTAGAACTTACATTCTAAAGGGAGGGGATGGTGGTACAAAAGGTAATAGCTGCAGAGAATGATTTGATGGGGGTGATTGATTGATTGGGGGAGAATGATTTTGCTGACATTATCTCCCCTCACCTATGTACAATCTACAACCAATATGCAAACACAGGGAAAATTCCTAAAGAATCTCTGGAAGCTTTAATAGTGACCCTCCCCAAACAAGGCAAATCAACAAACTGGATGGACTTGAGTCTTTTTTCAACCTAACTATGTATGTAACTATGTAACAAATTCTCCAGTGAATTATAGACTTATATCCCTACTAAATGGCATATTTACCATTTGCAACCTATATCTGAATTTATGCTTCTAATTACCATAAAATAAATAACATAAATAGTGGTGCTCTAATAAGCACTCCTGTGCTGTGTACACAGTGACCTCCTATTATCTAAACAATGTGCAACAAATGATAATAGCATTCGCTACATATCTCAAAAAAATGTAACTCATACCATAATTAAGTAATGAAATCAAACACAAAATATCAAAACACCACACTCTCCCTGTGAAGATAGTGAGGAAACTTAAATATATATATATATATATATATATAATCAATCATTGATTGAGAAAGTGAATAAATTAAAAAATAAATAAAAAATAAATAAATAAATAAGTGTCCATAAAGTTCAAATACAATCAAGTGATTTGATGAATGGTGTAGAAAATTCATATAATCCTTGTGCACGTCCACCACACCTCAGTGATTGTGATTCCACTCCCACTTAAGGACTTGCACTCACCGACTACATTTGCCTCCCACTCTCGTGTTTGGCTAAATACGCTTATAACCACTTTTACCAGGGCTTCAATTGGATCTCCAGTAGCAATCATGACTAGCACAATCTTTTCCTCAAATATTGGTTAATCCAGATGTAAAAAGAAAAACGCTCCCAATAGTGTAATAAAGCACTACAAATTTATTTAAAATTCAATAAGTTCCACACAATTGCACTCACATGTGTCTAACAAAAACACTCCAAAAGCAAGCCAAGGTGAATGAACAGGAACATTCATGCACTGGTAAAGCCCTCTATAGTGGTCACGGCGGACTCAGGATAGTGTGCCAACTGGCAGGGGCGTAACTATAGGGGGTGCAGCAGTCGCGACCGCAACTGGGCCCTGTGCAGCAGGGGGCCCATGCAGCCCCTCTACATATGGCCGGCAGCAGCATAGGCAGCTAGGGGTACCAGTGCACCATGCACACGGGTGGCTGGAGGTGGAGGGTGACTAGCAGAGCTCCATGCTCGACTATCGCACTGGCTGCTCTTTAGTTGTGCATTCTGCGCATGACCTGTGTCCTCGACTGGCTCCTCAGAGTACCCCTCTCCTGCTCCATGCATTGCCGCTCAGTCCGATGTCTGTTCTCCCCAGCCAGAGTCCCACCCCCCCCCCCAGTCCGGCCCACACTGCACTGCATACTTCTCCTGGGTAAACAAACTTTAAGCACACAGATGCAGTGCAGCCCTATGATAGCCAACTCCCCGGAGGACACTGCAGGCTTGTCTGCCAGCCCCCCTGGAACTACAGGGCTCACAAAGGTCATACCTGTGACCACGCCCTGGAGTTCCACCACTGGACTCGGAGGGAAGGGCCCTGGCTGGGGTTCAGGGGGCCCTTCATGGTTTCTTGCATCGGGGCCCTGAAGGTTCTAGTTACGCCACTGCCAACTGGTAACGTCTAACCCGCTCCTAGTTCAGTTCGTCCACTATTTAAAATGTAGCAAGTCGGATGGCCGCACACTCCGTCCTCCGTACACTCTCAGTACCTGCCGTATGGCCCCTACATGTTTCGTCACAGACAACTCAATCATGGGAATCCCATGAATACGTCATAAAAAAATCAGTATACATACCTTTTCTGCAGGTGATCCGACCCAATCTCCAGCGGCGGAAGCTCTGATTCCACGCTGAGCTATCAACTGTGGCTTTACTCTGGCCAGGTGCAGAGGACACGTCCGTCAATGGAAGCCCCATAGTAAGTCTATGGGTGACATCACTTCCCATTAATTTCACAGCTGTTGTCGGACGTGTACTCAGCAGAGCTTCTGGCGCTGGAGATTGGGTCGGATCGGCTTCGGAAAAGGTATGTATAACATTTTGATCTATACAGGGCTAGAGAGGTTAGTGTTAGAATGTTGGTGGCTATAGATGCAGGGGGTTTAGTTTTTGCATGGGCTTCCACTTTAAGTCTGCGGACTTGAGCTTCAGTTCACATATGTGCAAATTCAGATGCATTTTTAACCGCATGACATTACATGACACGTAAACCAAACACATACAAATGCATAATATCAGCACCGATACTGTCATAAGTGCAATGTTAATTGACATAGTAGTTATATGCTATATGGTGAGTTTAGAATACCTTCAATAAGTTGTAGTTTTAATGCTTTCAATTTTTTTGTGATTTTTTTTTAGAGTATCAGTATCTCCTATTAGGTTGGAATTTTAGCATACAATATAAAATCAATTAAAGGAATGTTTTTATAATAGCAAATAAAATGGGTGTAGAGTTCCACTTTAAAGTAGGAGGTAGAGTTCCTCTTTAATGTGTGTATTCCCCTTTAAAAGATCAAGATTTATATTAGTGATTACATATGAGAAGATATAAATACTAGAAAGAATTTAGAGCTGTTGGAAGTATTTGTATGTTGCGGTATATTTATTTTGTTAAAGCAGTGTTTCAGCTGAATTTTTTTTTTTTTAAAGTCAGCAGCTAAAAAAAAAGTAGCTGCTGACTTTTAATAAGGAGACTTACCTTTCCAGGGCACCCGCAATGTCGGCCGCGGAGGCCAACAAGTCCCTCGGCTCTCGGGTCCCAGCGCTGCCATTCTCACGAAGGGAAATAGGCAGTGGAGCCTTGCGGCTTCACTGCCTGTTTCCTACTACGCATGCACATGCGCAAGTCGCGCAGCGCTTTGTGAATGGGACGCGCTGTGTTAGGGAACACACAGTTCCCAGAACACAGCGTGCCCCATTACCCAGAAGACAACGTGATGAGGAGAGAAGACAAAGATCACTGAGGAGCAGGAAGAAGGCAGATTAGGAAGACTGCCTAGCAACAGGGATTTCTGACAAGGTAAAAAAAAATTTTTTTTTCACATTTTTTTTCTTTTTTTAAGAATATTAATGATCTTTTTTTTTTTTTAGGGTGGCCCTCCACTTTAACTAGTTAGGCACAATGAGGTATAATTTGGTTATGAATATATGTCATAGGAGAATGAGGAGCATCCAATCCGTCCCTGAAGGCGTCATTACGACGAAATGCGTAGGGCTTGTTGGAGGTGACATCATCCATAGCTCCCAACTGTCCCTGATTTCGAGGGACTGTCCCTGATTTGGAGAAATGTCCCTCTTTCCCCCTCATTTGTCCTTCACTTTGGTCTGATCTATATAGTTAGTTATAGAATATAATATATATATATATTATATATAGTATCCCCGGATACGTTATTTGGAGGTGACCCCCCTAAGACCTCTTATACCCCTTCTCCGGTTGGCTCACTCTACAAACATCATTTCTCGCTTACACCTCCTCCCCCACCCCGAGTTCATTTCCTTCTCCGACATGCCAGATTTCACAATATTTTTACATTACCTCTGTCATCTGGGCCGTAACCAATGAAACAACTTATAACCGAGATGTTTCTCATGCCCATCGACTGCACTTTCAACTCCCGGGATATACAGGGCATTTCCCCCATTCACAGCATGTTCCCAATAGGGGTGAATGGACCGGAAATGACCCACAGAGAGTCTATGCAGTAGGTAGACATTTCAGTCGGAATGTATACAACATTTTCTGTAGCATTGTCCGAGAATATATTAGTCACGAACCACACAAATCCAGGAGTCACATAACCTCCACATAAATAAGCCACTATAGAAAAGGCTTATTCCTGACATTTCCCCACTAACCCTTTTAGTTATAGTCAGAGAGAATGACGCCTAAATCAACACACCCCAAATGTCAATAGATGCTGGATACAACTAGAATGTTAAGATTTGGCTCTGACCTTATATATGTATATACGCAATAGCTCTTATTTCACAATGTACTACTGAAGATTTCAATGAATCATCTGTCACTACTTTCTGTACCTGTAATAATGTACTTCATGATTGTAATGTACTCTGTACTTGTTATGTTTATATTTTGAACCATTTCAATAAACTATTTGAAACATATATTATATATAGTATAGTTATAGTATATAAAATGCACGTTTTATCTTTCAAAAAGTGTTTCCCAGTGCTAAACCTTTCATCTAATTTCTAAATTGCTGCATTTCTAAATTTTAAAAGCCAATATAAAGGAATAGTAGTGGTAAAAAAAAAAAAAAAAAGCCCTTGTGGATTTAATTAACCTTTTTTTTGGTTAATTCACCTTTAAGGGGGTGTGGCAGGGGGGGTGTCCTATGCCTACATACATTTGCCAGTAGGTGTCCCTCATTCCCATCTCAAAACGTTGGGCGGTATCATCTTGCACAGCCGTTTGTCTGCTCACAGCCAGCTTAGGACCGCAATGCCTTTGAAGGTTATATCAATTTAACTTTACTTGTTCTTCATTTTAAATATTGTATTTGTTCCTGTTTTGTTTTTTCACTTCAAAATAAGATATGTGCAGTGTGCATAGGAATTTGTTCATAGTTTTTTTTTAAAACTATAGTCCGACCTCTAAGGCCGCGTACACACGGGCGGATTGTCTGCCCAACTAAGTTCGTCAGACAATCCGACGGACAGTCCGTCCAACTTTTAAATGAACGGACTTGACCACACACGGCGAACAGACAGTCCGCTGAAAGCTTGCGCGATGACGTGTACAGCACGTACGACGGGACTAGAAATACGACGTCCAATACACTGCAATGCAACCTTCGGCCGTGTAAATCCTTTCTGAGCATGCGCCATACTTAGTCCGTCCAACTTGCCTACACACGAGCGGACTGTCCGCTGAAACCAAGTTTGGACGGACAAAATTACGGAAATTCCGAAAGACTTAGTCCGCCAGACTGTCCGCTGAAAAAGTCCGCTGAAGCCCACACACGAGCGGATTGTCCGCTGAAACACGTTTCAGCGGACTAAGTTGGACGGACAATCTACTCGTGTGTACGCGGCCTAACAGTCTGAGGGACAGTGAACTGGCTCCCTGTTTAAAAAGTTTGAGGACCCTTGGTTTAGATCAAAGCATATTCATGTGTTAGAATGACCCAGCCAAATTCCAGACCTAAATCCAATTGAGATTCTGTGACAAGACTTGAAAATGCTTTTCTCAGTCGCTCTCCATCCAACCTGACAGAGCTTGAGCTATTTTGCAAAGAAGAATGGGCAAAAATGTCACTCTGTAGATATGCAAAGCTGGTGGAGACATCCCCAAATAGACTTGCAGCTGTAATTGCAGTGAAAGGCGGTTCTACAAAGTATTGATTCAGGAGGTCTGAATACAAATGTACCCCACACGTTTCACATATTTGTAAAAAAAATTGAAAACCATTTATCATTTTCCTTCCACTTCACAATAATGTGCTACTTTGTGTCGGTCTATCAAATAAAAAAAACAATAAAAGACAGTTATGTTTTTGGTTGTAACATGACAAAATGTGGAACATGTCAAGGGGTATGAATACTTTTTCAAGGCACTGTATTACCTCTGGCGAGTTGCTAGAGTGGCAGGTGGAGGGCACGTGGTGTGTGAGGCTGGCCATACATTATACAATCTTCTTGTACAATGTTTCTTTAGATTTACCTGAACCATATAACATGAGGTCAACCCTAAACACTTTCAGTTTGTATGCAATCAGGCAGGTCCTTGCACTATATAGTTGGAGGAAATTGAATAAGAAAATTGTATAAGGTATGGCCAGCCTATTACCATGGAAGAAGATTCTTTTTGGGGAGAAGAGTGTCTCTGTGCACTTTGAAGCACGAGTCACTTTATTTTATAGACTTTTTTGCACTGAACCTTTCTTGCACCCGATTTGGGAAGGCTGTCCACAAGGTTTCGGAGTGTGTCTATGGGAATGTTTGACCATTCTTCCAGAAGTGCATTTGTGAGGTCAGGCACTGATGTGGACTAGAAGGCCTGGCTAGTAGTCTCCGCTTTAATTCAACCTAAAAGTCTTCTATTGGGTTGAGGTCAGGACTCTGTGCAGGCCAGTCAAGTTCCTCCACCCCAAACTCAGTCATCCATATCTTTATGGACCTTGCTTTGTGCACTGGTCCAAATAATTTAGTGGAGGGGGATTATGGTGTGGGGTTGTTTTTCAGGTCTTGGGCTTGGCCCCTTAGTCCCCGTGAAGAGAAATCTTAAGGCGTCAGCATACCAAGACATTTTGGACGATTTCATGCTCCCAACTTTATGGGGACAGTTTGGGGATGGCCTCTTCCTGTTCCAACATGACAGCACACAAAGCAAGGTCCATAAAGACATGAATGAGAGAGTTTGGGGTGGAAGGAATTTGACTGGCTTGCAGAGTCCTGACCTCAACCTGATTGAACACCTTTGGGATGAATTAGAGTGGAGACTGCGAGCCAGGCCTTCTCATCCAACATCAAGGTTGACACAGATGACGAAGGTAGATTTACTACCTGCTAACATTGATAACCACCTCCTGATCCTGGTAAATGTTTATGTACCCAATACTGCCCAACACAAATTCTATAAAAAGCTTGGAAATAAACTGGGCCCCTACAAAGATACTCCATTAATCAACTGTGGTGACTTCAATGACATCATAGACCCCACATTGGACTTGTCCAATCTCGACAGACACAAATCATCAACTCTTTCATCATTTATCAACAATGAAGATCTATATGATCCTTGGAGATGTATTCATGATGTTGAGTGAGACTATACCTATAGCCAATGGTTGCTACTCTCGGATTGACCTTTTCCTCACAAATAAGAAAATCTTATTGGTTACCTTGGAGATCCAAATAGGACTCCTGGTCAGATCACACCCCTATATCTACAGTATTAAACTGTTCCCCCAATCCTACCCAACCAAACTAACAAAGTCTCCCCTACCCAGACTACCTCTAACATACTCAGAGAACACTGATACAAATTAGGGGAAAGCCTACATCGAAGATTTGACTTTTATTTCAAACGATTAAAGCTAACTTCGTATTCCCTAAGCAATAAAACTGGAGCATTTCTAGCCAGACAAATTAAACAATGACAAATCCACACTAAAATCCTCTTCCTCCTAAATTCATAAGGAGCATGCATGACTAATCCCCTGGACATTGCCAATACCTTTGCAACATTCTATGCCATACTATACAATTTGCAGAAATCAGACATAATTGACACCTTTCTGTCATCCATACAGTTCCCTTCTTTATCCCCCACACAGCTAACATCTCTGGCGACCCAATTCACCCAAGATGAGGTCGGCAGGACTATGGAATCTCTCCCAGTACACAAGGGCCCAGGGCCAGATGGGTTTCCCAATGAATATTACAGTAATTTTTTTATAATTATTATTATTATTATTATTCACGATTTATATAGCGCCAACAGTTTATGCAGCGCTTTACAATGTATAGGGGGGGGGCAACACAATTACAGTACAATACAAAAGGTACAGGAGGGCCCTGCTCGTAGAACTTACATTCTAAAGGGAGGGGATGGTGGTACAAAAGGTAATAGCTGCAGAGAATGATTTGATGGGGGTGATTGATTGATTGGGGGAGAATGATTTTGCTGACATTATCTCCCCTCACCTATGTACAATCTACAACCAATATGCAAACACAGGGAAAATTCCTAAAGAATCTTTGGAAGCTTTAATAGTGACCCTCCCCAAACAAGGCAAATCAACAAACTGGATGGACTTGAGTCTTTTTTCAACCTGACTATGTATGTAACTATGTAACAAATTCTCCAGTGAATTATAGACCTATATCCCTACTAAATGGCATATTTACCATTTGCAACCTATATCTGAATTTATGCTTCTAATTACCATAAAATAAATAACATAAATAGTGGTGCTCTAATAAGCACTCCTGTGCTGTGTACACAGTGACCTCCTATTATCTAAACAATGTGCAACAAATGATAATAGCATTCGCTACATATCTCAAAAAAATGTAAGGCCCCTTTCACACATGCGGATGATATGTCCGTATTTCATCCATCCGTTTGCGGATGAAATACGGGCATACATTCATCCCTATGGGATAGCGGGTGTCTGCGGATGAACATCCGCAGACACCCGATTTCCTCCGCCTCCGCAATAGTCCGATTCTGCAGATGGAGGAAAATCCTATTTTTCTAACCGTCTGCAGAGCGGATCGGATGAACACGGACACACGGTCTGTGCTCATCCGATCCCCATAGAGGAGAGCGGAGAGCTGACAGGGCGGTCCCTGCACAGTGTGCGGAGACCGCCCTGTCCGCAGCCGGCTCAGCGGGGACAACGGAGCGATCCCCGCTGAGTGAGCGGATCATCACGGGGCGGATCATTACTGATCCGCCCCGTGTGAAAGAGGCCTTACTCATACCATAATTAAGTAATGAAATCAAAAACAAAATATCAAAACACCACACACTCCCTGTGAAGATAGTGAGGAAACTTAAATATATATATATATATATATATATATATATATATATATATATATATATATATATATATATAATCATTGATTGAGAAAGTGAATAAATTAAAAAATAAATAAAAAATAAATAAATAAATAAGTGTCCATAAAGTTCAAATACAATCAAGTGATTTGATGAATGGTGTAGAAAATTCATATAATCCTTGTGCATGTCCACCACACCTTAGTGATTGTGATTCCACTCCCACTTAAAGCGGGATTCCAACCTAAAGTGGAACCTCCGCTGATCGGATCCCTCCCCCCCCTCCGGTGTCACAATTGACACCTTTCAGGGGGGAGGGGGGTGGAGATACCTGTCAAAGACAGGTATTTTCACCCACTTCCGGGCATAGACTCCCGTGGGAGTCTACGCCATTTCCTGCCCTGCCGCGCTGTCTGCTGGGACACACACGGGTCCCAGTGACAGCGCGGAGATTTCCTATTGCGCGGCTCGCGCATGCGCAGTAGGGAACCGGGAAGTGAAGCCGATTCGCTTCACTTCCTGATTCCCTCACCTAGAATGGTGGCGACAGCAGCCGAGGGCCTAAAGATCGATCGGCCTCGGCTGCCGGCATCGCTGGAACCCGGGACAGGTGAGTGTCCATTTATTAAAAGTCAGCAGCTGTAGTATTTATAGCTGCTGGCTTTTAATATTTTTTTTTTTGGTGGAATCCCTCTTTAAGGACTTGCACTCACCGACTACATTTGCCTCCCACTCTCGTGTTTGGCTAAATACGCTTATAACCACTTTTACCAGGGCTTCAATTGGATCTCCAGTAGCAATCATGACTAGCACAATCTTTTCCTCAAATATTGGTTAATCCACATGTAAAAAGAAAAACGCTCCCAATAGTGTAATAAAGCACTACAAATTTATTTAAAATTCAATAAGTTCCACACAATTGCACTCACATGTGTCTAACAAAAACACTCCAAATGCAAGCCAAGGTGAATGAACAGGAACCTTCATGCACTGGTAAAGCCCTCTATAGTGGTCACGGCGGACTCAGTATAGTGTGCCAACTGGCAGGGGCGTAACTATAGGGGGTGCAGCAGTCGCGACCGCAACTGGGCCCTGCGCATCAGGGGGCCCATGCAGCCCCCTCTACATATGGCTGGCAGCAGCATAGGCAGCTAGGGGTACCAGTGCACCATGCACACGGGTGGATGGAGGTGGAGAGTGACTAGCAGAGCTCCATGCTTGACTATCGCACTGGCTGCTCTTTAGTTGTGCATTCTGCGCATGACCTGTGTCCTTGGCTGGCTCCTCAGAGTACCCCTCTCCTGCTCCATACATTGCCGCTCAGTCCGATGTCTGTTCTCCCCAGCCAGAGTCCCACCCCCCGAGTCCAGCCCACACTGCACTGCATACTTCTCCTGGGTAAACAAACTTTAAGCACACAGATGCAGTGCAGCCCTATGATAGCCAACTCCCCGGAGGACACTGCAGGCTTGTCTGCCAGCCCCCCTGGAACTACAGGGCTCACAAAGGTCATACCTGTGACCATGCCCTGGAGTTCCACCACCGGACTCGGAGGGAAGGGCCCTGGCTGGGATTCAGGGGGGCCCTTCATGGTTTCTTGCATCGGGGCCCTGAAGGTTCTTGTTACGCCACTGCCAACTGGTAACATCTTACCCGCTCCTAGTTCAGTCCGCCCACTATTTAAAATGTAGCAAGTCGGATGGCCGCACACTCCGTCCTCCGTACACTCTCAGTACCTGCCGTATGGCCCCTACATGTTTCGTCACAGACGACTCAATCATGGGAATCCCATGATTACGTCATAAAAAAATCAGTATACATACCTTTTCTGCAGGTGATCCGACCCAATCTCCAGCGGCGGAAGCTCTGATTCCACGCTGAGCTATCAACTGTGGCTTTACTCTGGCCAGGTGCAGAGGACACGTCCGTCAATGGAAGCCCCATAGTAAGTCTATGGGTGACATCACTTCCCATTAATTTCACAGCTGTTGTCGGACGTGTACTCAGCAGAGTTTCTGGCGCTGGAGATTGGGTCGGATCGGCTTCGGAAAAGGTATGTATAACAATTTTATCTATACAGGGCTAGAGAGGTTAGTGTTAGAATGTTGGTGGCTATAGATGCAGGGGTTTTAGTTTTTGCATGGGCTTCCACTTTAAGTCTGCGGACTTGAGCTTCAGTTCACATATGTGCAAATTCAGATGCATTTTTAACCGCATGACATTACATGGCACGTAAACCAAACACATACAAATGCATAATATCAGCACCGATACTGTCATAAGTGCAATGCTAATTGACATAGTAGTTATATGCTATATGGTGAGTTTAGAATACCTTCAATAAGTTGTAGTTTTAATGCTTTCAATTTTTTTGTGATTATTTTTTTAGAGTATCAGTATCTCCTATTAGGTTGGAATTTTAGCATACAATATAAAATCAATTAAAAGAATGTTTTTATAATAGCAGATAAAATGGGTGTAGAGTTCCACTTTAAAGTAGGAGGTAGAGTTCCTCTTTAATGTGTGTATTCCCCTTTAAAAGATCAAGATTTATATTAGTGATTACATATGAGAAGATATAAATACTAGAAAGAATTTAGAGCCGTTGGAAGTATTTGTATGTTGCGGTATATTTATTTTGTTAAAGCGGCGTTCCAGCTGAAAAAATTTTTTTTTTTAAAGTCAGCAGCTAAAAAAAAAGTAGCTGCTGACTTTTAATAAGGAGACTTACCTTTCCAGGGCACCTGCGATGTCGGCCGCTGAGGCCGACATGTCCCTCGGCTCTCGGGTCCTAGCGCTGCCATTCTCAATAAGGGAAGCAGGCAGTGGAGCCTTGCAGCTTCACTGCCCGTTTCCTACTGCGCATGCGCAAGTCGCGTGGCGCTTTGTGAATGAGACGCGCTGTGTTAGGAAACACACAGTTCCCAGAACACAGCGCACCCCATTACCCAGAAGACAACGTGACGAGGAGAGAAGACGAGGAGCAGGAAGAAGGCAGATTAGGAAGACTGCCTAGCAACAGGGATTTCTGACAAGGTAAAAAAAAAAAATTTTTCAAATTTTTTTTTTTTTTTTAAGAATATTAATGATCTTTTTTTTTTTTTAGGGTGGCCCTCCACTTTAACTAGTTAGGCACAATGAGGTATAATTTGGTTATGAATATATGTCATAGGAAAATGAGGAGCATCCAATCCGTCCCTGAAGGCGTCATGACGACGAAATGCGTAGGGCTTGTTGGAGGTGACATCATCCATAGCTCCCAACTGTCCCTGATTTCGAGGGACTGTCCCTGATTTGGAGAAATGTCCCTCTTTCCTCCTCATTTGTCCTTAATTTTGGTCTTATCTATATAGTTAGTTATAGAATATAATATATATATATATTATATATAATATAATATATATATTATATATAGTATCCCCGGATACGTTATTTGGAGGTGACCCCCCTAAGACCTCTTATACCCCTTCTCCGGTTGGCTCACTCTACAAACATCATTTCTCGCTTACACCTCCTCCCCCCGAGTTAATTTCCTTCTCCGACATGCCAGATTTCACAATATTTTTACGTTACCTCTGTCATCTGGGCCGTAACCAATGAAACAACTTATAACCGAGGTGTTTCTCATGCCCATCGACTGCACTTTCAACTCCCGGGATATACAGGGCATTTCCCCCATTCACAGCATGTTCCCAATAGGGGTGAATGGACCGGAAATGACCCACAGAGAGTCTATGCAGTAGGTAGACATTTCAGCCGGAATGTATACAACATTTTCTGTAGCATTGTCCGAGAATATATTAGTCACGAACCACACAAATCCAGGAGTCACATAACCTCCACATAAATAAGCCACTATAGAAAAGGCTTATTCCTGACATTTCCCCACTAACCCTTTTAGTTATAGTCAGAGAGAATGACGCCTAAATCAGCACACCCCAAATGTCAATAGATGCTGGATACAACTAGAATGTTAAGATTTGGCTCTGACCTTATATATGTATATACGCAATAGCTCTTATTTCACAATGTACTACTGAAGATTTCAATGAATCATCTGTCACTACTTTCTGTACCTGTAATAATGTACTTCATGATTGTAATGTACTCTGTACTTGTTATGTTTATATTTTGAACCATTTCAATAAACTATTTGAAACATATATTATATATAGTATATTTATAGTATATAAAATGCACGTTTTATCTTTCAAAAAGTGTTTCCCAGTGCTAAACCTTTCATCTAATTTCTAAATTGCTGCATTTCTAAATTTTAAAAGCCAATATAAAGGAATAGTAGTGGTAAAAAAAAAAGCCCTTGTGGATTTAATTAACCTTTTTTTGGTTAATTCACCTTTAAGGGGGTGTGGCAGGGGGGGTGTCCTATGCCTACATACATTTGCCAGTAGGTGTCCCTCATTCCCATCTCAAAACGTTGGGCGGTATCATCTTGCACAGCCGTTTGTCTGCTCACAGCCAGGTTAGGACCGCAATGCCTTTGAAGGTTATATCAATTTAACTTTACTTGTTCATCATTTTAAATATTGTATTTGTTCCTGTTTTGTTTTTTCACTTCAAAATAAGATATGTGCAGTGTGCATAGGAATTTGTTCATAGTTTTTTTTTTTTTAACTATAGTCCAACCTCTAACAGTCTGAGGGACAGTGAACTGGCTCCCTGTTTAAAAAGTTTGAGGACCCTTGGTTTAGATCAAAGCATATTCATGTGTTAGAATGACCCAGCCAAATTCCAGACCTAAATCCAATTGAGATTCTGTGACAAGACTTGAAAATGCTTTTCTCAGTCGCTCTCCATCCAACCTGACAGAGCTTGAGCTATTTTGCAAAGAAGAATGGGCAAAAATGTCACTCTGTAGATATGCAAAGCTGGTGGAGACATCCCCAAATAGACTTGCAGCTGTAATTGCAGTGAAAGGCGGTTCTACAAAGTATTGATTCAGGAGGTCTGAATACAAATGTACCCCACACGTTTCACATATTTGTAAAAAAAATTGAAAACCATTTATCATTTTCCTTCCACTTCACAATAATGTGCTACTTTGTGTCGGTCTATCAAATAAAAAAAACAATAAAAGACAGTTATGTTTTTGGTTGTAACATGACAAAATGTGGAACATGTCAAGGGGTATGAATACTTTTTCAAGGCACTGTATTACCTCTGGCGAGTTGCTAGAGTGGCAGGTGGAGGGCACGTGGTGTGTGAGGCTGGCCATACATTATACAATCTTCTTGTACAATGTTTCTTTAGATTTACCTGAACCATATAACATGAGGTCAACCCTAAACACTTTCAGTTTGTATGCAATCAGGCAGGTCCTTGCACTATATAGTTGGAGGAAATTGAATAAGAAAATTGTATAAGGTATGGCCAGCCTATTACCATGGAAGAAGATTCTTTTTGGGGAGAAGAGTGTCTCTGTGCACTTTGAAGCACGAGTCACTTTATTTTATAGACTTTTTTGCACTGAACCTTTCTTGCACTCGATTTTGAGATAAATTACACTATATTACCAAAAGTATTGGTACACCTGCCTTTACACGCACATGAATTTTAATGGAATTCCAGTCTTAGTCCGTAAAGTTCAATATTGAGTTGACCCACCCTTTGCAGCTATAACATCTTCAACTCCTCTGGGAAGGCTGTCCACAAGGTTTCGGAGTGTGTCTATGGGAATGTAAGACCATTCTTCCAGAAGTGCATTTGTGAGGTCAGGCACTGATGTGGACTAGAAGGCCTGGCTAGTAGTCTCCGCTTTAATTCAACCCAAAAGTCTTCTATTGGGTTGAGGACAGGACTCTGTGCAGGCCAGTCAAGTTCCTCCACCCCAAACTCAGTCATCCATATCTTTATGGACCTTGCTTTGTGCACTGGTCCAAATAATTTGGTGGAGGGGGGATTATGGTGTGGGGTTGTTTTTCAGGTCTTGGGCTTGGCCCCTTAGTCCCCGTGAAGAGAAATCTTAAGGCGTCAGCATACCAAGACATTTTGGACAATTTCATGCTCCCAACTTTATGGGGACAGTTTGGGGATGGCCTCTTCCTGTTCCAACATGACAGCACACAAAGCAAGGTCCATAAAGACATGAATGAGAGAGTTTGGGGTGGAGGAATTTGACTGGACTACACAGTCCTGACCTCAACCTGATTGAACACCTTTGGGAGGAATTAGAGTGGAGACTGTGAGCCAGGCCTTCTCATCCAACATCAGTGACTGACCTCACAAATGTGCTCCTGGAAGAATGATCAAACATTCCCATAGATAAACCTTGTGGACAGCTTTCCCAGAAGAGTTGAAGCTGTTATGGCTGCAAAGGGTGGGCCAACTCAATATTGAACCCTACAGACGAAGACTCAGATGCCATTAAAGTTCATGTGCGTATAAAGGCAGACGTCCCAATACTTTTGGTAATATACTGTGTGATCTATGAATTTCTTATAATACCGAACACTTTTGTATCATGTTCACACAATTAAATTATTGAGTAATGTAAAAACATATGCACTAAGTATTTTAGTTATTTATAGGTTTTAGGTTTGCATATGCAATATGGGTTTTAGCTATATTATTTGAATGATATGGTTGCACTTTAGCAGTAATGCAGTAATAATTTGTTTACTATCTACGAGCAGCATTTGCTTTAGTAACGGCAGCCACATGTACAGTAGACATGTCCGGTTCGTTTCATACAAATCGAAAATTCGCTCATTTGGAAGCATCCGAAATACGAATTTCTATGCTCCGAATTGTGTATGAAATTTCGTTGACGAATTTCGAATCCAAATTCCATCACAATGGAAACGTGAATGGTGTTTTGTTGACTAATCAGAGGTTTTCTTCTGCTGCTGTGTGAGGGCTGGGAAAATTACAATTTTTAAAGCGGTTCCTCACCCTAAAGGGGAAGTTCCGCTAATCTGATCCCTCCCCCCCTCCGGTGCCACAATCGGCACCTTTCAGGATGGAGGGGGGTGCAGTTACCTGGATAATCCAGGTATCTGCACCCACTTCCGGGCAGACCGTAGCAGACCCCCGCAGACGCTCGCCCCCCCCCCCCCCCCCCGTTGTGTTCTGGGAAACACACAGTTCCCAGAGACACAGCGGGGGACCATAAGAGACACGCAGCGCGACTCGCGCATGCGCAGTAGGGAACCGGGCAGTGAAGCTGTAATGCTTCACTTCCCGATTCCCTGACAGAGGATGGCGGCGGGGGCAGCAGCGAGACGAGTGATCGCTCGTCATCTGCCGCCGACATCGCTGGACCCTGGGACAGGTAAGTGTGATTTTATTAAAAGTCAGCAGCTGCAATATTAGTAGCTGCTGGCTTTTAATATTTTTTTTTTTAGGTGCAGAACCACTTTAATATGGAAGTGGGAGACTGGTACTGGTATTCAATGGGAGATTCAGAATCGGACAAAATAAGAATGTTTGTTAATATCGTTTTATTATTGTCATAATAATTACGATTATTCGTTATGATGAAGTTAAAAACCCAGGAAGTCAGCACAGCACAGGGATGGTGGGAACCCTTCATACTGAGCACAGCAGGAGTACAGCCCCAGGAGGAAGTCAGGACAGCATCAAGCACAAAGATCGTTGTAGCGGTTTGTCAGACTGACACACCGCACCGCAGACCACCGCGATGCATGTTATCCTGAAGGACGTCATATGACACTCAGTCAGGATAACAGAACCACTTCCGGGATGTCAATCTGCTATTGACCGGGCGTGAAGTGGTTAAATATGTTTAAATATGAGTGGAGTGTAGTAATACTTGGATTACCATTGGGGGTTTCCACCATCATTCACAATTATTTTTTCACATATGAATTAATATAATTTTATGGCAAGGTTGTGCTGCATTTTTTTACTTTTTATGTTTTTGGGTCTCTGAGCCCTTGTACACACGGTCGGACATTCCGATGAACAATGTCTGATAGGACCGTTTTGTCGGATAATCCGATAGTGTGTGGGCTCCATCGGACTGTTTCAGTCGGAGTATCCGACGGACCAAGTTTTCCAGCTGGGCTATAAAATTTTCCAACAACATGATCCGATCAGACTTTGTCCAATCATGTGTAGAGAATTCTGATTGGACAAAGTGCCACGCATGCTCAGATCAAATTCCTAGACCAAAGCTATTGGCTACTAGCCTGAATGTAGTCCCGTCCTAACGAAATAACGTCATCACGTTAAGTACGATCGGATTTTCAGACAACTTTGTCCGACTGTGTGTATGCAACAGTTTCGGACAAAATCCGTCGGACAAAATTTTGGATTTGGTTGTCGGAATGTCCGACCGTGTGTACAAGGGCTAAGGGGAGCACTGATATAAGGGGACTCTGATCTAATGGGGGTCCTCTATGGGGACCTCTGTATTATGGAGTGGGTAACTCTGAACCCTATATTATGAAGA
This sequence comes from Lithobates pipiens, assembly GCF_037356315.1. Classification (NCBI taxonomy): domain Eukaryota; kingdom Metazoa; phylum Chordata; class Amphibia; order Anura; family Ranidae; genus Lithobates; species Lithobates pipiens. Next base: position 552,981,703 of record NW_027507758.1, on the reverse strand, counting down.
GGGGGTGATTATGGGGGGTAACACTGACCCCTGTAATACAAAGGGGGGTGACACTGACCCCAGTATTATGAAGGGGGGATGACACCTAGGGTTGCCACCTGTCGGGGATTCACCTAAATAGCCCAGGTTTTGAGCAATGTGTCTGGTTTTAAGTCTGCCTAAAATCCAGACACATTCAGACTGGACTGTGGCTCCCCAAGTAACCCAGATAGTCACACACAAATCCGTGGCCACCTGTTAACGCAAATTGGTCACACCAACTGTTTGTCGTGCTAAGCGCGCAACATTATTGCTCTCCTTAGTGCACCCAAAGGTGTCCCAGGTCTTTACAGTTCTATAGTGTATACTACAAAAAAAATAGATCATATCAAAATCATGTTTAAACCCTGTGAGTCTGTATTTGGGTCAGTGTTACTAGAGTTTAGGACAGCATGACTCATACAGGCAGCTCTCCGGTGCTACCCCCGCCTGTTTCTGGAATGTTGGAGAATGTTCTGGAAGCTAGAGGGAGGCTAGGAGGGTTGTCCTGCATATTTAGGGGCCCTTAGCCAATCCCCAGGAGGTGGGCCTGGCAAGGGACTAAGTAAGTCCTTAAACAGACATGAGTTATGTTGGGTAGAGTTGGTGGAAGATAGAGATGCAGTGCTGAGGAAGTTGTCAGTGGCCCTTGAGGCAAACCCCCTAGTCTTTAGGGGGTGGGGTGCTCTGCCTGCCTCAGGCCAGGGCTCAGGTGGCAGGCCTGGAAGCATCCTACCACAGGAGAATTTTGGAGCATGCTTTCCTGCGAGGCATCAAGAGCAAGGAAAGGACAGCGTGAGTACTACAGCAGAGTGCAGGGATTTACAAGGGGAGAGAAGACAGTGGTGGGCTTAAGTCTTCTATAGCCTTGCCTTGGGAGATCTCCAGAGTGTCAGTCAGGTAAACTGGTGAAAAGAAACAACCAGTAGCAGCCCTACTGGTTGTTTCTTTTCACCAGTTTACCTGAAGAGGCAGCCAGATGGGCTAGCATTTTTCTGCAGTAGTAGAGCTGGGACCAGTGTCTACAGGGGAGTTGGAGATACTCCAGGATGCAGTTCACTGCCCATTGTGCTACTTTTTAGAGGGGCTGAGAGTTCCTAGCCTGTAAGGGACTTCTGCTAATCTAACATAGATTGATAGCCTGTACAGAAGAATCAATTGGAGCTGTGCAGAAGAATCAATCAGAGTTATATATAGGGAGGAAGTTGTCCCTGGTTTTGTCACTTTCAAGTTGGGCATCCCATTATTCCCATCCCCATCCAAGTTATTAATCCCCCTAATAAAACATAAAAACAAAGCTCATGGACTGTTCACTGTGTCGGGATGAAAGTAGAAGTTGTTGTGTTCCTGGCTGTGCAGCAGTGGGGAACTCTGTCATCTGCAACCCCTATGGGGCTAGTGCTACGCTGGAGTTCTTTTTTTTAAGCTTACACAACAGCTGACCCTTCTTATGAATGGAATAGATGAATCTACTGATATTGATTTTCCATTCTGCCCAATTAGTGTGATTTAAGTAACCCAAGGCCTCCTGAGTCCACATTATTACTAATCAGCAGTCACACATCTACTTATAAGTCACCTTGGTGCCCAATCAGTGCACAACAGTTGATGAGGATGAGAGTTGATTATGGAACAAGTTATAGTTCTCAGCTTACAGTTATTTAAACCAGGACTTTTTATCCATACAAAGATATCTACTATAATAAAAAGTACATACAAATGTATTCAAAATTCAAATATTAAAACCGTATGTCATCACTAAAATAACACATGCTGCTGTTCATATTTTACAAAGATCCAGTAGCATAAACCTCTCAAACAGCTCTTCTATACATAACTTTATAGTTTGACATTATGGGGTTGATTTACTAAATCTGAGCCAATCGGGTCTTAAAGAGGAAGTAAACCATGATGGGTTTACTTCCTCTTTTTTTCCCTGCAAAGGTAAAGCATAATGGACTACTATGCATCGCATAGTAGCTCATTATGTGTCACTTACCTGACACAGGAGCCAGCGAAGTCGCCGCTGTCCCCTGTAGTCCGCCGCATCCATCTTGCTGGTGGCGTCTCGCAGCCCCGACGAATCACAGCGGCGAAGCCGCGATGACGTCACTCCCGCGCATGCGCACGGGAGTCGCGTCTCGCAGCTCCGCCGCTGCCATTCGGCGAAGCCGCAATGACATCACTCCCGCGCATGCGCACGGGAGTCGACAAATTAGGCAAATCCATTCTTGGACTTGCCGCATTTAGTGCGCCTGCGCGCCGCTGTCTACGGCGCATGCGCCGTAGACAGCGGTGCCCATTTTCGGGCAAATATCTCCTAAACCATATAGGTTTAGGAGATATTGCTTGGACCTACAGGTAAGCCTTAATCTAGGCTTACCTGTAGGTCAAAGTGGTTTGAAAGGGTTTACTTCCTCTTTAAAGGGGAGATCCACCCAAAAATATAACTTCTGCTTTAAGTGACGGTGACCCCCTGACATGCCATGTCATTTTTTTGGGGTGGCGGGGAGCGGATACACTCTTTTTAGGGGCATCCAGCTCCCTCTTCCTTCTGGGGCTCCATGGTGCCAGAAGGAAGTTCATCTCTTCCCCCCTCCCCCCTACAATCTTCTGGGATCTGAAATCCAGGCATCCGGCATCCTGCATGTAGATTAGGGGCCAGGTGCATGGATGGGGGGGGGGGACCCCTGCGCCACTAATGGACAGGCCACCACTGCTCTCAGCGTTTTTCTATGGTCAACAGATTAGCTTCCTCAGGAGGTTAGAGGGGTCAATTTCATGATTGAACAGTAAAGAAATTACCAATATCAAAAGAAAAACGGCAACCCAGGTCATGGTCATGGTCCCACTACTTACAGGAGAAAGGCCAGAACAAAAATGGAGAGGGGAGCCTTACTGGAGCTGTTAGACTCTCTGTGTGGCCGTGTGTGTGGTATAAAATGCCTGCTCAGCAAAGCACCTAGGGATGAAACTGCTCTGGGTTCAGTTTGAGCCATGTTTGGGGAACTTCAAAAACATCAGTATGTCAAACCTGAGCCCCATTTAAATCAATGGGAGCAGAACCTGTTTAATCGAAAATGCCTATTTTCATGGCTAATCCGCAAGGGGGTGTCAAGTAACAGCATGGGGTGGGCAACGCAATTGGGAACATGCACCAATGCAAAAAAATTTTTTAAAAAATGTTTATTAAATTCCATTTGGCCAGGAGCAGTTATTTTTTTTTTTTTATGCTTAAAGGTAAACATTAAAATGCCTTTAAATTCCTTTGACCACTTCAGCCCCGGAAGATTTGGCTGCAGAATGCCCGAGCCATTTTTTGCGATTTGGTGCTTTAACTGATAATTGTGCGGTCGTGCAACATTGCACCCAAACAAAATTGACGTCCTTTTTTCCCCCACAAATAGAGCTTTCTTTTGGTGGTATTTGATCATCTTTGCTTTTTTTATTTTTTGCGCTATGAACAAAAAAAGAGCGACAATTTTGAAAAAAAAAACACAATATTTTGTACATTTTGCTATAATAAATATCCCATTTCTTTAAAAAAAAAGCTATTTTTTTCAGAGTTTAGGCTGATATGTATTCTTCTACATATTTTTGGTAAAAAAAATAAAAATAAATTGCAATAAGCGTATATTGATTGGTTTGTGGAAAAGCTATAGCATCTACAAAATAGGGCATAGAATTATAGCATTTTTATTATTATTATTATGAATTACATTTTTTACTAGTAATGGTGGCGATCTGCGATTTTTATCATGATTGCGACATTATGGCGGACACATAGGACAATTGTGACAACCTTTTTGGGACCATTGCCATTTATACAGCTATCAGTGCTGTAATAATGCATTGATTACTGTATAAATGTCACTGGCAATGAAGGGGTTAACACTAGGGGGCAATCTAGGGGTTAATTGTGTTCCCTGGGAGGTGATTCTAACTGAAGGAGGAGGGGACTCACTAGAGGAAGTGACGGATCGTGGTTCCTAGCTAATAGGAACACACGATCTGTCACTCCTGTCAGAACAGGGAAGTGTGGTCCCTGTTCTGTGTCTCCTGCTCACAATCGCTCGTGGCCGGCAGTCATCGAGACCATCGGCCACGAGCATCGGCACCCCCACAGTGCAGTGGGTGTGCGTGCACCACCAGAGGCGACGTATAGCTACGACGGTTCGCCCGTGAGCCGGCGTATAGCTATAACTGTTCGCGGGATCATGTCGACCTGCTGCAGCATAATGACAGTGGCTGGTCGGCAAGAGGTTAAGTAACGAGTAAAGATTTTTACACATCAGACCTGAAAAAGGTACAATTGAACCTGCATGAGGGACAGAGAGAATTGGACTTGAAAGAGTGGTAGTCCCTCCAAATGAGAGACATCTAGGAGCTCCGTATAAAAGAAGGAAGTAATTCTGCCGTGGAGATCTTCAGCACTAGACACGTGCATTCGTTTTCGTCCGAATGCATTTTCGTCCGAATTTCAGGTATTTTCGTTTTCGTTTTGACAAACGACAACAAAAGTGCAGAATCCGAAAAACAAAAGATCCGACATAAATAAATGCTTTATTTTCATTTTCGTTGTTACAACAGTTCGATATAGAATAGGAGATTCGACGTGACTCTAACAATAACAATCTGTGTCTATTGAACCTGTGGTTGAATGTGCCTAACCTTACCTCTATTAGTCCAAGATTATATAGAGAAAAGATTCGACAGAGAGAAAAGATGACACCTGACACCGTGAGACTTAGACCATTCATTCAACATGAACGAAGCAACGAAAAACACACACGTTTATAATAATATTCGACGGAGCATCGAAACTGTACGACGCTGCAATCGTACAATTCCAGAGTCAAATGCTCCGCCTATAGGCTATATAGAGTTTAGTAGCTCCGTCGAATCTTCTTTATACATTCGACAGACACCATAAGCCTTCAAAGACAGATTCGACCGTAATTCATGTGGATTTTCGGACGAATGCAATTTTTGAACGAAAAACAAAATAAATAAAAACGAATTTCAGGAGTAACTGAATAAATTTATTTTTGGGATAAAAACAAAATTCCGAAACGAAATATTTCACTCTGCACATGTCTATTCAGCACGCATTTGGGACTAAGGACGGCCATACTAGGTTTGACTCTCAGCCGGTTCAACGGGAATTTGAACCAGTAGTGGGCAGGCTGAATGTACCAAGTTGAGTGATCGGTCAACTTGGGTACAACCAGCCTGCTGGATTCGCTTGTGATCATCGCCAGCAACTGCTATAGTCGCTAGTGATAATTACTGTGTTCTTCCAGGCAGTGTCTGTGTTGGTGAGGGAATTTGCAGGAAAGAAATTTGCTTCTTGCATGGCCGGCCTTACATTGGAAATAAAATGGTTTGCATTTAGCCCATATAGTTCTTCTGCTGAACCCTATACTGTGCAGGCACATATGACAGTCAATACGCACAAAACAATCCCAAGCACATGGTCTGTGGAGTTTAACATTGGGACCTTGTGTTTCCTGTGTTATAGAGAATGATATAATCAGCATTCACGTTCCAAGCCTGTAAGCAAATTGGCTCAGTCAAACACGGTCATCCAGTTGTCATTCACGTTCCTTCTGATCTGTTGTTAAAGAGGGGCTCCAGGCTCCTTGAGAAAACATAAAAGTCAGCAGCTATAAATACTGTAGCTGCTGACTTTTATTATTAGGACACTTACCTGTCTGCGAATCCAGCGGTGTCTTCACCCGAGCAGATTTTTTTAATCGGCTCTCGGGTGCTGCTACCTCTATTTTGGGTAAGGGAAACCAGCAGTGAAGCCTTGCGGCTTCAAAGCCGGTTCCCTACTGCGCATGCTTGGAGTGTGCTGCGCTTTGTGAATGGCCCGACGAAGGGGGGGGGGGAAGGAGGAGAGGGGCCGAACTTCCGGATGACTTCACTGTGGCAAAATCAGGTTCCCACTCCCCCCTCCCCCCCAAAAGGTGCCAAATGTGGCAGCAGAGAAGGGGAGGAGGCAACTAAGTGGAGCTTCCTCTTTTGAGGGTACTTGCAGTTTAACCACCTCAGCCCCGGAAGATTTTACCCCCTTCCTGACCAGGGCACTGAACCGCTTTAACTGACAATTGCGCGGTCATGCGTCTTTGCACCCAAACAAAATTGATGTCTTTTTTTTCCTCAAATAGAGCTTTCTTTTGGTGGTATTTGATCATCTCTGTGGTTTTTATTTTTTGCGCTATAAACAAAAAAAGCGGCAATTTTGAAAAAAACTTAATATTTGTTACTTTTTGCTACAATAATTATCCCCAAAAATATATAAAAAAATATATTTTTTTTCCTTAGTTTAGGCCGATATGTATTTTTCTATATATTTTTGGTATAAAAAAAAATTGCAATAAGCGTATATTGATGGTTTGCGCAAAAGTTATAGCGTCTACAAAATAGGGGATAGTTTTATGGCATTTTTATTATTCATTTTTTTTTTTACTATTAATGGCGGCCATCTACGGTTTTTATCGGGATTGTGATATTATGGCGGACACATTGTACAATTTTGACACATTTTTGGGACCATTGCCATTTATACAGCAATCATTGCTATAAAAATGCAATGATTACTGTAAAAATGTCAATGGCAGGGAAGGGGTTAACACTAGGGGGCGATCAAGGAGTTAATGTGTTCCCTAGTGTGTGTTCTAACTGAAAGGGAGAGGGGACTGTGTAGGGGAGATGACAGATCGCTGTTCATACTCTGTATGAACAGACAATCTGTCTCTTCTCCCCTCAGAGAACTGAAAACTGTGTGTTTACACACACAGATCTTGGTTCTCGGTGTGCCATGAGCGATCGTGGGAGCCCGCGACCGCCGGGCACTCGCATCGGCTCTGTGGGTGAGCAAGGGACGCTCCTAGTGGCCACAGGGTAAAGCGACGTAACATAACATCCTTTCGCCCAGCCGTGTCATTCTGCAGCAGTACAATTGTGGCGGCTGGTCAGCAAGTGGTTAAAGTGGAACTTCTCATGTTTTCTTAAAAATGTAAAGTCAGTAGTTACAAATACGGCAGCTGCTGACTTTTAGCCAATAGGTACTTACTTGCCAATGTCTTCCTGGGAATGGGCTGAGATTTCCTGACATTGTACAGTTGGCAATGGCAGCCCACTGTGAATGCTCGAGATTGTACAGTGCTGCATTTCAGTTCAAATCTGGGGGAAGGAGGACAAAGAGAGGAATTTTAATTTTTGTCTGAAATTCTGCTTTAATGAATCCACATGTGATCATGAGTCACAGCTAGAGCTTTCATTTCAAAGTGAACATTTGTGTTTTACCTTAGGAGAGAATTATTCCCTTTTAGCACTACATTGTATGCAGACAGGAAAAAAATTGGTTTACGTAAATTTGTTTGCGCAATATTAAAATAAGATTGAGTTGGGTTGATGGCGGGCACAAATTAGCTTCAAAATTACTTTTTCAACAGGTTTGTGATCATTAAACATTCACATTTCGTTCATTTAAAGGGGTTTTAAAATCTCATGGTTTTTTACCTTAATGCATTTTATGCATTAAGGTGGAAAACATTCTTTGCTACAGCTGCCCCCAGAGAGCCCCCCCCCCCCTCTTCTTACCTAACCCCCTCCATTCCAGCGATGTGCAGGAGCCCAGCGTCTCCAGCCGCTGTCTCTGTGCTCATTGGATAGGTTGATAGCAGCAGGGGCCATTGGCTCCCGCTGCTGTCAATCAAATCCAGTGACACAAGAGCAGGGGGTGGGCTCGAATCCTGTTGTCTGTATAAATGGACAAAGCAGCGGGACTCAGGAGCGCGCCCGCACAGATGCCCCCATCTAAAGTGGCTCTCTGTGGGGGAGCCTGTGGGGGAGCCTGATAAAGAGGAGGAGCCAGGAGCGCCAATGGGGCACCCCAGAAGAGGAAGATCGGGGTCCGCGCAGTGCAAAACCCTTGCACAGAGTAGGTAAGTATAACATGTTTGTTATTTTTATTTTAAAAAATGCAAACCTTTACAACCACTTTAAGCAAGCTTTTGGTGTTTGCATGGTGAGTGCAAATCTCATCCACATCCTCCGGCATCCTTGTTGTGACTTAAGCCCCATACACACTATCAGATTGTCTGCTGATTTTTTCCTTCAGATTTACCAAAACCATGTAGTAGAAGGGCCTGCCTGATTGCATACAAATTGAAAATCCTAAGCACTCCTTGCACCCTTACATGCCACATTTGGCACGTCATTTTTGGGGGGGGGGGGGGGGTGAGTGGTTAGCTCATTTTGACAGGTATCCAGCTCCCACTTCCGCTCTCACCACCTAGGCGACACCTCCTCTCCCCCTCCCTCCCTGCAATCTTCTGGGACACGTCACAGGTCTCAGATGTTTGCCCGGCACTGAGAGAGTGCAGCGTGACTCGCGCATGCACACCAGGCTGTGAAGCCGCAAGCTGTCACAGCCGGGTGCCCACACTTGCAATGCCAGTGCTGCGTAGAGGAGAGGAACGAAGCTTCAGGGGCGGCATCGCTGGACCATGGGACAGCTACTTTTTGTAGCTGCTGACTTTTAATTAACTTAAAAACTAGTGGAACTCTGCTTTAATTTAAAGGGGGCTTCCAGATTCAAATAAGCTGCCTGCAGACCTGCACAACCGACAGGCCAGGGTTGTGAGGTAGAAGTCCTTGTCCTTATTAACATGGGGACATAAATAATAACATTATTTAATTATTAAATATTATTTAATAACATAAATAATAATAAAAACTTTATATATTGCCTATATAAGCTATAGTATAGGTCAGGATAGTGGTGAAAATCATTAACAAAATATGGCTATCCTTGCATCACCCAGGGCATTAATGGCCAGTTCTACGTTCTACAAAAGTAAAGATTTGTACACAATCAGATATAAAAGGTACAACTGAGCCTGCATGATGGACAGGGAGAATTGGATTAAAAAGAGGGACAGTCCCTCCAAATTATAGACAGCTGGGAGCTATGTATAAACTAAGAAAGCAATTCTGCCGTAAGGGTTGTTTCATCTCCAGCACATTTTTGGGACTAACACTCAAATAAAAATGGTTCACATTTAGCATGTATAGTTCTTCTGCTGAACCCTATACTGTGCACGTGCATATAACATTCCACACCTACAAAACAATCCCAAGCACAGGGTCTGTAGTGGTTAACAAGGAGACCTTATGTTTCCTGTGTTATGGAGAATTATATAATTAGCATTCATTTCCAAGCCTGTAAGCAAATTGGCTCAGTCAAACTTGATCATCCAGTTGTCATTCACGTTCCTCCTTCTGATATGTTGTTAAAGAGGAACTTCTCTTTCTCTTTTCGTTTTCTTAAAAGTTAAAAGTCAGCAGTTACAAATCGGTATCTGCTGGCGTTTACTAGATAGGTACTTACAAGCCCATGGAGTTTGTCAATGTCTTCTGTCAAAAAAAGGTACTTGCTCCCCCTCATCCAAAAAAAAAAAAAAGAAGCTTCATTTCAGTTAAAATCTGGGGAAAGGAGAACAATGAGAGGAACTTTAATTTTTGTCTAAATTCTCAGAGCAATTTTTTGTTTCGATGATATCTTGGCTCCACACCTAAAAGTTTACCATAACCTATTATACATTGGTTTTTGGGACAGGTAAAGCTTTATTATGGTAGTAAATTTGAATACATATTTTTTTTTCTTTGTTTTGTTTTTTGGGAATACAGTGCCTTGACGTATTCATACCCCTTGAAATTTTCCACATTTGATCATGTTGCAACCAAAAATGTAAACTGTATTGGGATTTTTTTTTTTGTTTTTTTTGTGATAGACCAACACAAAGTGGCAGATAATTGAGAAGTGGAAGGAAAATGATAAATGGTTTTCAAAATTCTTTACAAATAGATATCTGAAAAGTGTGGCGTGCATTTCAATTTTGGTCTTATCTGACCATAACACCTTCTTCTACATGTTTGCTGTGTCACCCACATGGCTTCTCCCAAACTGCAAATGGCTTTCTTTCAACAATGGCTTTCTTCTTGCCACTCTTCCATAAAGGTGAGATTTGTGGAGTGCACGATTAATAGTTGTCCTGTGGACAGATTCTCTCACCTGAGCTGTGGATCTCTGCAGCTCCACCAGATTTACAATGGGCCTCTTTGTTGCTTCTCTGATGAATGCTCTCCTTGCCCAGGCCTGTCAGTTTAGGTGGATGGCCATGTCTTGGTAGGTTTGCAGTTGTGCCATAATCTTTCCATTTTTGGATAATGGATTGAACAGTGCTTCGTGAGATGTTCAAAGCTTGGGATATTTGTTTTATAACCTAGCATTGCTTTAAACCTCTCCACAACTTTATCCCTGACCTCTCTGGTGTGTTCCTTGGCCTTCATGATGCTGTTTGTTCACTAAGGTTCTCTAACAAACCCCTGAGGGCTTCACAGAACAGCTGTATTTATACTGAGATGAATACAAATGCACGCCTCATTTTTCAGATATTTATTTGTAAAGTTTGGAAAACCATTTATCATTTTCCTTCCACTTCACAATTATGTGCCACTTTGTGTTGGTCTATCACGTACAATCCCAATAAAATACATTTATTTTTTTGGTTGTAACACAGCAAAGGGTGGAAAATGTCAAAGGAAATTGAAAAAATTGCATTTGCCTGTAATTTTTTCCAAAGCAACATTTGCGTAATTTGTGCAACCCCATATATTTACCAAAAAATATAATCAACAAGGTCTGCTGATTAAACCAATATCATATAACGTAGCAGTGATTATATGTGAACAAAGTGAACATATGTGTTTTACTTTAGGAGAGAATTATTCCCCTTTCAGCACTACATTGTGATGCACACAGAACAAAAAAACGGTTTGTTTAAATTTGTTAGCGGAATATTAAAATAAGATTGAGTTGGGTTGAGGAGGGCACAAATTAGCATCAGTGACTGAGGGTGGATTTACATCATGGGACATTTTTTTTTTAAATAAAGTCAAAAAGTCTTTATTTACAATTTAAATTTTTTGTGAATGAGTAGGGGTACCACAAACCCTTGGTACTGGTTCACACAGGGGCGACCTGTCAGGTGACTTGTAAGCCTGACAAGTCGCATTCCATTAAGTACAATGGAACCGTTCTAATAGGAGCGACTCCTGTCGCTCTGGTTTAGAACAAGGTTCCTGTACTACTTGGGGGCGACTTCAGTGCAGACTGCATTGACTTCTATACAGAAGTCCTTTTGCAAGCTGCACTGAAGTCACACTGTACGGGGCAGCTTCAGAGTTGGACGAGAGTCAGGCGACTTTGAAGCCGCCCCAGTGTGAACCGACACATACTCTTTCACATTGGAGAACTGGCATTTGGGGTACTCCTTAATTTAAGTGAAGGGAGCCACACCCCACCCTGCCTGGTTTAGCTGGCAGCATGTTTAGTTGATGGTCTGATATAGATTTTTGGAGAATTCAGATATTTAATTTATGGTTATGGGCCTATGACCGAGAGAGATGTGGATAACATAAACACGTGACAAGACTTACAACATAAATAGACCTGAAGTGTGCCTTGGTGTTTGGTCAGTATGCCAAGAAAAGGGGGCATACCCACGGTAAGTACTGGGTAGTTTATGAAGAAGGATGTGCTGAGAAGTGCCTTAAAAAAAAGGAAGGACGGGAGGGTATCGAGCACTAGAACCAACAATGAGCATTGGCGAGTGGGCTGCTTAAATACCCTCCAGGCTCCTACCATAGATTCAGGCCACCATACTAGCCTTCTTATTTATGGTCATGGCCCTATGACCAAGAGAGATGTGGATCACATAAACATGCGACAAGACAACATAAATAGACATGAAGTGTGCCTTGGTGGTCTGGTCGGTATGCCAAGAAAAGGGGCAAAAGACTCAGATAGGGGAATAACTCTTTATTGATTCTTGTGGTTATTGAGCCAGCTTGGTGAAGGCTTGTGCCATTTCCTCTTGAGGATTTGGGACGTATGTGGCAAAACAAGCATACTTCCATCAGCCTAGTTTCTTGATTACGTGGTCTGGTGCTCTATGCTGGGATGCAGCTGGAGCTGCTCCAATCTGGAAAGAATGTCCAGAGAACTGGCTGAGGTTGAAGCCCAAGCTGCTTGGGAGGATCCTGACATGCCTAATAAACTGGCTGGCACTCAGGGGGCTGGTCAGAAAGGGTAGCAAGGGGCTACTATCTGATTGGCTGGGTAGATGGGACAGTAGTCATTCGAGCGCCGTCACTGGGCACCAGGTGTTGTTAGTCTGAAACAGGTTGATGCCTTTCCCGGGGCCGGTTTGTTGCGTTTTGCAGACTGTGAGATGAAGGGTGTAATGGTTCGGAAATTGAGTCAGGTGGCGACGGAGCAGTGTCTGACTGCCGGAGCCACTGACGGTAAATTCACTAGGTCATAATAAACCTTAGAAGGCCAAGTAGATGGCTGCTTGGATGACTAGGCTGGGCAAAGCCTTAAACAGAGAAAGAGTAAGGATTTCAGACAGGTCCCTGAAGGTGGCACTTATGATAGGTAGGCGTTTGCCCCTGGCTACTGGTTGGTGCTTCTGTATGCCCAGTAGAAGGGACTTGACTGCATAGGCTGAGAATACTGCGTGTGGCAGTAAAGATAAATTCATGCAGTATAAAAACACTCTCAGTTACAGCCAATGGAGCCCCAGGATGACATCAGTTGTGACAAAACACGTGGGGAGGAGCGATGTCCCAGCGTTCACGCAAGTCCCGAAACCACGGGCTGTAATTGAGAGCCGGCCAGCTCTGTTTTTATACTGCATAAATTTATCTTTACAAATGTAAGTGCGATACTTTTTTTTACTCATTAAAGTCACCCAAAGATTTTATACTATGGGGGCTTTTATTTTCTTATGGGGATTATCCGGCAAAGTGTACCTGTAAAGGATATAACATCTGGGAAGACGCTGAGACCTTGGTTGTGTATATAAAAGGCCCGGGCTGGTTATTAAGCCAGAAGTGCATGTGATCTCCTGTTATAAGAACTCAACAAGATTCGGTAAGCGGCAGTGTGTGTGGAGGTGGAAGGCACATCTTTTTCTCATCACTATTCCCGGGCTTATTGTGGGCTGATTTCACATTGGAGATCTACTATCAAACTGTTCACAGTGTGCAGATTGATTAATTTTATTCATGATTTTCACTTTAGAAGGGTTGAATTTGATTAACTCATGGCCCTCTGATCCATCCTGCATTGATATGTATTGTAAGTATACTGTCTGCCCTCATGTTGTAAAGCACTGCGCAAACTGTTGTCGCTATATAAATCCTGTATAATAATAATAACTCATTGCACAGATCCATTTTATGAAAATATAGCACGACTTGAGATTGGAAAAAAGATTTTGCATAGCTGCAAGGGTCTCAACAGGTGTCAGTTTACTGGGCCGAGATTCGTGGTGGCAAGGTTTTTTTTTTTTTGACGAGTGAGAGGTTGCTGAGACGATATTGCATTTTGCAAGGGTCTCAACAAGAGTGTGTCAGGTTGCTGAGACGATTTTGCATGGTTGCAAGGAACTCAACAGTTGTCAGGTTGCTGGGCCGAGGTTGCATGGTGGTAAAGTTTTATTATATATTATTTTTAGGGCTGTGGAAATTAAAGATTAATTCCTCAATTAATCGTTCATTTTTTTGATTGATGAAAATTCTTTTGATCGGTACTCACCTCTCCGCCGGCTTCCGGGTCTTCACCAGACTCCTCCCCCTTCCCCAAGTGTCTCCGTCTGCTAGCGAAGGGAAGGGGGGAGGGGTCTGATGACGTTGAAGTTCTGATTGAACGTAACCCGTACGGGGGAGGAGCTAGGCATGATGTCACCCGCTGCTGCCTTATGGAACTAACCAGACCGTCGGCTTTACATGCTGTCTTTTTATCATCTTTATGTGAGTAGTTTGTGTTTGAACAAAAAAATTAAGTCTTATGCTTAAGCGGTGAGCACTTAGGTCTTTTCTTTCTGCCCATGACCATGAGAGAAGTTTATGGTCCGTGTTAACCCTTTTGATACCCACTTGCATGACCACCTGTTTGCACAGGGGTCCATGCCATAATGTGAGAGTGATTAGTTAGAGTTTGAATGCTATAGTCAGTGTTACAGTTTGAATTTAAAGCATATTTGTGTGAACTGCGAAGTTAAGTCATGGATTGTGGAAACTAACTAGTGTCGGGTGATTGTATATAGTGTATACCACAGTGATGGCGAACCTTGGCACTCCAGATGTTTTGGAACTACAATTCCCAGGATACTCATCTACACTGCAGAGTGCATGACCATCATGGGAAATGTAGTTCCAAAACATCTGGGGTGCCAAGGTTCGCCATCACTGGTATACCACATTTAACACTGACTAATGCAGATTTTCAATGCAAGGAGATCAGCTAAAAGTAGTTAGATCTGTATGTGAGTTATAATTAATCAAAATTAGTCGATTAATCGAACATGAAAATTTTAATCAGTAACAGCCCTAATTATTATTATTATTTTTTTTTTTTTTATGAGTGAGGGGTAGCTAAGATAATATTGCATTTGCAAGGGTCCCAACAAGAGTGAGATGGTTTTGCATGGCTGCAAGGGTCTCAACGAATGAGAATTGGGTTTCTGAGAAAAGTATAGAAACACCTGGTTTGTTTGGCGGCTTACTGTACCCTTAAAGCAAGCAGTACAAGGACAACGTCAGTTTTATTTGTAGGTTCTATAGGGGGAACTAACGAACGACATGGGAGACAACAAATGATAATGAATTGATAGGGCATAAAGAATGTGGTACCGAATCTTACATGCGAAGTGGGCTATGTGAGTGAGTTTGCTGCGGACTGTGGCGGGAGTGCAACATATCGGGAAGGTGTGCCATGATGCCGTGCACAAGGCAAAACAACAAGGTTTAGTGTAGAAAATAGAACGTGAGAAGTCCATACGTATGATTCGTAAGTTCCACTGCAGGAACTGAACACATGGTACGAGCGACTCCGCAAGAGGCCACGAATTTCGACATGACAAAACATGGTAACGATTCCTACCTGTGAAAGTTACCGTGTGACTGGGTTTGCATTGGACTGGAGCGGGTGTGCAACACATCCAAAGAGTGTGGTGTGGCGCCGTGCATGATGCACACAAAATAACTTTGGTTTGGTAAATAAATGAGAGAAGAACCGTGTACAAATGATTCATAAGTTCCGCTGCGGCAACTAAAACACGCGGCATGGGGGATACAACGAATAGCAATGGTAGAAAGTATGCAATGCATCTGATATGAAACGGTTGTAAAGAGAAATTACTCTGCTACAAATCGGTAGTAAAATGTATGAAATTAATCTGATACAAATTGGTAGTAAGGAGTATTAAATGAATCTGTTACGAATTGGTTGTGGAGTGTGTAGCACTAACCCCCGAAGGAGCTGCTGCTTAGATTTGGGCTTACCATTACTTTCTGTTTTACTCACTTCACGTCTAGGGGTGTCCCCTGGTAGATGGCCCAGTAACTCGAGAGACTGACAACAGATCCACTTGAATGGATTTTATTTGCAAAAACATAGACAATGAACAGTCTCTTAAATTGGGATCAGAGAGTTGGAAAGGAAGTTTAGGTACTCTTAGTGTCAAAGTCAAAATCTTAAAGAACGTGCTTACTTTGACTGCATCCAGAGAATAGCCATTCGCAACTGGATGTTCACTCAAGTTGGACAGTCCTTCTATCACAAGGCCTAGCAGCCAACAAGGTGCTTAATCAGGAACAAGTCTCTGCCACAGACGTTGTAGAACATGCAGGGAAACTAAACTTGAAGAACACTCGTAGGATACCTGGATCTTTTTAGCCAGCTTGGCGATATCCACGAGACCAGATTCTCTTGGGTACTCCAGCCCTTCCAGGCTCTTGCATAGAAACCAACCCGTACGTGGACTTCTTCTGAAGAGTCCTCCCCTGGAATGCTTGAAGTCACTGGGTCTCTCCCAAACTGGAGACAGAACCCAACACCTCAGAATCCTCCTTTAGTTTCCTTTCCTCGGGCTAGCCAGCCCCGAGACATCAAGATTGGGATGGATCCGCACCCCAGGCCATAGCCTTCCTGGGGGCTGGTCAGAAGGACCAGGACTATGCAGTCAGTACATCATTCTGGACCGGAACCCCAAACCATGTGGCGTTCGCATCTTAAATACCCTCTCCCAGAAAGCACAGCAAGAGCTCCACTCCCACTGGGCGGGCTCCAAGAGAGAGTAACTTAAAGCACCCAACTAGACTGTGATTCCATGCCTGCCAGAAGAGACATTGCCCCCTGTGGCCAGACTGAATATCTCACAGTCCAGTCAGACTGATGGTGAATTCCAAATTTAAACAGTTGCACCCAAACCAAACTGCAGTTTAGGTATAACCTTAACTTTGAAAAGCGCATAGCACGTGCTCTTCAGAAGCCGCTGCTACAAGTGTATGCCAACCCTTACTCTGAAACCGAACACATACCAACCACCCAGCCCCCAAGGCTAATCAAAGTGCAGACAAGGCACCAGGAGGGTCTAATTACCACCTCAATCAATCACAGAACCTGTACAAACAATACATGCTCATCTCCAAATGGATGAGACGGCAACTCCATGGACAGTAAATTCTATAACCAGTGATATCAGACAACAACTGACAGCAGCTCGAAGACTTGGATTTACAAATGAATCATATGTTTGTAGATGGGATGACAAAGAAGGCAGAAGGACCTAAGAATGTACTACGCCTGTGCTGAATGATGTTGGGACATGACCGACAACAAATCGGGGGCGAAAGGGATGCGGGATAGGAAGCATAACCAATCTCAAGATTGCACATCATACGAAAAGATTTTAATACTACCTGCGACAGTGAGCGGGAACTGCCGCATAAGACCACAAATGGAGAAACCGCAACGCACTTGCGATTGAATGCACAGGTTCACGAACATGAGATGAGCTGGGAAGAGTCGGCCTAGTGATGTGTAGTAATGCGCACTGGAACCGACATAGAGCATGGCCAAACGGCTGCTTAAATACCCTCCGGTCTCCTCCCATAAATTTAGGCCATCATACTGGCCTTCTTATGTATCTTGTTTTTTTGCAATTGGTTTCTCTTTAAATTCTATGGAATTTGGTGGGGATACCATGCAGTTTCATTAACATCTATACTAGACCTTTATCTAGGAGATGGGACTGGTATAAATGAGGCCCTGTTCCCACCTGAGCATTTGCGATTGCAGCCAGAATAACCACGGTTCTGCTCATGATCCCAGAACGCTCTGCAAAACTGACAAACAACACCACCTTTGTTCTGGTGGCATTCACTTTTTAATGGCACCTAAATGCGGGTGCAGTTCTGGCGCAATCATTCCACAATAAACTGCACTGCAATGGCGGCAAACCACATCACGCAAAGCTTGTCACCCAAAAGAAGCTCCCTTTCCTTTCTGAGCGGCAACCTTCGCAAGCTTCGGTTTGCCGTGATCGTGGCACAATTTATCAGGTGACACCCATGGCAGTAACAAGCCAGATTTTAGGTGCCATTGAAATTCAATGGCACCTGAACCAGCGTGGTGCGATTTTTTACTTTTGCAGAGTGAAATACTGCTTATTGTATACTGCACAAAGTCTTTTTAATACTTTATTCTCATTACATTTCAAGACACATATACATATAAAAAAAGGAGAAAAGAAACATAAAAAAAAAAAAAAACATTTCTTTACAGTCTAAAAGATTAAAATATCTGTGGGATCTTGCTACCGGAACAATATAATAATGTATTATCAGGTTAAGGTCATTTATAATGAAGTACAACTGTTAAAGTTTGTCCCTCTTGGTTTAATGGATAACCTATTAGAACACAAACTGTTTTGCAACCTTTAAAATACTTGTCTTATGCAAATTCATATCATATGTAGTTAAAGCTGAACTTAAAAGATGAACGTTTCTGCAGAGTCCGTGAGCCACATGGAATTACAATGTATGCAAAGCCACACACATGAACTGAACTTTCAAAGATACTTGCCTATGCAATTTGATTCCAATACGTTATTATAATGCATGTTGTATGTGAGATGTTATACGTGTATAAGATGTGACATATCTTGGCAAGTAATACTGCCTCCCCTGTGACTTATACAATTTGAATCTGATTCTTTGATAAACGTCAGCATATGGCTTTAATCCATCCAAAAATGACAGGATTTTTCTATATGGAAATGTGTGAAACAAACACTCCTTTTGGGCACAACAGCAACAGCACATATTACCATATGTCAAGAATAGTTTTCAATCAGGTGTCTTGTTAAGACATTTCTGGACATTTTATAAGAGAAGGGGTCCCAGCGTTTCTGCATCCATTGGATATACTTTCTAGGATCTTCAATGCACATCGTGGGCTGCTGCTTTACAAATTGGATCTTTATGTGGAAAAAGACAGCTCAAATTATAATGCAACAGTTATTTGGTATATATTTCTTTTTAAGATTTGTGTTCGGCCATTGAATTTACAACCTTGGATTAGTCAGAATTTGAGTTGGAAGGAAAATTAATGTACAACATTTTGAATATATTTTTCTTTGGATAAGACTGTGTTCAGAATAACTCCTTTTTTTTACTATTAACAGTTGAGGCTATAAGTATCTTATGATTATGAACATAATTATATTCTTCTCTCAGCAGGACCCTGATTATATTTTAAACCCTTTTATAGTGTGTAAATGGATATATTCACTCCAGACAGATTCACTCCAGTATAAGGATTTCATTGTGGGCTTATGCACGTGCGCATACTCGCTGGCTCTAATTCCACCCATCTCACAGCACCTTCGGTGTCACTTAAGCCTTGTGTACACGATTGGATTTTTGTCCAAAGGACATTGGCCAGGAACTTGTCTTACATACAAACGGCAAGGAATTGTGTGCCAACAAACACGAATGTAGTGACGTACTACCTGGTTTTTCAGCTTTTCAGAGCCACCCTTAGGGCTCCTCCTGCTGGAGGAGATAACGTTTTATTTATTATTGGCCTTGGAGTTATTGCTTTGACCTAAGTCCAGTCAAGGAACAGGAGGAGGAGGATTTCTTGGACCAAAAATTGGTTGCCTTATTAATCATGACCAATTATGTCATATGCCTTTGCTGCGGGAGCTCCAGGAGAATAATCCAGATGATTTTTGGAATTATCTCCAGATGACAGACCCCTGCTTTCACCAACTCTTGGCATTGTTGACCCCCTCTATTAAGAAGCAGGACACATGCATGAGGCTTTTATTTTATTTTAGTTGAATAATGATTTGATTTGGTATATTTTCTATATTTTTGGATGCATAGAATGCCTTTTTCTGGTTTAGTTCTGTTGGCAGATAGCATGTCAAATTTTGTTTTCTTTTTTAATGTACAATAAAAAAAATGTGGAGAATAATACTTGGCTATGTATTTTATTTAAAATTACAGTTTGGGAGTAGGCAGTTACATTTAAAAAAAATACAATGTAAAATTAAAAAGGGACACCAACATAGTTGTATCCTTGATCTTAAAAACTACGGGATAATGGTGTTGTGGTAACTTGCACCAAAAAGAAAATAACAAGCATAATAATATTATTCTTGATGTCACTATAAAAAAAAGCCTTTGAAAATTTGTTTGCAATAACTCCATCAGTATCCCCAGCAAAGCAGCTTCATTATTATCCCATTAACCACTTGCCGACCGCCGCACGACGATGTACGTCGACAGAATGGCACGGGCAGGCATATGGGCGTACCTGTACGTCCCTGCCTTCCCGCGGGTGGGGGGCCCGATCGGGCCCCCCTCCTGTGCCTGCGGCGGTCGGTATTCGTTCGGGAGCGATCCGGGATGAGGGGGCGGCCATTCATTCATGGCCACCCCCTCGCGATCGCTCCCGACGAATGGAAATGCTCCGTGACATCACTTCCTCTCCTGTAATGTAAACACAGGAGAGGAAGTGATGTAATCTCTCCTCCGTGTCGGTATTTTTCGTTCCGACACCGAGGAGAGAGGATCGGTGAGTTTCACCAACACGACACTACACAGTAGAACATGCCAGGCACACTCACACCCCCCCGATCACCCCCCCAATTACCCCTGCCCCCCAGTCACAGTGACACCAATGTCATTTTTTTTTTTTTTTGCATTGGTGTCATTTGTGACTGTAATAACTGTTAGGGCAGTTAGGGTTAGCCCCCTTTAGTTCTAAGGTACCCCCCTAACCCCCCCAATAAAGGTTTAACCCCGTGATCACCCCCCGTCGCCAGTGTCACTAAGGCTGGGTTCACATTGCAGCGGTTTATGAGAACGGATGTGATTCGCACCGCACTGCAGTGCAAATCACATCCGATCTCTGTGCGACACAGATAGTATGGCTGAATTTGCGTCGCACCCGCCGCACCCGCCGCAAATTCGCACGGGACCCTTTTTTTGGACTGCAGCAGAATCGGATCGCATGGGTGTTCACACCATGCGATCCGAGTTTGCAGATCGCACTGCGATATGCGAGCTGATCTGGGGGTGTCATTAACATTTCACTGACACTCCCAGCAGTTCGCATAGGGCAGTGTGAACTGCCACCGGGAGGCATGCGATGCGGGAACCCGCCGCGGATTCGTGGCGTTCCTGCATCGCTCCAGTGTGAACCCAGCCTAATAAGCGATCATTTTTCTGATCGCTGTATTAGTGTCACAGGTGATGCTAGTTAGGCAGGTAGGTATTTAGGTTCGCCGCAGCTTTTTATAGCGCCAGGGACCCCCATATACTACCGCATAAAGCCCCCTGATTGCCCCCTAGTTAACCCTTTCACCAGTGATCACCATATAACTGTTACAGGTGACGCTGGTTGGTTAGTTATTTTTTTATAGTTTCAGGGCACCCGCCATTTATTACCTAGTCTCACTAGTGTACCCCTAAATTTAGGGGTGTCTACTTTCCAAAATGGGGTCATTTGGGGGGGTTTGTGCCATCTTGGCATTTTATGGCCTTCAAAACTGTAACACCCTTAGAAAGCCTGAAGGCGGTGCTTGGTTTTCGGGGCCCCGTACGCGGCTAGGCTCCCAAAAAGTCCCACATATGTGGTATCCCCGTACTCAGGAGAAGCAGCAGAATTTATTTTGGGGTGTCATTTCACATATGGCCATGGCATGCGTGAGCAATATATCATTTTGTGACAACTTTGTGAAAAAAAAAAAAAGTTTGTAATTTTCCCGCAACTTGTGGCAAAATATAAAATATTCCATGGACTCAACATGCCTCTCAGCAAATAGCTTGGGGTGTTTACTTTATAAAATGGGGTCATTTGTGGGGGTTTTGTGCCATCTTGGCATTTTATGGCCTTCAAAACTGTAATAGGTAGTGAGGAGTGAAGTCAAATATTTACGCCCTTAGAAAACCTGAAGGCGGTGCTTGGTTTTCGGGGCCCCGTACGCGGCTAGGCTCCCAAAAAATCCCACACATGTGGTATCCCCGTACTCAGGAGAAGCAGCAGAATTTATTTTGGGGTGTCATTTCACATATGCCCATAGCATGTGTGAGCAATATATCATTTAGTGACAACTTTGTGTAAAAAAAAAAAAAATTTTTTTTTTTGTCATTATTCAATCGCTTGAGGCAAAAAAATAAAATATTCAATGGGCTCAACATGCCACTTATCAATTTCCTTAGGGGGTCTACTTTCCAAAATGGGGTCATTTGGGGGGGTTTTGTACTGCCCTGCCATTTTAGCACCTCAAGAAATGAGATAGGCAGTCGTAAACTAAAAGCTGCGTAAATTCCAGAAAACGTACCTTAGTTTGTAGATGTGACAACTTTTGCGCAAACCAATAAATATACAGTTATTGACTTTTTTTTTACCAAAGACATGTGGCTGAATACATTTTGGCCTAAATGTATGACTAAAATTGAGTTTATTGGATTTTTCTAATAACAAAAAGTAGAAAATATAATTTTTTTTCAAAATTTGCGGTCTTTTTACGTTTATATCGCAAAAAATAAAAATCGCAGAGGCAATCAAATACCATCAAAAGAAAGCTCTATTTGTGGGAAGAAAAGGACGCAAATTTTGTTTGGGTACAACATTGCATGACCGTGCAATTACCAGTTAAAGCAGCGCAGTGCCAAATTGTAAAAAGACCTCTGGTCATTGACCAGCAAAATGGTCCGGTCTGAAAGTGGTTAAAGAAGAAGAGAATGTGCGCTGCATTTCTAGATTTCATAATTTGCCACATCAAGAATGTTAATTCTCCATTACGAATGCTAGTTTACAAAACTGACCGCTTCTGCCTCATCCTTGCTTCCGAGCATACATGTTTGTACTTTGGACTTTTGTCCATCAGACTTGTGTACACACGCTTGGAAAATCTGACAACAGACATTTGCCCGTGGAAAATTTTAAAGCCTGCTATCCAACATGTCTGTGAAAAATCTGACAACAATTGTCCGATGGAGCATACACACGGTCAGATTTTTTGCCAACAGCCTGTCATCACACATTTCCCATCGGAGAATCCGATTATGTGTACGAGGCTTCAGGCTTCATGTACACAGGACATTGTTTAACCTCTCCTGAACGATTTAACTTGACAGCTAGAAACCGGTGTCTAAAAACGTCTGTTTAGACGCGTGCGCCTCTGTCTATGGCGCATGCGCCGTAGACAGCGGTGCCTGTCTTTCGGCAAATATCTCCTAAACCGTGTAGGTTTAGGAGATATTTCTTGGACCTACAGGTAAGCCTTAATCTAGGCTTACCTGTAGGTCAAAGTTGGTTGTAAGGGTTTACAACCACTTTAAATGTGCCCAAAATGTTTTCAGGCACTAGTTTTAGGGTCTTAAAAATTTGTTACGCTGAATCTCTGAATGCTTTAATTAGAAAAGAAAGAACTTCTGCTAATGTAAAGAAGCTAACATTGCATAAACTCTGTTACATTCCTGTCTGGAAGTGGCAATGAGTCAGTTATTTTCTTTAAAGGTTACAACTGCAACAGCAGAAGCTGTGAATAATGTGTGTTTCTATTAAAATACTTGTTGGCAGCTACAGTGTGTGTAAAGCGTTAACTGAAGAGTTAACCTGCCCCAGTTATCATCATTATCTCTCTGCTGGTGCTTAGATTGTTGTCCCAGAGCTGGAAAATCTCTGTGTATAATATATAAATTTCAGGTCACATCGGTGTAATTTGAGAGTGTAATCGTTACAGCAGGGGCTAAAAACCCACCCCTCCTTTAAAGAGGAAGTAAACCCTGATGGGTTTACTTCCTCTTTCATTCCCTGCAAAGGCAAAGCATAATGGACTACTATGCATCGCATAGTAGCCCATTATGTGTCACTTACCTGACAAAGGAGCCAGCGAAGTCGCCACTGTCCCCTGTAGTCCGCCGCATCCATCTTGTTGGTGGGGTCTCCCAGCTCCGCCGCTGTCATTTGGCGAAGCAGCGATGACGTCACTCCCGCGCATGCGCACGGGAGCCGACACGCGCGGCAGCTCCGTCGCTGAGAATGCCGCGCTCAGTGCGCCTGCGCGCCGTAGACAGCGGTGCCCGTTTTCGGGCAAATATCTCCTAAACCATACTGGTTTAGGAGATATTGCTTGGACCTACAGGTAAGCCTTAATCTAGGCTTACCTGTAGGTCAAAGTGGTTTGTAAGGGTTTACAACCACTTTAAATAGTGCAAGCCTTTGACATGCAGGCCAGAGAGAAAGCCATTGAAAGAAAGAATCTTCACTTCTGGAAAGAAATAAAAGCTTGAAGTACCATAATAGCATTGGCTGCACACCGTTGCTCTGGACCGGCTCTTGTAGTCTTTACAAAGGGAGCATGTGACAAGGTGATAGACAGTTATCACCCTATAACAAAAAGTGCTTAAACAAAGACCTTCGTGGTAGGATCAGCAGGTATTATTTCAATAAAAGCTGCAGAGATTAAAAAGATGAAAAATGACTTTCGGAATTACATCAAGATTGTGAGATTTTAATGCCTGAGTTTACTGTACATATACTTTAAATTGTGTGTAAAATGGACCCTCGCGCCACTATGTGCTAGACGTGAAATAAATCTACGTGCATAACAAAGTATAATGTAACAATTTGTGGAATAACAAAAGTGCAAGTGCTACTAAATGAAACAGAAAATGCAGCGGGACAAAATAGTAAACACAAACTATCACTTGAATAATTAAAAAGGAGTCCTGCGCAAATAATGCCACAAAAAATAAATAATGTATAAAAATGTGAAGAAAAACAAAAGTCAATGTAAATATTTCAAAAAATAAACACACCAATAGTGTAAGTGTGTAATAAAAAAGTACTGGAGAAAGAACAGGACCAAATGTTCCAAAAGATCAGGCTCCCAGAACTCTCACCTCAGAGATGGAATAATAAGGCAAAAGAAAGTAATTCCAGTGGACTTCTCCTTCACTTCTCTGTGCACAATCATCAAATGGTATAAACTTCTACCACTAGAGGGCCGATTCAATCTCTTATGAGTAATGCTGCAGCATAAGTATCCTCGTGGTATGAAACTTAAAGAAAACACAGAGGGGAAGGGGGAAGGGAGAGAGAAAGGGGACTCCAATAGTGTAGTGGTTTCCAAAACTGAATAAATTTATTTAAGAGAAAGCAAATGGACTCTCACATTTAAAAAGAAAATATCAAACAGAAAGAGATCTGGCGTGTACAGCCAGTCTTACGCTCGTTCCGGTATTCCTACGGCCACTCCCTACGCGTTACGTCACCACGTGACGAAGAAGTCACGTGGTGACGTAACGCGTAGGGAGTGGCCGTAGGAATACCGGAACGAGCGTAAGACTGGCTGTACACGCCAGATCTCTTTCTGTTTGATATTTTCTTTTTAAATGTGAGAGTCCATTTGCTTTCTCTTAAATAAATTTATTCAGTTTTGGAAACCACTACACTATTGGAGTCCCCTTTCTCTCTCCCTTCCCCCTTCCCCTCTGTGTTTTCTTTAACCAGTTGCCGACCGCCGCACGACGATGTACGTCGATAGCATGGCACGGGCAGGCATATTGGCGTACATGTACGTCCCTTGCCTCCCGCGGGTCGGGGGCCCGATCGGGCCCCCGCCCGGTGCCTGCGGCGGTCGGTATTCGTGCGGGAGCGATCCCGGATGAGGGGACGGCCATTCGTTCATGGCCACCCCCTCGCGATCGCTCCCGACGAATAGGAATCCCCCGTGACATCACTTCCTCTCCTGTAATGTAAACACAGGAGAGGAAGTGATGTATTCTCTCCTCCGTGTCGGTATTTTTCGTTCCGACACGGAGGAGAGCGGATCGGTGAGTTGCACCAACACTCTACACACACAGTAGAACATGCCAGGCACACTCACACCCCCCCTTTACCCCCCGATCACCCCCCCAATTACCCCTGCCCCCCAGTCACAGTGACACCAATGTCATTTTTTTTTTTTTTTTTTTTTTTTTTGCATTGGTGTCATTTGTGACTGTAATAACTGTTAGGGCAGTTAGAGTTAGCCCCCTTTAGTTCTAATGTACCCCCCTAACCCCCCCAATAAAGGTTTAACCCCGTGATCACCCCCCGTCGCCAGTGTCACTAAGGCTGGGTTCACATTGCAGCGGTTTATGAGAACGAATGTGATTCGCACCGCACTGCAGTGCAAATCACATCCGATCTCTGTGCGATTCGAGTTCAGCCATTCGCCGCACCCGCCGCACCCGCCACACCCGCCGCACCCACCGCAAATTCGCACGGGACCCTTTTTTTGGCCCGCAGCAGAATCGGATCGCATGGGTGTTCACACCATGCGATCCGAGTTTGCAGATCGCACTGCGATATGCGAACTGATCTGGGGGTGTCAGTAACATTTCACTGACACTCCCAGCAGTTCGCATAGGGCAGTGTGAACTGCCGCCGGGAGGCATGCGATGCGGGAACCCGCCGCGGATTTGCGGCGTTTCCGCATCGCTCCAGTGTGAACCCAGCCTAATAAGCGATCATTTTTCTGATCGCCGTATTAGTGTCACAGGTGACGCTAGTTAGGCAGGTAGGTATTTAGGTTCGCCGCAGCTTTTTATAGCGCCAGGGACCCCCATATACTACCGCATAAAGCCCCCTGATTGCCCCCTAGTTAACCCTTTCACCAGTGATCACCATATAACTGTTACAGGTGACGCTGGTTGGTTAGTTATTTTTTATAGTTTCAGGGCACCCGCCATTTATTACCTAATAAAGGTTTAACCCCCTGATCACCCGGCGGGTGTCATTTGTGACTAATAACTGTTAGGGCAGTTAGGGTTAGCCCCCTTTAGTTCTAAGGTACCCCCCTAACCCCCCCAATAAAGGTTTAACCCCGTGATCACCCCCCGTCGCCAGTGTCACTAAGGCTGGGTTCACATTGCAGCGGTTTATGAGAACGGATGTGATTCGCACCGCACTGCAGTGCAAATCACATCCGATCTCTGTGCGATTCGAGTTCAGCCATTCGCCGCACCCGCCGCACCCGCCACACCCGCCGCACCCGCCGCAAATTCGCACGGGACCCTTTTTTTGGCCCGCAGCAGAATCGGATCGCATGGGTGTTCACACCATGCGATCCGAGTTTGCAGATCGCACTGCGATATGCGAACTGATCTGGGGGTGTCAGTAACATTTCACTGACACTCCCAGCAGTTCGCATAGGGCAGTGTGAACTGCCGCCGGGAGGCATGCGATGCGGGAACCCGCCGCGCATTCGTGGCGTTCCCGCATCGCTCCAGTGTGAACCCAGCCTAATAAGCGATCGTTTTTCTGATCGCTGTATTAGTGTCACAGGTGACGCTAGTTAGGCAGGTAGGTATTTAGGTTCGCCGCAGCTTTTTATAGCGCCAGGGACCCCCATATACTACCGCATAAAGCCCCCTGATTGCCCCCTAGTTAACCCTTTCACCAGTGATCACCATATAACTGTTACAGGTGACGCTGGTTGGTTAGTTATTTTTTTATAGTTTCAGGGCACCCGCCATTTATTACCTAGTCTCACTAGTGTACCCCTAAATTTAGGGGTGTCTACTTTCCAAAATGGGGTCATTTGGGGGGGGTTTGTGCCATCTTGGCATTTTATGGCCTTCAAAACTGTAACGCCCTTAGAAAGCCTGAAGGCGGTGCTTGGTTTTCGGGGCCCCGTACGCGGCTAGGCTCCCAAAAAGTCCCACATATGTGGTATCCCCGTACTCAGGAGAAGCAGCAGAATTTATTTTGGGGTGTCATTTCACATATGCCCATGGCATGCGTGAGCAATATATCATTTAGTGACAACTTTGTGAAAAAAAAAAAAAAAAAAAAAAAGTTTGTAATTTTCCCGCAACTTGTGGCAAAATATAAAATATTCCATGGACTCAACATGCCTCTCAGCAAATAGCTTGGGGTGTCTACTTTCTAAAATGGGGTCATTTGTGGGGGTTTTGTGCCATCTTGGCATTTTATGGCCTTCAAAACTGTAATAGGTAGTGAGAAGTGAACTCAAAAATTTACGCCCTTAGAAAGCCTGAAGGCGGTGCTTGGTTTTCGGGGCCCCGTACGCGGCTAGGCTCCCAAAAAGTCCCACATATGTGGTATCCCCGTACTCAGGAGAAGCAGCAGAATTTATTTTGGGGTGTCATTTCACATATGCCCATGGCATGTGTGAGCAATATATCATTTAGTGACAACTTTGTGAAAAAAAAAAAAAAAAAAAAAAAGTTTGTAATTTTCCCGCAACTTGTGGCAAAATATAAAATATTCCATGAACTCAACATGCCTCTCAGCAAATAGCTTGGGGTGTCTACTTTCTAAAATGGGGTCATTTGTGGGGGTTTTGTGCCATCTTGGCATTTTATGGCCTTCAAAACTGTAATAGGTAGTGAGAAGTGAACTCAAAAATGTACGCCCTTAGAAAGCCTGAAGGCGGTGCTTGGTTTTCGGGGCCCCGTACGCGGCTAGGCTCCCAAAAAGTCCCACATATGTGGTATCCCCGTACTCAGGAGAAGCAGCAGAATTTATTTTGGGGTGTTATTTCACATACGCCCATAGCATGTGTGAGCAATATATCATTTAGTGACAACTTTGTGTAAAAAAAAAAAAAAATTTTTTTTTTTGTCATTATTCAATCGCTTGAGGCAAAAAAATAAAATATTCAATGGGCTCAACATGCCTCTTATCAATTTCCTTAGGGGGTCTACTTTCCAAAATGGGGTCATTTGGGGGGGTTTTGTACTGCCCTGCCATTTTAGCACCTCAAGAAATGAGATAGGCAGTCGTAAACTAAAAGCTGCGTAAATTGCAGAAAACGTACCTTAGTTTGTAGATGTGACAACTTTTGCGCAAACCAATAAATATACAATTATTGACTTTTTTTTTACCAAAGACATGTGGCTGAATACATTTTGGCCTAAATGTATGACTAAAATTGAGTTTATTGGATTTTTCTAATAACAAAAAGTAGAAAATATCATTTTTTTTCAAAATTTGCGGTCTTTTTACGTTTATATCGCAAAAAATAAAAATCGCAGAGGCAATCAAATACCATCAAAAGAAAGCTCTATTTGTGGGAAGAAAAGGACGCAAATTTTGTTTGGGTACAACATTGCATGACCGCGCAATTACCAGTTAAAGCAGCGCAGTGCCAAAGTGTAAAAAGACCTCTGGTCATTTACCAGCAAAATGGTCCGGTCTGAAAGTGGTTAAGTTTCATACCACGAGGATACTTATGCTGCAGCATTACTCATAAGAGATTGAATCGGCCCTCTAGTGGTAGAAGTTTATACCATTTGATGATTGTGCACAGAGAAGTGAAGGAGAAGTCCACTGGAATTACTTTCTTTTGCCTTATTATTCCATCTCTGAGGTGAGAGTTCTGGGAGCCTGATCTTTTGGAACATTTGGTCCTGTTCTTTCTCCAGTACTTTTTTATTACACACTTACACTATTGGTGTGTTTATTTTTTGAAATATTTACATTGACTTTTGTTTTTCTTCACATTTTTATACATTATTTATTTTTTGTGGCATTATTTGCGCAGGACTCCTTTTTAATTATACTTTAAATTGTGCTCTAAAGTCCTATTTTCTCTTCATTTTTCCACTGAGTTTGAGGTCAGTATGGTTATGCCCTGTACACACGGACAGTTTTCCCGTCGGAATAAACGCTGATACCGCGTACACATGACCGGACTTTCCGGCAGACTAGGTCCGAAGGCATCAGTCTGTCGGACAATCCGATCGTGTGTGGGCTAGTCCAATCGTTTTTCAAAAAATAACAATCAGATGGACCTAGAAATACAACATATTTCAAATCAATCCAACAGACTCAACTCCGATGGACTAAAATCGGGAAAACCGTTTGCCTGTGTGCTCGTCTGACGGACCAAATACAACACAAGGGAAGCTATTGGCTACTGGCTATTGAACTTCCTTGTCTAGTCCCGTTTACTTCATCACGTTCAAAACTAACGGACTTTCGAACGGACTTAGTCCATCCATGTGTGGCCATGGTCCCTTCATTCGGAAAGTCTGACGGAACTCCGCCGAAAGTCCGTCAGGAAGACCGTCGGACCTAGCCTGCCGGAAAGTCCGGTCGTGTGTACACGGCATCAATGTTTTTCCGACGGAATTCCGCTGAAACTGTCTTGCGTACACACGATCACACCAAAGTCCGATCGTCAAGAACGCAGTGATGTACAGCACGTACAATGGGAATAGAAAAAGGAAGTTCAATAGCCAATAGCTTCTGTCTCGTACTTGTATCAGAGCATGCATCGTTTTTGGTCCGTCAGAACAGCATACAGACGAGCAGTTTTCCCGGTAGGAATTGGTTCCGTCGGAAATATTTAGAACATGTTCTATTTGTAGGTCTGTCAGAATTTTCAAAAATAAAAAAGAGTCAGATGAGGCAAACACACGATCGGAATATACGATGAAAAACTTCCATCTGACTTTTTCTGTCGGACATTCCACTCGTGTGTATGTGGCATAAGACTACTTCATGCTACATGAAAGTGTTTCTGAGATGTTTTGAATATTGAATTTCAAGATTCCAAATAGTTCATTATATTTAACGTTATATTTTAACATGAATGCAGATCCAGCAGCAACTTTGGGCACTCTGGTCATTAAGTAAAAAAAAAAAATGCTTTGCTCCAGAGATCTCTTTCACTGCGTTAACCCTAATTAATCATAGTAAGCGTCCGTTTATTGCTTGATAATTAAGATGTTGCTGGCAGTCACGGGTAGACCCGTGTATAATTAGGCGCATCACAGGGAGACCAAGAAACACTGATTGCTGTGTTTACTAAATGGTGCTAACCCTTTACCTCTTTATTTATTGTTATAGCAGACAAATTTAATAATAAAAAAAAATTCATAACTGATTGGGGCCCAGTGCGTATATCCCTTCTGCTTCTGAAAGCTGCACCTATGAATTATGGGCATTAGTATTGTTCAGTTGTGTGTTTTCTGGGAATGTTTTTAATGGATACACATGTACTTGAAAGATAACTAACCCAAAGACCAAAAATGCATTATATTAAGGCTTACTAGTCCTTAAATGTGATGGCTTCATTAGTTTTCTTTTTTCCAAGCTGAGAATATTTTTGGCATGTACAGAAAATAACTGTTGATCTTGCCAGAAATGCCGTGCCCTTGTTACTTCCTGTGAACCAGACCGTAAGCATAAAACTATATTATCTCCCTTGTGTAAACTACAAATCCCATCAACCCCCCATGTAACAGAGATGATAAAGTCAGATATCTTTGAGGCCCTGCCTAATGTGACAACACTGGTTCCCTCCATGGATACTGTAGAAACATGACTATAGCCATTGTAATACAGGAAGTACACTATATTACCAAAAGTATTGGGGCTCCTGCCTTTACACAAACATGAACTTTAATGTTATCCCGGTCTTAGTCTGTAGGGTTCAATTTTGCGTTGCCCACCCTTTGCAGCTATAACAGCTTCAACTCTTCTGGAAAGGCTGTCCACAAGGTTTAGGATTGTGTCTATGGGAATGTTTGATCGTTCTTCCAGAAGCGCATATGTGAGATCAGGCACTGATGTTGGATGGGAAGGCCTGGCTCAGAGTCTCTGCTCTATTTCAAACATGTTCTATTGGGTTGAGGTCAGGACTGTGCAGGCCAGTCAAGTTCCTCCACCCCAAACTTGCTCATCCATGTCCTTATGAAGATAGCTTTGTGCACTAGTCCAAATCACTTGGTTGAGGAGGTGATTATGGTGTGGGGTTGTTTTTCAGGGGTTGGGCTTGACCCCTTAGTTCCAGTAAAGAGAACTCTTAAGGCATCAGCATACTAATACTTTTTGGATCATTTCATGCTCCCAGCTTTGTGGGAACAGTTTAGGGATGGCCCCTTCCTGTTCCAACATGATTTGGACTTGCCTACATACGGTCACACCAAAGTCCGTTCGTTTAGAACGCGATGACGTACGACAGGAATAGAAAAAGAAGTTCAATAGCCAGTAGCCAATAGCCGCCCTTGCGTAGTTTTTGGTCCGTCAGAATAGCATACAGACGAACGGATTTCCCGTAAGGAATTGATTCTGTTGGAAAGATTTAAAACATGTTCTATTTCTAGGTCTGTCAGAATTTTTGAAAAAAAAAGTCAGATGAAGTCCACACACGATCGGAATATCCGATGAAATGATTCCGTCGAACCTTTTCTGCCGGAAAGTCCAGTCATGTGTACACGGCATTATAGCTGAAAAGGGTGGGCCAACTCAATATTGAACCCTACAGACTAAGACTGGGATGCCATTAAAGTTGATTTGCATGTAAAGGCAGGTGTCCCAATACTTTTGGGAATATAGTGAATGTTATTTGAAGGATCACCAGGTGAAAATAAAAACCACAAAAAAGGAAAGGAAACCAGTGTGCTGTTACACTTGTGTGAAAATATAATACAATGCATAGTCATGGTTAATGTTCATATTACTGTGGACTGAGAATTTACATGTTTATTTGGCCTCTGTATAGTTGCTTAATATACTGCCATCTTGTGGGTATGTTGGTTATTGCACCATCCTTTTCTGTGTCTCCTCCCATTTTGCAATGTATTTCCCCTTCCTTCACACATTGTCTTGATGGGATAAAGATGGCCACTTGTCTCAAGGCCACGTGTTAATCTGCTCACATCTGAGATCAGATTACCATGTTTTGACCTGCAAATACCGTCCATTCAATCATCTACAACATCCTGTTGTCTGCTGTAATCTGCTGCATTTAATAAAGATCTTCATAGATGAGAAAGGGTGTTTGGTGAGACCAGCTATCTGACAAAGACAATGAAAGAATAAGTCAATAAAACAACAGTTGGAGTTGGAATAAGTGGTTCCCAATGAGACTGGACTTCACCGATACATAATGAGACAGTCAATCAGATTTCTTTACTGGTAAAATCATATATTTATTTACATATGTAGCACTAACCCCCGAAGGAGCTGCTGGTTTAGTTTGGGCTTACCGTTACCTTCTTTTCCTCAATTCATGTCTAGGGGTGTCCCGTGGTAGATGGCCCAGTAACTTGAGAGACAGACGACAGAATCCGCATTAAGGGATTTTATTTGCAAACGTAGACAATGAACAGTCTCTTAAATTGGGATCAGAGGGTTAGGAAGAAAGTTCAGATACTCTTATTGTCAAAGCCAAAATCTGAAGAACTTGCTCACTTTGACTGTATCCAGAGAATAGCCATTTACAACTGGATGTTCACTCAGGTTGGACAGTCCCTCTCTCACAAGGCCTAGCAGCCAACAAGGTGCTTAACTTAGGAACAAGTCTCTGCCACAGACTTTGTTATAGAACATACAAGGATAAGTCTCTGCCACAGACGTTGTTGTAGAACATGTAGGAAACTAAACTTGTAGAACACTCGTGTGATACCTGGATCTTTCAGCCAGCTTGGCGATATCCACGAGACCGGATTCACTTTGGTACTTCAGCCCTTCCAGGCTCTTGCTAAGAAACCAACCCGTACGTGGTCTTCTTCTGAGGAGTCCTCCCCTGGAATTCTACGAAGCTAATGGGTCTCTCCCAAACTGGAGACGGCACCCAAACACCTCAGAATCCCCCTTTAGTTTCCTTGCCTCGGGTTAGCCAGCCCCGAGACAACAAGTCGGGGGGATCCACACCCCAGGCCATAGCCTTCCTGGGGGCTGGTCAGGAGGACCAGGACCATGGAGTCAGCACATCCTTCTGAAACCCCAAACCACGTGACATCTGCATCTTAAGTACCCTCTCCCAGAAAGCACAGCAAGAGCGCCACTCCCACTGGGTGGGCTCCGAGAGAGATTAATCTTAAAGCACCCAACCAGACTGTAGTTCCATGCCTCCAGAAGAAACAATGCCCCCTGTGGCTAGGCTGAACATCACATAATCCAGTCAGACTGATGCTGAGGTCCAAATTTAGACAATTTCACCCAAAGCAAACTGCAGTTCAGGTATAACCTTAAATTTATAAAAAAACATAGCAGGTGCTCTTCAGGAGCACATGATAATTAAAAGAGGCGTTCCTGATCTTTCCCTCCTCACCCAGGAACCTTTACCTAAAGCTAATTCACTGTCTTGGATACTGGAGTGGCACAGCAACACAGCGCCACATGTTGAATGGAGGATGAACTACACCTGCCTAAAAGTGGGAACAAGTCCAAAGTAGCAGCACACAAGGCAGCTTCTATCTCAGCCTAATCACCCTGTTGTTTTGTCTTATGCTTCTGTGATAGCATTATGTCTGACGTATTATTGAATCTCAATACACACAAGGTTGTCTTTTCCGATTTGTAAGCTTTTATTGAATGCCTGAGAGTATTTGGCATTATCTGACAGACGTGAACTGAAGCATGAGCGTTATTCTACAGCACTAGAGCTACAAGGCAAGAACATGCTGAAATGCAATCATTTACATACACACTCAGTACTAATACAAAGCTTGGAGGATTAAAGAAGAACACAGCCAAGCAAGAACTGCAATGACGTTTAACACATCATATGATTCCACTGGAGTTTCTTAAAAACAGTCCTTTCTATTGAAAGGGTCTCCATTCCAGAGCAGGGAATTACAAGTGAAAAGCTAGGTATTTCTACTAGTTACATTTAAAACTCAGTTATTTGTTTTCAATGAATACATGTCTGCATTTACAGTACTTGAGTTTTCTAACATCTATATAGAGTTCTATCAAATAATTGGAAGGTGAATATAACCTCACACCTACACCGTGTTCAATCACTATCACCTTGTGGCGCTAAAGTGGGTAAGATCACTCTCTCCGTAGTACCTACAAAACTATATAATGGAGGTGTACAGAGTAGGCTATCCCACCCTTATTAACTACACCTCAAAATAGAGGGTGTAAGAAAAAAATCAACAAATCAGGTGTATAAATGCAGTATCGAGTGACCTGATTCATTCGATCAATCTAAGTGCAAAAAAATGAACAAATAATTACATATCCTTTTAAAATATGTGCATATCCCTCAGAAAAGCAATATATTGAAAAAGAAAAAAATATTATAAATGTGTGCAAAAAGTGTATACCCGCTCCACATGTGTTTATAACATCCAGAAAAAACAGGTCATTTTTTAAGTGAAACAACACAATTTCTTAGCACATAAACATAAGAAGAAAACGTCCTCAAATAAAAGTGTCCTAAAGCAAAACATCGGGTAGTGAAAAGATAAAAAGTCAGCAAATCCTTCTCATGTGTGCCTTCTTATCAGTGTCCCCAATCGATGAAAAGACTCCTTCACCACACCACCAGTGACCCCCTATGGATGGAGCACTCACCAGACGGGTTGCCTAGCACTCTCGCACCAGGCTCAACAGGCGTTTTAAATTGCTCAATTAGGAATCACAGAAATCCAACACAGAGTATCCAGAGAGTATTAGTTCCTTTTTGTAGAATCCAATATAGTTATCTCCCAAGGTTCCTCAAAAAGAAAAGCAGAGGCTTCCCATGGTGTAATACTATAAAATAACTTTAATGGCACACTAAAAAACCACTCAGTAATGCACTCACATGTAAAAAACTTTGTAAACAGCACTTCAAATTCACTGCAATGCTTCACATCAGGAAAACTTCACTTTAAGGCATTGGTGGTTACAGTGGATACTGGTCGCAGTTAGAGGTGTCAGTGATATCTCTCACCCTTCCTTTTGCTGTATGGTACCCTACAGCCAGACCTTCAATGACACTCTCTCTCTCCAATCAATCCTGTTCCTCGTATGAGAGGCACACACACTCCCGCCTTGTTTGCAGAGTTTGATTCAATCAATGGTTGCCAGATAGCCACGCCCGCGGGTATACACTTTTTGCACACATTTATAATATTTTTTTCTTTTTCAATATATTGCTTTTCTGAGGGATATGCACATATTTTAAAAGGATATGTAATTATTTGTTCATTTTTTTGCACTTAGATTGATCGAATGAATCAGGTCACTCGATACTGCATTTATACACCTGATTTGTTGATTTTTTTCTTACACCCTCTATTTTGAGGTGTAGTTAATAAGGGTGGGATAGCCTACTCTGTACACCTCCATTATATAGTTTTGTAGGTACTACGGAGAGAGTGATCTTACCCACTTTAGCGCCACAAGGTGATAGTGATTGAACACGGTGTAGGTGTGAGGTTATATTCACCTTCCAATTATTTGATTGATATTTATTTAAGTGGCAGCTGGGGGGGAGGTTGGGTGCTGGCGCAGTGTTGACACACTAGGTGGCGGTATTTCATGTGTGTAGTATTTGTGATATATATAGAGTTCTACCTTAATAAGTCCAAGAGATCTCCATGCTTGCAGTGTTTTCCCTTATCCAGAAGAAATAAGAGCCAGTATTTGCTATTTCACATTTCAGCTGCCATCTACAGGTACAATATGGAAATGAACAGCATAAACCTAGGGCTCATACACACAAAAATGCGCGTATAAATACAATTCGTAAATATCAATGGTGTCACTACACTAGCGATTCTCAAACTATCCACATCAGAGGAACCCTTGAAGTAAATTTCAAGATTCAGGGAATACCAGCTAAAATTATTTCATGAAGGGTCAGTGTGACGAATGCCATCCTTACATTAGTAAACGGAATGCTGCTCTTACATTGGTGGTCAGTGGGAAGATTGCACCCCTTACACTGATCAGTGGGAAGAATGCACCCCTTACACTGATGATCAGTGGGCTCCTTACATTGGTGGTCAGTGGGAAGAATGGCCTTCTTACTGTTATGTACTTGGTTATGGAGCCTGACGTGGAGAGGAAGGCGATCTCTTACACCTCAGTACCCCTGATAAGGTAACAGGAGGCCCAACAGCCTGGAGTGCCACGAGTGCCTGACAGTTCTGGTGATGGCGGCTCCAGATGAGAGGTCTGTGCGCACTTGTTTGCAGCCTGGATCATGAAGCAGAGCAGCTGTCAGCAGGCACTTGGCAGCTGGCAGGTCACAGGCAGAAAGCACTTGGCAGGCCAGCAAGTGGCAGACAGCAAGTACTTGGCATGCTGCAGGAGTAGGGATGGCCTCCACAGGCTGGACACAGAGCAGGGTCAGGCAAGCCGGATCAGTAACTAGCAGGCATGTCAGGAACAGAGCAATAGGCAAAAGAGTGGTCAGGTTCGGGCTGTAGCAACGGTAAGCAGATGGGGAGAAGGATCAGGCAGGAACATGGTCGTAGAGCAAGCCACTGTCTCCCTAAGGTAGTGCAAGGTAAAATAGACCCCCACCAAGGTAGATCCAAGTCCAAAATATGGCCCCCAGGAGGTCCCCTGTCCATGTGGATCCCTTGTTAAAATACCATAGAGGAGGTTATGTAAAGTGTCCCGTCTGGGTTAAATGCCTCAGCATTTTTAATGGTATTCTCACTCATTTTTTTTCTGTTCGCATGTTCTAGTGCCAACCGAACCAGGAGGAGGTGCTCAGCTCATCCCTGGTTAGGATATAGCAAAGCAAGAGTTTGATTTGAAATTTACATTTTAATTCCATAAGGGACATTTATACAACTTTTACAGAGTAAAAACCAAGAATATCAGAGCTCAGGGGGCCCATTCCCATCACTGCATTGCAATAATGTACTTTTACACACAGGCTACTGAGCTAACAGGCAGGGAGGGAGGGGAAGAGGGAGAGATTGTGGGGTGACGTAGACAGGTAAACTTACAGTGGTATCATGGATCAGCACCCATGATTACCATGGTCAGTTTACATAGGGGGGCACAGGAACAGACAGGATCAACCAGGTAATTTACAGCATAAAGAGGGACAAATTATACTGCAGAAGCACTATGCTGTTTATTATGCTTTAAATGAAAAGAAGCTTTCTTTTTTTTTCTTTTTTTAAGGTTACAACTTCTTTAATGTGTGTGCACAAAAAATAAAGACATGTGTGGAAGGGCCCTCACTATAAAAATATGCCAGATGTTTTTATTGGCAAATTGCAACACATAAAAACAGGTATCAGATCAAATTAATATATTGTACTAGTGTGGGTAAATCACGCTATTTTCAAATAATAACATTTGATGCATTTTTGATGCATATCTGGTGTGAATTTTTCCTCTTTTTTATTCTTTATTTTAATTAAGAACATGTGCGTTCCAATGCATTTTTGATGCATTTGATGTGTTCTGGTGTGTTTTTGATGCGTTTTGCCACATTGCAGTTTGGTTCACACAAGATGCAGTCCGGTGCATTTTTATTCTGCATCGAAAACATATGGACAGTGCCTAACATGAAATCTAATGTCCCTAGTAATCACCACCGCAGTGCGTTCCAGTGCTTTCAACAAAAGTAGAACACGTTGCATTTTTTTCAGTATGCAAAATAATTTGATTGATGCAGAACAAAAACATACTGGACTGCATCTGCTGTGAACCAGCCCCCACCGCAAGAAAAACAATAAAAGACAGGACTTATGATTTACGAAGGTCATATCTTTGTCTGACAGCAGGATATCATTTTCTGGATATGTTGTATACATACCTGACTATAATGTATTAAATGTGAATGTGTATTTGCGTAATCTCAACTTATTTGTTAGAAGCATGCTCAATATGGGTTAGCAGGATTTAGAATTTAAGTTAGTCATGTCCATCTAAACGTGCTAGCACCTGGCTCAAATTTCAAGTCCTGAGCTACTAGCCAGGCCTTAAGAGTTACTCGCACCAGTTGCCCCATCCATTCCTTACCCTGCCCTGCCCTGCCCCTAATTCCACCTCTAAACATGTCCTCATAAATTATCTCATGAAATGACACTCTTAAATGTCTTATGTAGAATTAAGTTACAAAAATAAATATTAACAACAACTTTATCAGTGCCCATCAATGCAGCCTCATCAGTGCCCATCAATGCAGCCAATCAGAGCCCCTCAATGCAGCCTATCAGTGCTTATCAACGCAGCCTATCAGTGCCCATCAACACAGCCTATCAGTGCCCATCAACGCAGCCTATCAGTGCTCATCAATGCAGCCTGCCAGTGCCCATCAATGCAGCCTACCAGTGCCCATCAATGCAGCCTATCAGTGCCCGTCAATGCAGCCTCATCAGTGCCCATCAATGCAACCTCACCAGTGCCCATCAATGCAGCCTCATCAGTGCCCATCAACGCAGCCTCACCAGTGCCCATCACCACTGTGACACATCTTGGATTTGAATTGCCCTCAAAATTTCTACTCGCATTTAGCGAGTGAAAATAGCTTGAGGGTGAATGTGGAGCTGCCCGGGGGGTAGGGGGTTGGCCCCCATATAGAGGCGGGCTTAAATGTGAGCCGTTCTCCTCCTAAAGATCTGCCAGGAAGCAGGGGAAGCAAGAGGAGGGGAAGAGGAGAGCTGGCCAGATCACACAGAGCGGGGATCTCCCGCTGTGACACAACTTGGATTTTAATTTGCCAGGTGGCCGCTGTAAAAGTCACGCCTTCTGGACCGGCTTATATAATAGACATCACACTACTTCAATTTCCCAGCATTAGACCAGTGTGCTGTCTATCATAGGAGCCAGTTCAGGAGGCAGGACATTGACAGCGGCCGCCTGGCAATTCAAATCCAAGTTGTGTCACAGTGGGAGATCCCCGCTCTTTGTTATTCGGCAAGCTCTTCTCTTCCCCTCCTCTTGCTTCCTGGCTGATCGCTGGGAGGAAAACGGCTCCCATTCAACCCTGCCTCCTGGCAATAAAGAAAAAAAAAATTAAAAAAGAAAATAAATGCAACCAGCAAATCGAATGATTGATAAGCTGCAATATAGTACATTTCTATTTCTGTACCACTGTCATTTTCATGACAATACCATTTCCCTGCAATCATGTGCATAATTACATGTTGATTTTCTAAGACAGCCATCGACTTTGAAGAGTTTTTATGTTCCAGGATATAAGTGAGATATTGTTACCAAATGATATGGTGTCCTCAACTGTTGCTGTGCTTTAGTTAAAGATGTACAGTATCTCACAAAAGTGAGTACACCCCTCACATTTTTGTAAATATTTTATATCTTTTCATGTGACGAAACTGAAGAAATTACACTTTGCTACAATGTAAAGTAGTCAGTGTACAGCTTGTATGACAGTGTAAATTTTCTGTCCCCTCAAAATAACTCAACACACTAATTAATGTCTAAACTGCTGGTAACAAAAATGAGTACACCCCTAAGTGAAAATTTACAAATTTGTCCCAATTAGCCATTTTCCCTCCCCGGTGTCATGTGGCTCATTAGCGTTACAAGATCTCAAATGTGAATGGGGAGCAGGTGTGTTAAATTTGGTGTTATTGCTCTCACTCTCTCATAATAGTCACTGGAAGTTCAACATGGCACCTCATGGCAAAGAACTCTCTGAGGATCTGAAAAAAAGAATTGTTGCTCTACATAAAGATGGCTTAGGCTACAGAAAGATTGCCAAGACCCTGAAACTGAGCCGCAGCACGGTGACCAGGACCATACAGCAGTTTATAGGACAGGTTCCCCTCAGAACAGGCCTCGCCATGGTCGACCAAGGAAGCTGAGTGCATGCCATCAGCGGCATATCCAGAGGTTGTCTTTGGGAAATAGATGTACGATCGCTGCCAGTATTGATGCAGAGGCTGAAGGGGTGGGGGGTCAGCCTGTCAGTGCTCAGACCATACACAACACACTGATTTAAAATTGGTCTGCATGGCTTTCATCCCAGAAGGAAGCCTCTTCTAAAGTTGATGCACAAGAAAGCCCGCAAACAGTTTTTCTGAAGACAAGCAGACTAAGGACATGGATTACTGGAACCATGTCCTGTGGTCTGATGAGACCAAGATACATTTATTTGGTTAAGATGGTGTCCAGCATGAGTGGCGGGAACCAGGTGAGGAGTAAAAAGACAAATGTGTCTTGCCTACAGTCGAACATGGTGATGGGAGTGTCATTGTCTGGGGCTGCATGAGAGCTGCCGGGACTGGGGAGCTACAGTTCATTGAGGGAACCATGAATGCCAACATGTACTATGACATACTAAAGCAGAGCATGATCCCCTCCCTTCGGAGACTGGGCCGCAGGGCAGTATACCAACATGATAACGACCCCAAACACACCTCCAAGACAACCACTACCTTGCTAAAGGAGCTGAGGGTAAAGGTGATGGACTGGCCAAGCATGTATCCAGACCTAAACCCTATTGGGCATCTGTGGGGCATCCTCAAACGGAAGGTGGAGGAGCGCAAGGTCTCTAACATTCACCAGCTTTGTGATGTCATGAAGGAGTGGAAGAGGACTCCAATGGCAACCTGTGAAGCTCTGGTGAACTCCATGCACATTTTCACTTAGGGGTGTACTCACTTTTGTTGCCAGCGGTTTAGATATGAATGACTGTGTGTTGAGCAATTTTGAGGGAACAGCAAATTTACGCTGTTATTCAAGCTGTACACTCACTACTTTACATTGTAGCAAAGTGTCATTTCTTCAGTGTTGTCATATGAAAAGATATAATAAAATATTTACAAAAATGTATTCGGCCAGCCAACATATTCCCCCATTCCCACCCGGAGGAATCCCCTTCCTGCTAGGACTTTGTATTCTGACAGCAGCAGAATTCATTGATCAGTCGCTGTAGCCAATTGGATATGATTGATTTAAAACTTCCCATTATGCCCCTTCGACAGAATAAAATAATCGTCGGGGGGGGGGGGGGGGGGACCCAGCCACTATGCAGGTCAAAATTGGCCAATTCCTGCTGCCAAATGAGATCATTGTATGGTCTGCTGTAGGCTGCATTCACACTTTAAAGTGGAGTTCCAGTAATTTGTTTGTTTATTAAAGTCAGCAGCTATAAAAAGTGTAGCTGCTGACTTTCTAATAAACAGCCACTCACCTGTCCCATGATCCAGCGGTGTACTCATCGCTGCCGTGCTCTCTCCGTGTCCTCCCTCGCCGGTGCCAGCATCCCTACTATGGGCACCCCGCTGTGACAGCTTGCGGCTTTAAAACCTGGGTGCCCACTGCGCATGCGTGAGCGGGGCTACGGTCTGTGACTGTCCCCAAAGTCTTTTAGGACCTGTCATATGTCCCAGAAGACTTCGGGAGGGAGAGCTAGGCGACTGGAACGAAAATGGGAGCAGGTACCTGTCACATACCCAAAAGCTCAGTTTCACAAACAGAAGTCGGGGAGGGGGCCTTAAAGCAGAAGTTCCACTTTTGGGTGGAACTCCACTTTAACATTTCCTGACTGCAGGCACATTACACGATTTTCTGTTCATTTACAAACCAAGTGCAAACAGCCAGTTGCGCTTCCATTGCCATTTATTGTTAACAACACTCCAAGAGCAGCACAAAAAAATGCGAGCTACTTTGCCGTTATTATTGCCCATAGGGTGCAAAAACACAACGTTTGAATGCAGCCTTAGAGAGTGCTGAACAGCATGTGGGAAAAAATTCCAGAAAAGGGGAAAAGTCCCAGCTGCAAAAGTGTGACCATGACTCATGGGATGATGTAGGGAAGTTCATGAGTAAATGTATGGCTGGACTCCTCTTTAAATGTATAAGTTTGGGTATGCCTACAGTATATATACAATATATGTTCATCAGCCCCATTGGATTGTACTGGGTATATTATATACACATTTGTATATATTATATATAAGAAAAAGTCCAGTCTGCAGCACCTTATACATTTATTAAGAGAGTAAAAAAACCTCATAATAGAGACAAACTCTATTATGAGTTTTTTTACTCTCTTAATACATTTACAAGGTGCTGCAGACTGGACTTTTTCTTGTTTTTTCTATATACTGGAATCTGGGTGATCTTCATTGCCTGCTCTGCACCTAAAGGATCAAGTCATATGCCAGGTGTGTGCAGTCCTGACGTGTGTGTGTGTGTGTAGACACACACACACATATATATATATATATATATATATATATATATATATATATATATATATATATATATATATATATATATCACACACACACATACAAACACACACACACATACACACACTAGAATCTAGTCATCAATAATATTTTACAATTACAATTTTACATTCCTATACCTTGCATACTGTATTGGCTTAAATGTTCATAACCACAAAAGTTCTGATTCCAGATTAAACATTCCCTAGCACATGCACATTACAATAAGTACAAATCTTCCCGCCCATTGTTGTGGGGCCCAAAGCAGCTGCCTCATACTTGCCAACTATCCTGGTTTAAATTCCTTCTTCCCCTGAGGTTTTAGTCCTGTGCTGTGTCCTGACATCTCTGTGTGAAGCGCTTCTACTAATGCAGCGTATATATACATACTTACCCTTATACTTTTTTTACGATATTACGCTTTTTCATTCTGGCTCACCTTCCTTACCCATAAAATCCCTGGGGCACCTAGTTTTTAAAGTTTAACCTCTAGCAACCAGTCAGTGAGTGGTAATGATACACTGTAACCTCGGGCAACCAATCGCAATAGCTGTCTGATCCGATTCAGTAAACTGATTTTGAGTCTAGCTGCTATTTATTATACGTCTCAGAGCAGGCGGAGAGCGAAACTGCATGGGGGGGGGGCAAGAAAAGTTTTGCCCAGGGTCCAATCAATATTAACCACTTTCAGACCGGACCAATTTTCTGGTCAAAGACCAGGCCACTTTTTGCGATTCGGCACTGCATCGCTTTAACTGACAATTGCGCGGTCGTGCGACGTGGCTCCCAAACAAAATTGACGCCTTTTTTTTCCCACAAATAGAGCTTTCTTTTGGTGGTATTTGATCACCCCTGCGGTTTTTATTTTTTGCGCTATAAACAAAAATAGAGCGACAATTTTGAAAAAAACGCATTATTTTTTACTTTTTGTTATAATAAATATCCCCCAAAAATATATAAAAAAAACATTTTTTTCCCTCAGTTTAGGCCGATACTTATTCTTCTACATATTTTTGGTAAAAAAAATCGCAATAAGCGATTATTGATTGGTTTGCGCAAAAGTTATAGCGTTTACAAAATAGGGATAGTTTTATAGCATTTTTATTAATCTTTTTTTTTTTTTTTTTACTAGTAATGGCGGCGATCAGCGATTTTTATTGTGACTGCGATATTGTGGGGGACCCATCGGACATTTTTGACACATTTTTGGGACCATTGTCATTTATACAGTAATCACTGCTATATAAATGCAGTGATTCCTGTGTAAATGACACTGGCAGTTAAGGGGTTAACCAGTGGGTGGCAGTGTAGGGATTAAGTGTTCCTAGGGGTGTGTTACTAACTGTGGGGGGGTTGGGCTTTCATTTAGTGAACACTGATCTCTGCTCCAATCACATGGAGCAGAGATCAGCGTCACTAGTTGCTAGGCAGAATGGAGAAATGCTGTTTACAACGGCATTTCTTCATTTGGCCGCTCCGTGAGACGATCGCGGGTATGCCCGCGGCGATCTAGTCCGCGGGTCCCGCGACCGGACTCACGGGGGTCCCGACCGACTCACGCCGATGTACGTCGGCAGAATGGCACGGGCAGGCATATTGGCGTACAGGTACGTCCAGTTTTAAATGCCGCCCTGCCATGATTCTGGTCGCGGGTCCCGCGGACTCGATCGCCGCGGGCATACCCGCGATCGTCTCACGGGGCGGCTGAACGAGGAGATGCCGTTGTAAACAGCATCTCCCCGTTCTGTCTAGCAACAAGTGACGCTGATCTCTGCTCCATGTGATTGGAGCAGAGATCAGTGTTCACTAAAATAATAGTTAGTAACACTCTCCTAGGAACACTTAACCCCTACACTGCTACCCACTGGTTAACCCCTTCACTGCCAGTGTCATTTACACAGGAATCACTGCATTTGTATAGCAGTGATTGCTGTATAAATGACAATGGTCCCAAAAATGTGTCAAAAATGTCCGATGTGTCTGCCATAATGTCTAAGTCACAATAAAAATCGCTGATCGCCGACATTACTAGTAAAAAAAAAATATTAATAAAAATGCCATAAAACTATCCCCTATTTTGTAAACGCTATAACTTTTGTGCAAACCAATCAATCGCTTATTGTGATTTTTTTTTACCAAAAATATGTAGAAGGATACGTATTGGCCTAAACTGAGGGGGAAAAAAAAGTTTTTTTATATATTTTTGGGGGATATTTATTATCACAAAAAG
Organism: Lithobates pipiens; assembly: GCF_037356315.1. Classification (NCBI taxonomy): domain Eukaryota; kingdom Metazoa; phylum Chordata; class Amphibia; order Anura; family Ranidae; genus Lithobates; species Lithobates pipiens. Next base: position 552,937,095 of record NW_027507758.1, on the reverse strand, counting down.
TAAAAAATAATGTGTTTTTTTCAAAATTGTCGCTCTATTTTTGTTTATAGCGCAAAAAAATAAAAAACGCAGGGGTGATCAAATACCACCAAAAGAAAGCTCTATTTGTGGGAAAAAAAGGATGTCAATTTTGTTTGGGGGCCACGTCGCATGAGTGCGCAATTGTCAGTTAAAACGATGCAGTGCCGAATCTCAAAAAGTGGTCTGGCCTTAAGCCAGCAAAATGGTCCTGTCTGAAAGTGGTTAATCTTCAGATTTTCAAAATCATTCAGATAAGAAACAAGAAATAATTTCATTCTTTTGCCTTCGATTTTTCTTGTCACTCCAGTCCAAACTGATCGTTGATGTGTTCCCTTTATTAGAAAAGAAAATTGAAGAAAAATTTTAAAACTCAAAATTTCCAAACAAAATTCTAACCATGTATGGTCATCTTTCATTGTCTCACATTGCTTGGCCATACCGCTTTTACAGCTGACACATATTGCTAATTGGTGATTAACTTAAAATGACAGCGGATTTTGCCATTGAGATTTAGTTAATAATTTTAGATTACATTTTTTTTCATGTTTCCACTATTTTGTCCACTCTTTGTATAATGCATCAATTTATTCTAGCAGAAGTGATTTTTCTTTGTCTCTGCTGTGCTGGTTGTGGAACATCACCAGAATGTTCTGTGGTAGCTTCTATGAAGAACAGGTAGTAGGGGTCAGTGTCAGCGTATGACAGCGCCCCCTTGCTCCAATCTGGGATGCTGCTGTGTGAATAGTTTGTATCTTCTATGAAGAACAGGTAGTAGGGGTCAGTGTCAGCATATGACAGTCCCCCTTGCTCCAATCTAGGCTGCTGCTGTGTGAATAGTGTGTATCTTCTATGAAGAACAGGTAGCAGTGGTCAGTGTCAGCGTATGACAGCCCCCCTTGCTCCAATCTAGGCTGCTGCTTTGTGAATTGAGTGTATCTTTTATGAAGAACAGGTAGCAGTAGTCAGTGTCAGCGTATGACAGTCCCCCTTGCTCCAATCTAGGCTGCTGCTTTGTGAATTGAGTGTATCTTTTATGAAGAACAGGTAGCAGTAGTCAGTGTCAGCGTATGACAGTCCCCCTTGCTCCAATCTAGGCTGCTGCTTTGTGAATTGAGTGTATCTTTTATGAAGAACAGGTAGCAGTGGTCAGTGTCAGCGTATGACAGCCCCCCTTGCTCCAATCTAGGCTGCTGCTTTGTGAATTGAGTGTATCTTTTATGAAGAACAGGTAGCAGTAGTCAGTGTCAGCGTATGACAGTCCCCCTTGCTCCAATCTAGGCTGCTGCTTTGTGAATTGAGTGTATCTTTTATGAAGAACAGGTAGCAGTAGTCAGTGTCAGCGTATGACAGCTCCCCTTCCTCCAATCTAGGCTGCTGCTTTGTGAATTGAGTGTATCTTTTATGAAGAACAGGTAGCAGTGGTCAGTGTCAGCGTATGACAGCTCCCCTTCCTCCAATCTAGGCTGCTGCTTTGTGAATTGAGTGTATCTTTTATGAAGAACAGGTAGCAGGGGTCAGTGTCAGCGTATGACAGCTCCCCTTCCTCCAATCTAGGCTGCTGCTTTGTGAATTGAGTGTATCTTTTATGAAGAACAGGTAGCAGGGGTCAGTGTCAGCGTATGACAGTCCCCCTTGCTCCAATCTAGGCTGCTGCTTTGTGAATTGAGTGTATCTTTTATGAAGAACAGGTAGCAGTAGTCAGTGTCAGCGTATGACAGCCCCCCTTGCTCCAATCTAGGCTGCTGCTTTGTGAATAGTGTGTATCTTCTATGAAGAACAGGTAGCAGTGGTCAGTGTCAGCGTATGACAGTCCCCCTTGCTCCAATCTAGGCTGCTGCTGTGTGAATAGTGTGTATCTTCTATGAAGAACAGGTAGCAGTGGTCAGTGTCAGCGTATGACAGCCCCCCTTGCTCCAATCTAGGCTGCTGCTGTGTGAATAGTGTGTATATTCTATGAAGAACAGGTAGCCGGGGTCAGCGTATGACAGCCCCCCTTGCTCCAATCTGGGATGCTGCTGTGTGAATAGTGTGTATCTTCTATGAAGAACAGGTAGCAGTGGTCAGTGTCAGCGTATAACAGCCCCCCTTGCTCCAATCTAGGCTGCTGCTGTGTGGATAGTGTGTATCTTCTATGAAGAACAGGTAGCCGGGGTCATTGTCAGCGTATGACAGCCCCCCTTGCTCTAATCTGGGCTGCTGCTGTGTGAATAGTTTGTATCTTCTATGAAGAACAGGTAGCAGGGGTCATTGTCAGCGTATGACAGCCCCCCCCTTGCTCCAATCTAGGCTGCTGCTGTGTGAATAGTGTGTGTGTTCCCCTCCCAGCCTTACATCCGCCTAGTGATTGGCCCACACAGTGCTGGATACCCAGCAAACAATTACAAGTCCTCTTCCCTTAGGAGTCATTCTCCAGCACAGCACTGGAGTGCTCACATCTGTCTGGACGGAGTACTATATAAAGAGACAGTGCAGCTTGCTTGGACAAAGAAACCACAGAACTCTTCCAGCTCCAGAGAACTGATTATCACTCCATCACATCTACAAGTTGCAGCAACAGACAGCACTGTGGAGCACTTGTGCTCCTCTTTACATGGGTGCAGGAGAACTGACAGTCCAATTGCTTCTTCTCTGATTAACAGACCAAGTGGAATGACGAGGAAGAATTCACTTATGTGGGCCATGTAAAGCTGACACATCTTACAGGTAGAGACCTTTTATTTTTAAGCCTAAGTCATCCTGACTTTTCAGTTTAGAGTGGATGCTGAGAGGTAAATCACTCCCAGATGTTTTTTATCTCTTGGGGATTGTAGCAGTGAGATCTCTGCTTCCGAATCCTGACCTCTGCACTCCTACGTAAGCCAATACAGGCTCCCTTATAGATGTTTAAAATGTATTTGATGTTATTGTGATGCAGCAGGAGAAAAGAGACTCTGCCTTTCCTAAGCGAAAGAGCAGAGGCAGGTTCTAAACTACACTGCTGCTGATTGTGAATTGCTGATGGAGAGGGTTAGAATATAACAGCCATTCTCAGCCAAGGTTCTTCCAGAGGTTGATATGGGTTCCTTGATTTGGGTTCCAACCATTTGATGCCTGCACAGCTTCCGGGTCTATGCCACTTGGCAGAGCCAGCTGCAGGACACCAGCGATCTCTTTAGCTGTCTGTGAGACATTCTGTCCACAACTGTAAAGGAGGAATTCTTCCCACTGGTCACCAATGTAAAGGGACATTCTTCCCACTGGTCACCAGTGTAGGGGACATTCTTCACAAAGGCCATCAATGTAGGGGACATTCTTTCCACTGTCAACCAATGTAAAGGGGCATTCTTCCCACTGGTCACCAATGTAGGGGACATTCTTCCCAATGGTCACCAATATAAGGCACATTCTTCACATAGGCTGCCAATATGACGGGCATTTTTCCTTCTGGTCACCAATGTAAAGGGCATTCTGCCCACTGGCCTCCAATGAAAGGAGCATTTTTCCCACTGGCCACCTATGTAAAGAGACATCCTTCCCACTGGCTGCCAATGTAAGGGGCATTCTTCACACTGGCTAGCAATATATGACATTTTTGTCACTGACCACCAATGAACTGTTTTTTACAAGGATACCCCAAGACTTTCAAGTGTTCTACCACTGTAAAGGTGCCAGTCTTCCTACCCTAATATAAGGGGTCTGTTTCTCATTGACCACCAATGAATTGGTTTTAGAAAGGGTTTTTCAAGACCTGAAAATTATTTCAAGGGTTCCCCTGGGGTAAAAAAAAAAGGCTGAAAAGGGCTGGAATAAAATGTGGAGGCTAATGTGTGTCCCTTTAATAGCTAAGTGACTGTTAAGGATCGTAATGACTAGGGTTACTAGTTTTGTTACAAAAACATTTCATCGTAAAAGAAGCAAACACAAAACAGTTACTCCCGCCATAGACGTGCAGTTGAGACCTGTGTATCTATATATAGACAGGATAATGACCCCTTGGGGAGGAGAGATATTTCTTGGCAGGAGGTAATCAGGAAACTCTGATGGGGACATCTCACTTCTGGGGTCCCCAAGAGATACAAAGCCTGGGGAGGCTCATTCCACCCACATCAAGAAGTTCTAGGAAACAGACTTTATTATTATTCAGTATACTGAAGTGTTTTAATTTTTCGTTGACATTTCAGTGTTTCGAAGATTTGTTCCCAGAAATATGGACCAAATGTTCCATGAAATCTCTATTTATGTATGTCATATATCCATTTCTATGTCATACCTGAACATAGCTTGGGCTTTATAGGTAAATTGTATCTATTGCTTTTGTCATAAACATGTTGAAGAGATAAGCTTGATTTAATTTTTTTTTTTATAAGTATACAAGTATGTGTGATGGGGCCCCATAGCAGAAACATTAAGTCCCCCTCTGCCCACCCGGAATGCCTCTAGTGATATGAAATAACTGCCTGTTCTAAAAGCGATCGCTGCCTGTAAAGTTTACTGCAGAGATTTTGACCACATAAACAGTTAAAGAGGTGCCATGGATATTTTATTAAAAAAAATGTGTTTATGTATAGTAAGTATTCCCATTATTGGCCCATCATAGGCTCTAATTCTTGCTTTGCTTTGGCTACATAATGGTTGTGGCTGATATCTCAACAGAAAGAGTAAATGCACTGAGCCTCTGTGGGTTCCCTCTACTGGCTAATGTAAACAATAACCAAATCTGGTTAAGCTTAAATAAAAAAATTCATAGAAGGAAGAAAAAGGATGGGGTGGGAGTAAAATATCATGCATTACTTTTACCTATAGGTGAACCTATAGTAAGGCATTTCAATAGATGCGATCAATACCTCCTAAACGTGCATCTTTTAGCAGATTTTTTGCATTTGATGTAGCCGGTGAAGTCAACGGCGCATGCGCTCTGAAGGAACGGCATACCGCTCCGTTCCTTCAGAGAACTGTGCTTTGAAAAAAAAGGGTTTTTCTTGATTAGGACCATGCAAAGACACATTACAATCTGGGAGTTGTATTATAAACATCACAGATTTTTTTTATATATACTATTTTTAAACCAACACGTTTCTTGGAACAAAGCCCACTTTTTCAAGGATGCTTTTGCAATCCAAGTGATAGGGATAACCTTATGAGAGCCAGCCTAAACAAATATGAAAGTTACATCAAGATAAGTTTTAACCACTTGCTTACTGGGCATTTAAACCCCCCTCCTGCCCAAACTAATTTTCAGCTTTCAGTGCTCGTATTCTTTGAATGACAATTGCACGGTCATGCTATATTGTACCCAAATAAAATTTTTGTCATAATTCTCACACAAATAGAGCTTTCTTTTGGTGGTATTTAATCACTGCTGTTTTATTTTTTTATTTTTTAGCTAAATAAAACAAAAAAGGACAGAAAATTTGGAAAAAAAACAACAACATGTTTCATAGTTTGTTATAACATTTTGAAAACAGATAACTTTTCTCCTTCGCTGATGTGCGCTGATGAGGCTGCACTGATGGGCACTGATAAAGCAGTACTAATGAGCTTTGATAGGTGGCACTAATAAGCACTGATGAGTTGGCACTGAAGGGCACTGATGATCACTGGTAGGTGACACAGATAGGCAGCACTGATTGTGGCACTGATTATGAGACACTGATGGGCATTGATTGGTAGCACTGGTGGGCATTGATGGGTGGCACTGGTCGGTACTGATAGGTAGCAATGGTAGGTGGCAAGGTGGGCACAGAAAATGCAACCACAGCTCTCTGTGTGAGGGACCAATATCCCTCAGACAGAAGCCGGTGATCGGCTTATTTTTCCCCTCACGCAGACAGAGCATGCCCGAGAGGACATTCATGCATGGCCTTCCGGCAATTAAGGCCCTACGCCGTAGCTGTCTTTCAGCTATAGCACGAGTGGGAAGTATTTAAAGAGTATCTTTGTTTTGCCCATGCAGGTACACTTTAATACAGAACTCCAAACACGCATAAAAATATGTTTTATTTTCTCCACCACCGCTCAGATTAGATGTCTAAAATGAAAGTAAAACTATGTGTGTGTGTATGAGATGCACAAGGCTATGGAACCCCTTGTGTCACAGTGTTGGTTAGCCCAGTGCTGTCATGTAGCATGAATGACTTAAAAGTACCAGGTATATATCCTTTGGCTCCTGGCACTCAACATAGGGGTAGAAGAATGAAGGAAAGGTAAAACTATGTTGTTTGGAAAATGGGGATTAAAGCAAAAATTAGTTGTTTGCCCTGAATCAACTAAATAAGGTTTTAAAATTACAAAAATAAAAATTTGCACTGTGCATTCGCTATATTTCCTATATTATGTATTAAGGAACAGAGTTTAAAATGAAAAAAAAATAAAAAATCTACATTCTCTTCCAGAAATATGTCATCAGTGAATATATAGCTCTACATTCTTCTCCAAGCTACTTGATGTGATTGTAGCCCTATTAGTGCAATTGTGACAGAGAAAATTGAGTACTGTCCGTGATACTATTTTTATTTGCACTGACATACAATTTTTCAGGACTTTCGGGGTATGTCCCCTTCTTCAAGATCCAAGCAGTACTGATTTACAAATTTTTAAGCAGAATGTTAAAAAACAAAAACAAAAAACAAACAAACACATCTCTGAGGGAAAGGAGCGAGAGAGAAAAAAAAAAGAGAGAGAAAACCAAACACATACAAATCAATGGTAATAAAGATAGCAGCAGAGTTAGCGAGGTAAGACAGAGGGAGAGCTATAATGGAGGGGGGGATGCTGGTCACAGGGGGGGTCGTAAAACTGTAGTATAATGGGTAAGGAAACCAATATCTAAATTCAGGCCATTATTTTTTGTGTCAAAAAGAATTATCATTCTTAGTTCAAACGTTTTCCTTTCCTGGATAGTTCTGAAATTCCAGGAAAGGAAAACGTTTGAACTAAGAATGATAATTCTTTTTGAACAGGATTAGGACAGAAGTCATTTGACCACTAAACACTACAAATTAGCCAGGCTGGCTACTACCCAGCTTAACTAAATTTACCTGTAGCCCTATTCTAGGACGAGGGTGCTACATTTGCAATGCATAATGGCACAACCAACCCCAAAAGACAATGTGCACAGTTAACAGCATGTGGAAAAATCCATCCATAGCTCCCAACTGTCCCTGATTTCGAGGGACTGTCCCAGATTTGGGACAGTCCCTCTGTCCTTCAATCCTCCTCATTTATCCCTTATTTTGGGCTGATCCATATAGTTGTATATAAAATGCACTTTTTATATTTAAAAAAGTGTTTCACAGTGCTAAACCTTTAATCCAATTTCTAAATTGCTACATTTGTAAATGTCAATAGACAATAAAAAGAAATAAATAGTGGTAAAAAAGGCACTTGTGGGTTGTTTGTATATTTCTCCTCTAAGGGGGTGTGGCAGGGGGTGTGTCCTATGCCTACATAGTTTTTCTAATAGGTGTCCCTCGTTCCCATCTCAGAAAGTTGGGAGGTATGATAGTACCTGCTATTCAGTTACCTCTTTCGTCACACATCTGCTCCATGGAAAATCGCAAAAGAAGAGAGCAGCAGGTGGACTATTGTTTATCGTTTAGTTACTTAAAGGACCTATCACCAGAGTGGCCATAACTACCAATAATTACCAGTCTCAGGTTTAGAAGCAGTGTCTTTTATGTCACCTGAGATCTCACAGGATTTCTTTTATCTTCGTTATTGTAAGATCTATATTTTTGGGATCTTTTCAATTTGTTACATTTGTTAGATTTATGCATGAATACAAGGATGGTGAAGTTAAATGCCAAAATAAAATGCGTATATATAGGCTATATGGTGGCTTACCCAGTTTAGACATTATACAGGGGCTTATTTACTAAAACTGGAGAGTGCAAAATCTGGTGCAGCTGTGCATGGCAGCCAATCAGCTTCTGACTTCAGCTTGCTTAATTAAGCTTTGACAATAAAACCAGGAATCTAATTGGCTTCTATGAACAGCTTGCACTCTCTCGTTTTAGTAACTCAACCTCACAATGTCCCTGGAAATAATATTAGCGTGTCATCGGCTGAGCTGACTCACGTGCTGCGAGCGAATATTACTTCAGTTTGACCTCTCTTGTTTTAGTAGCCAAAATCATTCTGCTCCATAAACAGGTCCTCACTAATTACCCATCCCTGCGCTCTTTCATGAACTGAGACGTGTTGTGTAATTGTGGACAGGCAGCCCTCTTGTGTAACACGGATACAGAGAGAGTTCCTGTCCACTTTAATCTCCAGAGATGGTTCTGAGCTGAATATCAATGCGCTTATTACATATGTCATGGCCATAGTGTGTCCTGCTCTAGGCTCAGCTCCCTGGAGATATACATTAATTGATTGACGGAGTATTTTAATTAACCTGTCAGCAGAATAAACTAGTATGGGAGGGTTGTGAGAGGCACCTCACAGTTCTAGAATATAACATTGCTTCATTCTTTGGCCACCCCTGGAGCCCCAAAGCCAAAGCATGTGCCTTTTAAATAAATGGTAATTCAAAGCTCTGGCATGGCTCCTGAATTTCATAATGCAATGTGGTTTGCACTCAGAATGTCATTGGGGTGCCTATATTACCTGAGGGGTTGTTAGACTCGTGAAAGACTATAACCATGAGAAGTAGCTATTTGGCCCCTGTGCCATCTCTTCTTTCTTTGCCTTCTTTGATTTTGCTGTATTGCCTCTCTTATGCCCCATACACACGAGCAGATTTTCCAAATTCCGCTTAAGCTTGGCTTGCATACACGCGGTCACACAAAAGTTCTCCGAACTTTCGACCGTCTAGAACACGGTGACGTACAACACTACAACGAGCCAAGAAAATTAAGTTCAATGCTTCCGAGCATGCGCCAAATTGTTTCCGAGCATGCGTAGGAATTGGTACAGACGATCGGAATTTCTGATCGGAACTTTTTCCGACCGAAAAAATTGAGAACCTGCTCTCAGTCTTTTGCTGGCGGGAATTCTGAAAACTCTGGTTATGCAAAAATTTTTAAACATTTATTATATTGCAGCTTACCAATTCTTAGATGTGATGGCTGTATTAGTATCCCTTTTTAGACTTTATCTCTTCTGTTTTCATCTGGTAAACAAGCCAGTCTGTTGTTCTTAACAGCACAAGCTCTGCAGCAGAATGAGTCAGTTTAAATGAATGACGTTTTTTGCCTGGGGTGGGGGGATACGTGTGTATTTGCATGTATATGCACATACATGTGTACAATATTAACTGATCTGTATGCAATGCTAGGTTACATACCTGTGTATAGGCCCATTAAAAACAATAGGTTGCATTTAGATCAGTTTAACCAGTTCAGCCCCGGAAGATTTTACCCCCTTCCTGACCAGAGCACTTTTTGCGTTTCGGCACTTTGTCTCTTTAGCTGACAATTGCGACATTGCACCCAAGCAAAATTGTCTTTTTTCCCCACAAATGTAGCTCTCTTTTGGTGGTATTTGATCACCCCCCCCCCCCCTGCAGTTTTTATTTTTTGCGCTATAAACAAAAAAAGCGACAATTTTGAAAAAAAAAGCAATATTTTTTACTTTTTGCTATAATAAATATCCCCCCCCCAAAAAAAATATATATATATAAAAAACAAATTTCTTTCTCAGTTTAGGCCGATTTTTGGTAAAAACAAACAACAACAAAAAAAAAAATCGCAATAAGTGTATATTGATTGGTTTGTGCAAAATTTATAGCGTTTACAAAATAGGGGATAGATTTATGGCATTTTTATTATAATTTTTTTTTATTAGTAATGGCGGCGATCTGTGATTTTTAGCGCCACTGAGACATTATGGCAGACACATTGGAAACTTTTGACACTATTTTGGGACCATTGTCATTTATACAGCAATCAGTGCTATAAAAATGCACTGATTACTGTGTAAAAGACACTGGCAGGGAAGGGGTTAAACACTAGGGGGTGATCAAGGGGTTAAGTGTGTCCTAGGGAGTGATTCAAACTGTGGGGGGGATGGGCTACCACTGACATGTTAGAGATCACTGCTCCCGATGACAGAGAGCAGTGGATCTCTGTCAAGTCACAAGGCAGAAAGGGGAAATGCCTTTACATAGACATCTACCTGTTCTACCACTCCACACCACAATCGCGGGCTGCCGGCAATCATGGAGTTCCTGAGACCCGCGGAATTTGCTTGCCTGTGCCATTCTGCCGACGTACATCTGTGTGCGACGGTCGGCAAGCAGTTAAAACATGCCCCAATGCCTAAAAATGTGGTGTTTTTGCCGCCCATGTGCAAGAGCCCCCCCACCTTATTTTTGTGCAGGAAGCACTGTTGCACTTTATGTATAGAAGAGTGCATTTGCAGTAGATGGATTTGTGTTGGGATAAAGTATAAGGTTTATGTATTATCCACAAGCACAAGCACTTTATAAGGATTAGGTTAAATGAGTGTATTATTAGAGCACTGTATATCATTTTAGGAGATGGTGTGGTACATTGTACAATAAGTAGATTTTTTGCAGCGCCGCACTTAGTCTGGTTAATATTGATAGTTGGTGTGTGAATCACAGAGGAGTGTTGGCTTGCTTATTCCCAGATAACAGTAAATCCCAACAGGGGTTCTAATCCTTCTGTATATTACTAGCTTGAGTTTCCTTTTGGGATACAGTTACATTTGTGAGTTCAGTTGCCTCTTTAATTAATTACACCAAAAAACTCAAATAATAATAATAATAGGTGGATGGACCCTTTATTAAATACATACTATTCAAGTGTTAATATGGCTATCAATGAATGGATTTTTAAGTAAATTTTTTTATAACGCACCATGTAGAGGACTATGATGAGTTGACCAATAGCAGCCAGTCAGGTAGACGTGTTCATTTTGTTACTATTTCCAGAAACAGAATGGGATGTGGCTGCTAATGGACGATTAGATTTAAGCAAGCAGATGCTATTGGTGTTTGCGGTATCATTTTTCTGCTAATCATACCTGTTGTTTTGTCTGTAAATGCACAAAAATGGGTATTTTGTGCATAAATATTGATGATTTGTGTATTTTTTAAATGATGGGTGTGAAGCATTGACGACTGAGCTGGAAAGGTATCCCTCCTTTCCAGTGTACAGCATGTTAACCCAGAATCTGTTTTTCAGAATTTAGCAACGTGTCTCACTATGCACAATTTACTTAACCACTCCCGACCGCCCTATAGCAAATTTACTGCTACAGGGTGACCGTTCTGTGCAGAATCACAATATATATGTTATGAATGCTGCTGCTAGACTAATACACTTCACTTATCGATCTGTGACTGCTGCCCCTCTCTGCCAATCCCTTCACTGGCTTCCCCTACCCCACCGTAAAAAAAAATTCTAAATGCTAACCACAATGCTAATATACAAGGCCATCTACAACATAGCCCCCAGCTACATCACCAACCTCATCTGCAGATATTGCCCAAATCATCCCATCCACTCCTCTCAGGACCCCCTGCTCTCTAGCTCCCTTGTTACCTCCTCCCATGCTCGTCTTCAGGACTTCTCCAGAGCCTCTCCCATCCTCTGGAATTCCCTGCCCCAGTATATCCGATCAGCCCCTACCCTGTCCACCTTTAGGAGATTCATGAAAGCTCACTTATTCAGGGAAGGCTATCCCACACCCACCTAACAACTGTCCCCGAGCCACCCCCATCAAATCATTCCCTGCAGCTATTACCTTTTGTACCACCACCCCCTCCCTTTAGAATGTAAGCTCTGCGAGCAGGGCCCTTCTGTATTGAACTGTACTGTAATTGTGCTGTCCCCCCTATACATTGTAAAGCGCTGCGTAAACTGTTGGCGCTATATAAATCGTGAATAATAATAACAATAAATTATATATATATATATATACACACACACACACACACACACACACACACATATATACATATATATATATATATATACATATATACATACATATATATATATATATATATATATATATATATATATATATATATATATATATATATATACACACACATATATACACATATATATATATATATATAATATATATACATATATACACACATATATACATATATACATATATATATATATATATACATATATATATATATATATATATATATATATATATATATATATACATATATACACACACACACACAATCTGAGTACACCCCTCACATTTTGCGAATATTTTATTATATCTTTTCATGAGACAACAATGAAGAAATGACACTTTGCTACAATGTAAAGTGGTGAGTGTACAGCTTGTATAACAGTGTAAATGTGCTGTCCCCTCAACCCCCCCCTCCTCCCCAGTGTCATGTGACTTGTTAGTGTTACAAGGTTTGGGGAGCGGATGTGTTAAATTTGGTGTTATCGTTCTCACTCTCTTATACTGGTCACTGGAAGTTCAACATGGCACCTCATGGCAAAGAACTCTCTGAGGATCTGAAAAAAAGAATTGTTGCTCTACATAAAGATGGCTTAGGCTATAAGAAAATTGCCAAGACCCTGAAACCAAGCTGCAGCACATGGCCAAGGCCATACGTCTCGCCATGGTCGACCAAAGAAGTTGAGTGCACGTGCTCAGCATCATATCCAGAGGTTGTCTTTGGGAAATAAATGTATAAGTGCTGCCAGCATTGCTGCAGAGGTTGAAGGGGTGGTGGATCAGCCTGTCAGTGCTCAGACCATACGCTGCACACTGAATCAAATTGGTCTGCATGGCTGTTGTCCCAGAAGGAAGCCTCATCTAAAGGATGATACACATGAAACCCCGCAAACAGTTTACTGAAGACAAGCAGCCTAAGGCATGGATTACTGGAACCATGTCCTGTGGTCTGATAAATTCAAGATAAACTTAATTGGTTCAGATGGTGTCAAGCATGTGTAACCAGGTGAGGAGTACAAAGACAAGTGTGCAGGGCAGGACTTAGCCCCTGTACACACGGTCGGAGATTCTGCCAACCAAATCCGTCGGATTTTGTCCATCGGATTTTGTCCGACAGATTGTGTCCGAAACTCTTACATACACACGGTCGGACTAAGTTGTCGAAAAATCCGATCTTTCAGAACGTGATGATGTAATTTCGTTACGATGGGACTACATTCAGGCTAGTAGCCAATAGCTTTGATGTAGGAATTTGATCTGAGCATGCGTGGCACTTGATCCGATCAAAATTCTCTACACATGATCGGAGTATGTCCGATCGAACCAGTTGGTCGGGAAATATTTCCAACATGTTGGAAAATTGGGTCCGACGGATATTCGGACGGAATCAGTCCGATGCATACCACACACAGTCGGATTATCCGACGACACGGTCCGATAGGACACATTCCGATGGATTCTCCGACCGTGTGTACAAGGGCTAAGGGTGCTGGGGGCCCCTGGGCTTGAGTCACTTTCGGGCCCTACCTTCTATATTAATTTGTCGCCATCTGGTGCTGTAACAATATAATCGATCCAATCGTTATTTGAAGTGCCAATCTACTTTTAAAAGGTGACTGGTACCGTAGACAGTGTTAAATGCTAAAAAAAAAAAAAATCTATTACTGATTGAAGCTTGAAAAGCTTTTTTCCAATAAATAAATAATGATTAAAAAAGTTCAAAGTGATCAAGTGTTTATTGCAATGCACAAATGTCTTGGTCAGAATGAGAACATAAAACACTTATTTACCTGGAAAACATATTGAAAAACAATCAACTACCTTGTAAGGTTGCAATCATAACAAATCAATTGGAAGAATATAACAAAATAACTCATTGAACAAAGTTCAAGATAAATTGTGTGTGTGTGTGTGTGTGTGTGTGTGTGTAGTACATAAGTGAGTGTTGTAGTGAAAAATCTTAACTATGCACACAAATTAGAAATGTAAAGTCAATAAAATAAAATAAAAACACCCCAAAACACATTCTACTCCTCCTGAGTATTACAATACCACATGTGTGGGACTTTTCCACAGCCTGGCCACTTAGAGAGGCCCAACATGCAGGGAGCGCCATCATGTGTTCTAGAAGAATAAATTACACATCTAACTTCTTGACTACCTATTACAATTTTGAAGGCCCTGGAGCACCAGGACAATGACACGTGACACTGATGTGGCACTGATGACAGATGGCACTAATACGTGGCACTGATGACACATGACACTGATAACAGATGGCACTAATATGCGGCACTGATGACATGTGACACTGATGACAGATGACACTAATATGTGGCACGGATGACAGATGGCACTTATACATGGCAGTGGCACTGATGATAGATGGTACTTATACATGGCACTGGATACAGGTGGCACTAGGGACAGGTGGCACTTATACGTGGCAGTGGCACTGATGACAGATGGAACTTATACGTGGCACTGGGGACAGGTGGCACTGATGACACGTGACACTGGTGTCAGATGGCACTTATGCGTGGCAGTGGCACTGGCACTGATGACAGACGGCACTTATATGTGGCACTGGGGACAACAAGCTGCACGTCGCTCTTCCTCCTCACAGGCTGTCTCTGTGTGAGGGGGAGAGCCGGCAATGAGAGATGATCTCATGGACACTCAGATCAGTGCTAAATGGCTACTGTGATTGGCCATTTAGCATGATCTGTGATTGGCTGTGTCCAAGGGATGGCACTGGGGACAGGTGACACTGATGACACGTGACACTGATGACAGATGGCACTTATACATGGCAGTGGCACTGATGACAGATGGCACTTATACATGGCAGTGGCACTGATGACAGATGGCACTTATACATGGCAGTGGCACTGACAGATGGCACTTATACGTGGCACTGGGGACAGATGGCACTGGGGACACTGATGACAGATGGCACTTATATGTGGCAGTGGCGCTGATGACAGATGGCACTTATATGTGGCACTGGGGATAGATGGCACTGGGGCCAGGTGGCACTGGGGACCGGTGGCACTGGGGACCGGTGGCACTGGGGACAGATGGCACCTATACATGGCAGTGGCGCTGATGACAGATGGCACTTATACATGGAAGTGGCACTGATGACAGATGCCACTTATACATGGCACTGGGGGCAGGTGGCACTAGGGACAGGTGGCACTGGGGACAGGTGGCACTGATGACAGGTGGCACTGATGACAGATGGCACTTATACGTGGCACTTGGGACAGGTGGTCACCTGGGACAGATGGCACTGGGGACAGATTACCATGGTACTAGTGACAGCACTTTATTTTACACAGTTTTTTTTTTGTTTTTTTACTCACAAGCTGCACGTTGCTCTCCCTCCTCACAGGCTGTCTCTGTGAGGGGGAGAGCC
Organism: Lithobates pipiens; assembly: GCF_037356315.1. Classification (NCBI taxonomy): domain Eukaryota; kingdom Metazoa; phylum Chordata; class Amphibia; order Anura; family Ranidae; genus Lithobates; species Lithobates pipiens. Next base: position 552,921,767 of record NW_027507758.1, on the reverse strand, counting down.
GGCGATGAGAGATGATCTCATGAGATCATCTCTCATTGGACACTCAGATCAGTGCTAAATGCCTGCTGTGATTGGACATTTTCACTTTTGTTGGGTTTAGACATTAAACTGTTGAGTTATTTTGAGGGAACAGCAAATTTACACTGTTATACAAGCTGTACAGTCACTACTTTACATTGTAGCAAAGAATAATTTCTTCAGAGTTGTCACATGAAAAGATATAATAAAATAATTACAAAAATGTGAGGGGTGTACTCACTTTTGTGAGATACTGTATATATATATATATATATATATATATATATATATATATATATATATATATATATATATATAAATGATTCTGCACTTTTGGGAAGGTGGCGCGCTGCTTCTGCTGTGATTAGTCACTAGAGAAGCCAATAAGCGGGTGCCAGTAGTGCAAAGTGGATTTGACTTTCGTAAATAACCCCATAGGCTTTTATGGAGTTGAGTTTAGGAGCCAAAAGCTCTTAAACTCAAGTTTAGGAGCTGCTAGTGTACATGAAGCCTAACATGAAGGACAGTAAACTGGGCCTTTGTTTAGAAAAATTGGAGACCCTTTTTCTAGGCCATCCCAAAGGTGTTCATCCAGTTGGGGTCAAGGCTCTATGTAGAGCTATTTGAGTCACTCCACACCAGACTCATCAAACTATGGGGTTGATTTACTAAAGAAAAATCCACTGTGCACTTCCAAGTGCACTTGGAAGCGCAGTCGCTGTAGATCTGAGAGGGACATGCAAGGAAAATAAAAAACAACATTTTTGCTTGTACATGATTGGATGATAGAATTATGCAGAGCTTCCCCTCATTTCAGATCTTCCCCTCATATCTTAAGTGACTGCACTTCCAAGTGCACTTGTAGTGCACAGTGGATTTGCCTTTAGTAAATCAACCCCTATGTCTTTATGGAGCAAGCTTTGTGTACAGGGGCGCAGTCATGCTAGAACAGAAACCAAGCCAGGGGAGAACTCTATGGTGACAAAACTGCTCCTCCATACATGCAGTACAGTGAAGGATTGTGGTCAGCCTAGAAGAGGAAGGGTGTCACTCAAGGATGGAAAGTGTGTGAAAAAAATACCTAAAAAGGAAAAGTCACCACATCTAAAAACTGGTGAGCTGCAATATATTACATTTTTGTTCCTAAGTTTAGATATGCTTTGGAGAGGGACTGTGCTAGTAAAAAGGGGACATTGGGGGATACTTGACTCCTTTTTTGTTTCATGGGGAATGGGACTCTATGCACATGTCTCACCATACACATGAGCCAAGTTCAACTTATTGTCATGCAGAAGGTGTTCATCTCCCAGCTGAGCTCTTGTCAGCCCCATCCACTTGATACTTCCAAAATTCAATGCTGAAGTCCATAAATAATCCTGAATTTTTTTAGTAAGAACCTAGCAGTCCAGTATGTAGTAGGTTTTATTAATTTAGGTCACATAGTTCAGGGCTCCTGTAGAGCTAAGTTACAGTAGATTAGAGCATATTGAAAATGTATACACCATGAACTACAACGGCTTTTTTTCAAAAGGTATCTCTTTAGTTTCCATAGGAATTACACTATATTGGCAGAAGTATTGGGACGCCTGCCTTTACACGCACATGAAGTTTAATGGAATCCCAGTCTTCCCAGATAGCAAGTTATTGTGCTGCAAGTTTGAAAATGACTTGCTAAGCTATTGCTAGACTTGTCAGGCTTCAAAAGTTTGTTGGACAATTGCAGCAAGTCCACATTGCATGACTCCAGATCAACTTTCTTTGCAAATATTCTGCAAGTCTGCTACAAATTCTGGTTCAGTTATTTTGTACAATAGTCATCCCACCACAGGGGGCACTGTGGCCGAATTTTCATGCTGCAGACTTGCAGAGCTCTTGCTGTAGATTCACCACTGCAACTTTGCTCTTACTGGAGACTTGCCACGCAAATTTGCTACAAATTGTAAGTGTCAACTAGAACGTGTGGTTCAAGTGCTCTGCAAGTGTACAACTTGCCAGTGAAAATGTGCAGCAAGTTAACAGACTTATAATTCAATACTACCACACATTTGTGGCAAATTATCCTTGTTATCTGGGTTAGTCCGTAGGGTTCAATATTGAGTTGGCCCACCCTTTGCAGCTATATCAGCTTCAACTCTTCTATGAAGGTTGCCCACAAGGTTTAGAAGTGTGTCTATGGGAATGTTTGACCATTCTTCCAAAAGCGCATTTATGAGGTCAGGCACTGATGTTGGATGAGAAGGCCTGGCTCGCGGTCTCTGCTCCAATTCATCTCAAAGATGTTCTATCTGGTTGAGGTCAGGACTCTGTGCAGGCCAGTCAAGTTCTTTCATCCCAAACTCGCTCATCCATGTCTTTATTGACCTTGCTTGTGCACTGGTCCAAATCACTTGGTGGAGAGGGGATTATGGTGTGGGGTTGTTTTTCAGGGATTGGACTTGGCCCCTTAGTTCCAGTGAAGGGATTTCTTAAGGCATCATTTTGGAAATTTTGGACAGTTTCATGCCCCCAACTTTGTGAGAACAGTTTGGGGATGGCCACTTCCTGTTCCAACATGACTGCACACCAGTGCACAAAGCAAGGTCCATAAATACATGGATGAGCGAGTTTGGAGTAAAGGAACTTTGCTGGCCTGCATAGAGTCCTGACCTAAACAGCTTTGGGATGAATTAGAACGGAGACTGCGAATCAGGCCTTCTCATCCAACACCAGTGCCTGACCTCACAAATGTGCTTCTGGAAGAATGGTCAAACATTCCCATAGACACACACCTAAACCTTGTGGACAGCCTTCCCAGAAGAGCTGAAGCTGTTATAACTACAAAGGGTGGGCCAACTCAATATTGAACCCCACACACTAAGACTGGGATGCCAATAAAGTTTATGTGTGTGTAAAGGTAGGTGTTCCAATACTTTTGGCAATATAGTGTATATCAGATATATACATCTATCCAGTACTTATTTCTGACTATTCCACAGATTGTAACAATCTATTGTTCCAGTCATCCATAACCGCTTCCCGACCGCCTCTTGCAAATATTCTGCGACAGAAGGGTACGTACAGGCAGATTAATGTACCTGTACGTTGCCCTTTAAGAGGCGGCTCTGGGCGCGTGCACTCTGCCGGGAGCCCTGTAACTGAGATCGCAGGTCCCGCAGGACCCGATGTCAGTGGGGATACCCGCGATCGGGGAGATGCTAATGTAAACTAACATCTCCCTGTTCTGCCTAGTGACAGTGTCACTGATCAGCTCTCCCTGTAATCAGGAGCGGTGATCAGTGATGTGTCACACACAGCCCCCCCAGTTAGAACCACCCCCTAGGACACACTAGGATCACTCCCTAGGGCACACTAGGATCACTCCCTAGGACACACTAGGATCACTCCCTAGGGCACACTAGGATCACTCCCTAGGGCACATTTAACCTCTACAGCGCCACCTAGTGGTTAACCCCTTCGCTGCCAGTGACATTTTTACAGTAATCAATGCAATTTTTTCGCTGCATTAATGCCAATGGTCCCAAAATGTATCAAAATTGTCCGATGTGTCCGCCGTTATGTCACAGTCACGATAAAAATCGCTGATTGCTGCCATTGCTAGTAAAAAAAAAACAAAAAAAAATTATCAATAAAAATGCCATAAAACTATCCCCTATTTTGTAGACGCTATAACTTTTGTGTAAACCAATTACACGCTTATTGCAATTTTTTTTTACCAAAAATATGCAGAAGAATACATATCGGCCTAAACTGAGGGAAGAAAATGTTTTTTAAAATATTTTTTGGGGATATGTATTATAGCAAAAAGTTTAAAAAAAATGCATTTTTTTTCAAAATTGTCGCAATATTTTTTTGTTTATAGCACAAAAAATAAAAACCGCAGAGGTGATCAAATACCACCAAAAGAAAGCTCTATTTGTGGGAACAAAAGGGCGTCAATTTTGTTTTGGAACCACGTCGCACGACCGCGCAATTGTCAGTTAAAGCGACGCAGTGCTGAATCGCAAAAAGTGCTCTGGCCAGGAAGGGGTTAAATTCTTCTGGGGCTGAAGTGGTTAAAAAGATGCAAGTTAGGGTCAGGTAACCTACTAATAGGTTTTTCAGTTGTGGCAGGAAATCAGAGAACCTTAAAGGAAACTGTTGCAAATATACAAATTCCATGAAGACTTCATTTCCATTTCCCACTGAAACAATCTGGATACAATTTACAATATATACATTTGTAGTATGTAATGTGGTCACTGCATGGCGACCCAACTGGTAATAACACAATACTGTAAAAAAAGGGCACATTCACACCCCTTGTGATGTGCTAACTTGGGGTAAACACACACATTACTGCAACACATGACGGTATTACAATATTGTTGCACAGAGCAGGTAAGTATGTCCTCTTTTTATTTTTATTAATATCACTTTTTTTTTTATTTAGTATCACTTGAAGTTGTTGGATCAGCATGACAGTCACAGAATTTGTATTTTAAGAAGAAGAGGTCTGCAGCAACATTTTCTATACTTCTTCCCTACAGGTTTCCTTGAAACGTTCCTATATTTAGGAAATGAAAACCAAAATACACACAGGAAGTTGCCAACACACACCGAAGGAAATGAACATTATTTTCATTTCCTCTCATACTTTAAATCAGCCAAATTGGACAGAGTTGGTACTGATTCTGTGCACAAAGCGCTCATCCTCAGATGTTACTAGTAGCTATTTTTACATTGGACGGCCAGTGACAGAGCCTTATCAGGTTCATGGAAAGTTATAGGAAATCTTTCACTGGGAATAAACGCACATCCAGCTGCTCACCAAATTAGACAGGGCAGCATGTTTATTAGTCTGTTACCATCCAGATTAATGTCAATCTGTAATACAAACTTTACTCTGCAGTGCCCGGGTATACAGAAATATTACAGACTTTTACAAAGTTGCAAGAAGAAAACGTGTGAATATTGAAATTTGCACTAAGAAGTCCAGAGGCATTTTTAATAGGGACTGTCCCTGATTTGGAGCAATGTCCCTCTGTCCCCCTTTCCTCCTCATTTGTCCCTCATTTTGGTCTGATCTATATAGATGTATATAAAATGCTCTTTTTATCTATCAAAAAGTGTTTTCCAGTGCTAAACATTTTATCTGATTTCTGTGTTGCTGCATTTGTAAATTCCAAAAGCCAATATAAAGGAATAGTAGTGGTAAAATAAGCACTTGTGGGTTTAACCAATCTTATTTTTTGTACAATTCTCTTTTAAGGGGGCGTGGCAAGGGGTGTGTCCTATGCCTGCGTACTTTTGCTGATAGGTGTCCCTCATTCCCATCTCAGAAAGTTGAGAGGTATGCCATTTATATGCAGATAGACAAGCTTACCTAATCGATGGAAAGAATATCGGGGCGTTATATTCCTTAGCAACCAATGAATCCCATTTGAGTTCTGGCATCTAAGCAGTGGAAGGCAGCTGTGATGGTTTGCTATGGGTTATATGGAACTTAAAGTGATTGTAACGTCTCGCTCATAAAAAACAAAACAAACATGTTATACTTACCTCCTCTGTTGCAGTGGTTTTGCATAGAGCAGCCTGGATCCTCCTTTTCTCGGGTTCCTTTTCTGTGCTCCTGACCCCTCCCTTCTGTCGAGTGCCCCCACAGCAAGCAGCTTGCTACGGGGGCACCTGAGCCGAGTCACAGCTCCCTGTGGCCGTTCAGAAATGGAGCCCCGGCCAGGCCCCACCCCCTCTCTCCCCTGATTGGCTAACTGACTTTGACTGAAAGCTGCGGGAGCCAATGGCGCTGCTGCTGTGTCTCAGCCAATCAGGAGGGGAGTCTTGGATGACTAAGACACTCAGACATCACAGAGAGAGATTAGGCTTGGGTAAGTAATTAGGGGGGTGCTGGGGAGGCTGCTACACACAGAAGGCTTTTTATCTGAGTGCATAGAATGTATAAAAAAGCTTTTGCCTTTACAACTCCTTTAATTTTAAAAAGGCTTTTTTTGCAATAGAAACATACTATGTCTCCCCTGTAATAAATGTGTTTACCTGACTGCCAGCAAACTTGTTTATTGTACACTGAATTAACTCCTTGCTTGTGTACCAGTGGCGGCCCGTGCACTGTGGGCAAACTGGTGCCGCCCCCCCCATCCATGTGCCTGGCCTCTTTCAGGATGGCGGATGCATGGACGGGGGGGTGGGAGGGGGTGGTATATTTTGAAGCACCCGATTAGAGCCAGAGGCTCTAATAGGCTTCAAAATAGGGTGAGTGAGTGCATTCTGATCCTACCCAATTGTGTGACAATATCAAATACATTTTCACACTAACCTTCCTCCCGGACAATCAGGAGGCAGAACGTCAGACGATTAGGAAGAAGAGCGAGGAGACTCGCGCTGGAGCGGAGGTCGCCGCCACTCTTAAAGATAAGTTCCCTCGGCAGAGTCGGCTGCATCCTCCCCACCTCACCCCCCACGTGGATCCCGGCTCTTGCACCCCCCCTTGTGTGCCAGAGCCGCAAACCCCAGTGGGGGGGGGGTCAGAGGGCACAGTGGCTGCATTTGGTGGGCAAGTGACTGCATTTGGTGGGCACAGGTGGCTGCATTTGATGGGCATATGTGGCTACATTTGATGGGCACAAGTGGCTACATTTGATGGGCACAAGTGGCTGCGTTTGATGGAGAAGTGGATGCATTTGATGGGCACAATGAATGCGTTTGATGGGTACAATGGATGGGTTTGATGGGCACAAGTGGCTGCATATGATGGGCACAAGTGGCTGCAATTGGTGGGGGAGGGGTTTCAGTATTTTTCAGTTTGTTTGCACTCCCCAAAAATTTTGAGCACCAGCCGCCACTGTTGTGTACACAGAAGTAACATCATCCCAAGCTGGCTATGGGATCTATGAGGGCCTTAACTGAAGCTTATCAGTAAAGTTTAAACATACCTCCCAATTTTTTGAGATGGGAACTAGGGACACCTATTAGCAAAAGTATGTAGGCATAGGACACACCCCCTACTACACCCCCTACTACACCCCCTTAAAGGCGAAATATACAAAAATATATATAATTTAAACCCACGAGTGCTTTTTTTTTTGTCTGGTTAAAAAAAAGACACACGTCTATCTAGTTCAACCAATAAAAAGGGGGGGGGGGGGGGGGGGGGGAATCATACACACCTATATACACCTAATCCAGAGGAAGGCAAAAAAAAAAAAAAAAGCATGACTGCCTTTATACTAGATTTTGCAGCAATTTAGAAATTGGATGAAAGGTTTAGTACTGGGAAACATGTTTTATAAGATAAAAAGTGCATTATAGATCAGACCAAAATTAGGGACAAATGAGGAGGAAGGAGGGACAGAGGGACTTTTTCCCAAATCAGGGGCAGTCCATTGAAATCAGGGACAGTTGGGAGCTATGGTTTAAAAGATTTATTTTGCTCTTGCAAACACAGGCAGTTTTCAAAAAAGAAATCAATCCTTTGAAGACAGAAAATGAAATATACTGTCTACCAGATGGATATATACAGTATATTAAACTTTAATACGGATTTTTTTTTTAAAGTAAATAAAACAGACCGAAAACACTAGGAATTGAGCGATTGTCAAAGATTCAAGCTGTCTATGTCCAGCTTTAATTATCTATATTCTCAAAAATGGATCCATCAAATGTCTGCAGGACCATACTCTGATAAAAAAAATAGGCTAAAAATAAATTTCACTGGTATGCCTTGTACACACGATCGGACATTCCGACAACAAAATCCATTGGATTTTTTCAGACGGATTTTGTACCAAACTTGTCTTGCATACACACGGTTGGACAGTTGTCAGAAAATCTGATCGTTCGGAACGAGGCGACATTCGTTGCGTACGACGGGACTACATAGAGGCTAATAGCCAATAGCTTTGGTCTCGTAATTAAATCTGAGCATGCGTGGCACTTTGTCCGTCAGAATGCTCTACAAACAACTGGAAAAAGTCCGATTGGATTTGGTTGTCGGAAAATTTTAGATCCAGCTCTCAAACTTTTTCAGTCTGGATTTCCGACGGAAAAAAATGATAGAGCCCACACACGATCGGACTTTCCGACAACATAATCGGATCGGACCTTTTCCGTCGGAAAATCCAACCGTGTATACAGGCCATTACTCTTAATGGTTCGGTTTAACCATTATTCTAAGCATTGTCTACAGTTATCCTTAAACCTGTACAAAATGAAATGCATTGGATAACATACACTTGTTTATGAGGGTTGGGGAGCTGAAAACTTTTAGACTGGGAGGCAAATGCAACAAAGCAGAAAGTTTACTAAAAGTGTACCAGTGAGGATGAAAATAGAGGAGCTGCCATTGTTGGCCATCAGAGTTTTAGTATCACTACTAAGTCTCTAACCTAGAATGAGCATGCAGTCAGCAAAGTCTGAAAACTCCCATCCTCTATGAAGGTCAGTGACCCATATATACAGTATAGGAGTTCTAGAGTAGTGTGACTATCACTAATATAGAATTCAAAATAAGGCAGTTTCATGACAACACTTCATTCTGGCATGCATCCCACGTTAGGCCCCTTGCACACAGGGACATTTAGGTTCAGTATATACATCCTGGCACATTTTAGTGCACTTGGGAGGGACAGATGTATCATCAAACCCTTCTTGCAGCTTGTCAAAGTCTGGGCGAGACTGAACGTGATACCGGGTGTTCCCGGTATGTAGGATCCTATGCATTAAAAAAGAAGCATGGGGAAAAAAATAAAAAAATTACATACTTACCTAGATGGCTGAAGCAGCTATCCAATGCTGCAGCTGTCCCCTGCCAGCTCTACACCGAGAACTGAGCGATCAAAGACCTCTGATAGCTAATTTCTTGGTCTTAAGTGAGTAGAGAGAGGTGAGGGGCTCTCTACTCTGCCCCTCCAACACTCCCTGGAGCTCTGGGCTGCGGAGGGGGTGGCGACTGGCTTACTCAGGCTCTCGGCGGCTCACTTAGAGGTTGAGTCAGCGGGTGGTCCAGGTATGTGGGCAGATCCTGACATTATTGCCGGTGTTCTGGCATATAGTGTCCTGCCATCAGATACTGTCCGCTCCGTACTGCGCATGCGCAGCGCTTGCACAGTACGGAGCAGAAGAAGCTTCGGAAAATCTCCGAAGATGAACGGCGCCTGCGCCGTGAGTCGAGGTGGTAGCCCCACCATCCAAGCGAACATAGGGCTGGCAAAATTAGAGAGCCCCTTACGGGCTCAGTTCGCTCGCCACGCTTCGGGCTCGGCCTCGCTGTGCCCGGCTCTTTTTATTCCAACTCTATGTCCACTTGGATGGTGGGGCTAGAACCTGGACTCACGGCACAGGCACCGTTCATCTTCGGCTATTTTTGGAATCTCTGTGTGCTGTGTACTGCAAATGCGCAGTACACAGCGGACACTATCCGATGGGGGACTCTATATGATAGGACACCGGGATGCCTGCAGATGCTTTGTCCATACTTCTCCTTTAAGGGATGAATGCATAGAAAGAACATCTTTAACAACCGTTTTATTGTAAACACTTTAGTAATACATTATGATAAATGATTCCCAAAACACTCCATAGTAGAATTCATAACCATGTGATTGTCAGTCCACCATGTAATGAATATTATTTTGGGTTCTTTCTTTGGTATTTAGTAGATTTTTCAAATGTCCTTCTGCCTGTTAAAAAATGCTCATGAATTGGATACTGTCTCTGGTTTCAGAGTTAACTGCTAACATGTCTCTCTAGATTGTAAGCTCTAACGAGCAGGGCCCTCTGATTCCTCCTGTATTGTAATTATACTGTCTGACCTTGTGTTGTAAAATGCTGTGTAAACTGTTGGCACTAGATAAATCCTGTATAATAATAATAACATGTCAGTTGTCTGACTATAAGCTCTGTAATAATGAATGGACCATACACTGAAGCAAGCTCACAAATGATTTTTTATTTAGGCTCCTTATACCCTGCTATGCGCAGGGAGATCACTAATGCCTGATAATGGATTGCATCTATTTCCTAAGCACTCTGAAAACACCAGACACCAAAATAATTCTAGTCTGCATCATAATGTAAAACTAACCCCCGAAGGAGCTGATGGTTATTTTTGGGCTTACCATTACCTTCCGCTTCTCCTTGTTGCACGTCTAGGGGATGTCCCGTGGTAGATGACCCAGTAACTTGAGACTGACAATAGATCCACTTGAATGGATTTTAATTGCAAAAACTCAAACCATTGAACAGTCTTTCAAATTGGGATCAGAGGGTTGGAAAGGATAGTTCAGGTACTCTCAACATCAAAGTCCAAAAACGTTGAAGAACTTGCTTACTTTGACTGCATTCAGAGAATAGCCATTCGCAGCTGGATGAACACTCAGGTTGGACAGTCTCTCTCTCACAAGGCCTAGCAGCCAACAAGGTGCTTACTCAGAAAAACAAAGTCTTTGTCACAGACGTTGTTGCAGAACATGTAGGGAAACTAAGCTGTAGAACACTTGTAGGATACCTAGATCTCTCAGCCTGCTTGGCGATATCCACAAGACCGGATTCTTTCGGTAACTTCAGCCCTTCCAGGCTCTTGTTAAGAAAACCAACCCGTACGTGGTGTTCTTCTAAAGAGTCCTCCCCTGGAATGCTCGAAGTACACAGGGTATCTCCCGAACTGGAGACGGCACCCAAACACCTCAGAATCCTCCTTTAGTTTCCTTGTCCTGGGCTAGCCAGCCCTGAAGCATTACAGTCCGGTGGATCCGCAACCCAGGCCATAGCCTCCCTGGGGGCTGGTCAGGAGGACCAGGACCATATACTCAGCACATCATACTGGACCGGAACCCCGAACCACGTGACATCCATATCTTAAATACCCTCTCCCAGAGGGGACAGCGAGAGGGCCACTCCCACTGACCTGGCTCTGAAAGAGAGTAGCTTAAGCGCCTGACCAGACCATAGTTCCACACCCGCCACAAGAGACAGTGCCCCCTGTGGCCAGGCTGAACATCTCACAGCCCAGTCAGACTGACACAGAAGTCCAATATAGGCAAATAGACCCAAACCAAACTGCCCGCCGCTACAATAATATATAACAAACACGCAAAGTATTGCTTCTTACACCTCCACTTGTGCAGAAGCAAAATTGTGTATAGCAGGAAGTTGTTTATTTGAACTCTTTGTGTCTGTGTGGGTTTCCTCTGGGTACTCCGGTTTCCTCCCAGACTCCAAAGACATGCTGGAAGGTTAATTGGCTCCTGTCTAACTTGGCCCTAGTATGTGTATGTATGAATGTGAGTTAGGGACCTTAGATTGTAAGCTCCTTGAGGGCAGGTACTGATGTGAATGTATAATTTTTATGTAAAGCGCTGTGTAAACTGACAGCACTATATAAATATCTGCAATAAGTAAATAAATACACTCATTGTTGTGTAGAGGAAGATGCAAAAGGATGTCTGTGTTGAAGATAAAGACTAAAAATTTTACTGCAAAAGTGGAAATACACTTTAATGAATCTAAGTATAAAACATTTGTTGCACGGATGTTTTGAACATTCGCACATGCTAAACAATTGATCCCTGTTGTTGTGCCTGTGTGAATGCTTAAAGTGATATTACACAACCCCTGTTTACTTTAAATTGTCCCATTCATTTCTGTTTATGGATGATAGCATTGTAATCATTTTAATAAAAATAAACATCTAAATACCTTTATCCTAATTGATATGCAGCCTGTCTGCAGGGAAAAATACGCTGGGGGAGCTTCTAGTCCTGCCGCTGGTCACATGTTCAAAACAAAATAAAATAAAAACTATCTCTGGAATACAAAAAATATAAATAAATTATTAATATCAAACTTTTTAAAATTGCCATACAAATATATATTTGAAATCAAAATTATTTTATATACCCACATGTGTGACTCTATAGTCACATAGGCTGCTCAGATATGATAGGGAGGAAATGCTCAGCATAGAAACTCACTGAAAAGTGAGCATGTGCAGAGTTATCAACACTACTCTGCAAAATCCCTAGTTGAATTGGGGACTTGGACAAAAGGGGGAGAAAACAACAGGATAAACCAGGTTTTTTGCATAATACAGAAATCAAATCTCATAGTGACTAAGTGAGTATGAACAGCATGTAATACACCATTTATTGACAGTTTTTTATGATGTAGGTTTAGTGACACTTTAAGATATATGCAGCCAATATTTTTATACATAGGCCGCAAAGTGTTGAGCTAAAATACTGCCTGTACAGGAGGACAGGGATGGGCACTGGATGGTGGATATATGTCACCCTTGTTCGAGTTGTGGTCACTTTAAGGAGGCAAGATTTAAATAGTCAGCGATTTACACCTGCGCAGGACTAGGGGTTCTGGGGTAAGCTGTTAAGGAGGGAAAACTGATTTGCCATTTTCTCAGGATTATTGAGTCCCAATATATGGAATCTAGGGGATCAGAGTTATCGTAGGTGGGAAAGAGCCTCCAGACCTTACTACAAGTACCTTGGACCTGAAAGGGTTCACTCGCCTACTAGAGAGGTCTTAAAAACGGGCAGGAAACAATCAGCAGGAGTGCACGAGGGGTGTTTGGAGCATGGCACAGTGGTGAAGGAGCTGTGGGCCTGCTGAGACCCTACTGGGCTATTGTGACCATTTCTGGACGCCTGGAGCACGCAAGTCTTTAAACCTTGTTTAGGGACAAGTTTTTGCTGGCATCAAGTTGAAGTTTTTATTTTGTACCAGAGTTTTATGGACTTTTTTTGATTGTTTAATGCTGGAGATAAGCTGCCTTTTTTGCCTTTTTTGGAGAGATGAAAACTCTTTGGATTTACAAACACTTGACCTGGCCCCAACAAATATCACACCACCCCATGTTTATCCAATACTAACACATACTTTCTCTTTAAGCACCGAAGGAATTTTTGTATAGCTTACGTAACACTGGAAGTCATCTGCATGCTGTGGGGAATGTGAGTTTCAAAATGGTCAAAAGGGTCTAGGTTTCTTAGAATCCCTGTTTCGTGGTATTGTATGAATGAGTGCATATTTGTTGTTGTTTTTTCTGTTTCAATATGTTTATTGAGAGTATAAAGTGAGAAAGTAAAAAAACAATACAGGCAATTTATGAAGGCCTGCAAGGCCAGTCAGCACTAAGAATACATATACAGATTAGGTAATTAACAAAGCCTTTGTTTTTTATGTTGTCTGTGAGCCTCGAACTTGAAAAGGTAGAAACTCTGAGACTCTTTTCATGTGAACAGTTAGTGTTGTAAATGAACTGCAATACTATTGATACCTGGATCATTCCGAAGTTATCTTGTTTCATCTGTAGCTAGCGAACGAAAAAAGTGAAGTGTCTGCCTAGCTCATCCTCTGGCCCTCTTACACCAATCTTACCTGCTGATTTGCGGCTCCATTTCTGTCCTTGCAAAATACGCAATTCTCCCAGGTATAGGGGGGCATGTGTTCTTCGGCCTTGATGAAGTGCTTGGGCCCAAGCGGCCAATGACCAGCCCCAAGCATTTTCACAGGAAGGTAGGGTGGCCTCATCAATCCAGCTCCAGTACTATGCATCAGAGTTCACATAGGGTTTTGTGATCCTCAGAAGAAGATATTTCTGTTAGGGACATAGACATCAATAAAAAAAGCTTACAAGTATTGACGACAGAGACTGCTCATTTTAAGTATAACTAAAGGCAAAACTGTTTTGTTTCCTAATTTCGGAGTAAGGGAGGGTTAAAAGGGAAAATTTTCCATTACTTCCTGTCCAATAGAAAAAACAGGAAATACCTACAAATTGAGATAATCTTAGGGTCTCACTAGGGTCACCAGAACTACAGTATTATCTGTATTGGAAGATTTTCCCTCTATTACTGTTCTGATGTTAAAGCGGAGTTCCACCCTAAAGTGGAACTTCTGCTAATTGTAGTCCCCCCCCCCCCCTCCAGTGCCACAATTGGCACCTTTCAAGGGGGAAGGGGTGCATATACCTGTATAATCCAGGTATCTGCACCCACTTCCGGGAATAGCTAGCCGCAGATGCCCGCCCGCCTCAGGAAGTGAAGCCACAATGCTTCACTTCCTGATTCCCTGACCGAGAATGGCGGCAGGGGCAGCCAAAAGACGAGCGATTGCTCGTAATCTGCTGCTGACATCACAGGCTCCCTGGACATGTAAGTGTCCATTTATTAAAAGTCAGCAGCTGCAGTATTTGTAGCTGTTGATTTTTAATATTTTTTTTTTTTTTTTAAGGTGGAGCTCCATTTTAACCCAAAATTTGTGATTTTCTTTTACTTTTGAAGATAGCAGGACACATAGAGAGGGTGAATCTCCTGAGCAGCGGCACAGACAGCAATAAAAACTGCCAGGTGTTCTAATCTCTCCCCATTCTGTCTTAAAAAAAAAAAGTTTTGCCTTCAGTTAGAATTTATGGACGGCTGTGCTCTCTTTTTTGCTACCATCAGGAGAGGAGACGAAGGGAGAAGAGGCTGGAAGAAAGTTTGCATTGGTGGTTCCATTTAAATCTACTACTCCAGGTCTGTTCCAATCACATCCATCATGCCACCCTGAGGCAGGGGAGGGGCATTTACCCCAAAATACTTTTTATTTACCAGTCACTTGTAAACTGTTATCTTCAATAAACTTCTTAAATATACTTTTGATTGTGATGAACTTTTGTACAACCCAACTCTATACCCAACCAAAAAGTTTCCCATAGAACGTCCTTTCCATCACTTTCAGAGAGGTAGCAGCTTGAGACCATAACAGGGTCCACCTACCGTACATCACACCTTCATTGGGCACTAGAAAACTTACTCCACAGTGCATTCACCAATACCAAGTCTTTTATCGGTTCAGTACTGTTGCACATACACATACACCATAAATAATAAATAAATGCAATGCTGGGCATTTTAGCATATATTAACTCTGAATTATTATTTTTGAATAGTCCTCCAGCCTTTTTTTAATATAAAAACCACTCACCTCCTTCCTGCCGTTATCCCCCACTGACTTACCGGCTCTGAGATCTAGAACCAGTTCTTGTTGAGCATCATGGGAAATGTAGTTCCAAAACATCTGGGGTGCCAAGGTTCGCCATCACCATCCTAGGGCCACCCAGCAGTGTAGAATAGGTGAAGGAAAGGACCCTGCATATATGGTGGTTGGCCTGAAGAAATCTAAAAAAGGTAAGTATATTTTGGTTTCAAAATGGGCACATAACTCATGAGCGGATCCTTTGCCAATTTATGAATATATCCCTAAGTGTAGACATTTCTGAAGGCATTGTCTGTGTACTAAATATTTCCAATTCAAAAGGAACTGCTTAGCCAATGAAACCAGAACATATACTGTAGAGTATACAGCCCTTATTGTTCCTGTGA
Source organism: Lithobates pipiens (assembly GCF_037356315.1). Taxonomy (NCBI): domain Eukaryota; kingdom Metazoa; phylum Chordata; class Amphibia; order Anura; family Ranidae; genus Lithobates; species Lithobates pipiens. The sequence continues at coordinate 552,906,378 of NW_027507758.1, read as the reverse complement.
ACATAGCAGGCTATGACAGCTGCTTGTTGTGTCTGAAGTTGCCCATAAATCTTTTTAATCGGAAATGAATGGTTGGGCTTTGCTATGATCCTCTGTTTCTACATCATGCACATTTGCCACACAGGGTAAGTCAGGCAAATTCCAGGCATAGTCTATGCGCCCTTTCACACATATGGTGCCTGTACCCTGCTTACTAATTTGTGGTATGGCTTGCATTCATACTTGATTTGTGCACTTAAGTGTATTTTTATGCACATTTGAAATGCCCTTACACACACACACACACACACGCATATTATCATGCATTTTTAACATGCGTTACTGAAAGCTTTTATCTTATACACACACATTTAATAGACACTCTTTTGGTTTATTTATAATGCAAATTGAGGGAGAACCATTTAGAAGATTTTTTTCACAATGCAGATGCAACAAAAATGTACACAACTGCATGTTATAGGCATTTTTGTGCATTTAGTTTAAAGTTGTTGTATAACTTAATTTCTTTTTAATTACCAAAGAGTCCTATATTTACCTAATTCCATTGCACAGAGTGGTCCCGAACCATCTCTTCTTGGGTCGCCCAAAGTCACTTTTGGCTCCTCCCCTCCGCCGAGTGACCCCCATAGAAAACCACTTTCCATGGGGGCACTCATATGTGCTCCTGAGCCTTTTTGTCTGTGTCAATAGACTTGGCCCCCTCTCTTGTCATTTGCTTCGATTGATAGCAGTGGGAGCCAATGACAAAGGTAATAAGAGTATTGTGTGCTGCCACCTAGCTCCAAACTCTAACTTATGGCTGCTGCTATCACTGAATGTTCCCACAAAGAAGGGTGCAAAAGTAAGTAAAAACAATATGTAATCGCACTGCCCAAGTAATTAACTCAAATAAAAAAAAATGATATAACTGTCGTTAATTTTCAAACTTTCATAACTGTCATATAATAACATAACCAATTGGAAAAGAGTTGAAATAATATAAAATCTGTGAAAATAATAAAAAAAATATAGTAATATCCAAAACAAGTGAATTGAAAAAGTCCTAACAGTACAAAGGAAGGTGTTCTAATAGTGTTTCTTCATAGGGAAGACAATACATTTTTACACCTTAAAACCACTCTGTGCTCCACCACACCATTGAGTAGTGCTGGGCCACTTGCTGAAATGCACGCTCACCTTGATTAGAAACCCACAAATGGGCCAACGTAGCATGCAGGATCAATTTTGCACACCAGGTAATGGTCTTCCATACAGATCCTCCTTACTTATATAACTTCCTGAGAGGGAGTAGCTCCAGACAGCTCTCAGGAAAAAAGGAAATAATCTCCAATAGTGTAGTATCTTTGATAATACATATAAATGCACTAACCCAGCTTTTAGAATTGCACTCACATTTTATTGAGAAAAAACAAGCATATAGGGTAATGCAGTATGCAGGGCTTTTTTCTCAGAGACTAGGTGCAGGAACTCCCCTTTTGGGAGTTACCCATTGCCTTTACCCCTACCTACCTCTGACCACCAGTTCTTGTTTCCACCGCTACACACCTCCCAGCACTGCCCCTTTTAGAGAATACAGAACCAAGTAACATTTGTGGTACTAAGTAATTTGTATAGAATTTGTTATTGATAACAAGAAAAACAGTAAAATAGACCGCCCACAGCCAACAATAGACCCCCCCCCCCCCCCCGCAACAATGGACCACCTACAACAAAATACAACCCAACAACAATAGACCCTCTAGCAGCCAGCTATAATAGATTGTTCCCTAAACAGCAGATCCCTTTCAGCGACAACTACCCCACCATTAATATAAGACTCACCCCAGCAATAATAAACCCCCCATTAGCAACAATAGACCTCCCCAGCAGCAATCAACCCTTCTGAAGAAATAGATTCCCTCCAGCAACAATAGATCCATCAACAGCCAGCATCAATAGACACTGTAGCACAACCCAGCACTCCTTGCCATTAAATACATTCAGCGGTGGAGGTGCCGGAACTGCGTTCCCCCATGTTCCCGCTGAAAAAAAGCCCTGGCAGTATGATATAAGTCGAGCAGCATCTCACATGTACAAAAGAGTCACTCACGCTGCTTGGCTCTGCCTCTACGCGTTACGCCACCCTCTCATGTGGCTTTGTTAGAAAGTCAAAGATGAAGCCATGTGGAAGGGTGGCAAAACATGTGGAGACAGCTAGGCAGCATGGGTCAGTGCCTTTACAGTATATGTGTCAACAAATGTACTACACTATTGGAGATTATTTCCCTTTTTCCTGAGAGCTACTCCCTCTGAGGAAGTTATACCAGTAAGGAGGATCTGTGTGGAGGACCATTACCTGGTGTGGACAAGATTGAGTTTCTAAATGCTATGTTGGCCCATTTGTGGGTCTCTAAGACCCCATATACACTATTAGATTTTCTGCAGATTTTTGTCTTCAGATTTACCAAAACCATCTAATATGAGATCAAACCTTAAGAGTTTCAATTTGTATGCAATCAGGCAGGCGCTTGCACTACATGGTTTTGGTAAATCTGAAGACACAAATCTGCAGAAAATCTAATAGTGTGTATGGGGTCTAATTACGGCGAGTCTGCATTTCACCAGGTGGCTGCACACCAAACTGAGATCCAAATGCCTTTATTCACATAAAACCATGAAGAACACGAAGAGCACTACATGTACAAGTAAGGTAAGAATGGCTTGCATGTTTCGCACATGAATTATGCTTATGCTGGTAAGAAGACAACAATCTTCTTAACCACTTAAGCCCTGGACCATTTGGCTGGCAAAAGACCAGAGCGTTTTTTGCGATTCAGCACTGCATCGCTTTAACTGACAATTGCGCGGTCGTGCGACGTGACTCCCAAACAAAATTTAATTTTTTCCTCCCACAAATAGAGCTTTCTTTTGGTGGTATTTGATCACCTCTGCAGCTATTTTTTGCGCTATAAACAAACAAATAGCACCAATTAAAAAAAAAAAAAACGCATTATTTTTTACTTTTTGCTATAATAAATATACCCCCAAAAAAATACATTTTTTTTCCTCAGAATAGGCTGATACATATTTTTCTACATATTTTTGGTAAAAAATAAATAAATAAATCGGAATAAGCGTTTATTGATTGGTTTGCGCAAAAGTTATAGCGTCTACAAAATAGGGGATAGTTTTATGGCATTTTTATAAATTTTTTTTTTTTTTACTAGTAATGGTGGCGATCGGTGATTTTTATTGTGACTTTGACATTATGGCGGACAGATCGGACACTTTTGGCGCTATTTTGGGACCATTCACATTTATACAGTGCGATTAAAAATGCATTGATTACTGTGTAAACGTGTCTGGCAGTGAAGGGGTTAACCACTAGGTGGCGCTGTAGAGGTTAAGTGTGTCCTAGGGAGGGATTATAACTGTTGGGGGACAAGGGCTATATGTGACACCATGCTGATCACCGCTCCCGATCACAGGGAGCTGTGATCAGTGTCATTAGGCAGCACAGAATGGGGAAATGCTTGTTTACATCAGTTAAAGTGATTGTAAAGTCAGAACGTTTTTTTAGCCTTCTGTGTGCAGCAGCCCCACTTAGCGCCCCTAATACCTGAGCCCCATCTCGATCCAACAATGTCCATGAATCCCTTGGCGGCCCAGGACTCTCCCTCCTGATTGGCACCATTGGCTACTGCTGCTGTCGATGAAAAGCAATCAGCCAATCAGGAGAGAGAGGAGGCGGGACCGAACCACAGTTAATGTCTGAATGGATACATGGAGCTGCAGCTCAGGTTGGGTGCCCCCATAGCAATCTGCTTGCTGTGGGGGCACATGACAGAAAGGAGGGGTCAGGAGCTCCAGCCAGGGCCCCGAGAAGAGGAAGATCTGGGCCTCCCTGTGCAAAACCACTGTACAGAGTGTAACATGTTTGTTATATTAATAGAAAAAAAAATGAGACTTTGCAATCACTTTAAGCCTCGTGTCTGCAAACTACTTACATTGACTGAGGAAACATGGAACAATTGGGAAGGGTCTAGCTAGGACTGAACTAACTAGCACTAAACAGGAGATGGGGCAGAGAGAGGAACTAAAGTCACAAATTAAAGAAGTTATATGGGCCCAAAACAACCATTAGATATCACCATAGTGCAAAAAAATAGTAACCTGCTACAGTTCAAAAATACATATAAGTGGAACAGAACAGTTATTACCTTTCCATTTAAATCTGAAACTGCTGTAATTTTCTAAAATTGTCAAAACATTCAATGCATTTGTTTCAGAACAGAAAATGTAGGAATCTGTTACTAATCTTAACAAAAGTGGGGTTACACTTTAACCTTTTTGCCTAAGTATAGACCTGCAATTATGCCAAGCATATTTTATGACATACTGTTGAATGATTTGCTACTTCTGCTCTGATGGAAGTCTGTTCTAATGATTTATTTAAATAAAATACTTTCTAAGGTTAGTTTTGAACTTTCCTTTTACTAGCTTGAGGTCATGTCCCTGTGTTTTTGATCTCAGCTTCATTTTGAAAATATTCCTTCTGAATCTTTTACTCAACTTTCACCCCCCCCCCTTTCCTTTCTTACCTCCAGGAGGTATATATATTCAATTTCTCCAGTCTTTCAGCATATGGGTAATCCCTTGCACCATTTTTGTTGCCTACCTCTGGTCTCACTCTTCTTCTGGCATAAAGCCTAGGTCAGTGATGGCGAACCTTGGCACCCCAGATGTTTTGGAACTACATTTCCCATGATGCTCTGGCACTCTGCAGTGTAGTTGAGCATCATGGGAAATGTAGTTCCAAAACATCTGGGGTGCCGAGGTTCGCCATCGCTGGCCTAGGTTCTCACTGACAGTGGGAATTAAATCGTGCAAGTTCAGCTGAACTCACACAATTTCATTCCCGTGTAGCGGCGGCTCCTGAAGAGCACGCGCTATGCGGTTTTCAAAGTTTAAGTTATGCCTGAACTGCAGTTTGGTTTGGGTACAATTGTCTAAATTTGACTTCAGCATCAGTCTGACTGGACTGTGAGATGTTCAGCCTGGCCACAGGGGGCACTGTCTCTTCTGGCAGGCATGGAAATATGGTCTGGTTAGGTGGGAGTGGCGCCCAGTGGGAGTGGCGCTCAAACTGTGCTTTCTGGGAGAGGGTATTTAAGATGCGGACATCACGTGGTACGGGGTTCCGGTCCAGAATGATGTGCTGACTTCATGGTCCTGGTCCTCCTGACCAGACTCCAGGAAGGCTATGGCCCGGGGTGTGGATCCACCCAATTTTTATGTCTCGGGGCTGGCTATCCCGAGGCAAGGAAACTAAACAAGGATTCTGAGGTGGTTGGGTGCCATCTCCGGTTTGGGAGAGACCCAGTGACTTCAAGCATTCCAGGGGAGGACTCTTCGGAAGAAGACCACGTACGGGTTGGTTTCTTAGCAAGAGCCTGGAAGGGCTGAGGTACCGGAGAGAATCCGGTCTTGTGGATATCGCCAAGCTGGCTGAAAGATCCAGGTATCCTACGAGTGTTTTCAAGCTTAAAGTGGGAGTCTGCCGTTTTTTTTTTTTAAAGCCAGCAGCTACAAATACTGCAGCTGCTGACTTTTAAAATAATGACACTTACCTGCCCAGCGCGCCCGCGATGTCGGCACCCGAAGCCGATCTCTCGATCGTCTCTCGGGTGCTGCCGCCGCCATCTTGGGTATGGGAATCAGGAAGTGTAGCCTTTCGGCTTCATTTCCCGGTTCCCTACTGCGCATGCGTGAGTTGCGCTGCGCAATAAGGATGGTCCCCGCTGTCTCTGGGATCCGTGTGTTTCCCAGCAGGCAGCGGGGGACCTTCGGAAAGGGGCGTAGATTCTGCGGAAAGGGGTGTGGCTTCTGCAGAATCTACGCCGGAAGTGGGTGCAGATACCTGTACTGTACAGGTACCTGCACCCTCCTCCCCCCTGAAAGGTGCCAATTGTGGCGCCGGAGGGGGGGAGGGTTCCAATGAGCGGAAGGTCACTTTAGGGTGGACCTCCGCTTTAAGTTTCCCTACATGTTCTACAACAATGTCTGTGGCAGAGACATTATCTTGTACATTCTACAACAACATCTGCGGCAGAGACTTGATCCTGAGTAAGCACCTTGTTGGCTGCTAGGCCTTGTGAGAGAGGGACTGTCCAACCTGAGTGATCATCCAGTTGCGAATGGCTATTCTCTGGATGCAGTCAAAGTAAGCAAGTTCTTTAACATTTTGACTTTGACACTAAGAGTACCTGAACTTCCTTTCCAACCCTCTGATCCCAATTTAAGAGACTGTTCATTATCTAAGTTTTGCATCTGTTGTCGGTCTCTCAAGTTACTGGGCCATCTACCACGGGACACCCCTAGATATGCAACGAGGAAAACAGAAGGTAACAGTAAGCCCAAATCTAACCAGCAGCTCCTTCGGGGGTAAATGCTACACCCGCATGTCAGTTCCGACTTTGGGGGCAATTTCAGAGACTTCTGTGCGGGTTTCTGCACAGATGCCTATTGAAAAATCGCACCCCAAAGCCATCAAAAGTAGTGCAGAAACTATTTTTGGGAATCGGTGCGGCACCACAAATGCGGAGGAGAGAAGGCTGCAGATAAACATGTACAACTTATATCGGAGGATTTGTTTAATCTCTGTGTAGCACCTCAGGCTGGTCAGGGTTGACAACCACTTCATCCTAGCTTCCTCTGTGTTCAGAGGGCCTGGCAGGGAATGTAGAGAGGAGGAAGTATAAACAAGGGCAAAGTATAGTACTTAAAGTAGGGACATTTATAGAAAATGGAGATAGACTGTATGCTCCTCAGGGGTTGGAAAGCCATCAAAAATCATTGGAACATGTGAAGAAAATGTTACAAAGAGCCAAGACAAAACTGAAACAAAGCAATAAAAAGGCAATAATCCCATACAGTTACTGCATTTTACCAAATAGAAAAGTCCAAAACTGAAGTCTATACAACTGCATTTCCATGATAGCCGATTCAACAGCTGAAGCTTATTTTCCATCATTATGTAGTGAAAGTATCTGGCAACAACAAGTAATTGTTTGCGATACATAACTGACCTGTACCATTACTTATGTGATTGAGGAGTGATGGACTTGTTATCAGTTGTCCCCATGTGAGGAAGGTCAGAAAAATATTGCTGAAAAGCTTTGAACGGCATGTCTTGCTCCATACAGAGACCTCTTTTAGTAATGATGTCTGTTGGAGATATCTACTTCAACAAAATAGCCCAGTGTTTTTCTACTATAGTATGTGGTCTGCAGATAAATTATTACCTGTGAGATGATGATTGGTTTCACACTGGTTCCCTTATATAATGTGCTTTTCTGAAGCAAGAATATTCGTATTGAAGTGCTGGAAAGTGTTTTCTTTCATTCACAATGGCCTGCGGGATACGGTTAAACCCTGAGATTCCTGCCTACTCAAGAAACTTTGCAGCATAACTTCCTATTAAATAATGTTTCAGTTATAAATGGCGAATACATATATGTTAATTCTAAATAAACAAATACTGGACAGAAAATAAAGTTTTTATTTGTGTGTGTTCCCATGCATCTAAAGTACCAAGATGGCCAAGTGGTTAAGGTGTTGGACTTAAGATCCAATTTATGTATATCAGGGATGTGCAATCAGGTGAGGCTCCTATCATCTATGGTTCCAGAAATATGGCACTCCTTGCGTAGCCTGTCAGAAGCTACATACAAAGCATCCAGTTTAAATACAAGCTGGCACACTGTTTGCAGCAGACTGAGCGGATGAGCTCACAGTGCCTCTCCTCACTATTTGTCGGCGGCACTGAGCTCAATGGACAGCTTGGAGTCTTGGACCAATGGTAAAGTACCATTGGCCCAAGCTGTCCAACAAAAATGCTGCAGTGGAGGCACGCCTCTCACTGCAGTGTCATAGAAGGGGATATGCATCTAAAAGACACTGTCACATCTACTACGATGCAGGTGGTCACACACTATAGCAAGCTAATGTGTGCTTCACCTGTAGCCTTCACCCTTTCCCTTAACCACTTGCAGACCGGACCATTTTGCTGGTCAAAGACCAGACCACTTTTTGCGATTTGGCACTGCGTCGTTTTAACTGACAATTGCGCGGTCGTGCGACGTGGCTCCCAAACAAAATTGACGTCCTTTTTTTCCCACAAATAGAGCTTTCTTTTGGTGGTATTTGATCACCCCTACGGTTTTTATTTTTTGCGCTATAAACAAAAATAGAGCGACAATTTTGAAAAAAACGCATTATTTTTTACTTTTTGTTATAATAAATATCCCCCAAAAATATATATAAAAAAAAAAATTTCCCTCAGTTTAGGCCGATACGTATTCTTCTACATATTTTTGGTAAAAAAAATCGCAATAAGCGATTATTGATTGGTTTGCGCAAAAGTTATAGCGTTTACAAAATAGGGATAGTTTTATAGCATTTTTATTAATAATTTTTTATTATTTTTTTTTTTATAGTAATGGCGGCGATCAGCGATTTTTATTGTGACTGCGACATTGTGGGGGACCCATCGGACATTTTTAACACATTTTTGGGACCATTGTCATTTATACAGTAATCACTGCTATATAAATGCAGTGATTCCTGTGTAAATGACACTGGCAGTGAAGGGGTTAACCAGTGGGTGGCAGTGTAGGGGTTAAGTGTTCCTAGGGGTGTGTTACTAACTGTGGGGGGGGTTGGGCTTTCATTTAGTGAACACTGATCTCTGCTCCAATCACATGGAGCAGAGATCAGCGTCACTAGTTGCTAGGCAGAATGTACAAATGCTGTTTACTCGGCATTTCCTCCATTCGGCTGCTCCGTGAGACGATCGCGGGGATGCCCGCGGCAATCGAGTCCGCGGGTCCCGCGACCGGACTCACGGGGGTCCCGACCAGCGCGGGAGCGCGCCGCCGGCGGCGCGCTCCCGATGGCAGGGCGGCATTGAATATTGGACGTACCTGTACGCCAATATGCCTGCCCGTGCCATTCTGTCGACGTACATCGTCGTGCGCTGGTCGGGAAGTGGTTAAGGCATGCAGGTCTACCAGTACTTGGTTGCCACCAGAACTTTTACACAATGCTATAGTGCCTGGCCACAATGCCAGGGCAGATGCGAACTGAGCAAACAAACAGACTACTTGCAGTTAGCAGACTTGTAGCGTGGTTCAATGACAGTTCAGGTAAAAGGCAGGCTGAGTTCAAGGAATAATCCAACAATCCAGTCCGAAGTTATACACAGAGAAAGTCAAACTAGTAAAGCAGGGCAGACAGACAGGGAGCTCGATCAGGAACAACACGGTATCATTTGCTATCACAAGCCAAGTACAGAGTGTTTGGCTTGGTTATAACAGGTCACTGACCACATCATTCACCCAGCAGGTAGACAGAGACGGGAAGAATGCAACAGCCAATACCTGGATGCTGGAAAGGAGGAGCAGGAGCACTTTAATGATCCTGGCAGACACATGCTCCCTTCCAGCCCAGCCTTTCTAACTAAAGAAAAAAACATGGGTTTATGGGTACAAGATTTAGCCACAATGCCATGTTTTTCTCACATAGTTAAAAGGGAGAATACGAATCTGCTAAATCATATAATATTATGCTATATTTTACAAGATAATCATTTAATATTTATCTATTTACTGTGAAATTACTGGTTGTAAGTTAGAACTTTAAATTTAAGTAATTTGTCTATTAACCCACCTGCTTAATTTACAGTTTTTGAAAATATAGTAAATTACCTTCAAAAATATAATTATTTGTATAATACTTACTTATGGTAAGTAACCACTTGCCACTAAGGCCAATTCTGATACTTCTCTCCCACATCCTAAAAATCTTTTTTTTTTTGCAAGAAAATTACTCAGAACCCCCAAACATTATATATATCGTTCTAGCAGACGCCCTAGGGAATAAAATGGTGGTAGTTGCAACTTTTTATGTTGCACGGTATTTGCGTATTTTAATTTTTCAAATCAAATCACCAATCACATCAACCTTGGAGACATGGAGGTGGTCAGGATACACACTACAATTACACTGATATGCAGAGTTTTCAAAATGGGAGGGACCCCATAAATGCATATAGGGTGGATACTTTTAATAGGTATGCCCCTTTAGTTGATGATACTAGAGCAATGCAACCTAGGCTTAGAGACAACTGCTTAGTCTCCCACTCCTCTCATAATCAGCACTTGTCAGAGAATCCCCACCAGCGGGATTTTCAGGGGGCCATCAGAGGGCGGCACAAAAGAAAAAGGGGATGCAAGAGAGGGAGCAGGGGGGGGGCATCTTCACTGCAGTTAGCATAAAGGCTTCAGGTACTTTGTGGTGTGAGGCAGCCAAAAAACAGGAGGGGGGTTATAATGCCCCGTATTCTTTTAGATTTAAATAGTCACTTCCTGTAATGTCTTCAAGCAGGTGAATTGAAGACGGCCTCTCCCAAATAGTCCAAGGTGAGGAGGGGATCCTTATAGCCCCTATAGTGTTTCGCCTGGTAAGGAGGTAGGACCACTGTGCAGGACCCCCTCCTGTTTTTTGGCTGCCTCCCACTACAAAGTACCTGAAGCCTTTATGCTAACTGCAGGCTCTTATATAGATCAAAGTGCGGTGCCGAAGTGAAAACTGTTTTTTATCTGCTTGGAAAAATACTTTCCTCTCATTTCTCTTCTCCCTCCTGCACATTTCTTTTGGGGTGCACCCATGAAGAAACAAAATTGTTAAAGCTCCTGAGGAAGCGTTGCTCAAAAACGCGAAACATGTAGAGCGCCAGAACATATCTGAGATCTAGTTCTGTATTTGATACCCTGTCTAGTTTATTTTCTGTTTTATCTTAGAATATTAATGTGCAACTTGTCACCCTTTGGATATATATGGAAATGAATATGGATATTGTCTAGACTGTACTAACATAGACAGGATACAAAGCAATACTTGATATGTTTTTATATTTCCCCTTTTCCTCTCTTTTAATTTTTAGTTTTTGTTTTTTAAATAAATAATATTTTTGAATATATCAATTTTTTTCTTATTTTTAATTTTGCCTAAAAAGTCCAATAGAACCAACACTTTTCCTTGAGGTCTTTTGTGTGAAGGTTTTTCTCTCTTCCCTCTTCCCCTTTTTCTTGCAATTTCTAATTGAAGTTATGACCAGGACGTGGCAATTGTTTTTTTGACCCTTGAGTGTATCCACAGAAACCACCCTGTGATAGATACAGATTTCTATTTAGTGCGGACATACAAAAATATACACGCAAGCTTAACATTAAGAGATATATTTTAAGCAATCCAACCAAGCAACTGGCTAGGGAAGCATCAGTTATTGTTCATTCTGGCCTATCTAATGCATTCCTTTTCAATCTCCCGGGAAACATGGCTCCTAATGTGAATGTTTTTCGAGATTTAGTGGTTAAAGATCTAGCAAATCTAAAAACAAAAAATTAGTACAACCGCAACGGGACATTAAGATAGGAATGGTGACTTTATGCAATAGGAAGGATATAGTCATCCACCCTGCGGATAAGGTAGGGGCTATTGTGATCTTAGATAGGGAAGCATATTCTGTGAGAGATGACAGGAATCTTATATGATTCCGACACTTATGCCACGTACAAACGACCAGACTTTCTGGCAGACTAGGTCCGACGGACAATCCGATCATGTGTGGGCTAGTCCGATTGTCAGATGGACCTAGAAATAGAACATGTTTCAAATCTATCCGATGGACTCAATTCCGACTGACTAAAAATCGAGAAACCGTTAGTCTGTGTGCTAGCCCGACATACCAAATACAACGCAAGGGCAGCTATTGGCTAGTGAACTTCTTGTTTAGTCCCGTTTACGTCATCACATTCAAAATGAACGGACTTTTGAACGGACTTTGTCCATTCATGTGTTGCCAGGTCTGTTCGTTAAGTCCATCGGAACTCCACCGAAAGTCCATCGGGAAGACCATCAGACCTAATCTGCTGGAAAGTCCTGTCGTGTGTGCGCGGCATTTCTCTCCCCTTTCTTCAGACCTTACATTTAAGTTTAAACAGGAACTGAAAAAAACTTAAAGAAAAAGGCTTTGATATGGGTATTTTAAATATAAAAGAGAGGGAACATTTGACAACTACCAATGATATACTCATTGGCTAAAATTCATAAAACCTTGATTGTCCCCCTTGGAAGACCCATCATCAGTGGTATTGACTCTATGACCTCACGTGTTGGGAAATATATAGATCATTATTTGCAACCACTGGTGATGGGTACTCTGTCCTTTCTAAAAGATACCAAACATGTTATCAACATCTTAAGTACAGTTGAATGGAAGCCAACTTATTTGCTGATAACTGTAGATGTGGCATCCCTATACACAGCGATCTCACATCAATTAGGACATGAAGCAGTACAACATTATGCAAAATGTTATAATGGAACTGTTGAACTTCTCAATTACACAATTATTACCTGGGGCTTATTACATGCAAATAAGGGAGTGACCATGGGAGCTAAGCTTGCTCCAAGCATGACCAATCTCTTCATGTCAAAGTGAGAGGAAGACATGGTTCTATGCGGCAGGCGTCTGCAGCTTGTCACGTGGAAAAGATGTATCGATGATATCCTTTTGATATGGGATGGCGACGTTCAGTCTGCCCATGCCTTCCTGTCCTATTTGAACAACAACAGGGGACTAATTCTCAGCCATGAGATAAGTCCCACGGAAATTAAATTTCCTAGATTTGAGGATTTCAATCCAAGAAGAGAGAATTGTAAAATCTACTTTCTTCAAACCAATGGCCAGGAATGGCTACATTCCTTTGGACTCTTGTCATCATTCCTGGTTGTCTGCTGTCCCTAAAGACCAGTTTTTATGTCTAAAATGAAACTGAACCAATTCAGATGAGGTTTTTTTTTAGAGAGGCTTCAATTCTGAGAACTAGATTTCTAGCTAAAGGATATCACCCCAAGGCTTTGGACTCTTTGATAGTAGAGATCAGCAATAGAGATTGTCAAGAACTCTTAGGTGAAAGACCGCCTCGAGTGGACAACAAAGAGGATTTTGGCTTGGATTTCTTTACTACATATTCCAGCCAGCACTGGGCAATTAAAAGAATTATTAAGAGACATTGGCCGGTCAATAAGAACGATTGTGTCTTAGGCCCTTTGCTGTCTGACCAACCTTGTGTTATTTTCAGGGGTGCTTCTAATCTGAGGCACTCTATAGCACCTAATATTCCTGATTCACCAGTTAGACCAACTTTTTTTTGGAGTACTTCTAAACTACTACCACTGGGGTATTACCTTTGTGGAAAATGCCAAGTGTGCAAAATCAATGCCCACTGTGGTAGAAAAGTGACGGAATTGAACTCAGTCAGCATGAGAGTCAAATACCCCATTAGATCTTTCATTAGGTGCACAACAAAATGTTTTGTTTACCTTTTAAGGGTGCCTCTGTGGTCTTGAATACGTGGGGCACACCATTCAGATGCTGCATGTTAGGTTGGGAGAGCACATAGCTAATATCCGCAAAGGTTTTGATAAGCATAACTTTTCAAAACATTATGACTTATAACAGGGACCCCAGGGGTACTACTTTCATTGCACTTGAGAAATATACACCGCATTGGCAAGGTAGCAATGGAAGATGAACCATATCCAGATCTGAAGCAAATTGGATATACAAACTGGGGTCCCATGTGCCGAATAGCTTGAATGTGGAGTGAGACATCAACTGTTTTATTAAGAATTGTTGATGTCCCCTACACTGTTTACATACATTTTTAGTTGACCAAAAATTTAATAATTTGAATTTTCTCCAAAAAAAATAAAAAATAAAAAATTCTCCTTGGGGGCTGCAATTCATGTATATTAAACATCAATAAACATGCATTTTCATTGTGATTCATGTTAGAAATAACGCCTAATCATATATAATGTTCTCTTTAGAATTTATAATCTACAGTGCATACTAGCTCATTATGCCTTTTCCTTACAGGGTTTTTCTTTTTTGTGTTTTTTTTTCCATGTGCAGATATACAACTGCTTTAAAATTAGAAGATTAAAATGTGCTATTCCTTTAAATAACATGCCTAGGGGATGTCCTAATTCTGCTTATCAAGAGGCACATCTCTGATGTACAGAACGTGCATCTGACATTTAGACATTTAGAAAGGAGAAAAGAAAAATAATGAATTATCGCTGACAAATGACTAAGACAGCATCTTTTTTTTTTTTTTTTTTAACAAAATAGCACTCGGACTTCTCCAAGGGTCAATTTAACAAACAGAACTAATGACTAACTATATATAATATATACAGATTTTGGAACACAGAAAAACAGAGGAAAACTAGTTTCAAGGAGCAGATAGGAAGGGGCAACCAAACCTGGGATCAGGGACAAGGGGGAGCAGATCCAAATCAGCAGGGTACAGGGCATGAGCAAGAGCAGGATCAATGGCAAACAGTATCTGGCATCAGCAAAACACTGGAGTGAGAGTCACAAGTAGGGAGGGAGCTAAGTACCCTTCCAGCAGCCAGCAGCAGGTAGAAACTGATTACTGGGATCTGTTGGCTGGTGGATACCAAAATTACAACCCTCCGCTGTGGGAAGCACAGTGCCACCAGCAGGTGATCCTGACACCTTGTTCATATCAGTTCAGCACTTAAACATATGGAAGGTGATGTGTTGCTGAAGACACCAAAAACATTATCTGTTTAGCACACTTTCCATGTGAGCCCCCAAGTAAGAAAAAGCTATCAGGACTAAGATCTGGACCCACAGCCTTTGATGCATCCAATGGTAGCTCTTCTTGCTGAACTTCTTAAGATGCTGGACAGAATCCTGTCTGATCCCTTGAATTATTTTGCCTTGTACCTTGTTTCTGGTGAACCTTGAACTCCTTGCTCCTCCCATGAACTTCCTATTTAAGCCATGTCTCTGCACTTACTGTTTGCTGGAAATATTGTGCTGTCTTGTGCACCTTTGCATACCTGTAGCTATCCTGTATCTCCATTACTACTTGTTGCCAAGCCTTTCGCTTGTTCCCCAATTACACTTCTGCTCGATTCCAAACTGCTACTAACCTTTGGCTTATTTATAGACTACGCTTATGCTTAATCCCTACCTGCTATATCTGCTACTGGACCTCAGCTTGCTCACCTCCTGGTGGGGCGATCATGAGGGCCACAACCTGGTACTAACATGCAGCAAAACTCATCTCCACCATCAAGAGCTCTGGTAAACACCAGATAGTGCTTACACTCTGCACCTTGGGTGAGCCCTCATCATCTGCCAGGGTGACCTGCTTGTGTACTTATCCTGCTGGTCAGTGGGAGCCTCTTTACTGTTAAAGCTTCCGGGCTCTGAGGCAGAACCCCGACTTTGATAAAAGCGCTAAAAATTAAGGGAGTTGTTCAGCGTTAGTTTCCTTATCCTGACTGTACACAGAGGGAGGAGGAGGAGATGATTTCCTAATCTCACTGCTTGCTGTGTTTGTCTTCTTCAGTTTATTTTCTTTTCCATTAAAACTGTTGATTTATAATTTATTCAGTCTGTTATCACAGGCAGAGTATTAATGCCATACAAAAATCACTTCCAGGTCGCCCACATCTTAGACACTGGTGTGTCTGTTAAGTGGTTTCAGAACCCACCTGCTAGGTGACTTTACATTAAATTGTGCTAACAGCATGTTTACTTTTAAAAAAAAAAGATCTCCTCCAACATTAAAAAGATCTCAGCAGGGTGTGAATGCTGCAACTGGGTAGATATTCTAAAACCTGTGCTGATTAAATAAAATGTTGCTTTGTTTAATGATTTAACTTTGGGTTTAAATAAAAGTTATTATTATGAAACAAGTGTTTTGAAATCTGTATCAGAGTGTGCCTGTCAGGTTTACACAGCAAAGGCCAGCATATCATAGTTTAACGCAGCCATTTTCAGCACCACGGATAGGACATTGATTAAAATTAGGTTACAACGGTAGTCATGGACAGATGACACAGGGCTATAGAGTGAAAGTTGGCATGTTTGTTTTAGGCACAGAAGTTTTAAGGAAATAATTTTGATTATTAATAACATTTATCTGAACACTCATCACTAGCGAACTTTTGCTGTCGGAAATTCTGACAGAAAAAGTTTGGGAGCTGGATCTAAAACTTTCCGACAACAAAATCCGATTGGACTTTTTCCGTTCGTGTGTAGAGAATTCCGACGCACAAAAGTGCCACGCATGCTCAGAAATTTTTTTGGAAATGAAAGCTATTGGCTACTGGCCTCTACGTAGTCCCGTTGTATGTTTTGTACATCACCTCGTTCCGGACGATCGGATTTTCTGACAAATTTGTGCGACCGTGTGTATGCAAAACAAGTTTCGGCCAAAATCCGTTTGAAAAAAATCAGATGGATTTTGTGGTCGGAATGTCCAACCGTGTGTATGGGGCATTACACTAAACCTTAAAATGTAAAAAAACCCACATCATTAAAAACGATCAATAAATGGTGTATTACATGCTGTTCATACTCAGTCACTATGGGATTCGTTTGCTGTATTTTGCCAGAAACTTGTTTGATCCTGCTGTTCTCTATTTCCCCCTCTCGTCCATGTACCCACTGCAGTTGGTGATTTTGTAGAGCAGTGTTGGCAGCTGATGCACATGCTCAGTTTTCAGTGCATTTTCTACCCTGATCAATTTCTCCATATCACATTTGAGCAGCCCATGTGACTATAGATTCACACATGTGGGCGTATACACAGTGTTAAATGACAGCCCACTCCCTCCCTCCTCCTCCTCCATGCCCACTAACCAGATAAACACAATGGGACAGGGTGTTTTTTTTAACCACTTCAGCCCCGAAAGAATTTACCCACTTTCTACGTTGTTTTAACTGAATTGCACGGTTGTGCAACGCTGTACCGAAACAAAATTGATGTCCTTTTTTTTCCCACAAATAGAGCTTTCTTTTGGTGGTATTTGATCACCTCTGCGGTTTTTATTTGTTGCGTTTTAAACAAAAAAAGTTTATTTTGAAAAAAAATAAAACATTTTTGTTACTTTCTGCTATAAAACATTTCCAACAGAAAAATGTAAAAAAAAAAAAAAAAAAAAAAAAGTATTCATCAGTTTAGGCTGATATGTATTCTACTACATATTTTTGGTAAAGAAAATCGAAATAAGTGTGTATTGATTGGTTTGCGCAAAAGTTATCGCGTCTACAAAATAGGGGATAGATTCTCCCACAAACCTGAGTTCATGAGCTGACGTACACCTACAGCGATTCGTGGGAACAAGCCAACCTGCCGCCGTATAATGATGGTGGCTAGCCGTCAAGCGGTTAATTTAAATAATTACAGTGCCACCATCCACATAAAGAAAAGCAGGGATAATGTAAATTAAACAATGTGCGTTTAGTATCATAGTATCACTTTTATTGTAAAGGTTCCTTCTTTTTTAAAATAACATACATATCATACCTACCTGACCCATGTAAGGGTTTTGTAAGGGTTTTGCCTCCTGTTCTCAGGTCCCCTGCTGTTCTCCCCCTGATGATTTCCCCTATAGTAGCTCCCTAGCTGTCCTGTATGCATCTATTGACACAGGCAGTTGAGCTCAGCCCTGCCTCTCCCCCCCCCCGCTAGGATTTGATTGACAGGAGCAGGAGCCAATGGCTCTTGCTGCTATCAGTCTGCCAAGTGAGGAGAGACAGAGCTGGGAGAGCCGCTGCTCTTGTGCACATTTCTGGATCGAGATTGGGCTCATGCAAGTATAAGGAGGATCTGGGGGGGGGATCCTCAGCAATAGAAGGAATTGAAAACTGTCAACGGGGACCTGGAAATGATATCACACGTCAATTTTGGGTCAACGGGATCTGTGTCCACTCTTCTCCCCCCCCTCTACCTGTGCTATGCTGGTCCCAGGCCCGCAAATGGGCAAATAGAGCCTGGAATACAGGGGGGGGAGGGAGCGCACAGGTTATGGGGAGAATTTGAGGGACACTCAAGCGCCAAGTACAAACTTCTTGTTGCGATTGCGACCTGGCACCTGGGGTTTGTCCAGCCCTGCCTTAATGCATAGAATGCATTAAAGGGGTTGTAAAGGTAAATGTTTTTTCACCTTAATGCATTCTATGCATTAAGGTGAAAAAACATCACAGTGCCGGTGCCCCCAGCCCCCCCGTTTTACTTAAATCACCCCTCGAAAGTCCCGCGCTCGCCCCCAACTTCCTCTTCACCACTCAGCCTTGCCGCTGATTGGCTGGAGTGGATGTATTGAAGGCAGCGCAGCCATTGCCTCGCGCTGCTGTCAATCACATCCAATGACACGGCGCGCCGGGGGCGGGGCCGTGTGACACAGCGAGCCACTATACCCACCGGCTGTATCACGGGAGCGCGCCCGCAGGTGCTTCTCACCATGCGAGGAAGCTCGCATGAACACGAGACACACCTGCGGGAAGAAGCAGAGACAGCCGCCGAGGGACCCCAGAAGAGCAGGTTCGGGGCCACTCTGTGCAAAACGAGCTGCACAGTGGAGGTAAGTATAACATGTTTGTTATTTTAAGAAAAAAAAAATCCTTTACAATCCCTTTAAGGTAAAAAAACGTAAAGCTTTAGAACCACTTTAAAGTAGAACTAAAGGCAACAATCTATTGCAGTACCATGTGGTTTGGCGCAGTGAGATTTTAAAAATCATGCCTGAACTATTTTTTTACGTTTATATGCGTAGGGCAGCCCATTGAAATGATTAGGGATTAATAAGAATGCGCAAAAAAAACGCTCACGCTCAGATTCACCTTATGAAAGAGCCCTAACACACAGTGATATATATTCTATATTATCACGCCACTAAATACTGTCATACTGATACTAGAAGAAATTACTATATGATACAGAAAATCTCACAATGTTCTGTGCCATAACAAGTCTATGTAAGAAATGATTTGGTTCCAAATGATCAGAGATTTAAGATATATGTACCAAAATGTCCAAACCCAAATATTATATTCACGCAGCCAGTTCCAGTGTTGTAGCAAGGACTTTGCTGGATAAGCCTAATGCTTAGTACACATGATCAGAAAGTTGGATGACAAAAATCACTTTCGGCCCAAAAAAATTGCTTGGACGATAGCAGAATGAACGATGTTCATTTAATCAGTACGGTATTTGTCTATAAAACAGAAGACCAAAACCATGCATGCTTGGAAACAAAAAAATGCATTACATCACTTCCGAAGTTGTATGAGAATTTTTGTAACTTTAGTAACCTCTTCATTTTTTGACACTGGAATGAAATAAATAAATAAAAAGACAATCATTAGATATTCTCTTCGTGAGTACAAGGCTTAGATAAAAAAAAAAAAACACTTCTTAGAAAATCAGTGAACTAATAACACATACCAGGGATGCCCCTGATGACGTCCCATAGGACAAAATGCATTGGGCAGAGCTATGTGTGCTGATGTAATACACTGTCAGAGCAATCAGAACAGGGTGTTGCATGTGAGTTTTAAGTTTGCTGGAAATTTTCTACATTGTATTACTATATAGAATTTTTTTGAACAACTTGTTACACTATTGACATAGAGTTTTCTTTGATGGCCAAAAAGTTCAATTTTTGTCTCATCAGACCAGAGCTCCTTCCTCCATACATTTTGGGAGTCTCCCACATGCCTTTTCGCAAACTCAAGACGTGCCATTTTGTTTTTTGCTGAAAGTAATGGCTTTTTCTGGACACTCTGCCATAAAGCCCAACTCTATGGAGCGTACAGCTTATTGTTGTCCTATGTACAAATACTCCAGTCTATGCTGTGGAACTCTGCAGCTCCTCCAGGTTTGCCTTAGGTCTCTGTGATTAATGCCCTCCTTGCCCGGTCTGTGAGTTTTGGTGGGCGGCTGTCTCTTGGCAGGTTTGCTGTTGTGCCATGTTCTTTCCATTTGGTTATTAGATTTAATGGTGCTCCTAGGGATCATCAAAGATTTGGATATTTTTTTTTTATAACCTAACCCCGACTTGTACTTCTCAACAACTTGTTTGGAGAGTTCCTTGGTCTTCATGGCAGTGTCTGGTTAGTGGTGTCTCTTGCTAAGGTGTTGCAGCCTCTGGGGCCTTTCAAAAAGGTGTGTATATGTAATGACAGGTCATGTGACACTTAGATTGCACACAGTTGGACATCATTTCACTAATTATGTGACTTCTGAAGGTAATTGGTTGCACCAGAGCTTTTTATGGGCTTCATAACAAAGAGGGTAAATACATACGCACATGCCAATTATTAATTTTTTTATTTCTGAAAAATAGTTTTATGTATATATTTTTCTAATTTTACTTCTCCAACATAGACTATTGTGTTCTGATCCACCACATATAATTCAGATTAAAAAAACATTGTCTGTAATGTAACAAAATAGGTAAAAAGCCAAGGGGGGGTGAATACTTTTTCAAGGCACTGTACATCAACATTTTATACTGTATACGAGTGCAGACATTATTTTATATTTTGTCAGGGATGAGAATTGTGTATATGAACACTACTGTGATTGCAAGGAAGCCAATCCCACACAGCAGTCCAACACTCCATCTCATGATGCCTGAAGCTGAAGCAATGCAAAGTAGGAGAACATTTATGCAAATTACATCATTACACTTTAAAAAGTTGATATTTGCATATAGTCTTTAAAAGGCTCTGAGGGTGACACAGATTCTAAAGCAAAGTGCACACACTGACAGATTATACTGGCCACTGTACCAATTTCTTTACAAGTTTAATTTTGCCCATGGGTTCACTTTAAAGTATAATTCAGTAAGTATAAAGATAAAATGTACATACATATAAATGTATAAAAATAGCACAGAATGTGAAATTCACGCAGAAAAGTCATTTGGTTCTTAATTCAAACACTTCTGTATTGCACCAGCCCTCCCCACACCTTTTGGATTGTAATCTGGAGCAGTGTTTGCCAACCTTTTTTCAGTCAAGGCAGGGACAGAGGGGTGCTAGAGTAAGTGCAGCATATAAAATCAATGGTTTAATAAAAATGACAAATGGCAACTCCAAGGTATTTAGTAAGAGACATGCCTGTCCTTTCCAAAAAAAAAAAGAGGTCTGAAGAAGCTTGTTGCTTCGAAATGCGCTACTGCTCACTTCATGCACCCAACACACCCTCCATGTGATGTCACGTCCGGCCCGGCACCATATTGCATTCCACGCTGGTTCTGATGGGGTTTGGCAGCTTCCTGCTTCCATCCAGGCAACAAAGCTTGCATGCAAGGCTGCCACGGCATCCTGACGGTCCAGAGGTTGAAACTGATGTTTTTATACACAATATGCTTGTATTTTACAACTCCTGAGATGCCATTTATAATTTTTATTAAACCATTGATTTTATATGCTGCACTTAATCTGGGGCCCCTCTGTTCCTGCTTTTACCTACAGAGTTGCTTTGCTCTAAGGATGCTGCCATCAAGTGCATTCTGAAAACTTTTACAGACTTCCTTTAGGGACAGAGACAACAATCTGTGATGCTTTTATAACTATGTGTTTTATCATTCCCCATCTTTTTTGATTCTTCATTGTGTGATTCAATTTCTAATAATGTTTATGTTATATTAGCTTTAACATACACCTCTTGCGCCACTATATACCTTTTTCTTTCAGTCAAGGCCCCCCTTTAAAATTCCGCACAATCTTAAAAGACACCCTATTCTAAAATTTATGAAATTAAACTAATAGTTTTGCATAACATAAAATGCTGGGCACCCAACATTAGAGGTGATTTATTCTTCCAAAGCAAACACCCCTTTGCATACAGGTACTGACTAGTATTCCAGTGTTTCTCTTCTCCCTTAGTTTCTCTCCCTCACTCAGCTAATGTGACCCAGTGCTGATGGAGAAGGGCAAACAAGGATGCTGTGCAGGTGCCTTGTGCCTTTCTTATCGATCAATGAAATCACTGGTCGTTATGATGCCGGAGGTTAGAAGTTTGATCCATCCCTTCCCGGCTTGTATACAATTTTTAGGCATTTCCCAAGGCACCCCTGAGGAAACCTGAAGGCACCCTGGTTGAAAAAGGCTTATCTGGAGTGCGGTCATCCAGGGATGCATCTACTGGCATTACTAAGAACAGTGATATTAAATATATACATCTACTGTATCTAAATACTGTATATCTGATTTGTAAATGCAGCTTCAAAAAAGCCAAAAAGGTACTGTTAAGGGCAGTGGCTTAGTAGTAATCACTTCTGCCTTGCAGCACAGAATTCCTCAGTTTGAATCCCAACCAGGACACTGCTGCATGAGCTAGCTATTTAGTTTATGGGGCAGCACTCGCAAATGCTATCTGCATGGATGATTATGTGGGTATCTTCTTGCTATTCCTGTTTCCTCCCACAGATGTGCTGTTCTAGTATGTTAGTTGGCTATTCTTGTCCTAATTGACATTAACGCCTAACTCAGGGCTGTCTATGCATTGCACGAGTTAACTGCTCCTTTTTGTTTAGAGGAGAGTGGAGACATACTTACCTAATCTTCCATCTTGAATAGTTGACTGGTCCTCACGTCATCAAGTCCAGGGCAGGCTCCATAGACCAGAAACAGTCCACCGATGGACTTTGTAGACAGCCATTTTCCAGAGCTCCCCATGGGTGAGTATAAGCTTTCTGCTCATCCCTAGGCAAGACGAAAAGTTGACCTGTGCAGTTTGGGCCCAGCTCCACAAACATTTTTTTTCTCAGAGTTGGGCTTTAAAGTTTAGGTAGAGACTTTAGATTCTAAGCTCATTAAAGCTGAACTCCACCCTAAAAGGGGAATCTCCACCCCCCCTTGCTTCCACATTTTCCACATTTCGGGTGGGGGGGATGGGGGGAGTGGGTACCTGTTTTTGACAGGTACCCGCTCCCACTTCTGGGTGAAGTTTGGCCTCCCTTCCTGCTTCCGCTTTGCGCATTTGCAGTAGGGAGCAAGCTGTGAAGCCACAAGGCTCCACTGACAGTTTTTCAATCAAGCCTTGCCATAGGCAATATATAAATAAAATGAGAATATTATATATATATATATATATATATATATATATATATATATATATATATATATAGTCTTTTAATTTGGGATCAGAGGGTTGGAAAGGAAAGCTCAGGTACTCTCAATGTCAAAGTCTATAAACATTAAGGAACTTGCTTACTTTAACTGCATCCAGGGAATAGCCATTCGCAGCTGGATGAGCACTCAGGTTGGACAGTCCCTCTCTCACAAGGCCTAGCAGCCAACAAGGTGCTTACTCAGGAACAAAGTCTTTATCACCGACGTTGTAACAGAACACGTAGGGAAACTAAGCTGTAGAACACTTGTAGGATACTTGGATCTTTCAGCCAGCTTGATAAAGGAGCGCAGCCGTCCTGTCATACATGGTCTTGCCAGCTCAGGAAACGCGTTGCAACCCCTGTGACGTCATCGCCCGTCGCCCGGAGTTCCTCGTGCGTTCCACGCCTCGGACTAACGCTCACTGCTCTACATCGGCCGGCTCTGCACATCTAATACAGCCCCCAGGAGCGGACACACGCCGACAGGACTCCCCCAGCACAAGGGATACAGATGACACATCGAGAGGTCTCCCTCCGGTTTGGAATCTTTACATTGCCTGTTAATGTACAACTTAATGTGAGTGTTTTTAACCACCTGTGCATTAAATAAGAATTTTACAGTCTACACTCAGAGGCGCCTCTCTCTCTTATCTTTGTAGTTTGGGTAAAGCTTTTAATTTTGAAAACATAATGCGTGCTCTTCAGAAGCCCGCCGCTACACACATATATTTACCGCACTTAAAATTTAATACAAAACAAATAATGCATAATGTGTTCCATATTATGATAGCTTCATGATGGTTTCAGGCTAGGTTGTTAATATTTTTCTCAAACAACAAGGCAAAGAATAAAACATATCAAAATAGGCAGAGAAATGTTAATTAAATGGTTAATTATTTATGCAAATATATGTATTGTGCCATGTGCTAACAACCTAGCCCAAAGCTCTCATACTATGGAGCACATTATGCATTGTTTGTAATTTGGTTAATTTTATTTATTACATTTTAGGCAATCCTTTGTTTAATGGTTTGCATGGCTGTCATCCCAGAAGGAAGCCTCTTCTAAAGATTATGCACAAGAAAGCCCACAAACAGTTTGCTGAAGACAAGCAGACTAAGGACGTGGATTACTGGAACCATGTCCTGTGGGCTGATGAGACCAAGAGAAACTTATTTAGCTCAGATTGTGTCAAGCATGCAGTGCTGGGACAAGGCCATTTGGTGCCCAGGGCGAAAATGGCAAACTGCGCCCCCCCGTTTTTAATAAAGAATCAATGTCGTTTCAAAACAAGAATATATCTATATCTATATATTCTACTGATATATAGATCCAGTGAAAGTGTTGTATTTAATATATTACTTGACACAAGACAAGGAATACAAATTTAAAAAAAATAAAGATTTATTTAAAAAATGACATGACAAAAAGAAAAAAAAAACAGCAAAGATGTGAGTACCTAGCAGTAGCACACTGTCAGCTGCTTCCTTCCAGAATCCAGCTAGCCAGGCGAGCGGCAGCAGCTCCTCGCTCCTCTAGGTCACAGTGCGCCTAGTCACAGCTCCCAGCGCTCCTCTGAGTCCTCCCACCTCGCCTCTGGCCGTGAGTGACGTCACGCCGCTGGCAGGGACTACGAGACTCCTCCATAGGGGGGAGTAACACAACACTTGAAGCCAGCGGAGGGAAGGGAGGATGCAGGAGCGGCGGAGCACACTCGGCAGAGCACAAAATCTGTCAGTGCCGCTAGGTGCTGACATAGTGAATGTCTGTGAGGGCGGCGGCCGTGGCAAAACTTTACCTGCAGGCTGCGCCCCCCCTCCTATAACAAATGGTACCACCCAGGGCCCACAGCCCTGCAAGCATGTGTGGCAGCAACCAGGTGAGGAGTACAAAGACAAGTGTGTCTTGCCTACAGTCAAGCATGGTGGTGGGATTGTCATGGTCTGGGGCTGCATGAGTGCTGCCAGCACTGGGGAGCTACAGTTCATTGAGGGAATGATGAATGCCAACATGTACTGTGACATACTGACATACTCTATATCTTTATGTAGAGCATGATCTCCTCCCTTCGGAGACTGGGCCGCAGGGCAGTATTCCAAAATGATAACAACCCCAAACACACCTCCAAGATGACCACTGTCTTGCTAAAGAAGCTGAGAATGAAGGGGATGGACTGGCCAAGCATGTCTCCAGACCTAAACCCTATTGAGCATCTGTGGGGCATCCTCAAACAGAAGGTGGAGGAGCGCAAGGTCTCTAACATCCACCAGCTTCTTAAGGTCATCATGGAGGAGTGGAAAAGGACTCCAGTGACAACCTGTGAAGTTCTGGTGAACTTCATGCCCAAACAGGTTAAGGCAGTGCTGGAAAATAATGGTGGCCACACAAAATATTGACACTTTGGGCCCAATTTGGACGTTTTCACTTAGGGGTGTACTAACTTTTGTTGCCAGAGGTTTAGACATCAATGTCTGTGTGTTGAAATATTTTGAGGGGACAGAAAATGTACACATGAAAAGATAGAATAAAATATTTACAAAAATGTGAGGATGTACTCACTTTTGTGAGATCACACACGCACTATTTTTTTTATATTCATAGCAAAAAGTAAATATAGCTTTTCTTCAAAATTGTCACTTTTTTTTGTTTATAGAGCAAAAAAAAAAAAAAAAAAAAGCAGAGGTCATCAAATAACACCAAAATAAAGCTCTATTTGTGTGGGAAAAAAAGGCATCATTTTTGTTTGGGTACATTGTAGCACGACCACAATTAAAGTGACGCAGTGCCGTATCACAAAAAACGGCCTGGTCCTTAAGTGGTTAAAATATTTTTTAACCCCTTCCTGCTGCCCCACTGGGCTGGGCTTTTTTTGTGGGGCTGCATTATGTGTATCTGTCTTTGTGCTGTGAGCGTGCCCCACAGCACAGTCCCAGCTCAGAGACCGGGGTCTCAGCGGGAGCCCTGGGTCCTGTACTAATGACTTGGACCAGTTCCCCAGTCATCTGATTGCTATTACATTGGTCAGTCACTGTAATGTCTGCCCGTGTTTCTCTTTCTCTCTGTGAATGGAGAGGAAAGATACATTGTTTCTCAAACAGGAGAGCGAGAGAGAAACAAACAGTGTGTAAAATAAAAAAAATACCTAGATTTAGGTTTGATCTAGGTCAGTGCCAAGGTTAGTATTTCGGTCAAGAAAGGGTCAAAGGTCAAGGTCCAAAGGTCATGGTCAGTATGTTTTGGGCAGGATTTTTATTTAAACATTTTTAACCAGTTCAGTACCAAGCACTTTAACCCCCTTCCTGCCCAGGCCAATTTTCACTTTGTATGACAATTGTGCGGTCATGCAGCACTGTACCCATATGAAATTTTTATCATTTTTTTCCCCCACATAAATAGAGCTTTCTTTTGGTGGTATTTAATCACCACTGGGTTTTTTCTATTTTTTGCTAAACAAAAAACGAAAATGTTAAAAAAAAATAAAAATAATTTTTCATAGTTTGTTATAAAATTTTGAAAACAGGTAATTTTCCTCCTTCATTGATGTGTGCTGACCAGGCAGCGCTGATGAGGACTGATAGGCATTGGTAGGTGGCACTGATGAGGTGGCACTGGCAGGCACTAATAGGCATCACTGGGCACTAATAGGCAGCACTGATAGGTGACACTGATGATGCACTGGTGGGCACCTGATTGGCAGCACTGAGGGCACATGTTGGGAAAGATGTCCCCAGGGGGCACATGGGCAGAATGAGCATGGGAAGATGTCCATGGAGCGTCCTCCCGGCATTGTAAGCCCATGCTGTAGTCTTTCGGTTAAAGCGCAGGTGGGAACAGGTTAAATTTGTATCAGTGTGTTTTAGGTAGAGAAAAAAAGAAGCAAAATGCGCACTGTTGATTCTGGGCTGTACTACGCGTACAAACAACAAATAAACATACACATATGTGGTATCACTGATCGTTGGGAGCAGGAGAATTTATTTTGGGTTGTTCTTTGGTGGTAGGCTATGGTAGTAACAAGACACATACATATAAATTATTTATTTATAAAATATATATATATATATATATATATATATATATATATATATATATATATATATATATATATATATATATTATTTTTTTTTTGCGCAAGTTTTTCTTAGATAATAAAAACAAAGGATCAGGAGATAACCATTACCATCAAATGAAAGCCCAATTTGTCCTGAAAAAAACCACAGCATATTCCACCTGGATGCACAAAGCACAAACTAGTCATGATATATACGGTTTACTGACTCATGCCAAAGATACAAAATTGTGCTTATGCAATAACATTTGTGCATTAATAGACGACCTTTTGTGCTAAAACAGAGCAGCTCTGGGTAGGTGAGAAGAGATTTTCGGAAATACCCACCAAACAGGCAATACAATATCCCCATTCTCCTGTCTTTGAGGAAATGTTAACTCTTGATTCTTTGAACAATCGAATTAACAGCCCAAAGGCAAGCTTTGTAAGATAATTGGCATTCTAGATTGGATATTCCCATATGAATACACCAACCAAATTAAAACATCAGAAAATAAATTGTCCAAACACTTGTGGACATAGAATGGATTGTTTAAATGATTATCTGAATTCAGCAAATTGCCCCTGTGGCATACTTCAAAAGAATTCATCCTATTCAATAGGGCAGTGCAAAGTAACAGTTAATAAGAAATCTCTTAAAGCTGAACTCCAGGAAAACCACTAATTACACAGGCGAAATACAATTATGAAAACCACTTTACCTGCCAATAAGGATTTGTATTTCCGTTCACCTAGTTCTGAGATTTGCACAACTCTTTTATACAGTACAACCCAGTATAACAGGACAGGAGACCTGATTTTGCTTCAAGAAAGAAATGCTAACAGGTCCTGTTCCTCCTCCAACCTGACTGGACATAGAAAAAGAGAAGCAAAACACGGATGAGTTCATTTCTCTATCACTCTGCTCTTTCCTCCCATCAGCATGTCTCCTGTTAACAAGTAAGAACTGGTGCGCTGATTAACTCCTTGTGCTGCTTCTCCCTTTCCAGTTTGGGCTATGCTGTACAGGTCATATGAAGATGCTTACATTGCTTGCATTTAAAAACAAAAGCATATTTAATAGTGTGTTAATGAATGGAGCACTGCTTTAAGTGGTTTCTTTTATATCTGCTTGTAGTTCAATATTAAGAGATTAGATTATAGCAAAGTGGGATATGTTGCTGCTCTTCATACATCTTGCTTGCCGTTTGCACCTTGCAGTGAATGAACTTCATCATTTTCATTTCTATAATGTTTTGTTGGTTTCCCATGCCAAAAGTCAGCTGCCATTTATAGCCTAACGGGCTCATTCCATAAGCTAAGTGCAGTAACCCATCACAACCATTTCATTCGCTCAATGTCAGACCACAAATCAAACGAGGAGAAAACTGTAGTGTGCACATTGAAAATAATTAACCTAAAAAGTAATTGGTAGAAATGTATTCTCATTGAACATAGGTTTTTAAGTAGTATCACTTGGAATTTTTGTTTCTTAGATTTAGGTCCTTTAAACCCTTTCATGACTAAGCCTATTTTTGACATTCGGTGTTTACAAGTTAAAATCCATATTTTTTGCTAGAAAATTACTTGGAACCCCCAAACATTATATATATATATTTTTTAGCAGAGAATCTAATGGCAATTGTTGCAATACTTTGTCACACGGTATTTGTGCAGCTGTGTTTTAAACGCAACTTTTTGGGAAAAGGGACACTTTCATGAATTTTAAATAAACAAAACAGTAAAATTAGCCCAATTTTTTTCTATAATGTGACAGATGAGGTTACGCCAAGTAAATAGATACCAAACATGTTACACTTTATAATTGCACGCACTCGTGGAATGACGACAAAATACGGTACCTAAAAATCTCCACAGGCAACGCTTTAAATTTTTTCCAGTTACTAGGTTAGAGTTACAGAGGAGGTCTAGTGCTAGAATTATTGCTCTCGCTCTGACGATCGCGGCAATACCTCACATGTGTGATTTGAACACCGTTTACATATGCGGGCGAGACTTCCATATGCGTTTTCTTTGCTGCACGAGTTTGCGGTGATGGGGGCGCTTTAAAAAATTTTTTTTCTTATTTTAAAAATAATAAATTGTTTTAAAAAAAAAAGAAAATAAAATCACTTTTATTGCTGTCACAAGGAATGTAAACATCCCTTGTGACAGTAATAGGTGGTGACAGGTACTCTTTATGGAGGGATCTGGGATCTAAAAGACCCCAAATCCCTCCTTTGCACTTCAAAGTATTCAGATCGCTGTTTTCAGCGATTCTGAATACTGTATTTTTTTTTTAAACCGGAGCCATTGGCAGCCGAGTAAAAAGACCAAAACCATATAATGCAAATGCTTGCCTGATTGCATACAAACTGAAACCTTAATTTTGATCTCATATAATATGGTTTTGGTAAATCTGAAGACAAAAATCTGCAGAAAATCTAGTAGTGTGTATGGGGCCTAAAACCTCGCACACATGGTACAATTGTTGGCTAACTGAGCGTCTGATTTTTGTCAAAAGGGCGTGTACCAGGATCTTGTCTTGCATACCAACGTTACACAATTGCCGCGCCACAAACACAAACGTAATGACGTACTATGAGGAATTTCAGCTCTTGAGCGCCACCCTTTGGGTCCCTTCTGCTAATTTTTTGTTTGGTGAGCATCGATTCGGAGCATGCGGATTTGTACTTTCAACTTTTGTGTGACAGATTTGTGTACTGACCATCAGAAAATCTGACTTGGAGCCGTTGTCCGCTGAAAACTTACTAGCCTGCCATTCAACATCTGTTGGCCAAAAATTGGAAAACCTTTGTCTAAAGGAGCGTACTTATGGAAAGAATTTAGGACAACAGTCTGTCAGACAATCCCCTTCCAACAATCAAACAGTATGTATGATGTTTAATACCGCGTACACACGACCGGACTTCGAGGGACTAGGTCCGACGGTATTTCCGACGGACTTTCGGCGGAGTTCCGACGGACTTACCAAATGAACGGACTTGGCCACACACAATCACACCAAAATCCAACTGATTCAAAGGTGATGACGTGCGACCGGACTAGAATAAGGAAGTTTATAGCCAGTAGCCAATAGCTGCCCTAGCGTTGGTTTTTGTCCGTCGGACTAGCATACAGATGATTTCTCGGTCCGGCAAATTTAAAACATGTTCTATTTCTAAAGTCTGCCGGATTTTTGGCAAGCAAAGGTCCGATGGAGCCCACACACGATCGAATTGTCCGACGGACTCATTCTTTTGCTGTCAAAAAGTCCAGTCGTGTGTACATGGCATAAGAGTATCCTTCACTGGAAACACCTAAACTCAATCATTTGGAGGGTCGTCTTCATACTTTTAGTCATAAGGTGTAGGAGAGATTGTTAGATGTTCACAAACTTTGGACTATAAAGTATAAATCTATTCCAAAAAGGTGTTTAGTGCTGAAATTGTTGTCATTCCTATAACTGCCAAATTCCATGTCATGATTCAAAGGTTATGATATGGAAACGATCCAGCCTCCTTTTTTGCCAAGCTTGTTTTTTTTTTCCTTTTTGTAGTAAGCCAATAAATTTGCTTTAGCCAATATGCCTCTGACATGCTTTGTTTCTGGTTTAAATTACCACTATATCAAAGTTGTTTTTTTACGATAATAAATATGTGTTAGAAAAAAAATAGTACCATAAATATTCCCGTTTTTTATTGTTTTTAACTGTTTTTATCATTAATTATGTACTTTGTTCAGTGGAACTCCAGCTGAATTTTTTCCAGTCTTGGAAAAAAATAAGGAAGGGTTAGGATCTTTTTCAGGTTTTTATAGCCGTTTTTATTGCCAGCATGAAGCAAAATCTAAAACGTTCTCATTGTTACTACTATTAAAGAAGTAAATTGTATGTGTTCCATAGGAGACACCTGTGCATTGACACATGTCTACTAGGGATGAGGTTACCAATTGGGGACATGCAGGGTTTACTCCAAATATGCTCTGCATATTCATGATTTCCAGGACCAATTAGACCTAGCCTGTGTCTGTGCCAACCTCTGGCTGCTCCTACAGAGGCAAATCATTCATTTACTTATAGTATTTTTTGATTTTTATTGAGTTTTACCAAGATAAGCAAAGTGTTACATAGAGTAACAAGGTACAGAAAATAGTAAGGATGCACCGATACAATTTTTTTTTTAAGGATAAGTTCACATTTTCAGAAAAAACAAATGCACTTTTTTTGCACGTAAAAAAATGTGCATTTATTATTTTTTGTTTTGGGAGCATATCGCTGATGCCATGCAGACCTGTCAGTGTATAGGCTTGCTTGTACTTCGTATGAGGAACCCGATACACGCTGACAGGAAGAATGAATGAACTACCACAACAATCACAGCGCCGTTGTACTGTGTATTCATACCCCTTGAAATTTTCCATATATTGTCATGTTGCAACCAAAAACATAAATTTATTTTTTGGGGATTTTATGTGATAAACTAACACAAATTGGCACATAAATTGTGAAGTGGATGGAAAATGATAAATGGCTTTTAAAATATTTAAAAAAATAAATATGAAAAGTGTGGTGCGCATTTGTATTCCGCCCCCTTTACTCTGATACCCCTAACTAAAAGTGAAACCAATTGCCTTCAGAAGTCAATTTATTCATAAATAGAGTCCACCTGTGTGTTATTTAATCTCAGTATAAATACAGCTGTTCTGTGAAACCCTCAGAGGTTCCTTAGAGAACCTTAGTGAACAAACAGCATTATGAAGTCCAAGGAACACACCAGACAGGTCAGGGATAAAGTTGTGGAGAAGTTTAACCACTTTCAGACCGGACCATTTTGCTGGTAAATGACCAGAGGTCTTTTTACACTTTGGCACTGCGCTGCTTTAACTGGTAATTGCGCGGTCATGCAATGTTGTACCCAAACAAAATTTGCGTCCTTTTCTTCCCACAAATAGAGCTTTCTTTTGATGGTATTTGATTGCCTCTGCGATTTTTATTCTTTGCGATATAAACGTAAAAAGACCGCAAATTTTGAAAAAAAAATGATATTTTCTACTTTTTGTTATTAGAAAAATCCAATAAACTCAATTTTAGTCATACATTTAGGCCAAAATGTATTCAGCCACATGTCTTTGGTAAAAAAAAAGTCAATAATTGTATATTTATTGGTTTGCGCAAAAGTTGTCACATCTACAAACTAAGGTACGTTTTCTGGAATTTACACAGCTTTTAGTTTACGACTGCCTATCTCATTTCTTGAGGTGCTAAATTGGCAGGGCAGTACAAAACCCCCCCAAATGACCCCATTTTGGAAAGTAGACCCCCTAAGGAAATTGATAAGAGGCATGTTGAGCCCATTGAATATTTTATTTTTTTGCCTCAAGCGATTGAATAATGACAAAAAAAAAATTTTTTTTTTTTTTTACACAAAGTTGTCACTAAATGATATATTGCTCACACATGCTATGGGCATATGTGAAATGACACCCCAAAATAAATTCTGCTGCTTCTCCTGAGTACGGGGATACCACATATGTGGGACTTTTTGGGAGCCTAGCCGCGTACGGGGCCCCGAAAACCAAGCACCGCCTTCAGGCTTTCTAAGGGCGTAAATTTTTGAGTTCACTTCTCACTACCTATTACAGTTTTGAAGGCCATAAAATGCCAAGATGGCACAAAACCCCCACAAATGACCCCATTTTAGAAAGTAGACACCCCAAGCTATTTGCTGAGAGGCATGTTGAGTTCATGGAATATTTTATATTTTGCCACAAGTTGCGGGAAAATTACAAACTTTTTTTTTTTTTTTTTCACAAAGTTGTCACTAAATGATATATTGCTCATGCATGCCATGGGCATATGTGAAATGACACCCCAAAATAAATTCTGCTGCTTCTCCTGAGTACGGGGATACCACATATGTGGGACTTTTTGGGAGCCTAGCCGCGTACGGGGCCCCGAAAACCAAGCACCGCCTTCAGGCTTTCTAAGGGCGTAAATTTTTGAGTTCACTTCTCACTACCTATTACAGTTTTGAAGGCCATAAAATGCCAAGATGGCACAAAACCCCCACAAATGACCCCATTTTAGAAAGTAGACACCCCAAGCTATTTGCTGAGAGGCATGTTGAGTCCATGGAATATTTTATATTTTGCCACAAGTTGCGGGAAAATTACAAACTTTTTTTTTTTTTTTTCACAAAGTTGTCACTAAATGATATATTGCTCACGCATGCCATGGGCATATGTGAAATGACACCCCAAAATAAATTCTGCTGCTTCTCCTGAGTACGGGGATACCACATATGTGGGACTTTTTGGGAGCCTAGCCGCGTACGGGGCCCCGAAAACCAAGCACCGCCTTCAGGCTTTCTAAGGGCGTTACAGTTTTGAAGGCCATAAAATGCCAAGATGGCACAAACCCCCCCCAAATGACCCCATTTTGGAAAGTAGACACCCCTAAATTTAGGGGTACACTAGTGAGACTAGGTAATAAATGGCGGGTGCCCTGAAACTATAAAAAAATAACTAACCAACCAGCGTCACCTGTAACAGTTATATGGTGATCACTGGTGAAAGGGTTAACTAGGGGGCAATCAGGGGGCTTTATGCGGTAGTATATGGGGGTCCCTGGCACTATAAAAAGCTGCGGCGAACCTAAATACCTACCTGCCTAACTAGCGTCACCTGTGACACTAATACAGCGATCAGAAAAACGATCGCTTATTAGGCTGGGTTCACACTGGAGCGATGCGGGAATGCCACGAATGCGCGGCGGGTTCCCGCATCGCATGCCTCCCGGCGGCAGTTCACACTGCCCTATGCGAACTGCTGGGAGTGTCAGTGAAATGTTAATGACACCCCCAGATCAGTTCGCATATCGCAGTGCGATCTGCAAACTTGGATCGCATGGTGTGAACACCCATGCGATCCGATTCTGCTGCGGACCAAAAAAAGGGTCCCGTGCGAGTTTGCGGCGGGTGCGGCGGGTGCGACACGAATTCAGCCATACTATCTGTATAGCTGAACTCGAATCGCACAGAGATCGGATGTGATTTGCACTGCAGTGCGGTGCGAATCACATTCGTTCTCATAAACCGCTGCAATGTGAACCCAGCCTTAGTGACACTGGCGACGGGGGGTGATCACGGGGTTAAACCTTTATTGGGGGGGTTAGGGGGGTACATTAGAAGTAAAGGGGGCTAACCCTAACTGCCCTAACAGTTATTACAGTCACAAATGACACCAATGCAAAAAAAAAAAAAAAAAAAAAAAAAAAAATGACATTGGTGTCACTGTGACTGGGGGGCAGGGGTAATTGGGGGGGTGATCGGGGGGTAAAGGGGGGGTGTGAGTGTGCCTGGCATGTTCTACTGTGTGTGTAGAGTGTTGGTGCAACTCACCGATCCGCTCTCCTCCGTGTCGGAACGAAAAATACCGACACGGAGGAGAGAATACATCACTTCCTCTCCTGTGTTTACATTACAGGAGAGGAAGTGATGTCACGGGGGATTCCTATTCGTCGGGAGCGATCGCGTGGGGGTGGCCATGAATGAATGGCTGCCCCCTCGTCCCGGATCGCTCCCGGACGAAAACCGACCGCCGCAGGCACCGGGCGGGGGCCCGATCGGGCCCCCGACCCGCGGGAGGCAAGGGACGTACATGTACGCCAATATGCCTGCCCGTGCCATGCTGTCGACGTACATCGTCGTGCGGCGGTCGGCAACTGGTTAAAGCAGGGTTAGGTTATAAAAAATAAAAAATTCCCAAGCTTCGAACATCTCAGAGCACTGTTCAATCCATTATTTGAAAATGGAAAGATTATGGCACAACTGCAAACCTACCAAGACATGGCCGCCCACTTAAACTGACAGGCTGGACAAAGAACATAAATCAGAGAAGCAGCCAAGAGGCCCATGGTAACTCTAGAGGAGATGCAGAGATCCACAGCTCAGGTGAGAGAATCTGTCCACAGGACAACCAATAGTTGGGCACTCCACAAACCTGGTCTTTATGGAAGAGTGGCAAGAAGAGAGCCATTGTTAAAAAAAAAAGCCATAAGAAGCTCCATTTGCAGTTTGCGAGAAGCCATGTGGGGGACACAGTAAACATGCGGAAGAAGGTGCTCTGGTCAGATGAGACCAAAATTGAACGTTTTAGCCTAAAAGAAAAACGCTATGTGTGCCGCAAAACCTACGCTGCACATCACCTTGAACATACCATCCCCACTGTGAAACATGGTGGTGGCAGCATCATGTTGTGGAGATGCTTTTCTTCAGCAGGGACTGGGAAGCTGGTCAGAGTTGATGGGAAGATGGATGGAGCCAAATACAGGGCAATCTTAGAAGAAAACCTGTTAGAGTCTACAAAAGAATTGAGACTGGGGCAGAGATTCACCTTCCAGCAGAACAATGACCCTAAACATACAGCCAGAGCTACAATGGAATGGTTTAGATCAAATCATATTAATGTGTTAGAATGGCCCAGTCAATGTCCAGTTCTAAATCCAATTGAGAATCTGTGGCAAGACTTGAAAATTGCTGTTCATACGCTCTCCATCCAATCTGACAGAGCTTGAGCTATTTTGCAATGAAGACTGGGCAAACATGCCACTCTCTAATGTAAACAAGCATCTCCCCGTTCTGCCTAGTGACAGTGTCAATGATCTCTGCTGCCTGTGATCGGAGCAGAGATCAGTGACTTGTCATACACAGCCATGCCCCCCCCCCCCCACAGTTAGAAACACACCCGTAGGACACACTTAACCCCTACACAGCCACCTAGTGGTTAACCCCTTCACTGCCAGCGTCATTTAAACAGGAATCAGTGCATTTGCATAGCACTGATTGCTGTATAAATGACAATGGTCCCAAAAATGTGTAAAAAATGTCCGATGTATCCGCCATAATGTCGCAGTCATGATAAAAATCGCTGATCGCCGCCATTAAAAAAAAAAAAATATTAATAAAAATGCCATAAAACTATCCCCTATTTTGTAAACGCTATAACTTTTGCGCAAACTAATCAATAATTGCTTATTGCTTTTTTTTTTACCAAAAATATGTAGAATACGAATCGGCCTAAACTGAGGAAAAAAAATGTTTTTATATATTTTTGGGGGATATTTATTATAGCAAAGAGTAAAAAAATGCTTTTTTTTTCAAAATTGTCTTTGTTTATAGCGCAAAAAATAAAACCGGCAGGGGTGATCAAATACCCCCAAAAGAAAGCTTTATTTGTGGGGGAAAAAAGAACGTCAATTTTGTTTGGGAGCCACGTAATACGACAGCATAATTGTCAGTTAAAGCGACACAGTGCGAATTGCAAAAAGTGCTCTGGTCAGGAAGGGGGTAAATCCTTTCGGAGCTGAAGTGGTTAAGGGCTCTTACAGTAAAGTAAACCTGTTCATTTTGAATAACTTTAACAGTAATTCTTTGTGTTCTTAAAAGGTAAAACACTTGAATTTCTGACTTACATTTAATGCTATAAGTACAGATGATCGTTTGATCGTTTGAATACAGCACTTACTAAGTTTGTCTTTCTCTCCAGGCATAAATGACACCTGAAACAAGATGGAGGCAAATAAAAGTTTCCTTGGGTACGATGGCCTTATTCCAGTGTTTGAAAGAGGAGACGATCTATTTGAATCGAAACTTTCAAAAGAAGCCGATATATGTGCTGGATTCTACCTATTATGTATTGGTAAGTTATCATTTGATTACTCAGGTGGGGGGTTTACTCTGTCAGTAATAATCTGTGAAGGTTGCATATATGGAAGACCACTGGGGCCAAGATAAAAAAAATAAACTTTTGGCACTTCTGAAACACTGGGGTTGATTTAATAATGGCAAATAGGCTGTTAACGTTGCAAGGGAATTTGCAATTTGTAAGGGGAATTTTCCCCAAAGCTTAGTGAATGTGAGGAAATTTAACTTTGTAAAGAATAACAAATCATGTGCAAGAAAAAAAAATAATGAAATCTGAAAGTCAAATGAATTGTATTGAAGCTGTCAATTTATTGCCCAGTTCCAACTTTACCAAATTCTGGTGATAAATCAAAATTGCCTTCTAGTGGTAAACTGCCTTCTTCCTGGCCATTACTTGTAATCGGAATGGTTATTTCCAGTGCATTCAAAGTGGTTGCTGAAAATTGGCAAGAGTATAGCTAGCCAAAGCCCTGATAGATTTTAGAAAGTGGGAACAATGCTATAAACCTACATACCAATTTTTTAATAAATTAAATATTCTCAGGGAATAGGTGTAGGTATATTCTTCTAAGGCACCCCTTGTCTCCACACCTCAGAGCACCGTTCCTTGGTTCCACCCCCTATCCACTTCCCAGTATCACCCTTTTTAGAAAATCCAGAATCAAGTATTGTTTTGTGGTGCCTTGTATTGAATTTGTTAATGATAATAAGAAAAGTAGTAAAATAGATCACCTGTAGCCAACAGCAATAGACCCCCCCCCCCCAGCAACAATACCGCTCCCCCGGCAACAAAATACCCCCAAAAACAACAGATCACCCACAAACAATAGACCCCCCAGCAACAATAGACCCCCGAGAGGATTTGTCCTCCAGCAGCAATAGATACACCTCAGCAACAATACCCCCCCCCCCATATAACAAAATAACCCCGATCAACAATAGTTACATAGTAGGTGAGGTTGAAAAAAAGACACAAGTCCATTAAGTCCCACCTATGTGTGTGATTATATGTCAGTATTACATTGTATATCCCTGTATGTTGCAGTCGTTCAGGTGCTCATCTAATAGTTTTTTGAAACTATTGATGCTCCTCGCTGAGACCACCACCTGTGGAAGGGAATTCTAAATCCTTGCCATTCTTACAGTAAAGAACCCTCTACGTAGTTTAAGGTTAAACCTCTTTTCTTCTAATTTTAATGAGTGGCCACGAGTCTTGTTAAACTCCCTTCCGCAAAAAAGTTGTATCCCTATTGTGGGGTATCAGTATGGTATTTGTAAATTGAAATAATTTCCCTCTCAAGCATATCTTTTCCAGATAGAACAAGTTCAGTGTTTGCAACAGTTCTTCATAACTAATGTCCTCCAGACTCTTTATTAGCTTTGTTGCCCTTTGTACTCGCTCCATTTCCAATACATCCTTCTTGAGGGCTGGTGCCCAGAACTGGACAGCATACTCCAGGTGCAGCCAGACCAGAGTTGTGTAGAGCAGGAGAATTATCGTTTTATCTCTGGAGTTAATTCCTTTTTTAATGCATACCAATATTCTCTTTGCTTTGTTAGCAGCAGCTTGGAATTGCAATCCATTGCTGAGCCTATCATCTACTAGGACCCCCAGGTCCTTTTCCATTCTAGATTCCCCCAGAGGTTCTCCCCCCAGTGTATAGATTGCATTCATATTTTTGCCACCGAAATGCATTATTTTACATTTTTCTACATTAAACCTCATTTGCCCACCCTATTAATTTGTTTAGATCTTCTTGCAAGGTTTCCACATCCTGCGGAGAAGCTATTGCCCTGCTTAGCTTAGTATTGTCCGCAAATACAGAGGTTGAACTGTCTACCCCATCTTCCAGGTCGTTTATGAACAAATTAAATTAAATAGGATTGGTTCCAGCACAGAACCCTTTGGGACCCCACTACCCACCCCTGACCATTACGAGTATTCCCCATTTATCACCACACTCTGAACTCACCCTTGTAGCCAGTTTTCAATCAACATACTCACCCTATGGTCCATGCCAACAGACCTTACTTTGTACAGTAAACGTTTATGGGCAACGGTTTCAAATACTTTTGCAAAATCCAGATACACCACGTCTACGGGCCTCCTTTTATCTAGATGGCAACTCACCTCATAGAAGGTTAATAAATTGGTTTGGCAAGAACAATTCTTTCCAGCATTGGATTCATGAATCCAATGCTGATTACTGCTAATGATACCGTTTTCATTACTAAAATCTTGTATATAGTCCCTTATCATCCCCTCCAAGAGCTTGCATACTATTGATGTTAGGCTAACTGGTCTGTAATTCCCAAGGATGTATTTTGAGCCCTTTTTAACCACTAGCCTACCGCCCCGCCGTCATATGACGGCGGGACGGTAAGGCTCTTGTTCTGGGCAGACATCATATGACGTGAGCCCATTTAAACAGGGAATGCGCACGATTGTGTGCGCGCAGCCCTGTACTGTCGGTGGCGGCATGTCACCGAGACACCGCTTGTCACCGACAGGGGTGAACAGCCACTGGGCGTGGCTGTTTACCACGTGATCGGCTGTGATCCTTTCACAGCCGATCACTAAACGAGATGTTACCGGGTTCTCATCCTCACACACCGATCATGTGTGAGAAGGAGATTGCGATAACATCTCTTTGCCGCCTACAGTGTACACCAACACACACTGATTCCCCCCCCCCAATAAAGAGGAACTGTCACCACCCATCAAAGTACCTGTCACAGTCCATCAGAGTACCCGAGTACCTGTCATCGGCCCATCAGAGTACCCGAGTACCTGTCACCAGCCCATCAGAGTACCTGTCACAGTCCATATGAGTACAGAATATCTGAGTACCTGTCACCACCCTTCATAGTAGCCAAATACCAGTCACCAGACCATCAGAGTACCTATCTGTAGCCCATCAGAGTACCCGAGTACCTGTCACCAGGCCATCAGAGTACCCGAGTACCTGTCACCAGGCCATCAGAGTAACTGAGTACCTGTCTCCACCCCCTCAGAGTACCCGAGTACTTGTCTCCAGCCCATCAGAGTACCCGAGTACCTGTCTCCAGCCCATCAGAGTACCCGAGTACCTGTCTCCAGCCCATCAGAGTACCTGAGTACCTGTCTCCAGCCCATCAGAATACCAGAGTACCTACCTGCAGGCCATGCCTCATAGAATAAACGTTGGGGTGTTTGCTTTCCAAAATGGGGTCATTTTGTGGGTAATTCCACTGGGCTGATGCTCAAGGACCTTTAAAAGTATGATGGGTGGGAATGAAATGAGATGAATGCTCCTAGAACGCCTGAAGGTACTACTTCAATGTTGGTCCCCTGTATGTGGCCAGGCTGTGTAAAAGTCTCACATGTGGTATCTCCATACTTGGGAAGAGTAGCAGAATGTGTTTTGGGGTATAATTTTTGCTATATACATGCTATGTGTTGAAAATATCTTATAAATTGACAAATGTGTAAAAAAAAATGAGTTTTCATTTTTTTTCCCATGTTTTCCAAAAACTTCTGGAAAAAAAAATGAACTGTTCAAAAGACTCATTCTGCCTCATTGATTATACATTG
This sequence comes from Lithobates pipiens, assembly GCF_037356315.1. Taxonomy (NCBI): domain Eukaryota; kingdom Metazoa; phylum Chordata; class Amphibia; order Anura; family Ranidae; genus Lithobates; species Lithobates pipiens. The sequence continues at coordinate 552,865,991 of NW_027507758.1, read as the reverse complement.
GGGTGTTTGCTTTCCAAAATGGGGTAATTTTGTGGACAGTTCCATTGTCCTGGTGCTCCAAGGCCTTCAAAAATGTAATAGGTGGTTGAAAAATTAGATGTTTCATTTATGCTCCTAGAACACCTGAAAGTGCCACTTCAATGTTGGGCCTTTGTATGTGGCCAGGCTGTGTAAAAGTCTCACACATGTGGTATCGCTATACTCGAAGAGTAGCAGAATGTATTTTGGGGTGTAATTTGTTGTATGCATATGCTGTGTGTGAGAAATAACCTGATAATATGACAATTTTTGTAAAAAAAAAAAAAAAATTCTTCATTTTGCAGAGGATTGTGGGAAAAATTTACAACTTAAACTCACTGTGCTACTTACTTAATACCTTGAAATGTCTACTTTCTAAAAAGGTGTAATTTTGGAGGTATTTCCTGACTTGTTAGGCCCCTTTCACACTACTGATCCGTTCAGGTCCACCTGTCAGTTTTTCAGGTGGACCTGAACGGATGCTCCATAGAGCTCTATGGAGCGTCAGATGTCAACAGTGACATGTCCGCTGACATCCGACCCGCTCCAATCAGAAAAAGTGTGACGGAGCAAAAAGCAATTTTTCCATCCCTCATCGGATCGCAGTGTCCGTCGTCACCCGATCTCCCATAGGGGAGAGGGGTGCTGTGACAGGTCCGTCCCTGCACAGTGTGCAGAGATGGACCTGTCATTTTCCTGCTCAGCGGAGATCGCTCCGGCGATCCCCGCTGAGCAAGTGGATATCCATCCGCCCCGTGTGAAAGGACCCTTAATGTCTCAAGAAATGAGATACACCTGATGTACTGAAGGCCTAATCAGATGTGATCAATTTTCAGTGACTGGCACCATATAGTTTGTAGACTCTATAACTTTGACAAAAACCAAATATACACTAATCTGGGTTATTTTTGCCAAAGATATGTAGCAGTATACATTTTGGCTAAAATGTATGAAGAAAAAAATGACTAATTAGCAAAATTTTATAACAAACAAAGAAAAAAGTATTTTTTTTCACAAAATTCATTTTTTGATTTATAGCACAAAAAATAAAAAACCCACTAGTGATTAAATACCACCAAAAGAAAGCTCTATTTGTGTGAAAAAAGACGCAAGTTTCATATGGGTACATTGTTGCATGACTGAGTAATTGTCATTCAAACTGTAAGAGCGCTGAAAGCTGAAAATTGGTCTGGGCAGGAAGGGGGTGCAAGTGCCTTGTATTGAGGTGGTTAAATATTGGTGCTACATTGGCTTTTCTCCAATCCGCTGGTACCATTCCAGTCAGTAGACTGTCAGTAAAAATTAGGAACAATGGCCTGGCAATTACTTGAATGAGTTCCCCAAGTACCCTCGGGTGTAAGTCATCAGGTCCTGGTGATTTATTAATGTTAAGTTTCCCAAGTCTAATTCTAATTCTGTCCTCTGTTAACCATGCAGGTGCTTCCTGTGATGTGTCACAAGGATGAACACTGTAGTTTTGGTTATTGAAGCCCCCCCCAGTTCCCTCGGGAAGACTGAGCAGAAGAATAAATTCAAGACCTTTGCCGTCTCCCCATCCTTTGTAACCAGATGCCCTTATTCTTTATGGGGCCAATATGGTCTGTCCTCCCTTTTTTACCGTTTACATACTTAACGGATTTCTTGTTTTTTTTTGCTTGCCTCCACTACGTGTCTTTCGTGTTCTATCTTAGCCGCCCTAATTGCACCCTTACATTTTTTGTAGCATTCTTTATAAAGTTTGAATACTGATGATGATCCCTCAACCTTGTATTTTTTGAAGGCCTTCTCCTTTGCTTTTATATGCATTTTTAGATTGGAGTTAAGCCATCCAGGACTTTTGTTCGCTCTTTTAAATGTATTACCCAATGGGATGCACTGCCTAATGCCCTTATTTAATATGCTCTTAAAGCAAACCCATCCCTCCTCTGTGTTCCTAAGATTTTATCCCAATTTATGCCTTCTAGCAAGTTTCGTAGTTTAGGCAAGTTCCCTTATGTTAATGATTTCTGTGATTTATACTAAAGCCAATAGACCTGTGATCTCTGTTTCCCAAATTGCCCCGGATTTACAAATCCGTGATTAAATCTGTATTGTTGGTAATAAGTAGATCTAGTAACGCTTTATTTCTAGTTGGTGCGTCTACCATCTGCCCGATGAAATTGTCCTGCAAGACATTTAGGAACTGGTGAATACATGGTTCTCTCCTCCCAGTCTATGTCTGGATAATTAAAATCCCCCATTATGATAACACTTCCCATCCTTGCTACTAATCCAAATTGTGATAGGAGGTCTGCCTCCCCCTCCTTTCTCAGGTTAGAGGGCCTATAGCATACTCCCAGAATTATTTTCCTCTTAGCTTCATCCCTTTGGAGCTCCACCCATGAGGATTCCACCTCCTCCCTAGCTTCCTTAGTGATGTCATCTCTCACATTCACTTGTACATTATTCTTTATATACAGGCATACCCCTCCCCTTTTTTACCCTCTCTATCCCTGCGATAAACGGAATACCCTTGAATGGTTGCCAGCCAATCATGAGAGCTGTTGAACCAGGTCTCTGAAATCCCCACAAAATCCAAATCCTCCTTGTACAACAGTATCTCTAGTTCACCCCTCTTGTTCGCCAGGCTCCTGACATTGGTGAACATGCTACGTAGTTTAGACTGGTTGCATACTATCCTCTTATTGGGTGTTCCAAGATTGCAACTAGGACTTGTTGCTATACTTACCTTGCGTTTATGTGCTTTAGTCAACCTACCACTAATGCCCCCAATACTAACCTCTGGGCAATGTTCCGCACTGACTATCTCTACCTCTGGACCCTTCCCCCCGTCGCCTAGTTTAAAAACTCCTTTAACTTTTTGGCCATCTTTACTCCCAGCACATCTGCACCCTCCTCATTAAAGTGCAGTCCGTTCCTTCTATAGTACTGGTGACTGACTGAGAAGTCGGCCCAGTCCTCCAGGAACCCAAACCCCCCCTTACTACACCAGCTCCTCAGCCACTTGTTTACTTCCCTAATCTCCCTCTGCCTTTCTGTTGTGGCTCGATGTACCGGTAGTATTCCTGAGAATACTACCTTGGAGGTCCTTTTCCTCAATTTAGCTCCCTAAAATGTTTTATGACACTCCATCTGCCTCTGACTTTGTCATTGGTGCCAACGTGCACCATGACAGCTGGGTCTTCCCCAGCCCCTCACAGTAATCTGATCACCAGATCCATGATGTGCCAAACCCGAGCACCCAGTAGACAGAATACAGTTTGGCGCTTCAGGTCTTTGTCACAGATTGCCCTCTCTGTCCTAAGAATTGAGTCCCCTACCACCAGAAACTGTCTATCTTTTCCCTTTGCTTTGCCCCCACTCTCACTGGAGGAGTTCTTCCCCTTGCAGCTAGGAGAGTCCCTCAGCTCCAGCAGTACTGGTCCCTGACTGGTTTCACCAATGTCACTCAATGGAGCGTACTTATTGGGATGCTCCAGCCCAGGATCGGCCTCCCTGGCACTTCTCCCTCTATTCTTCCTGACTGTCACCCATTTACACTTTTCTGGTGCCTGCACCTTTGTCTCCACCTGCCTCTGTGCTGGCACCTGCCGGGTACGTTCCTGACTCTCCTTTAGTAGGGAGGGTCTTCTCAGTGCTGACAGTTGATTCCCTGGATTTCGAACCTGGGCTTCCAGGGAAACAATGTGCTTACATTTTGCACAGCAGTATTTGCCCTCAATGAGATAATCAGGGAAAGCATACATGCCGCAAGATGTACACTGAGTCGCATCTCCACACCCACCAGGCATCGTACCTACCAATTTGAGGATTGGGATTATACCCTGTCCAAATGACCTAACTACTAGCTTCCTGACATTATTAATCAAAAATACAATACACAGATACTCAACAAGACAATACACAGGTACTTGCAAATCCACATATATTCGCAGACCCATGTTCACTCGCAGACTAGGGTTGCCACCTGTCCGGCATTCACCGACAGACCGGTTTTTACATCCTCTGCCTGGGTTTCTCACTGCCTGACACCCGGACACCAGGGCATCCCCAAAAACTCTTCCAACATCCCCATAGCAACCCCATAAAAGCTTAATTAGAATCTTGTTCCATAACATGTATCAGATGTTCACCTATGTTCACATATTTGTAATTGTCAGGATGGAAACAGCCCTAATTACATTGGGCTTGTTTCTCTCTGTGAAGGGATACGGAACTTCCTGGCCACATTTTCCGATTCTTTGCTTCTAGTTCCGGCTACTGGAGCCCTCTCAGGACTGTTCACTCTGACAGACTGATCTACTGGAGAGGAGCTGTGAGTGTGTGTGGGCGAGCAGAGGAAAGAGCTGCAAAGAGTGTGAGGGGACAGCAGGACAGAGAGGGGAGGAGAGAAGCTGCCCATTACCAGGCTACATATGTATGTTTTCAGCTCACAGTATGTTGTGGTTGTGTCTAGTGTATTTATACCTGTTCATGCATGTCAATATTGGTGCTAGTATTTTTGTAAATTTAAGTTTGTCTGAAGCTGCAGTTTGGCACAGACTAATTATGCTAAAGTCGCTTGGCCGTGGGTGTCGCTTGCAGTCAATGTGCGCTCGCAATACACAAGTACTAATGATCCACACACTACTCAGACAACACTCAGGTACTCACACTAAGCAGGTACTTTGAACCCTGTTATAACCTCCTGTTTTCCACTCTGGATTTTAACTCACCACTTAGTCCAGTTCCACTTGGTCTATGTTCCAACAGGCTCAAAATGAGTTCTACAGAAAGTTATATAGTCCTAAAGCACCTGTGACCAATTAAACACACCCCTTAATTAGTAGGCTGAAGGGAGGAAAGAAAAAAAAAGTCTGTTAGAAAGTGGGAGAGAGGGTGTTAAAAAAGTTGCACGGAAACCCCCCAAAAAAACTAAAAATGCAACACAGCATTCACCAGCAGTCATAAGCAAAAATTGTTCACACTCTCCACTCAAGGTTCTCACGGTTCAGCTTTTAACCAGCAAGTAAGCAAGACTGTAGCAACAGACCCCCCTTGCAACAAAATACCACCCAGAAAAAATATACCCCAAGAGGACCATGAGATGTCCACCAGCAACAATAGATCACCGAGCAGCCAGCATTAATAAACCCTCCAGTATCCATCAACAACAGACTTCTCCCTCAACAGTTGATCCCTCCTAGCAAAAATGACCCCCAATAACAATAGATCCCTTACCAGCAACAATAGATTCCCCCACCAGCAACAACAGCAGCTAACATTAATAGACCATTTAACACACTTCAGCACCTCTTGCCATTACATACATTCAATGCTGGAGGTGCCAGAACTGTATTGTTCCCACGCGTTCCCGCTGACAAAAAGCCCTGAGTATTAGGAATGGGTTGCCTTGAGTGGTTGAAATTGCTTAAAAATTGTCTTGGTTTGGTGAGGTTAATGCATGCCAATTTTCAACCACTTTCAAACAGCTTTTGAAAGCTAATGTGATTGAAAGCGACGGAAAGTTATTGAAAGAACAAAGGCAACATCTGAACAATCTTACAGATTGAAATAGATGAAATACATTGAAAGAATAGTTGCAATCAACTAGAAATCAATTGAACATAGGACCATTTCAAGCGATCGGATAAAAGCTATGGGATTTTCCATTGATTTTGATCAGGGTGTTATGAACTCAATTACCTAGTGGTCAACAGAAAACAGTAGATTATTCATCAGACTCTTTGTTCAAATTCAGTGGAAAATCAAATCAAAATTGTGATTTAATGGATGTTTTTCTACAAGTTTAAAAAAGTAAGAATGAAAAACAATTAAAACTGAACTGTTTCTGTATTGAGTAACACATTATTAAATATACTATATATACAGTATACATGTATTGTATTTTAATGCTAGCAGTGTAAGGCTGGCCATACATGGTCAAATTTAGAAAGAATTTTCTTTTGAAAATCTGAAAATTTGTGCGTTTTGTGATCCGATGGTGCCACCCTTGATTTCGAAATTCGGCCAACCAAGCCTTCAATGTCACCACATGTTGCTACAGAAAAGAATTTTCGTGGCTGGGAATCTTCCTTTCTTTCCGGGAATTTTCTTTTCTTTTTTGATTACATTTCTCGTACGATACTCCCATCATTCATTAAAAAAATCTTTGTTTTTAACCACCTTGCGCCCGCCCTATAGCCGAATGACGACTGTAGAGCAGGCGCGTTCGTCCGGGTGGTCGTCCCTGGACGTCCTGATGTTTACTTCCGCAATGCGCGCCGCCGCGGGCGCGCATCGCGGAAGTTCTGTGTTCGCCGTGTCCCCCGGGGACAGGCAAACACAGATCTCTGTAAACGGCCAATCACAGCGGCCGTTTACAGCGTGATCGGCGTGTCCAATGGGAGATGATCTCATATGTAAACATATGAGATCATCTCTCAGCGCCGCTCTCCCTCCTCACACAGACAGTGTGAGAGGGGAGAGATGAACGGCTGCAGCGGCAGCCGTTCTGCCTCTAGTAAAAAAAAAAAAAAAAGTAAAAAAATAAAATGAAAAGTGCCATCCTCCCCCAGCAGTGCCATCCTCCCCCAGCAGTGCCATCCTCCCCCAGCAGTGCCATCCGCCCCAGTACCATCCGCCCCAGTGCCATCCACCCCAGTGCCATCCACCCCAGTGCTACCTGCCCCCAGTGCCATCCACCCCAGTGCTACCTGCCCCCAGTGCCATCCACCCCAGTGCTACCTGCCCCCAGTGCTACCTGCCCCCAGTGCCACCTGTTGTCAGTGCCACCTGTCATCAGTGCCACCTGTCGTCAGTGCCATCTGTCATCAGTGCCACGTATAAGTGCCATCTGTCATCAGTGCCACGTGTCATCAGTGCCACATAGTACCATCTGTCATCAGTGCCACGTATTAGTGCCATCTGTCATCAGTGCCACGTATCAGTGTCATTTGTCATCAGTGCCACCTGTCAGTGTCACGTGCCATCTGTTGTCAGTGTCACGTGTCATCAATGCCACTTATCAGTGCCATCTGTCATCAGTGTCACGCGTCATCGGTGCCATGTATTAGTGCCATCTGTCATCGGTGGCACGTATTAGTGCCACGTATTAGTGCCATCTGTCATCAGTGCCACGTATTAGTGCCACGTGTCTTCAGTGCCACGTATTAGTGCCACGTGTCATCAGTGCCACGTATAAGTGCCACGTGTCATCCGTGCCACATATTAGTGCCATCTGTCATCAGTGCCACATATTAGTGCCGTCTGTCATCAGTGCCACCTGTCATCAGTGCCACTTATAAGTGTCATCATTGCCACGTATCAGTGCCATCTGTCATCAGTGTCACGTGTCATTGTCCTGGTGCTTCAGAAGTGTAATAAATAGTCAACAAGTTAGATGTGTAATTTATGTTCCTAGAACACATGATGGCGCTACCTGCATGTTGGGCCTCTCTATGTGGCCAGGCTGTGAAAAAGTCCCACACATGTGGTATTGTAATACTCAGGAGGAGTAGCAGAATTTTTTGGGGGGTGTCATTTGTGGTATACACATGCCACGTGAGAGAAATAACCTATTACAATGACAATTTTGTGGAGAAAAAAAAAGAAAAATCTTAATTTTGCAAAGAATTGTGGGAAAAAAATGACAACATCAAAAAGCTCACTATGCCTCTTACTAAATACCTTGGAATGTCTACTTTCCAAAAAGGGGTCATTTGGGGGGTATTTGTACTTTCCTGACTTGTTCGGGTCACAAGAAGCGAGATAGGCCACCAGTACATCAGATGTGATCAATTTTGTGCGATTCGCACCACAGCTTGTAGACTCTATAACTTTCACAAAGACCAAATAATATCCACTAATTTGGGTTATTTTTACCAAAGATATGTAGCAGTATAAATTGTGGCCAAAATTTATGAAGAAAAATTAATAATTTGCATAATTCTGTCACAGAAACAAAGAAATATGCGTTTTTTTTCAAAATTTTCGGTCTTTTTTCATTTATAGCACAAAAAATAAAAACCCCAGAGGTGATCAAATACCACCAAAAGAAAGCTCTATTTGTGGGGAAAAAAAGGGCAAAAAATTCATTTGGGTACAGTGTTGCATGTCTGAGTAATTGTCATTCAAAGTGTGAGTGCACCAAAAGCTGAAAATTGGTCGGGGCAGGAAGGGTGTTTAAGTGCCCAGTAAGCAAGTGGTTAACAAAATTTCCAATGTCCGATTACTCAAATTTGATTGCCACACGAAAATCGGCTGTTGCTGCAGCCCACTAATGGTGCAAAATAAGAGCACAAACTCTTAGATAAGATATTCAAAATAATAATATACAGCATAGCTCATGGTGGAAGAGAAAAAAGCAGCACAACATGCTAATCAAATGTGCAGCATGCTAATGTACTAACAAGGTACATGCTGATAGGAGAGCAGATTAATGGTCAGCCAGATTAATGTAATGGCTTCTTCTTTTACTGCAGCTGGGGGACAAGAACTATAAGTGTTAATTAACTGTATCAATCAAAAATAAGGTATTCTGCCCTTTCAGACATGGCTGTGCTGTGTAGCAGGTTGGTTTAAATATTTGGGCTGGATGGACAGAAATACAATTGCTTTGACAGGCAAAACAGATGGCATGTGTTAAAGTGATTTTAAAGGGTATTCTTTAAAATAATTAACATGTTATTCAGTGATTTTGCACAGAGCAGCCCCAATCCTCTTCTGGGGTCCTCCGCTCGCGCTCTGTGCTCCTCCTCTTCAGTGACTACCCTCATACCAAGCACTTGCTATGAGGGGAAACATGCGTGCTCGCCTCAAGCTGGGCTCTGTATGTCTATACTCAATGTGCAAAATAAAGGGGGATAATACTGCGCTGAACCAAAACAAATAAGGCATAGAAAAAAATACTTTCTATAGCAGCTAACACTCAAACAAATAAAGTCAAACAAATTTAAGAAAACTTATGTGTAGCGCTTAAACACTTAGGGTCATGAAAGACATATACCCAAAAAAATGATAAAGTCGAAACATGCAGTAGTGCACAGTATTCAATAAAAAGTCCAGTAAACAGTGGTAAAACTAATTTGTGAAAGTCTCTCTTTGAGGACTCAAATGTAGATAGAAATGTATCAATGATGTCTCAAAGACGATAACTGGGGAGGGATATGTTGCTTGGATCCCGGGGTACTAGAGACACACAATAAGGTACTCTTACCAATAATGGGGGACGCACATACCATATGGCAGTGAGTCAAATACGCATATGGTTCTCCCGTTGGATGTGGTAACAAAGTCCTGGTCCAAGAGGCCCACCGTGGGGATGTAGGCTCACGGCCAAGGATTATCTTCGGCTCATCGGGGGTCTTGAACGCCAACTCATCAACGATCACAGATGATGGAATATAGTGTAAAAAATAGGGGAAAAAAGCTCCATATGGTGCAGGTCAACCAATAATACTTTATTGGGATATATTCTCACAATGAAGGAGACATGAAAAAAGAATGATATAGTGGCATAAAAAACATAAAAAAAGCAATGTGGGAATCTCAAATAAGCAGCCCTACGTGTTTTGAGTTTGAGTCATAAGTGGTCTTCAACAGGGGCATAGCCCCTTGTTTTTTATGCCACTATATCATTATTGGACTATTGTTCTTTTTTCATGTCTTATTATTAATTTATTTGTTGCCTAGAGTTCAAACATAACTTCTGACAAGTTATAGCAGTTACAAACAAGCTGAAATATGAGCTTTGATTTCATGGGCTGAAGAGTATATCGTTGTATGTTTTTTGGCATTTAGTTAGGCTTCTCCATGCTCTAGCTGCTACAATGGTTTTTAGCCGTAATTGCCATAATGAAAGGCAGCTAGATTCCAACCTTCAGGTTAGATCTCAGTAAGATATCGCTGATATTTTTGGCAGCGTAGCACAATACAATGATGAACATTTGGCTGTAAATAGTTTCTTGTGTGATAAGATATGAATCAACAAATTATTCTTTTTTTTTTTTTTGATAATGAAAAAAATTTCAGCATGAATAAAACCTGGATGAGAGGGATGGTAACAGGTGATATAGCTGGCCAAGAAAAACAACAGCAATTGGGCTGTGCTTAAGCTGCATTTCCAGACAAAGGTCACCCAAGCAATAAACATTTTACATGTTGTACTGAAAGACTACTACTGGTTTATATTAAAGTGATACTATGCCCCCGCCCCCTTTCCCCCAAAAAATTATTTTAGTCAACCTTCAAAGTCCAACAAATACCTATTGATCGTGCCAGTGAAGTCCACAGTTGTGGAGTGAATGGAATCTAAGGTTCAGTAGCAGAGGAGGCATCCCTATCCAGCAAACCTATTACCATGCTCAGAATGAGAAGAACTGGTTCTCCCAAAACTGAGAGTTATGTTTTGCAAGCAGAAGGTTAGTTAAATGATGACATGCTTCTTTTATATACAACGTACTAGCATGCTGGTGCTAAGATCTTCTTGTTGAAACTACTGATTCAGGGTCCATAGTTCCACTCCTTCATCTGTAATAATTGTGTCACATTACTAGCAGAACAGTTACATTGGAATGTTCCAAGCCTTGCCACTGTGATTTTACTACACTAGTTGAAATATGTCAGACTTTCAGCAGATGTGGTAGTAATAATATATTTTGGTAGAGAAGGAATTCTAAAAATGAATGCCTTATCAAGATTACTCTACATCCTTCAGGCAGTACCAATACACATACCTCCAGCTTTTTTAAAAACGTATAAAAGTCTATGTTCCAGTTTCCTCTGCAGAGAACGGAGACCCAGGATTAATTGCGCACAGCTAACTCTACCCACACACCTTGGAGGGATAGGCCTCCCAGAACTCTTTAACTACTGCAAAGCTACCCACCTTTCCAGAATAATAGTCCACTCCTCCTACAAAGACTGGGTCCATTTAGAAGCATCTTTCACAACTCTTCCTCTTAGGTCTCTACCATGGACACTAGAACATCATTTCCCACCTGAGATATGCTCTTACCCATTAATAAGACCCACTATACAATGCTTCCACAAAGTATGTAAACAGACCTCTCTATCGTCTATCTCTGGTACACTAACCTATCCTAACAGACTTCCTCCACCATACAGATGAACTAAAGACATAACTATATACATCTGGTCATCGATCGGGGAGGGAAGGAAGAGACGGCCAAATACCCTACCCCACCCCTCCTTTTTTTTCTCTTTTCTCCCCCCGCATATTATCCCCCACTCACTTCCTATCACTTGTTCTTACCAAACTGTCTCCATAGACACTTGGCATACTCCACGTATAATCCTCTCATAATACCACACATAAATCTTACCTACTGCTGACCCTGCTCCAAGGCTAGATCTGTCCCATGCCCCATTAGTCTCCTCTATATCAATCCATCTCCTATGGGCAACTAACTCTGGCCTACTTCATCACAATTAAATTAAATTGACTCCTGTTTATATACTTGCTTTGCTTCACCAATTGCCATTCTACAATTTCTGTTCAATATACCTGTATGCTGTTCCTTTTTCTACTTAAATTAAAAAAAAAAAAAAAAAAAAAAAAAAGAAATATATATATATATATATATATATATATATATTTATTTATTTATTTATTTATTTTGTCTTAAGGCTTTAGGGCCATAGAAGACTAGTGTCCAAAATCACGGGAGCACCTATCTGTCCTTATGTTATCACATCTTCTCTTGGGGAATCTTACTCACCACCATTGAGGCAACATGATGGACAGACATCTCACTGCTTCAGTAAGAGAGGGAGTAGTGATAGACGGGCATTTCACTGCTGCAGCAAGAAAGGGAGCATTGATCTTAGAGCAGTTGACTGCTCTCTTATCAATCTTGTCCTTGGTGAGTTGCTGCCACTAACAAGGCTGCCATTGTTACTTCGGCCTCACTTAAGAAGTAGAATGAAGAGAGGGTGTGATGCTGGTGCCTCCAAAACACAACACGTGGTTCTCCAGAAAGAGAGATGTGACTGAAATTTCCAAATTACGGCTATGCAGGCAGCTTAATCAGTGGGCATCCTCTAATCCCAGATGCGTTCAATCTCATTGCCTGGCCGATACAGGACAACCTGAAAAGGAACAAGCCCCAAATACATTTTTCTTGGCACCTACATCTCAGCTCACCTCACTGGGTTCTGAGAGACAGATCTCTCTCTAGATGTTAATGTCCCCATCTTCTAGAAGGTACCATTCGGCTATTGTAAAGGCCAAATAAACTACAAAGCCACTTAGGTACTTTCTGTGGTCATAGCCATGGCAAGGGCCAAATCAACTACAAAGGCACCTAGACAGATGCCATTTGTGGACAAGGTAAGGGTCAGATCAACTACAATGTCACCTAGGCAGGTGTCCTTTATGGTCATTCAAAGAATTTTATGTTCAGAAAAAAGGGTGTAGTAGAACTACGCTTAGAAAATATATGTAGCTGTGGCACTTTACTAGATGTGCTGCCCCAATGGGGCATAAAATTTATATAGATTGTGTTCACATGCTGTCATCTAGTAACCTTTTGTGGTAATGCACTTGTTTTCTTATGTTCTTTTTCCCTTATTTGCGTTTATGCTGCCAATTTGCCTGATGTGGTTAGCCATGTGTCAGGCGCCTGACCTTTGAGGGTTGATTCCTTCCACCTAATTTTGGGTCAATTGGATATATTGGATTTTTTCTTTTTTAAATTACAAACATATCATACTTACCTCCACTGTGCAGCTCGGTTTGCACAGAGTGGGCCCGAACCTCGTCTTCTGGGGTCCCCCGGCGGCTCTTCACGGCTCCTCCCCACATCTGATAACCTCCTAGGAGAAGCGCTCTCCTGAGGGGGTTACCTTGCGGGCGCACTCCCGATTCCAGCATTTGGCGTCCATTGCCGCTGAATGTATGACTCGGCCCCGCCCCCAGCACTAGCATCATTGGATTTGATTGACAGCAGCGGGAGCCAATGGCTGCGCTGCTATCAATCTATTCAATAAAGAGCCGAGAATCCCATGCAGAGAGACAGTGCATCATTGCTGGGTCAAGTTCCAGGGCTCAGGTGAGTAAAGGGGGGGGGGGGGCTGGGGGGCCAGTCAGTGCCTGGTGTTTTTTCACCTTAATGCAAAGGATGCATTAAGGTGAAAAAGACAAAGGTTGACAACCCCTTTAATCACCATAGATATTTCACATAATTTGAAATGGTTTATATTATAATTTTGTGTTACTGAGAGTAGTATCTCTGAACCAGTAGTTGATATTCATTTTTTGCTTTATATATGTTCTTTATCCTTCAGTGCTGAACTATTGTTTATTTATATTTTATGTCTAGTTGAGCTTTCTATCAAGTGCAAAAGACCAACACAGTTACAGAGCTCCATTATTAAAGATAGCCTTGCTTCTTAGTGAAGGGAAGAAGTTTGATACTACACAAGCAACCCTGGTAACAGCCATTATTCAAGAAAAGGCAACACAGAGCTGAGGACAGGGCAGAGACACGCATGGATTCCAATGTTTTTTTTTTTTTTTTAGAAGCACGTGATTAGAGCCAGAGGCTCTAATTGGCTTAAAAAAGTATAGGCTTGGGGCGCAAAGCAATTCGCCCGGGACCCACCCATTTGTGTGACAATAGCAAATTATTATTCGCTATTGTCTTCTTGATTCTCCTTCTGGCCAATCAGGAAGTGGATCCTGGGACCCGTCACCTGATTGGCAAAGAGGAGATGGGATCATATTGGCCGCCGAGGAGGAGGAGGGAGGAAATGCAAGGGAAGCCACCGAAGCCAAAGAGGAGAAGACACAGGGTGAACCCATAGGAAGTGCTGCCTGCGACCTAGATGGGGTAAGTGTGGGGCTGGTGACCGACCAGGGGGTGCCTATGACCTGACTGACCGGGATGGATTGTTTGCTGCCCCAATCAAAAAAATATACCACCACTGCATACCACCTTGCTTCTCTGCAACTGCCTCTAAGTCTGTGAGTCAAGGAACAGTGATGTCACTTCCCTGGCCATGTGACAGTGCTCAGGGTTAGCGAATGGGTGCTAGGCCTAGGCAACTGTACATGGGAGCAGGTCAGATGCTCCTCTATACCTAGAAGTGCTGGGTATTCTGTCCATATACAGGGAATTATCTTTCCAGGGAGACTGTCAGCTTTCCCTGAATGGAATAGGTGACAGAGTCTCTTTAAAGTGGTTGTAAACCCTTACATATACCCAGTGAAGTGATTTGCCTCAGGTGATACACAGAGATGAAACAAATCCTCCTATAAGTTGTACCTGTCTGACTTATAAAGCTTGTCTGAGAGTTGATAAAAAAAGGGGGGGGGAGCTGAAATGCCACTCTGCAGAGCTCAGTGAGGAGAGGAGACACACCCCCTTCATACAGCACACAGGAAGAGAGTTGAGCCAGTCAATCAGCTGGAGCTCTCTCCCCATTTTTCTTTTGGTGTCAGGAAAACTTGTCAAAAGTGATTCATGCTGATAGCAGAGGAACGAAGCAGCAGACAGAAATGACACTTAGGGGCTGGTTTGCGATCAGTAGAGGCGGACGGCGAGGAGCAACACACATTTTTATATTTACGAAACGGTGTGCCGGGAACAGAGCGCGAATCCCTCATTTACTATAGCAATTTTGGCACATGGGAGAATGCAATCTGTGCACCACTATGGACATGACGCACTCCATCATCAATTTAATATTAACAGAAGATGGAGGTGCCGACATTATGGGGTGATGTGAGGAAGTATAGTAACAACTGGCCAAGTAACAAATATGCCCAAAATAGAATAAGAAACTAACTTTTTCATAGAAAGCCTGTTGTGTCTGCAAATAAGTTTAGAACTGCATGAGATCAATGTAAGCAGTGCGCATGCACAAGCGGCTCTTGCGCTCTTTAAAATGCGTTTGTTCACTGAGTGGCCAAAATCTTAGTAAATGTCAAGCAACGCAAATGCAATTGCGTAGGTTGAACAGGCGCACCTCTAAACTTTTTTTTTTTTTTTACGCTGTTTCAGCTTTATGTATTTTTTTAAGGAGATTTGCACACAGGTTATGTTAGCATGTTACGTTGCCAACAGGTGACATGCACCTAAAAAAGACTCTAGCTCTTCTAGCTCCTCCTAAAAGGGCATTTAACCTTCCCCCTCTAATGCATATGATTTTCTTGGGCTAGCTTTTGCTTTTAAAGGGGAACTCCACACTCCATTCTACAATGCTTTTTTCTCCCCCTTCTAACCCCTTAGATTTCCATGGACTAACTTTTGCTTTTAAAGGGGAACGCCACACTCCAATCCATTATCAAAAGGTTGTGAGCTACCT
Source organism: Lithobates pipiens (assembly GCF_037356315.1). Taxonomy (NCBI): domain Eukaryota; kingdom Metazoa; phylum Chordata; class Amphibia; order Anura; family Ranidae; genus Lithobates; species Lithobates pipiens. The sequence continues at coordinate 552,850,664 of NW_027507758.1, read as the reverse complement.
TCACCAATCCAAACTACATCCTTTTTCAGAGCATACAACAGGGCCAGCTAGGAAAGGGGTGAGAAGAGTGATTGCTCAACCCCCTCCTGAACCATACAAGGCCACATGCACTCAATATAGCTGGCTGCCTTTGGGGCATGTTGGGCTCAGCCCAATACCGACCACAAAGCACCTTGTACCCACTAGTTTAAAGGGGCTTTCCACATTCCGTAAAGCCCCCTGTCTGCAGACCCCCACAACCCCAACCTAGGGTGGTGTGGAAGAGGCCCCTGTCCCCCTGAAAATGGGAACACCCAAGCATCCACCCCCTTTCATGGGTGTTTGGCTAGGGGTTTGTTAGTGTGTGGGAGGGGCACAATATTTTTTTCGTTTGGGGTGGTATTTTTCACATGGGTTCTCATTTTAAGCCTTAACAAATGGCCTTGTATGTATTGAGGGGAGGCAGGCTATTTTTTGTTTTGTGTTAAAATCCTGCAGCTGCAATGTAGATTTGTAACTTTTCTCTAAAGCTGTACATCTTTGATACAGCATTTTGGATACATGCTACAGATGTACCACTTTACAGGCAGAGTAAGCCCCCCGACCCATTGACCCCCCTCCCCCTGCCAAGTTACTATCTTTTAAGCAATTTTGCATTTTTAAAGGCACTTCTCCTTGTTTAGTTTTTGGGGTTATCCAAATTCGTGACATTGATATATGTCCCTTAGGGTGGGACCTGGGCCCCATACCCATTTTAAGGCCAATAACTAGAAGATAAGCCAGCCACGTGGGGACAAGCAAAATGAACAAGTCAGTTCCCATAGACTGCAATGATATTTGTTGTCTAACTTTGGCCTATGTTATGCCGCATACACACGAGCGGACTGTATGGCGTACTTAGTCTGGCGTACTTTCCGCCAGACTGTCCGTGGGACTTTCCGAACGGGCTACTTGTCCACACACGGCACTTTTTCAGCGGACTAATACGGCGTACTAAGTCCGCCGTACTATCCGCCCTACTTTTGAAATGAACGGACTCGCCCACACACGCGGAGGAAAGTCCGCTCATTTCGAGCGCGTCTCCAGGTAGGCGGGGCCCGCGAAGGAGACGTCGCTGGCCCCGCCGCCTGGTATGGACTTAATGGGGAACCCCAACGCCGAAAAAAATCGGCGTGGGGGTCCCCCCCAAGTCCACAGCAGACCCTTGTCCGAGCACGCTACCCGGCCGGCCAGGAAAGGGGGGCGAGCGAGCGCCCCCCCCCTCCTGAGCCGTACCAGGCCGCGTGCCCTCAACATGGGGGGGTGCCTTGGGGAAGGGGGGGGCCGCGCGCCCCCCCCCACCCCAAAGCACCTTGTCCCCATGTTGATGAGGACAAGGGCCTCTTCCCGACAACCCTGGCCGTTGGTTGTCGGGGTCTGCGGGCAGGGGGCTTATCGGAATCCGGGAGCCCCCTTTAATAAGGGGGCCCCCGGACACCGGCCCCCCACCCTATGTGAATGAGTATGGGGTACAATGTACCCCTACCCATTCACCTGTAAAAAAAAGTACAAAAAAAACCACAACACACGAGATAAAATACTTTATTGCACAGCTCCGGGGGTCTTCCGTCTTCGGGGGTCTTCTCGCCGGACTCCTCCGCTATCTTCTTGTAGCTCTTTTGCTAGCGGAGGAGTCCGGCTTTCTTCCTCGCCGCAGGCCTCTTCTCCCGACTTCGAGGGTCTTCTCGCCGGACTCCTCCGCTATCTTCTTGTAGCTCTTTTGCTAGCGGAGGAGTCCGGCTTTCTTCCTCGCCGCAGGCCTCTTCTCCCGACTTCGGGGGTCTTGTCCCCCTCTTCGGTTCTTCTGCCAGACCACCGCGCCTTCTTATAGCTCTTTTACAGGCGGTGGCCCGGTCTTCTGTCGCCGCCGCCGCCTTCCGTTCTTCTTCTTCTTCTCCTTCTTCTCCAGGAGATGTTGACTCGACGTTCTCTCCGGCCACAATGCCAGGGACGAGCTGCGCGGCCACTTATATAGGGACAAGGGGCGGTGTCACATGGCTTTATGTCACATGGGTTGGTCACATGGGTTGATGTCACATGGGGACTGTGACATCGTAAGGGGGCGGGGTCACCATGTGACACCAACCCATGTGACACCGCCCCTTGTCCCTATATAAGTGGCCGCGCAGTGCGTCCCTGGCATTGTGGCCGGAGAGAGCGTCGAGTCAACATCTCCTGGAGAAGAAGAAGAAGAAGAAGAAGAAGAACGGAAGGCGGCGGCGGTGGCGGCGGCAGAAGAACCGAAGAGGGGGACAAGACCCCCGAAGTCGGGAGAAGAGGCCTGCGGCGAGGAAGAAAGCAGGACTCCTCCGCTAGCAAAAGAGCTACAAGAAGATAGCGGAGGAGTCCGGCGAGAAGACCCCCGAAGACGGAAGACCCCCGGAGCTGTGCAATAAAGTATTTTATCTCGTGTGTTGTGGTTTTTTTTGTACTTTTTTTTTACAGGTGAATGGGTAGGGGTACATTGTACCCCATACTCATTCACATAGGGTGGGGGGCCGGTATCCGGGGGCCCCCTTATTAAAGGGGGCTCCCGGATTCCGATAAGCCCCCCGCCCGCAGACCCCGACAACCAACGGCCAGGGTTGTCGGGAAGAGGCCCTTGTCCTCATCAACATGGGGACAAGGTGCTTTGGGGTGGGGGGGCTGCGCGGCCCCCCCTTCCTCAATGCACCCGCCCATGTTGAGGGCACGCGGCCTGGTACGGCTCCTGGCGGGCCGGGTAGCGTGCTCGGACAGGGGTCTGTTGTCGACTTGGGGGGGACCCCCACGCCGATTTTTTTCGGCGTTGGGGTTCCCCTTTAAGTCCATACCAGGCGGCGTCTCCTTCGCGGACCCCGCCTACCTGGAGACCCGCTCGAAATGAGCGGACTTTTCTCTGAGCGGGAAAAGTCCGCTCATTTCAAAAGTACGGCGGACTGGCATACACACGGCCGGATTGTCCGCCGAAATGCGAGTACGACGGACAGAATGTCGAAAAATCTGAAATTCTTAGTACGCTGGACTGCACGCTGAAAAAGTCCGCTGAAGCCCACACACGAGCGGACTGTCCGCTGAAATGTGTTTCGACGGACTAAGTACGCCATACAGTCCGCCCGTGTGTACGCGGCATTAGGCTCTTTGTTTACCCCCCCCCCCGAACTGGGGGTGTTTGTCCCATCTGTAATATTGTAGCATGCTGGATTATGTGCTTTTTCTGGACAGGGGGTGGCTTATTTTGTACTAGCTGTATTTGGGTGGGTCTGGGCAGGCTAAGGGACTTTGATTTTTGTCTGTTCCTTTTGGTGTGTGAAATGCATTTGGGTTGGTCTGGGCATGATCAGGAACTTTTCTTTTTTCTTCTTTTTGTGTGTGAACAGCACTTGGATGTATCTGGGCATGCTCAGAGAGTGTGTTTTGGGTTAGTAATTTAAGGACATCCTTAACAGGTGTGTGTTAGAGTGCAATATACCTAATGGGGAAATTATTTAGATTGACCTGTGTGTCTCCAAGGAAAGACATTGGTAGGGTTTTACCCTCACTTCCTGTTTGTCTATGTGACAGGAAGTGAATAAATTTGAAGGCGAGAGCGGCAAAATTTGGGAGGTGTCTTTACTCTATCAGGGGTGCCGACATCTCCAAAAACTGGCAAGACTTCTAATCCATCTGCACTCTATCCCCAAGCAAAAATAAGAAAGGATTTCATTTAGTTTAACTTAGCAAATACACATTCCTAAGTTCAATTGTGATGCATGTCAATGGCCCATTTAGACCTTGTTTCATATAAAACACCAGTTGCCTTTCACTAGAAACATTTGTTAGTCCAGTCCTGGAAATCTGCTTTACTATTAATTTCCCTAAATATTGGGTTCCTGCAACTAGATGTGCCAAATGCATCTAGATGAGTGACTGTGGTGTATACACAACTGCTGTGTGTGGTTCCTGGAGGCGGTGGCCAGCACACAGGAATGACATCACACCCCTACAGGAAGTTGCTTGAACTGCTGTTAATTTGTTCCTACCACCATGCCCTGCTCACTGTTCTCTGAGGAAGAGATGATCTTTATTTGCAAATTAAGAACATTTTTCTTTTTCTAGAACATGCAAACTACAGGCACATGGTGTTGTGGGTGACATTTGAACCAGTGACCCTTTTTGCTGCTACTTGAATGTGCTAACCACTACACCACTGTGCAGCCCAAATATATATCTATAGATGTAGGTGTTCACGATGCTTGCTTCTGTAGCACTAACCCCCAAAGGAGCTGCTAGTTATTTTTGGGCTTACTGCTACCTTTCGTTCTCCTTGTGACACGTCTAGGGGATGTCCCGTGGTAGATGGCCCAGTAACTTGAGACTGACAATAGATCCAGTTGAATGGATTTTATTTGCACGTGTCAACCATTGAACAGTCTTTTAACTTGGGATCAGAGGGTTGGAAAGGAAAGTTCAGGTACTCTCAATGTCAAAGTCTATAAAATTTAAGGAACTTACTTACTTTGACTGCATCTGGAGAATAGCCATTTGCAGCTGGATGAACACTCAGGTTGGACAGTCCCTCTCTCACAAGGCCTAGCAGCCAACAAGGTGCTTTCTCAGGAACAAAGTCTTTATCACCGACATTGTTGCAGAACGGAAACTAAGCTGTAGAACACTTGTAGGATACCTGGATCTTTCAGCCTACTTGGCGATATCCCCAAAACCGGATTCTCTCAGTTACTTCAGCCCTTCCAGGCTCTTGTTAAGAAAACCAACCTCACGCATGGTGTTCTTCTAAAGAGTCCTCCCCTGGAATGCTTGAAGTACACTGGGTCTCTCTCCCGGACTGGAGACAGCACCCATCCCCCTTGAAATCCTTCCTTAGTTCCCTTGCCTTGGGCTAGCCAGCCCTGAGGCATCAAAGTCAGGTGGAACCGCACCCCAGGTCATAGCCTTCCCGGGGGCTGGTCAGGAGGACCAGGACCATATACTCAGCACAGCATACTGGACCGGAACCCAGAACCACGTGATGTCCGTGTCTTAAATACCCTCTTCCAGAGGGCACAGCGGGAGGGCCACTCCCACTGACCTGACTGCGAGAGGGAATAATTCAAGCGCCTAACCAGACCATAGTTCCACGCCTGCCACCAGAGACAGTGCCCCCTGTGGCCAGGCTGAACATCTCACAGTCCAGTCAGACTGACACTGAAGCCAAATTTAGTCAAATAGGCCCAAACCAAACTGTAGTTTGGGTAAAGCTTTAACTTTGTAAAACAGCGCGTGTCACTTCTTTTTGCCATACTCTCAAAGCAGTGACACAGATCTAGTATAAGCAGTGGTCTTTCTCTCCCAATGGATGTATATGTATTGTGGAGGAAGAAGAAAGTGGAGGATTCTGGATAGTGTATTAGATCTGCGTCACTGCTTTTGAGAGTATGCCACCAAGAAGCAAGCATTGTGAACACCATTGATCTTCATGATTACATACACATGCGGTTGCCTCATAACCCTAAGGCTGCTTTCACACTGGGGCGGTATTCAGGCGTTACATCGCTAAAAATAGCGCCTGTGTAACGCCTGAAAAAAACCGGCCCCTTTAACTCAAGTGTGAAAGCCGGAGGGCTTTCACACTGGAGCGATGCGCTGGCAGGACGGTGAAAAAAGTCCTGCTAGCCGCATCTTTGCAGCGGTGAAGGAGCGGTGTATTCACCGCTCCTAAACCGCTCCTACCCATTGAAATCAATGGGACACCGCGGCAATACCGCCGGCAAAGCGCCGCTGCAGCGGCGCTTTGCGGGCGGGTTTAACCCCTTTTCGGCCGCTAGCGGGGGTTAAAACCACCCTGCTAGCGCCCGTACACCGCTGCTAAAACGACGGTAAAGCGCCGCTAAAAATAGCGGCACTTTACCGCCGACGCCGCTCCCGCTGCAGTGTGAAAGCAGCCTTAGGTAAGAGGCCATCTTCACTGAAGTATTTTGCACATAAGAGAAGAAATCATTTTTTGCACTTTGCACATTGCGTTTGTTGCACGGAAAAGGAGAAATCACTTTTGCACTTTGCATATTACATATATTTGCACAACTTTCTGCACTTTAAGGACAAGTTGCTTTTATAATTACATTCAGTTGGCGTGTACACATCACTGTATTTTTGCATTCACTTATAATACTGCAGTCATTTATTTATTTGGGAATTTTTTTCACATGTACCTTTAGCATTTACTGTATACTTCATTGTTTTGGATATTTTTAACACATATTGCTTAGGTAGTTCTAGTTTGACTTTAGCTTTATCTTTTAACAGCACAGCACCATCTATTTAATTTATTTCATGTGTGCGGTATGGACTGACCCTTTTCAGTACTCGCAGCAGCTAAACTATCATCTTCATAATAGCGCGGGAATATACAGTATATACAATTTATATATGATTACGAGGTTTGAGAAACCATGCAGCTTAGCCAAGACTCCAAAAAGTCATTGCCATGACATGCAGTTCTCTCTCCATGCACCTGCCCTCCCATGAGTCTTCCATGTTCTGTATGATGCTCCGGGTCAACTAGCATAAAATGTGCGTGGGAAGAAGGAGCCAGAGGCATGGCAAATAAATTAGTTGTCACAGCCAAGCCCCTGTGACATTTCCCGTCAATCTTTTGGGAAATGAGGCAAAACTAGTGCTATTCGGTCAGCGTGTGTTATGCCTCATTAACACTGATATTACTAAACCTTTATATGTGGTTAGTTATATGCATTGTGGGAGTGCGAGGCCCTGCCATGGTATAAGTTTAGTAAATTGGTATAGAGATGTCACAGGATGCTCAAAGGTTCCGTTTGAGAAGCTCCAACATGTGAATTGTAAGCAAAAAAAGCTGTTTAAAGTTTTTTTCTGGGTTGGTAAACCCGGATTGGGGCCTGGAGTTTGAAGGTTCGGAAGTGTCTTGGGTGGGAAGGAGTCTTTTGGCATTCACAGAATTTAAAGGACATTTCTAAATACATAGAATGAGTTTTTGGTCTTCTGCACATGGACAGTTTAGAGCCTCTGGTGAAAATATTGGGCTTATTTCCATGTCTGGAAGAGACAGTTGCAGCATACAGCCAACTTTAGTAATGAATGGCTGAAGGAGGGTATACACAATGAATAAACTCATTCACAGGTGGGCAAGGCTCATCAGAGACTGTACTTCTGAGAAAGATATGGAGGGCAGGCTTTTCAGAGTGGGTACTTTTTAGCATTTATAAAGCTGCCATTGAAAGTGTGCTGCTGATAAAGTATCACATTTGTTTGTGGCACCTGTGGCCATCAATGCAGCCTACCTGTGGCCATCAATGCAGCCTACCTGTGGCTATCAATGCAGCCTACCTGTGTGCATCAATGCAACCTCACCTGTGCAGGGGAAGAGAGAAGAGGAAGAGGATTGCCGGGCATATCATTAGAGGTCAGAGGAACATCGCTGATGCCCCAAAAAAATGTGATAAGGCGGGGCAGGCATGGTTGCCATCATCCTCCATGATGAGATGAATACCTGGGGAGACACTTTGGTAATGGTTTCTAGTTGATTTAAGCTGTAGTTCATGTAATAATAAGGTTTTGGTGAATGGGCTGGCATTGTATTGTAGGTGCACTTAAAGCGGTAGTAAACCCGCTGACTTTTTTTTTTCTACACCTGTAAGGCAAAAGGCATAATGAGCTAGTATGCAGCGCATACTAGCTTATTATAAAATACTTACCTTAGAACGAGATGTCGGTATCTCACCCGGTCCACACCGAGGGAGCTGACATTTTGCTTCGGCATGTCTTTCCGGTTTTGTGGCCCTGGTACTGTCAGTGGCTGTAGCCACGATGTCGACATTCACGCGGGAGACTTCTTTCCAGCAAGGTCCGGCCTTTGCCGGACTTTCAGCTGAGAATCCCTAGAGCACATGCGCCGCAGAAGTCAGCGGCTCATTGCAAGGGGAATCTCTCCTAACTGTACAGGTTTAGGAGATATTCTTTTTACCTACAGGTAAGCCTTATTATAAGCTTAGCTGTAGGTAAAAGTTAATTATCCCTTTTTAAGGGACTCTTGGGATTAAGGAACAGAGCTGAAGGGGGGGTGGGTCCTGGGGTGTTTTTTTATTTCCGTCAGTATAAATAGTTGACCTCTGTTATTTAGCCAGAGATGTAATCACCTTTGAATGGTGGTAATGTAATAATTTACTATTTGTGTTGGCCATGTTAGGTGGCTTGGTTGTGCCAACCCTACTGAGTTTTATGCACTGTAACAAAAACGTCAATAAAAAAAAAAAAAATTATTCAAACAGTCATTGACGTCTGTAAAACCAGCGTGTCGGATAAATGCCATTCAATTTGCACCACCGTCAGTGAATTCTGATGTCAGGTAAGTTTCCCCACCATCAGAACACAATAGTTCAGCAGGAGTGATTCCCCGTCCACCTATATGTATGGATGGGGGAACCAGGTCAGTTTTTCCGTTCAACCCTCTGGTTGAACGAAAAAAGCTGAATCATCCAGGGGCTGCATCAAAGCTATAAATCTACTCACAGAATGGAGAGATGTGGAGAAGATATGTGATCAGCAACAGAATGATCCCAATGCTGTGCATCTGACTTCAGCTCTTCTGCTGAAGTCAGCAATAGTAGTCTCCATAATTTTTTATGTCCCATTTACAGCCATAACCATGCAATTTTTTTTTAAGTGCAAAACAAAGTGTTTATAGCACTAAAGAAATAAACAGAAGAGAAGTGCAATTACACCTACATCAAAAACAAGACTTGATATGAGCCAATAAACAAATGTGTAGGAAATACAAAGGATATTCTGTAAAAATAAACCTTTAGAGCAGGGATATGCAATTAGCGGAGCTCCAGCTGTTGCAAAACTACAAGTCCCATCATGCCTCTGCCTCTTGTGGCTGTCAGAGTCCATGCCTCATGGGACTTGTAGTTCTGCAACACCTGGAGGTCCGCTAATTGCATATGCCTGCTTTAGAGCCTTATCCAGGAACGTGAGCCATGGGAATATGTAAAAAAAATGTCTCTTAAATAAATATTACATGTAAACCAATAATTCAAAAGTGCAAAAAAAATCATAAGTGAATTAATTTAATGAATAAACCAATCATTCATAAACAAATACTCTAAAAATTAAAATGAAGTCTGAATAAAGTCCATCCAGGTTTTGTTTTAGCCTGTAACCTGTATCAATATCTTTTGGCATTATCTGTTTAGGGTCATATATCAGTCCTTTTTTTGATGTAAGTCTATGTCTGCTTTTTTTTCCGTAAATTTTTTCATTATAATACCAAGACTCCATTGGATTAGGAAGCAGCATTTAAAACTGCTATTTCAATGCAATCATTGGTTAGGGGATGGTGCCTGGGAATATTTGTTTGGTAACTCTTTAGGAAGCAAATATACTGTAACTGCACATTGTGATACAAAATATATAACTATTAGGTTATAATGTGTGATATACATGTTGGGAGAGTCTACATTTTGCAGTGGTTGATGAAGGCTGAGGCTACAAAGCTGGGAACCTGCTAAAAAACCTGTTTGATCACACGGCAGAACTTTCCTCTAAAAATAAAATGACTCAAAGATAGTGGTCTTGGCAGAGGACACTTTGTACATCTCTTGTGCCAAAAAAACTCTCTTCTTTTTCTTAGTAATTATTTTCTGGTGTACACTGCCTCCATTGTATGCACAGTGCAGTGCACACCCCCTGGTCCAATACTGGCATTTGTCAGATGTGGGCCAGGTTCCAGGAGTGATGTAACTTCAGTGCACATGTTTAGGAGTTACATCATGAGTGGCCATTCAACGGCCAAAGAGGAGGGATGCTGAACCTGGAAGAAGATGGCAGCAGTGGACGGAGTGGTGAAGAATAGGTGTCAAATTGACATTAAACTCTGGTTTAAAATTCCAATCAAGTGTGTGTTCTTAGCTCAAAAATTCCATTCTGTTACTCTCAGCCTCCTCCAAATCTCTTTTTGTTGCTGCTGTGAGCCAACTTTTTGTTAGTCTATGGTCTCACTGTGGGAGTTTGAAATCCCGCAGGAATGCAGCCCAAGCACCCAACTATCTCATGCCGCGTACACACGATCAAACAATCCGTCGGAAAAGTCCGGCGGACTCGAGTCCGTCGTACAATCCCCCCATGTGTGGGCTCCGGCGGACTTTTTTTACCCAAAAGTCCGGCGGACTTAGAAAGTAGTTTTGCATCAAAATTTGTCCGCCGGACTCGCAGTCCGGCAGACAATATGGCCGTGTGTGTGCTAGTCCGCCATACTTTTGAAATGAACGGACTTTTCCTGCACGGAGAAAAGTCCATTCATATTGAGCACGGCTCCAGGTAGCCGGGACTAGCGAAGGAAGTCAATGTCGCCACCTTCGGTGGCGAGATTGACAAGTCGCTGGCCCCGTCACCTGGTATAGACTTAAAGGGGAAGCCCTATGCTGACAAAACGGCGTGGGGTCCCCCCCAGGTCCATATCAGACTCTTATCTGAGGACGCAACCCGGCTGGTCAGGAAAGGGGGTGGGGATGAGCGAGCGCCCCCTCCTCCTGAGCCGTACCAGGCCACGTGCCCTCAACATTGGGGGGGTGCTTTGGGGAACCCCAAAGCACCTTGTCCCCATGTTGATGAGAACAAGGGCCTCTTCCCGACAACCCTATCCATTGGTTGTCAGGGTCTGCGGGTGGGGGGCTTATCGGAATCCGGGAGCCCCCTTTAATAAGGGGGCCCCCAGATACCAGACCCCCACCCTATGTGAATGAGTATGGGATACAATGTACCCCTACCCATTCACCTGTGAAAAAAATGTAAATAAAACACAACACACAAGGGTTAAAAATAGTTTATTGCACAGCTCCGGGGGTCTTCTTCCATCTTGGGGGGTCTTCTTGCCGGACTCCTCCGCTATCTTCTGCTAGCTCTTTTACTAGCGGAGGAGCCCAGCTTTCTTCTTCGCCGCCGCCCAGGGTCTTCTTAAGACTTCGGAGGTCTTGTCCCCCTCTTCGGTTCTTCTTGCCGGGCCTCCGCTCCTTCTTCCAGCTCTTTTACTGGCGGTGGCCTGGTCTTCTGTCGCCGCTGTCGCTGCTGTCTTTGCCGCCTTCTGTTCTTCTGTTCTTCTCTTCTTGAGATGTTGCCTCGTCGCTGTCTCTGGCCGCAATGACAGGGACGTGGCGCGCGGCGACTTATATAGGGACATCGCCGGGTGATGTCCCTGCCCATTATGATGTCACAGTCCGAGCATCCTCCGTGTGTGGGGGCAAGTCCGTTCATTTCAAAAGTACGGCGGATAGTCTGGCGGACTTTGTCCACTGGACCTAGTCCGCCAGAAAAGTCCTGTGTGTGGGCAGGTCCTCTCGTTCGGACAGTCCGGCGGACTTTACAGCAACTTTCATTAGAGAGGACCTTTTCATGGAATGTCCACATTTTTTCAGCCCTGGTACTGAATACAGCCAAGTTATAAAATCTCCTTGAACAGAAACATGGCACAGGCTGCCTACAGCCAGTCTGAGCGGCACACTTCCAGCACAAGCAAAAACGTTTTCCTCTGGCTGGAACTTGTGAGTTATATTTAAAATTTAAATGAAAAAAATCCAAGTCATGACTCTACTGTAATAACTGTAACAAAGAAGCCAGTGAATGTGGCCAGGTTGCCCTCCAGTATGTAAGGGGGCTTGCGAGTGGATGTGTAAGGGCACCAAGCATACAAGTCTGTGCCCCATGATGTGAAGACAAATCCAGTTGGCCGCACTACCTTAACATCACCTTTATTAAATCATAATCTACATAGAAAGTACAAAATATTAGGGAAAATAGCACACCAGCTAATGCATTTCACACAAACTTCAGTGCTTCATCATAGCTGACCCACTTCTTCCTACCAGAACAACAACTCCCCTGCTTGAGGGCTTTACCTCTCGCCAACTTGTGACCATCTCCATACCAGAGGTTTTCCCCTGACATTCCCAGCCATTATCCTTTGTATCCCAAGGAAGGAATGTCCATGCAAAAAGAAATAGCTGCTGTACTTTTACACTGGGCACTTTTAACCTTTTCCTGCCCAGGCCAATTTTCAACTTTCACCGCTGTCACACGTTGAATGAAAAATTGCGCGGTCATGCAACACTGTACCCAAATGAAAATGTTGTCATTTGTTTCACACAAATAGAGCTTTCTTTTGGTGGCATTTAATCACTGCTCATTTTTTTTTTTTTTGCTAAATAAATGAAAAAAGACAAAACATTTTGAAAAAATCCCCACATTTTGCTTTGTTTCTGTTATAAAATTTTGCAAGTAAATAATGTTTCTTCATAAGTTTAGGCCAAAATGTATTCTGCTACATTTCTTTGGTAAAAAATAACCTAAATCCGTTTATATTATTTAGTCTGTAGGAAAGTTATAGAGTCCGGGAAACTATGGTATATATATATATCTGAAAATCAATCAATCCTGATGTGCCGATGGCCTTTCTCATTTCTTGGGGCTGGAAAATGCCAAGACATTACAAATATCCCCCAAATGACCCTTTCTTGTAGACAGTCCAAGATATTTAGTAAGGGGCATGGCGAGTTTTTTGAAGTTGTAAATTTTTGGAGAAAATGAAGAAATGAAAACAAAAATGTTTATTTCACTTTTTTTTTTACATACTGTCACCAGTGCGGCACAGCGTCATCATATAACTGGTATGGCGGGGATGGGGGACAGCGATCACATTGTACCGGCAGCAGATCAGTACACTGATCTGTTATCCACTGTGTCCACCAAATGGTAGATCACGCTGCGGTGTGGCATGTGGGGCAGGCATGAGGTGTGTTCTGGGGAGAACGTCATATGGTGTCCACCCACAATTAAAGCGCGCCCTTTCTTGTCCTTATGTTGGTTAAATATTCATTCTTGTCTAATTTTGGATATACATAGACACCCCTTTTTTATTGGTCTTTCTATTTGGAATAGATTTTTGTGCCTTGAGCAGGTGATATACCTCATTGATTCCTAGTGAGTTTCCCCATATGTTTCTCCTTATGTATAGCCCTTAAAGTTTTGGATTTGGAGGCTGGATTTGTCTGATTATATGTATCATCTTTCAGTTAGTAGCCATTATTGACATCTACCCTTGGCTATATGGGAACACCTTGTGATACATTATATGGCAATCATATCCCCTTTGTGGCCAAATATTGGGGTACGTCTTTCTTCTGGGATACTTTTTTGTAGGTTATTTATCGGTGAGCAACCTGTAGAATAACATGTACTGCCTTACCTTTTATTTGATTATAGATCTTTACAATTTTTGATATACAATATGACCCGACAAGCCCTGGGTGCGCGGCCGGTGTTCTGCCGTATAGTGTCCGGCCATCATATAGCGTCCGCCCTGTACTGCGCATGCGCAGTACGGAGCAGACGAAGCTTCGGAAAATTTCCAAAGCTGAACGGTGCCTGCGCCGTGAGTGGAGGTGGTAGCCCCACCATCCAAGCGGACATAGGGTTGTGAGTATTAAAGGGCCCCTCGCGGGCAAGCTTCGCTCGCCACGCTTCGGGCTCGGCCTCCCTGCGCTCAGCTCTTTTTTATTCCTACTCTATGTCCACTTGGATAGTGGGGCTAGAACCTGGACTCACAGCGCAGGCGCCGTTCATCCTCGGCAATTTTCGGAATCTGTGTTGCTGTGTACTGCGCATGCGCAGTACACAGCGGACGCTATCCGATGGAGGATGTTATTAGACAAGACACCGGCTATTTTTTCAGCTATTAATGGTTTTAAGTGAGATGAAAACTCTTCCAGGTGCTGTGCAGAGGGGCTTCCCCTCTGCACACTGACTACAGAGGGCTGCTTGCTTGGCACCACCACCATTCTTATACCACCTTGCATTTAATTAGATTTCAGTATCTGTTATTACTCTGTATGTATGGATTCTGTAAAGTACTGCTGCTCTTGTCCTGTATGTTGGTTGTAATTATCAGTATGTGTTCTTATTTTGGATGTATGGACTCTGTAAATGAATGTTTTTTTTCCTGCATGTGCACAGGGAGAGCAGAACAATTCAGTCACCGGGTCTGGCTGTGTGGAGAAGTAGTGACCATCTTGTGATCTCCCTTACAGGCAGAAAATTGAAGAGATGGTGAACACAGGCTCTTTGTCTGATTCCCAATGTTGTTTACAATAACTTTTCACTTTATTTTACATTATGACTTCCTGGAGAAGTATGACTTTTATTAGATTTAATCTATTTTAAAGGACCAGTAAACATAAAAAAAATTAAAAAGATAAAAATAATAAAAACAGCAAAGTATATACAGTGTGTGTGTGTGTGTGTGTATATATATATATATATATATATATATATATATATATATATATATATATATATATATATATATATATGTGTGTGTGTGTGTGTACACTGTATTTATCAGCGTATAACACGCACCAAAATTTAGGAGGAACGTTTCAGGAAATAAACTTTTTTTCAAATAAACCACTTTGAAGCAAACTAATGGTCAGTACCAATCAATGCAGCCTGATTAGTGTCCATCTGCAGCCTCAATGCAGCCTGATGCCCATCTGCAGCCACAATGCAGCCTGATGCCCATCTGCAGCCACAATGCAGCCTCTGTGCTCATCTGCAACCTGATCTGTGCACATCCAATGCAGCCTGATGCCTATCTGCTGCCTCACCATTTCTCATGCAGTGCAGGAAATCAGGAGGGGGACAAGCGCCGTCGGAATCACCGAGCCATCATCTTCTGTTTACAGTACTCGGCTCTCACACACACACGTCCCACCTCTGCCACTGGACCAGCTCCTGTGATTGACAGAACACTGGTCCAATGCCAGTGGAGGAGGCGTACGTGTGTGTGTGAAAGCCAAGTACTGTAAACAGAAAATGACGGCTCGGTAATTCCGGAGGCGCTCGTGAACTAGACATGACGGCTCAGTTATTCCGTGGTGATCATGCCCCACCTTCTCCAAGGTATGCTATCGGCGTATAACACGCACCCCTGATTTACCCCCTATTTTCAGGGGGAAAAGGTGCGTCTGCTTCCCCGGGTATACTGAGAGCAGACAAGTACCTCCAGAGACAGGGAGCGGGCTTACATTCACCCCAGGGCTGAGTCCATGGCTGTAATGGGAAGTTAGAACAAATATGGGCACCAGTCACTTTAGGTAGTTTTCATCAAAGCTTTAATAAAGAACTTGAAAGAAGTAGTAGTAAAGAGGTTGAGGGAGAGTTGCATATACCTTTTTGTAGCAGATCGCTTACAGACTCTTCAGCATAAAAAGTACAATGTCTGGATAAGCCTCTCTCATAGGACTTAGCAACCAGCAGATACCTGGATAAGTCTCTCTCACAAACCTAGCAGCCAGGAATGTATTACCTTGGTTGAATTGTAGAACAGCGTCCGAGTACCAGAACCTTTAAACCAACCCGGCAGTACTGTGAGAGTAGGTAGATGTAGATGCGTTCTCCAAACAAGTCACCAGGCACTTCTGAGAGGCCAGCCTTCATCCTGGCTCTCTCCAGCAAGGGTCTTTCCCTGGATCTCCTCTGCTTGTTGGCTCGGCTTCTTCCAAACAGGCAAGACAGCCTAAGGACCACCCCAGACAGGATTTTGGGCCTACTTGCACAGCTTGCAGCAGCGTAGACTCAGGCCTAAAAGGCCCCCATCTGTCCAATAAATACCCCCTCCCAGAATGCACAGTGGCAGGAACCTCCTACCGGGCTGTTTCTGGAAAAAATAATATTCATTATAGTTTAACTTAGTTGTTATTCTCACACTGTCCTGTGGTACCAGTGACACCTACTGGCAACAGTGGGAAATGCACAACACAGTCAAATTTAGGACAGACTCAAATAAACTATGTGCAATCAATCTGAGCTGGTTACAGATCAGCCAAAAACTAAATTTACCTTATAGTCTCATTTCTGGGAACAGGGGGCTACACACACACACACACACACACACACACACACACACACATATATATATATATATATATATATATATATATATATATATATATATATATTGTGCACTTTTATACTTTTATATTTTTGTTTGAAATGGTGAGGGCGGGGGGGAGTAGTGTTTGGTTGTGTCTGAGAGTGTCATGTGACTAGTCTGTCAGACAAGCTGGCTGACCCTGCATGTGTTGTCATGCTGTGGTAAAGATGGCTGCAAAACGTATAAATTGCACCATAGGGGAACAGCGTTCTGCCATATGATTTTTGTAGGCAGAAGGTGTGCCGGCAGGGTAACGTCATATCTGCATCTGTGCTCAGTATAGGGATAAAGTTCTCTCTTGTAGAGTCGTTTTATAAGTGGGAGGTTATGGGACACTCAGCCTACTGTCCAGATTTAGCTTCATCTTATTTCCACCTTTTTTGGACCAATCAAAGAAGCTTTAAAGGGAAGAAGGAACATTTGTTTGCTGATGGCATTAAAAAGTGGGTACAATGCTGGGAAAAATGCATCTCGAAGGAAAGGTGACAATGTAGAAAAGTGATGTAATTTGTTTTTGAAATTCTTAATAAATAGACTTGAAAAAAAGTGCGGAAACTTTTTTAAGACCATATATATATATATATATATATATATATATATATATATATATATATATATATATACAGTGAGTAAATTAAGTGTTGACCATGTCACCATTTTTCTAGGTAAATCTATTTCTGAATGTGCTATTGACATGACATTTTCCCCACACGTCGGTAACAGCCCATGGAATCCATACATGCAAAGAAACCAAAACAAATACGTTCAGAAATGAAGTTATGTGTAATAAAGGGGAATGACAAAGGGAAAAAGTATTGAACACACTAACTGAAATGTATTTAATACTTTGTACAAAATAATTTGTTTGTAATGGCGACTTCAAGACGCCTCCTGTATGGAGAAACTAGTCATATGCGTTGCTCAGGTGTGATTTTGGTCCATTCTTCCACACAAACAGTCTTCAAATCTTGAAGTTTCCATGGGCCACTTCTATGAACTCTGATCTTTAGTTCTTTCCATAGGTTTTCTATTGGATTCAAGTCAGGTGATTGGCTGGGCCATTCTAGCAGCTTTATTTTCTTTATTTGAAACCAACTGAGAGTTTCCTTGGCTTTGTGTTTGCGATCATTGTCTTGCTGAAATGTCCATCCTCATTTCATCTTCATCATCCTGGTAGATGGCAGCAGAATTTTATGAAGAATGTCTTAGTACGTTTTTCTATTCAACCTTTCTTCAATGATATGAAGTTTGCCAGCGTGTATGCTGAAAAATATATGTATAATGGCATCCAAAGAGTTCAATTTTGGTCCCATCTGACCAGACAATATTCTCCCAGTATTTCACAGGCTTCTCTAAATGTTGTGCAGCAAACTTTAAACAAGCTTCAACATGATTTTTCTTCTATGCGTAGAGAGCATGCATACAGGCCATGGCGGTTGAGTGCATTACTTATTGTTCTCTTTGAAACAATTGTACCTGCTAATTCCAGGTATTTCTGAAGCTCTCCAAAAGTGGTCCTTGGCTTTTGGACAAAACTTCTAATAATTATTTTCACTCCTCTGTCAGAAATCTTGTGAGGAGCACCTGGTTATGGCCTGTTTATGGTGAAATTATGTTCTTTCCACTTTTGAATTATGGCTCTAACAGTGCTAACTGGAGCATTCAGAAGTTTAGAAATCCTTCTGTAACCAATGCCATCAGTATGTTTTGCAACAATAAGCTCTTTGCTATCATCCATCATGACATTTCAGCTGGTGTCTTGGCTTTCTATGCCTTTTTTCACCTCCCTTTCTTCATGCATTCAATACTTTTCCCCTGTGTCATTCCATTTTATTACACATAACTTTTGTTTTCTTGGTATGAATGGATTGCATGGGCTGTTACCGACATGTGGTGAAAATTTCACGTCAATAGCACCTTTAGAAATATATTTACCTAGAAAAATTGTGACGTGTTCAATGCTTATTTTACCCTCTGTGTATGTATGTATGTATGTGTGTGTGTTTGTGTGTATATATATATATATATATATATATATATATATATATATATATATATAGTATCTCACAAAAGTGGGTACACCACTCACATTTTTGTAAATATCAAATATCTTATTATATCTTTTCATGTGACAACACTGAAGAAATTACACTTTGCTACAATGTAAAGTAGTGAGTGTACAACTTGTATAACAGTGTAAGTTTGCTGTGCCCTCAAAATAACTCAGCTCACAGCTAATAATGTCTAAACCACTGGCAACAAAAGTGAGTACACCCCTAAGTGAAATTGCCCAAATTGGGCCCAAGTAGCCATTTTCCCTCCCCGGTGTCATGTGACTCGTTAGTGTTACAAGATTTCAGGTGTGAATGGGGAGCAGGTTTGTTAACCTCCCTGGTGGTACGATTATTTTGGATTTTAGGTGCTAAAAGCGGTACCATTATTTTGCAGGAAAATTTTGCGTTTTATATTGTAGTCCTGTAATTCTTAGGAATAACTCACTTAAATCTGTCCAAACCAGAGTCTAGCAGACATCCCGGGTATGATAAAGTTTGAAAAATGAAATCATAAATTATAATATAATAAATAACTATAAATAATTGTACCAAATAATAATTTAACATCAATAACAATTATTCAATAATGTAATCAAACCAAAAACACTGAAATTTGCTCAGTTGCAGAATTGTCACTGTCATTACTTTTCAGTATTTAATGACGGATCTCCCCACAAATCGCTATCGCTCAACTCTGCGAGTGATTTTAATTTATTATCGCTGTTTTCTAGCTGGTCTAAAACCATTTTTGATGTAAAATGACAGTTTGGTTGCTATGGACAATCTCCAGTTTCCAGGCATAAAGAACAGTTTTTATTATATAAAACTGCATGCAGAGCACTGGGCAGACCACTAGGGACAAAGGGGATGTGAAATATTTACATACAGCAATGTAATCTGTAAGATTACATTATACTGTATGTATACTGTGTGTTTCACTTTTTGAATTTGGCGCCAATCTCCGTCCCCGTGCGTCGCAACGCTCGCAGGGCACGGAGATCGGCTCCGTGATAGATCGAGCGAGGCACGGCTCGCTTGTACAGCGGGGAGACAACGCTGGATTCCGAGGGAGAAGGTAAGTAAACCTCCTCCTGGATCCAGCGATGCGGTCCCGAGTCTGGCTCGGGGTTACCGCTAATGGTACAAAAATTCCACCCCGAGCCAGACTCGGGAAGACCGTCAGGGGGGTTAAATTTGGTGTTATCGCTTTTACTCTCTCATACTGGTCACTGGAAGTTCAACAAGGTTGAGGGATCATCATCAGCATTCAAACATCATAAAGAATGCAACAAGAAATTTAAGGGTGCAATTAGGGTGGCTAAAATAAAACATGAAAGACACATATCGGAGGAAAGCAAAAGAAATCCCAAGAAATTCTTTAAGCATGTAAACAGTAAAAAAGGGAGGACAGACCATATTGGCCCCATAAAAAATGAGGAAGGACATCTGCTTACAAAGGATGGGGAGATGGCGAAAGTGTTAAGGTTTTTCTTCTCCTTAGTCTTCACGAGGGAATTGGGGGGCTTCAGTAACCAAAACTACAGTGTTTATTATTGTGACACATTACAGAAAGCACCCTCATGGCTAACAGAGGACAGAATTAGACTTGGGAAACTTAACATTAATAAATCACCAGGACCGGGTGGCTTGCACCTGAGGGTACTTAGGGAACTCAGTCAAGTAATTGCCAGACCATTGTTCCTAATTTTTGCTGACAGTCTAAAAGCATACCCCACTTTTATGTACACAATGGGGTTTATTTACTTAGGCTGGAAAGTGCAAAATCAGGCTCACTTCTGCATATAAACCAATGAGCTTCTAGGTTGTATTGCCAAAGTTTAATTGAACAAGCTGAGGTTAGAAGCGCCTTGGTTTCTGTGCAGAATTGAGCCTGATTTTGTACTTTCCAGCTTTAGTAAATAAACCCCATTGTGTACTTAAAAGTGAGGTATGCCTGTACTGACTAGAATGGTACCAGCTGATTGGAGAAAAGCCAATGTAGCACCAATATTTAAAAAGGGCCCAAAATACAGCCCTGGGAATTACAGACCAGTTACCCTAACATCAATAGTATGCAAGCTCTTGGAGGGGATGATAAGGAACTATATACGGAATACTCGGAATGGTCAGGGGCGGGTAGTGGGGTCCCACAAGGTTCTGTGCTGGGACAAATCCTATTTAATGTGTTCATAAATGACCTGGAGAATGGAGTAAACAGTTCAATCTCTGTATTTGTGGACGATACTTAGCTAAGCAGGGCAATAACTTCTCTGCAGGATGTGGAAACCTTGTAGACGATCTGAACAAATTAATGGGGTGGGCAACTGCATGGCAAATGAGATTTAATGTAGAAAATCTAAAATAATGCATTTGGGTGGCAAAAATATGAATGCAATCTATACACTGGGGGGAGAACCTCTGGGGAAATCTAGGATGGAAAAGGACCTGGGGATCCTAGTAGATAATAGTAGTATAGTAGATAATAGGCTCAGCAATGGCATGCAATGCCAAGCTGCTGCTAACAAAGCAAACAGAATATTGGCATACATTACAAAAGGGATTAACTCCAGGGATAAAGGGATAGTTCTACCCCTACAAGACTCTGTAGGGGTAGAGTCTTGTAGGGGTAGACTCTGCAAGACTCTGGTCCAGTCGCACCTGGAGTATGCTGTCCAGTTCTGGGCACCAGTCCTAAGGAAGGATGTACTGGAAATGGAGCGAGTACAAAGAAAGGCAACAAAACCAATAGAGGGTCTGGAGGAAATTAGTAATGAAGAAAGGTTGTGAGCACTGAACTTATTCTCTCTGGAGAAGAGATGCTTGAGAGGGGATATGATTTCAATTTACAAATACCGTACTGGTGACCCCACAATAGGGAGAAAATGTTGTAATACTGACATATAATCACACACATAGGTTTGACTTGATGGACTTTTTTCAACCTCACCTACTATGTAACCATATATATAACTATGTAACATGGCACCTCATGGCAAAGAACTCTCTGAGGATCTGAAAAAAAGAATTGTTGCTCTACAAAATGATGGCCTAGGCTATAAGAAGATTGTCAAAACCCTGAAACTGAGCTGCAGCACGGTGGCCAAGACCATACAGCGGTTTAACAGGACAGGTTCCACTCAGAACAGGCCTCCTCATGGTGAACCAAAGAAGTTGAGTGTATATGCACAGCATCATATCCAGAGGTTGTCTTTGGGAAATAGACATATGAGTGCTGCCAGCATTGCTTCAGAGGTTGAAGGGGTGGGGGGTCAGCCTGTCAGTGTATAAGAGAAAAGAGAGAGCACTCACATAGCCACATCCGTAATTGAGAGGGGAACAAAAAAGGAAAGGGTTACTAACTAGGTATCCCTAAATCGGACTTTAAAGGCATAAGAAACAATAGTTATTTATTGAAAAACATATAACATCAATGTAGCAATCTAGAATTAAAAATCATATAGCATAATACAAAATATACAGTGAGCACTTGTGCATCAGCCTGCCAGTGCTCAGACCATACACCACACACTGCATCAAATTGGTCTGCATGGCTGTCATCCAAGAAGGAAGCCTCTTCTAAAGATGATGCACAAGAAAGCCAGCACGTAGTTTGCTGAAGACAGGCAGACTATGGACATGGATTACTGGAACCATTTCCTGTGGTCTGAGGAGACCAAGATAAACATATTTGGTTCAGATGGTGTCAAGCATGTGTGGAGGCAACCAGGTGAGGAGTACAAATAAAACTGTGTATTGCCTACAGTCAAGCATGGTGGTGGGAGTGTCATGGTCTTGGGCTGCATGAGTGCTGCCGGCACTGCTTTATTGATGGAACCATGAATGCCAACATGTACTGTGAGATACTGAAGCAGAGTATGATCCCCTCTTCAGAGACTGGGCCGCAGAGCAGTATTCCAACATGATAAAGATCCCAAACACACCTCCAAGATGACCACTGCCTTGCCAAAGAAGCTAAGGGTAAAGGTGATGAACTGGCCAAGCATGTCTCCAGACCTAAACCCTATTGAGCATCTGTGGAGCATCCTCAAACGGAAGGTGGAGGAGCGCAAGGTCTCTAACATCCACCAGCTCCGTGATGTCATCATGGAGGGGTGGAACAGGATTCCAGTGGTAACCTGTGAAGCTCTGGTGAATTCCATGCCCAAGAGGGTTAAGACAGTGCTGGAAAATAATGGCGGCTACACAAAATATTGACACTTTGGGCCCAATTTGGACATTTTCACTTAGGGGTGTTCTCACTTTTGTTGACAGCGGTTTAGACATTAATGGCTGTGTGTTGAGTTATTTTAAGGGGACAGCAAATTTACACTGTTATACTGCGCTACTTTTTACCGTTTTAATTGCGACTTGCATAGTTAGATGAATTTGCAAGCCGCAATGAAATCGACAGTGCAAATTGCACTGCTGTGAGGCTTTGAAATCAAGCTGAAGTAGTACGTTTTCAAAGCTGCACTGGTGTGAACCAGGGCTAAAAGACACTTTGCGGTTAATTTACTAAAAGAAAATAGACTGCGCACTTTGCAAAGTGCAGGTGCACTCTGCAAGTGCAGTTTCTCCAGAGCTTAGTAAATGAGGTAAGCCCTGGTTCACACCAGTACGGCTTTGAAATCGTACTACTTCAGCTTGATCTCAAAGCCTCACAGCAATGCGATTTGCACTGTTGATTTCACTGCGGCTTGCGACTTCATATAACAGATGTCTATGCAAGTAGCAATTAAGATGGTAAAAATTAGTGCACTTTGCAGAGTGCACAGTCTATTTGTCTTTAGTAAATCAACCCTTATGTTTCTTTTTTACTAAGAAACATTGCTTATTTCAGTGTTTGTTTTTTCTACGTTGTTACACTGTATTTAATATTCACTATACACTATTCACTGTGGTACACTGTATTTAGTGCTGTATTCTAGAAGAAATATCATTTTTTATTGTCATTAACGGGTTTTTAAATACCACCTCTTATTTGTTTTATCATAGTTTATTATTATTGTGGGGATCTAATATTATTGAGTTATACATCTCTTTAGTTTCTTGCCTTCTCCAGGTCACAGAGATGTTATATCCTTCTAGGGCTGGCTATTGTACCATGGGTTCCACCCTCTGATTGGTTGGTGCATTTATCAATAACCACCCGCAGATCATATCCTATTACTAAAAGATATATACTAATCAAAGCCCTAAAAAGGCCTCCAGGGGCCACTAGAGGAGGACATAGATAGACAACTGGATGAGAGCGATTTACTGTTTTTATTGATCTGGGTCTGTGAGAAACGGCTGGTGACAAATAATAAGAAGCCATGAAAATCTGCTCAAGGTCTCTATGGTCTGTCATTACACCCTTTATAAAAGAGCCATTAGATAACATTGTTTATAATGAAGTCAGCAAAACTGTAAAAAGTTCATGTTTTACAACAAGGGAAGCTTTATTGAGTAGCCATCTGCAAACGCCTACAGCAATGTAAGGTTTTATGAGGATAGAGATAATTGCTATATCTTCTGATCTCTTGGCGCAAGGATAGTTGTGTTGTGTAGATGTTATTCCACACCCTTTAAAGCGGGAGTCCGCCGGGAGTTCCGCTGTTTTTTTTTTTTTAAAGCCAGCAGCTACAAATACTGCAGCTGCTGACTTTTAAAATAGTGACACCCGCCCAGCGCGCCCGCGATTTCAGCACCCGAAGCCGATCTCTCGATCGTCTCTCGGGTGCTGCCGCCGCCATCTTGGGTATGGGAATCAGGAAGTTGAGCCTTTCGGATGGTCCCCGCTGTCTCTGGGATCCATGTGTTTCCCAGCAGGCAGCTGGGGACTTTCGGAAAGGGGCATAGATTCTGTGGAAAGGGGCGTACCTTCTGCAGAATCTATGCCGGAAGTGGGTGCAGATACCTGTACTTTCAATTCCAATGAGCGGAAGGTCCACTTTAGGGTGGACCTCCGCTTTAAGGGCTGAACGACTTGGACAATTTAAAGAGGTTCTTTACATATGTGTTATTATGTGTGTAAGTGCTAGAAATTTTTCCCCGTTTGTAGTCTAATATTATACTATATGTGTGCATAGGAGCAGCTAGGCTTATTCTTATTAAGTATACAGGCTGTGTCTTCCGAATCAGTAAATTTCTCTAACAGCATCTTGATGATGCAAGTTTTTAGCACAGGAATGCTGGCTTTTGATGCTACTTGTTTGGGCACAGGATAAAATAATTATGCCATAAGCAACAACTGTCCCCAGGGCCGTCTTTAAGGCAGGGCAAAAGGGGCAGCTGCCCTGGGCCCTGTCATTGTTTTGGGGCCCAAAACAGCTGCCTCATACTTGCCAACTATCCAGGTTTAAAATCCCTTGTCCCTTGTGGTTTTAGTCCTGTGCTGTGTCCCGATATCTCAGTGTGAAGTGCTGCTACTAATACTGCCAGCTCTGCCTTATTGTTGTGTACAGCTGACTCATCTGCAGACCTTGTGTTTACATGTAAATAACCGGCATTCATATGTAAATAGCGGCGACAATATTAAGTAAATAGCTGCGGCCGGCGGCAATGATATGTAAATAAAGGCAGCATTCATATGTATATCATGCTCCCCTATTGTGAGGAGATGATGTGCTGTAACCTCTAGCAACTAATCAGTGAGCCGTAATGTGTGCTGTAACCCCTAGCAACCAGTCAGTAAGCAGTAATGAAATGCTGTAACTGCTGGCAACCAATCGCAATTGCAGCCTGATCTGATACAGTAAACTGATTTTAAGTCTAACTGCTATTTATTGTATGTCTCAGAGCAGGTGGAGAGGGAAATTGCATGGGGGGGGGGGGGGGGGGGCAAGAAAATTTTGCCCGGGGTCCAATCAGTATTAAAGATGGCCCTGACTGTCCCCCATTTGGAGGACAGTCTCCTGTTTGAACCCAAATCCCTCTTTTCCTCATTACTCCTCAGTTGTCACAATTTTTTTGGTCTAATGCAAACTATGTAGTATGAAGGCCGCATGGATGGTACATTTTAAAAATATTTAAGAGCCAATCCCCCTCCCACAGTTGTGTATATATAAATGCAAAGCTTTAATGAATGAATGAATGAATAAAACTCCCCTTGATTTCAGGAGTGCGCCCCTGAGGCCTCTTATATCCAGGAGTGCCCAGCAGTGTGCCCCCCTTACATCCAGGAGTGCCCATCAGCACCCCCTTACATTCAGTAGTGCCCATCAGCATCCCCGCTTACATCCAGGAGAGCCCATCGGCATCCCCCTTACATCCAGGAGAGCCCATCGGCATCCCCCTTACATCCAGGAGAGCCCATCAGCATCCCCCCTTACATCCAGGAGTGCCCATCAGCATCCCCCCTTACATTCAGCAGTGCCCATCAGCATCCCCCCTTACATCCAGGAGAGCCCATCAGTATCCCCTTACATCCAGGAGAGCCCATCAGCATCCCACTTACATCCAGGAGAGCCCATCAGGGTCCCCCCTTACATCCAGGAGAGCCCATCAGCATTTCCCCTTACATCCAGGAGAGCCCAGCAGCATCCCCCTTACATTCAGGAGTGCCCATCAGTGTCCCCCCTTACATCCAGGAGAGCCCATCAGTGGCCCTCCCTTTCATCCAGGAGATCCCAGCAGCATCTCCCCTTACATCCAGGAGAGCCCGGCAGCATCCCCCTTACATACAGGAGAGCCCAGCAGTGTCACCCCTTACCTCCAGGAGGAGTGCCCATCAGACTTCCTCCTTACATCCAGCAGTGCCCAGCAAAGTCCCTCCTTACATCCAGCAGTGCCCAGCAACGTCCACCCTTACATCCAGGAGGAATGCCCAGCAGCGTCTACCCCTTACATCCAGGGATGCCCAGCATAGTCCCCCCTTACATCCAGGAGTGCCCAGCAGTGTACCCCCTTACATCCAGGAGTGCCCAGCAGTGTCCCCCCTCCCATCCAGGAGTGCCCAGCAGAGTCCCCCCTTACATCCAGGAGGAGTGCCCAGCAGAGTCCCCCCTACATCCAGGAGTGCGCAGCAGTGTCCCCCCTCATATCCATGAGTGTCCAGCAGAGTTCCCCCTTACATCCAGGAGTTCTCAGCAGCATCCCCCCTTACATCCAGCAGGAGTGCCCTCCAGACTCCCACCTTACTTCAAGGAGGAGTGCCCAGCAGACTCCGCCCCTACATCCAGGAGGAATGTCCCGCAGAGTCCCCCCTTACACCCAGGAGGAATGCCCAGTAGAGTCCTCCCTTAGATCCAGGAGTTCCCAGCAGACTCCACCCTTCCATTCAGGAGTGCCCAGCAGAGTTCCCCCTTACATTCAGAAGTGCCCAGCAGAGTCCAGCCTTACATCCAGGAATGCCCAGCAGAGTTCCCCCTTACATCCTGGAGTGCCCAGCAGAGTCCAGCCTTACATCCAGGAATGCTCAGCAGAGTTCCCCCTTACATCCTGGAGTGCCCAGCAGAGTCCAGCCTTCCATCCAGGAATGCCCAGCAGAATCCCCCCTTACATCCTGGAGTGCCCAGCAGAGTCCAGCCTTACATCCAGGAGTTGATCAGCTTTATAATCTGGCTGGGGTGCTCCCAAAATTTCCTATCATAGTAAATATTTTAAAACACATATAATGAAAAGCTTGCAACTGTATATTGAAGAGACCGAAAGGGAGAGGGATTTTTGTACACCTAAACTGCCCTTTAAGAGACCTCTAATGACAGCCAATTGCAGCTGTATTATTTTTGCAGAAAGACAGGGCTCCCATAGAAGCAAGCTAGAGCTACGCTAATACAGCTGTCACAAAGATATCATTATTCTACCAGGGCCTGAGGGAGCAATGCTGTGTTCCTATTTGTGCTTGAATTTGTAAGTTGCTCTCAGTCATAATAATAAAATGGAGCCATTTGTTTAAAAAAGGAGACTGTAAAATGTAAATGTATAAAATTTAATACCCACAGCACAAACATTGCTATGTTACATTTTCACACATATGTTAGTAATGAAACATTTCAAATTCATTGATTAATAAATATGCAAAACACACAAAATAGAAAACAATTCTGAGCCTGAGCAATTCTTAACAACTGCCTGATTGACCTTCACTCCACTCTTCCACCAATTTCACTTAAAGTGTATGCAAGTTTTTTTTTGGGGGTTTGGATGGAGTAGGGAAGGTTTTGACCCTTTGTCAAACTTTTATTTCTGTGTATTGCCTCGCTGGGGAGATTCACCTTCTTTTAACCCAAGATTCACACTTTTCACCCAATATTCACTTATTTTCTACTGGAATCTTATTGGAAAAATGGGTGAATCTTTGCTGAAAGTTGTGTGAATCTTGGGTGAAACAAATTGATAAATAGACACCCTGAGGCCTATCCCGGGGACATCTGGCTGCTAGGCTGTCTAAGGGCCTATCCAGAAGCAGGAGAAACAGTGCAGGGTTGGGACTGCAGGATTGGAGTCCAACCGAGCGTAATGGTTCAGCCAGACAGGGAACCAGTTGTGGTCGGAGGTAGAGGGGAAGCTGTCGCCACTAAGGGGCCATCCACCTTGTGACCAGAGACCATTGTGAGTAAGCTAGAGTCAGCACCAGAGCAGTCTTCTCACCAGCAGGGGACAGTGAAGAAGTGGGAAAACTTCAGCAAGTGCCAAGCCAGGAACCCAGCGGGACAGCAGAGGTGACGCTTGAGGAGCATCAGTGAGCGCCAAGCCAGGGCCCTAGCAGGTCAGCAGGTGTGATGCTTGATGAGTATCTGTGAATGCCAAGCCAGACACCCAGCAGGGAAGCGGGGGTGACGTTTGAGGAAGATACTGAGTTATGGAAGTGGAAGAGCTCAGGGGATCCAGTGGCGATTGCGTCTGAGAGTCTAATGAGAGACTGAGAGCTCAGTGAGTGAAGATCTACAGTGAGAGACTCTAGAGTGTGAGGGAAACTATTTGTGTTACCAATAGTTAAATACAACTACCGTGAGTGACTGATAAGGTCTGACTAATCACATCTGAGGAAGACGTGATTACGAAACACGTTGAGGAGTCTCCACACAGCTCCCCTGTCTGCCAGTCCCGGTCTGTGTCATTCCGGGTCTCATCGAGCTCAGCAACACCAAGAAGAGGTGAGAATGACATGTGGTGTGCAGTGCAGATTTAACATTGATATTGGTGTTGTTTTTATCTGACTTTTTTGTAAGCATAATTTTATTGGCTGCGGGTATGTTCCCAAATAAAACGGTGTTTCGTTATGTGAATCCCCTCTTTCTTTGCATATAACATACAAGAGCAGGATCCTTTTCCACACCATAAGGAGAGGCCAGGTCTAATCTATTGCTGTCTTATGAAGGACATAATAGCAGTTCATTCAGCTGTTCCTGGAGATAATAAGGCTGTTTTTTAGCCCGTTTGTGGTAAGTGCATTACCAGCGGGGACCACTTTGAGCACGAGGTTTCTTTCTGGTGATGGTATATAGTCTTTGAGGCTTCTCTGCGATTCTGAGGGGTCACGGAGCACTACATCTACCCTATGGACTTTTGTTGGGACTCTGTCACATATGAATTATTGTTTATGCGTGGTCTACATTCAACTGCACTTAATACTCTTAGTTATTTTCTTCTAGCGCTGTTAATGCTGGGATAATTTTTGTTCATATTTTATCGTTGCATCTTCATCAATTACCGTTAGTGACTGTTACAAGATATGTTGCCATAGGAGACAGTGGTCCTACCTATACAGAAGTTGTGTCCAGCTGGAGGCCTTCCACTGTATACTGTAGCTGTCTAGCTATAGAAGTCTCGGAGTCTGCCAATTATTGCATCTACTTAAGGGTGTCCTAACAATAACCCTCTCTGCCACAGTTCTTGTTCAAGAGACAATAAGTATCTTTGCATTTAAAAAGTGTCTGTCGCTCATCACTTCAGCTTGTATTACACCCACCATGCCTTGTAACCCACTCTACCAAGAATGATGTCAACTCTCCCTGACTCTGGAAATCACCATTAGGCCTCTAGAGGTCCGGGCCCTTGCTGCACCTACTAGCCCATTATGTGCCACTTACCTGCAAATGAAGCCCACAATGTCCCTGATGTCCCTGCTGGTGCAGGGCCATCTTTAATATAGATTGGACCCTGGGCAAACATTTTCTTGGGCCCCCCCCCCATGCAATTTCCCTCTCCACCTGCTCTGAGACATACAATAAATAGCAGCTAGACTTAAAATCAGTTTTCTGTATCAGATCAGGCAGCAGTTGAGATTGGTTGCCAGCAGTTACAGCATATCATTACTGCTTACTGACTAGTTGCTAGAGGTTACAGCACACATTACGACTCACTGATTAGGTTACAGCACATCACCTCCTCACAGCAGGGGATCATGATATACATAGGAATTCCGCCTTTATTTGCATATCAGTGCCACCGGCTGCAGCTATTTACTTAGTATTGTCGCCGCTATTTACATACGAATGCCGGTTATTTACATGTAAACACAGGATCTGCAGGTGAGTCATCTGCACGCAACAATAGGGCAGAGCTGGGCAGCATTAGTACCAGCACTTTACACTGAGATATCGGGACACAGCACAGGAATAAAACTTCAAGGGACAAGGGAATTTAAACCTGGATAGTTGGCAAGTATGAGGCAGCTGTTTTGGACCCTACAACAAATACAGGGCCCAGGGCAGCTGCCCCTTTTGCCCTGCCTTAAAGACGGCCCTGTGCTGATGGCCATATCCATCTTCACCCCTCTTCCTTCTGGGGCCACGGACTCCGCATCTGTGACTGGCCAGAGTCGTGTGCCGACAGTCATGGCATGGGCCTTTTAGAAATCTTGCCCTTTCTTCAATGCGCATGCGCCTATGACGTTGGTGCAAGCGTATATGGTAAATATCTCCTGAGGTAAGCCTATAACAAGGCTTACCTGTAGGTATTTCCAGTACCTACAGGTAAGCCTTATTATAGGTTTACCTGTAAATAAAAGTGGTGTGTAAGGGTTTACAACCACTTTAAAGGCTACTATTGAGCATCTGTATTCCATATATCTTTTTGTAGTATGCACTTAAAAGATATGTAAAGCATTTTTTTTCATAGAATGTGTAAGGGTTAGCATTCCTATTAAGGTTTTTTTTCTGTTTGTGTTTCCACTGGGTATTCAAACATTTTTAGTGACTACAGGAAATGGGGATGAAAGGAAATCTTCCAATGGGAAAATGCGTTCTGCTGGTGCCAGCTATCTAAGAGGATATCCCATTGCTTTGTACTGATCTCCTTTTACTTCCTGCTATGTCTCTGGCACAAAAAGTGAAGAGAAATCTCCCAAATGGGAAAAAAAAGGATTATAAATCATTTTTTACATACACGTTAAAAATAAATAAAATCTAATCTTAGCAAACTTTATTAGCTAACTTTTTTTAAATGTGTTTTTTAAGGAGAACCTCGCCTCTTCACTTTTTTTGAAAGCATCACCTACAGGGAAATTTGGGGTGTTGTAGTTCTTTGCTATTTTGTGGGTGCACAGAATTTGTAGCTTTAAATAATTGGTATCTATCAACATAACACAGTCTCACAAAATGGGGATTATATTGCTTGTGTAAAATACAATGAATTTAAATCTATTTTTACTACAAATATAGGTTTGAAAAGCACAAATATTCACATCAAAATTTGTAATAATTATGATTTTTTTTCTACGAGCTTTCTGCTTTCAGGAAATATATAATGTTTTTTTTTTGTTTGTTTTTTTGTGATTTTCATGTTTAAAGCACATATTTTAGAATATGTCCAAAAAAAAATTAAAATTGGTTCTGCAGAGAAAGGATTAAATGCACAAACTACTGGTATATTTTTGTACAATGCATTTCAAGGACAATGTCTTCCTAATTCTTCAGAAATATCACATTTCTATAGTTGTGTATGTAAAAAAAGGTATCTGAGCCTAGAGGACTACAGTATTTGATTTATATTTTATCTTCTACTGATTGTGTTCTTAATAGTCACAATTTTGGGAACACCTATTACATATCATGGAATTACTTCCATTTTTTTTAAGTGTAACCGACAATTATCTGACAACTATTTCCCCCGAAGGACTAAAGCCAACACTACTCGAGTGTAGAAAACTAGTGTACATGGTGTAGTTTAAATGTAATAAACTCCCATTAAGACGAGGAAACCCTTCTGGGATAGCAAGAATTTGCTTGCTTCACAGACTCCAGTTAGATAGATCCTTCTTAAATGGTAATGTAAAGCTATGCTGTTGTTCTTGCAGAGATGGATAGAGTACAAGAAGTGAAATACTTACTTTTTCTGGAAAAAAAGTCTGCTTCAGCCTCCTTCCAGTGCAGCTCACATAGAAATACAGAAGAGTGATGTAAAAAAAAAGACCAAGTGGTCCATTGAGTCTGCCCCATTTTTATTTTTTATTTTAATTTATATTTTAATTTTTTATTTTTTTGTCTGAGTATAGATCTATGTTTGTCCCAAGCATGTTTAAATCCACTTACTGTTGACTCACTGCTTCTACTGGAGGTCTATTCCAAGCATCAACTACTTTTTTGGTAAAATAATGCTTTCGAAGATTGATTTTGAACTTTCCCTCTCCCAGTTTGAGGTCATGTCCCCGTGTTCTTGATTTTGGCTTAATTTTGAAAATACCGCACTCCTGAACCTTAGCAACACCATTTGTGTATTTAAAGATTTTATTCATGTCTCCTCTTTCCCTTCTTCCTTGCAAACTGTACATAATTAACCTTCCTAGCGGTAATCCCGAGTGTGGCTCGGGGGTTAAATTTCAGTCCCATTAGCGGTAACCCCCGAGCCACACTCAGGATTGAATTGCAGAATCCTGGTCCAAGTTACTTACCTTGTCAGCAGGATCCTGCGATGTCCCCCCGCTGTGTCTGCAGGCTATGTTCTCCGCCTGATGCTCTATGTTCCAGGCTGTGTTCCCTGTGAGCGTTGTAACGCATGGGGGCGGAGCCCGGCGGCAAATTCAAAAAGTACATAAATCATACAGTACACTGTAATCTTACAGATTACATTACTGTATGAAATCATTTCACATCTCTTTTGTTCCTAATGCTTTGTCCAGTGCCCTCTATGCAATTTTATATTATATTTACTGTTCTTTCTGCCTGGAAACTTGAGATTGTCCATGGCAACCAAAAAAGTGTTCCTTTATGTCAAAAGTGGTTTTAGACCAGCTAGAAAACAGTGATAGTAAATTAGAACTTGCAGAATTGAGCAATAGTGAATCGTGAGGAAATTCATGTTATTATTATTATATTATATTTTTTTATAATTATTTATAGTTATTTATTATATTATAATTTATGATTTCGTTTTTCAAACTTTATCATACCCGGGATGTCTACTAGACTCTTGTTTGGACAGATTTAGGTGTGTTATTACTAGGAATTACAGGCCTACAATATAAAACACAAAATTTCTATGCAAAACAATTTACCGCTTTGAGACACAAAAATCTTACATGATCATACCGCCAGGGTGGCTACAGGCCTGGGCATTTGGTAAATTAATCCTAGCCTTGCTAAGATAGGAAAATAAGTCCTATAAATGGGTATAAATATTTACTTTTCCTCTGAAAATACTGTTCATATTCCACCCAAAGCTACTGGTACTGCCAAAAGCCATGGCATTGGGTCACGTGATTTTTCTGATGGGATAATTTTGTCTGATCCACCGTTAAAGGGTAACTCCACGTTCATGGGGGAGAAAAATAGAAAAAAATAAATAAAAAGAATATACAATAATTGCAAAAAAGTCATATTGTAATTGAATGCTATTAAAAATTACCTTTTCAATCTGCAGGTCTGTAATTTTCTGTAAAATGCAATGCAATATGGCTACCTGGAGATGTTCTGTACACAGAAACCCCCAGAAACATAAATTCCTGCTTGTGTGATTGGCTCATTGATTTCCCCAGAATTCTGCACTAAGATACAAGTCAGATTTCAGGCATCACCTGCAAAAGAAATATAATTTTTGGTGAGATACTCCCAACAGGAAAATTACATCTAAAGAAATGCAGACCCTGCAAATTTCCTCATTAGAGCTCTGCAGGTGCAGCAGCTGATTGATAATTCTGAAACCACTCCCATTAGATTTACTGACCATTTACTGACCACTTGGACAGAGACAAACACACAGGGTTTACTTCCTCTTTAAAGAAGAGGTATATATATATATATATATATATATATATGCGTGTATGTGTACCAAAAGGCGCATACATACACACAGTGCAGCGCTACTACAGTGATAATTCAATCCCTATATCCCTATATTAAGTGCTATGTATATGTAGCGGTGACATTTTGAACAAAGTATCATTCATGTGTAAATTTAGTTTTTGCCTCAGAACGGTAATGGGGTTCTGAGGGTTAATTATGTAGGTTAACTTTGACATCAGTTTGGCTGGGTTGTGTTAGAGTTCTGCTTGGTCATGTGTACAGTGAGGTACACATGACAAGCCAGAACCAGGCCTGGTTGGACGTTTTGGGTATTAGCTTCCCCGGAGCCAATCAGTGGGTGTGCAGGGCCCCGCTGAGGAGTCTGGGGAGGGGTACTTAAGATGTTGAGGTCGCATGTTACGGGTGGTTCGTTCGTGAGGCCCTAGCGGTCTGTTTCTGATTCTGGACCGGGGTAGCCCCGTGAGGGGTCCCGGTCATGGGAGCGTTCGTCTCTCCTTAACATGCTTCGGTTGGCTAACCCAATAGACCCGCCTAGTCTGGGGTAGGGATCCGTCTGTTCCCGAGTCCCGGAACCGGCTGGTCCAAGGCGCAGTAACTGAGGGAGGATTCAAGGCTTCCGTGTGTGCTCTCGGCTTGGAGGGGCACCACAGCTCGTGCAAGTGACCAGGGGAGGACTCTTCGGAGGAGGGCCAACAAGCTGGCATCCTGAGAAGTACCTGGTTACTGAGTTGTGAAGGACATTGACAAATCCACGCTTTTTCCAGTACTGTCAAGGAGACAGAGAACATTCCAGGTACTGAGGAAAAAGGTTCCTGTTCACTTTCAGTTACAACTTGTTCAAGGTCGGAGATTTCACAAGTTCTGAGTCAAAGCGCTGATTGCCATAATCTCTGGCTAGAGATTTGTTCAGCCTTGAAGTGCCCAGCTTGCGAGTGGCTACTCTCTGGGTGGTACTAGAAACTTGTTATATACCTCTGTTCCCATACGAGATTGTATTGTTTTAGACAACAGCACAATCCCACCCCCTTTATCTGAGGGCCTCACAACCAGTTATTTCTTATCCTCAAGGGATTTAATGCCTTTTCTAATGTGCTCGGGGTCTGATCCCTTTTTCACGTTTAAATTTTCAAGATCCATAGTCACCATATTTTTGAAAACTTCAGTGAATTTGTCATCAGAAGAAGCAGGGGGGATTGAATACTGATTTTTCAAAAGCTTTTCAAAAGGACTTTATTGGTGTCAGTGTCCAAAGTTGTTGGGTACCAACCCTGGGAACCCCTAGACGTGGAAGAACAAGCCAAGCGGAGGTAACCAGTAAGCCCAAAAGTTAAGGCCGCCCTACAAAGGGTTATGGCCGCTACAAATACATGCAATAAAATTCAAATTCATAGAAAATTCCTTAATAAATGTTCCATAAATCAATATCAATCTTGATAGTAGTGCTCCAGTGTTATTATCATATCACCATGCTTCTCAATAATTCTTATTGCTTGTGCACACCACCACCAGCTATTTAATCTGCTCACCTCACAGGCTCTGATCCTCTCCTTAGAGTGGGGGAAGGAGTAACAGCACAAGGAACCAGACAGTTGTGCTGCAGTACTCATATACTAACAAGGAACAAACCATGGGCCATGCTCTGGAGTGCTCTGTCACCTGCTGTGTCCACCGGACACAACCACTGACAGATTACTGTACAGGTCTGTTGCCAGTACCATGTGATCACCAATGAGATTAAGGTATTGGACAAAGGACTGAAATTTGCCCCTACGAATAATTTGAATAAATTTGAAACTTATGTGAACTTTCAAAAATTCATATGAGAAAATTGAATATTAAAAAATATTTTTTATCTAAATCCAATGAGATGTCTGATTGGAATACCAGGTTAGATACAGGATTGCGCAATAAATCCATATTCGATCCCCTCTGCTTCTGATGACAAATTCACTGAGGTTTTCAAAAATATGGTGACTATGGATCTTGAAAATTTAAAAGTGAAAAAGGGATCAGACCCCGAGCACATTAGAAAAGGCATTAAATCCCTTGAGGATAAGAAATAAGTGGTTGTGAGGCCCTTAGATAAAGGGGGTGGGATTGTGCTGTTGTCTAAAAATGAAATGAAAATATTATTGGGGGACACTTGTACCTATACACATCTTCTGTCCAATTAATTTAGACAATATAAAGATGATTTCTCCAAATGAGTCAAGAAAGAACTTAAGAAAGATATTTTGAGCAAGAAGGATGCTGAATACCTGAACCCAACATCATGTCGTACCCCAGTGATATATTTTCTCCTGAAAATTCATAAGGACGGTATTAATCCGCCGGGTAGGACCATAGTTAATGGGGTAGGCTCCTTAACGTTGAGATTGGGTCAATACCTCGTCTTTTTACAGCCCTTGGTGGAATCAACTCCAGCATACCTGAAGGACACCAAACATCTACTTCAAATACTTGCAAATGTTGAAATAGAGAATTCCCCTTGTTTTTTGGTAACAGCAGATGTAGGATCTCTGTATACCATAATAGAACACGAAAATGCAAAAGAGTCTGTAAAATAGGCAATTAAACAACTCCACAGTAGAGAGAAAATACAGAATACTTATTAGAATGCCTAGAATTTGTATTGCTCAGTAATTATTTCTGGTACAGCAATGATTATTATTTATAAAAGGCCGGTGTTGCCATGGGAGCCCGTTTTGCTCCCAGTGTGGCCAATTTATTTTTGGCACAATGGGAGTCACAGGTGGTGTTCCATGACAAACCGGTACAATTAGCCAGCTACAATAGATTTATTGATGACCTGTTCATGATATGGAAGGGGGATATGACCAGCC
Organism: Lithobates pipiens; assembly: GCF_037356315.1. Taxonomy (NCBI): domain Eukaryota; kingdom Metazoa; phylum Chordata; class Amphibia; order Anura; family Ranidae; genus Lithobates; species Lithobates pipiens. The sequence continues at coordinate 552,814,609 of NW_027507758.1, read as the reverse complement.
TCAATCCCTTCATGAACAGGCTAAATCAGAACAACAAAAACATTGTGTTGACATGGAAATATGATCGGCTCAGTATGGTATTTTTGGATGTAGAAATATATGTACAAGAAGGAGGGATCTGTACCAGAAATTATTGTAAACCCATTGACAGAAATGGGTATATAGCCATAGATAGCTGTCATTATATACCATGGTTACTTAACCTCCTTGGCGGTATGATTAGTTCTGATTTTAGGTGCTGAAAGCGGTACCATTATTTTGCATAGAAATTTGGCATTTTATATTGCAGGCCTGCAATTCTTAGGAATAACTCTCTTAAATGTGTTCGAACCAGAGTCTAGCAGACATCCCGAGTATGATAAAATTTATAATAAATAATGATAATACCGTATATACTCGAGTATAAGCCGAGATTTTCAGCCCCTTTTTTTAGGCTGAAAGTGCCCCCCTCGGCTTATACTCGAGTCACCGCCGTCTGCCTACCCGATCAGCGTGTCGTGCAGACAGACGGCGGCCATTCCACTATTCAAAAGCCGCGCCTCCCTGTCTGTGATAGGCGGAACACTCAATTTCCCAGCAGTCAGTGGTCCGCCTATCACGGACATCCGCTCATCCTCATACTACGGACGAGGATGAGAGGATGTCCGTGATAGGCGGAACACTGACTGCTGGGAAATTGAGTGTTCCGCCTATCACAGACGGAGGCGCGGCTTTTGAACAGTGGAATGGCCGCCGTCTGTCACAGACGAGGAGAAGTGCGGCTTTTGAATCCTGGCATGGCCGCCGTATGTTTTTTATTTATGCAGATCGGTGCAAAATGGCACACAGAGGCTGCAGAAGGACACAGAGGCTGCAGAAGGACAAAGAGGCTGCAGATTGGCACACGGAAGCATGCACAGGACACAGGTTGGCTGCAATGGACACAGGGATGGACACAGGGATGGACACAGTGATGGACACAGGGATGGACACAGGGATGGACACAGGGATGGACACAGTGATGGACGTATGTCTCACCCTCGGCTTATACACGAGTCAATACGTTTTCCCAGTTTTTTTGTGGTAAATTAGGGGCCTCGGCTTATATTCAAGTCGACCTATACTCGAGTATATACGGTAAATAATAATAAAAATTATTCAATAATGTAATCAAATCCAAAAACACTGATATTTTCTCATTTGCAGAATTGTCGCTGTCATTAGATTTAGTATTTGATGACGAATTTCCCCACAAATCGCTATCGCTCAATTCTGCAAGTGATTCTAATTTATTAAATATATAAATAAGTGCAGCGCTTCAAAGCACCTATGTAAATAAGTGTAAGTATAATGAAAGTGAAAATAATCCTGTGACAATGACAAAGAGTCCATTAAAGTCCAAAGGGGGTGTAGACAATCTCAAAGTCAATCTCCATGGACTTCAAAGTGGTGTGTTTAGGCCTTTTGAAGTAGTCAGATGGCATTCCTGGAATAATGACTCTCAACCTTCTCAGACCTCAGAACCTCTTGAGAACGAATTATAAGACAATTAAAGAAGGTGGATACTCTTACCAGATGAGTTGGACACATCCACCATATAGTAGTGTGTCGTAAGGGCTTGTAGGGGGCTCCAATGCCACCCAAGATGCAACCCGCCGGATGGTGGTTCGTCTCGGAATTCCTCGTAGTCTCCAATTAGAAGAAGCAGATATACCTTCCGAGCCCTGGATAACTGTGGAACTTGGCATCAGGTATCTCGTGGGAATTCACCATAAGGAGGACAAAGCATAAAAGACACCTTGCATGGTGAAATACAACCAGTAATGGTTTATTGAAAAAAGTCAAATTTAAAATTAAAATCCATAAAAATCACGTGATAAAAACAAAAAAAAAAATTGCAATGTGGGGAGCAGAAAAATGCAGGCCCTACGCGTTTCAACCGCAAAGTCGTCTACTGGGGCAATTTATGGATTTTAATTTTAAATTTGACTTTTTTCAGTGGAAATTTATAGTATAAATAGATCATCAATATATATATTTATTTATTTTGGTTGGGTTATTTTAAACAATTTTAATGAATTTAATGAATTTAATAATTAAAATTAGTTAATGGTGTAAAATGAAAGATAAAATTTATTGTATTTAGAGTGTTACCCGAGCGTTCTCCACGTTAGTGAGGGAGAGTAAGATAGGCAATTTTTTATCGGTTAATCGCATGTAGGCGCAGCGATATTCTGATGTGATCTTTTGCCGGCTATTTGACTGTGGTGAAAGTGTGTTCTGGGGCCAGCAGGAAGTGAGCGGACTTGTAGTTACTCGGATCCACAGTGGAGAAGCTTGGGAGGTTACCATAGCAATGACAGTATATTAAAAGGCACCCTCCCCTATCTGCTGAGGAAGACCATTCAGAGGTTGATACATGTGCAGAGGAGAGGATCCAAGCCTGTGATGTTGCACAGCCATGGCGGTGAGCGAGCGGACACTCTCAATACATGTAGCAAGTGAATTTTGATTTTATATCTTTTAGCGGGGTTTTAAATAAAGGTTTTATAGCAGAGAGCACTATGTTGGCTGTGTTTTTGATTACATGATACATGATCCCTTGAAGCGGAGGAACGGCTGAATTATCTCGGAGATCAACCCCTTATCTGTGAGGGACACATTGGGTGGAGTGGAGATCGTGAATGGGAGAAATTGAACAGCCCTGTCCTGAGAGAAAGAAAAGACATTTGGGGAGTGAAAATAAAGAGTTCATTTGAGTCTTCCTGACTCATCCTTGAGGTGAGCAGATTAAATAGCTGGTGGTGGTTTGCACAAGCAATAAGAATTATTCAGAAGCACAGTGATATTGATATTAGAGCTGCACAATTCTGGCTAAAATGAGAATCGCTATTTTTTTGCTTAGAAGATAGATCACAATTCTCACGGCGTAACATCATCTTTCACTTTAAACAAAATAATTGGGCTAACTTTACTGTTTCATTTATTTATTTTTTTATTCATTGAAATGTATTTTTCCCAAAAAATTGCATTTGAAAGACAACTGTGCAAATGCAGTGTGACATAAAATATTGCAACAATCGCCATTTTATTCCCTATTGCCTCTGCTAAAAAAGTATATATATATATATATATATATATATATATACGGTATATATATATATATATATATATATATATATATATATATATATATATATATAATGTTTGGGAGTTCCAAGTAATATTCTAGCAAAAAAAATCAGATTTTAACTGTATTGCCCTGTACACATGGTCGGACTTTCTGACGGAAAATGTGCGATCGGACTGTGTTGTCTGAAATTCCGATTGTGTGTGGGCTCCATCGGACTTTTTCCGTCGGAATTTCCGACACACAAGGTTTGAGATCTGGATCTAAAATATTCTGACAACAAAATCCGATTGTTTAAATTCCCATTGTGTGTAGACAATTCCGACGCACATTGCCGCGCATGCTCAGAATAAATTACGAGACGAAAGCTGTTGGCTACTGGCCTCTTTATAGTCGCGTCGTACGTGTTGTACGTCACCTCGTACTGAGCGATCAGATTTTTTGACAACTTTGTGCGACCGCATGTATGCAAGACAAATTTGGGCCAAAATCCATCGGAATATCCGACCGTGTGTACAGGGCATAAGAAACAAATGTCAGAGGTTTTGACTTTAAATGGTTAACCTCCCTGGCGGTATGATTATTTCAGATTTTAGATGCTGAAAGCGGTACAATTACTTTGCATGGAAATTTTGCGTTTTATATTGTAAGCCTGTAATTCTGTAATTCTTAGAAATAATTCACTTAAATCCATCCAAACAAGAGTCTAATAGACATCCTGGGTATGATAAATTTGAAATTTGAAATATAAAATCATAAATTATAATAATAATATATATATATATATATATATATATATATATATATATATATATATATATATATATATATATATATATATATAAATAATTCTAACAAATAATAATATAATAATAATAAAAATTATTCAATAATGTAATCAAATCAAAAACAATTAAATGTGCTGAGTTGCAAAATTTGTCACTGTCATTACTTTTAGTGTTTGATGACACATTTCCCCACAAATCACTATCGCTCAATTCTGCGAGTGATTCTCATTTATTATCGCTGTTTTCTAGCTGGTCTATAACCATTTTTGATGTAAAGGGACATTTTTTGGTTGCTATGGACAATCTCCAGTTTCCAGGCATAAAGAACAGTATTTATAATATAAAAGTGCATGCAGGACACTGAACAAACCACTAGGGACAAAGGGGATGTGTAATTATTTGATACAGTACTGTAATCTGTAAGATTACAGTATACTGTATCTATACTGTGTATTTAACTTTTTGAATTTGGCGCCGAACTCCGTCCCTGTGCGTCGCAACGCTCGCAGGGAACGGAGCCCAGCGATGTGACAGATCGAGCGGAGGATGGCTCGCAGATCACATCGGGGGGATATCGCTGGATCCAGGGGACAAGGTAAGTAAACTCCTCCATGGATCCAGCGATGCGGTCCCGAGTCTGGCTCGGGAATACCGCTTATGGTATTTAAATCTTACCCCGAGCCAGACTCGGGAATATCGCCAGGGAGGTTAAACTTCCTGCATATTCACACAGAAGTTTTATCCCTTTGATCTAAGATGAAAAAGTTACAATGTTGTTAGAAAACTTGGCAGACTGTCCGGTTTGGCAGACTGCCAGAGAGAGCAGAGAACTCTCTATACTTGTTACATAAAAGAATCGGGAAACACTGCAATATAGAGGGGGTGAATCGAGATAGCAAACTTTTAACGATTAATTGTGCAGCTCTACGTGATATGATAATAACACTGGAGCCCTACTATCAAGATTGATATTGATTTATGGGACATTTATTAACCACTTGCTTACTGGGCACTTAAACCCCCCTCAGTCCCAGACCAATTTTCAGCTTTCAGCGCTGATGCACTTTGAATGACAATTGCGCGGGCATACAACACTGTACCCAAATGAAATTTCTATCATTTTTTTCCCACAAATAGAGCTTTCTTTTGGTGGTATTTAGTTACAGCTCGGAGTTTTATTTTTTGCTAAACAAACAAAAAAAGATGCAAAAAAAAAAAAAAAAAAAAAATCATGTTTTAATAGTTTGTTATAAAATTTTGCAAACGGGTCATTTTTCTCCTTCATTGAAGTGCGCTGATAAGGCGGCACTGATAGGCTGCATTGGTGGGCACTGATGGGCTGCATTGGTGGGCACTGATAGGCTGCATTGGTGGGCACTGATAGGCTGCACTTGTGGGCACTGATAGGCATAGTTAAGGCGGCACTAATAGGCACAGATAAGGCGGCACCGATGGGCACAGATAAGGCGGCACTGATGGGCAAAGATGGGCACAGATAAGATGGCACGGATGGGTGGCACAGATAAGTGGCACGGATGGGTGGCACGGATGGGCACTGATAGGTACCACAGATAGATGGGACTGATGGGCACTGATAGGTGGCACTGATAGGTGGCTCTGATAGGTGGCACTGCTGGGCACTGATGGGCGGCACTGCTGGGCACTGATGGGCGGCACTGGGGTGCAGCACCTTTGAGGCAGATTGGGTGGCACTGTGGGTGGCACTGTGGGTGGCACTGTGGGGTGGCACTGTGGGGTGGCACTGTGGGGTGGCACTGTGGGCATTATGGGCACAGACGGGGGGCACTTACTTTTACTTTGTTATATTTCAGGATGGCACTGCGGGAGGCAGGTGGGCACTGGCAGGTGGCATGTGGTGCCTTTTATTGCTGGCCGTGATCGGGACTGATGTCCCGATCACGGCCGCCGGTGATCGGCTTTTTTTTTTTCTCCTCGCGCTGTCAGCGCGAGGAGGAATAATAGCCGATTACCGGCTCCGTTCTATCACATGATCAGCTGTCATTGGCTGACAGCTGATCACGTGATAAGGGGTCGGGATCGACCCCTTACACGGATCGGTGATCAGGCGAGTCTCACGGACTCGCCGATCACAGAGCGCGCCGCGCGCGCCCCTCAGGGGGCGCGCAGGCCGCTCGTAACCAGGACGACGTCAATAGACGTAGTCCTGGAAATCTAGGTCCGCGCTAATGCCGTCATTCGGCAATAGCGCGGTACCCAAGTGGTTAAGAAATGTTGCTATGATTTTGAATTTTATAAATTAATTGTTGGGCAACATTTGTGTGACCGTGTGTATGCAAGACAAGTTTGAGCCAACGCCCTTCGGACAACATTCCACAGTTTTGTTGTCGGAAAGTCCGATCGTGTGTACAAGGCTTTAGACCAGTGATTCTCAATTAAGTATCTGTAATGGTGGCATTCACACCAACACTGTAAGGGGGCATTCTTCCCACTGATCACCAATGTAAGGTGCATTTTTCCACTGACCATTTATGAATTGGATTTGGCAGGGGTTTCCCTATACTTTAAAATTATTTAAACGGTTCCCTGGGGGTAACAAGAATGAGAAAGGCTGTACTAAACTAAACTACTGGGATTGGGATCATGGACTTTTGAGCATACTCCTGGCTGCTATAGTCGTCTGGGAGTGTGTATATATACTAAGAAGCTAGCTGGTCACTTCCACAACCACAGCAACATGACAGCCATTCTCTTTCATGTACGTCCCTACCACACAGACCTGGAACCAGCATAGCAGATGCCGTCAGGTAGTGGGAAGGGAGGCACCAATGGGCACTGATTGGCAGAGCTGATGGTACTGATAGGTGGCACTGGTGGGCACTGATTAGCAGTACTGATGGGCGCTGGTAGGTGGCACTGATTAGCAGCACTGGTAAGCAAATGTTGGGACTTATGTCCCTTTAACAGGAGTGGGCTTCTGGTAACATCATGTGACCAACTGTCATTGGCTGACAGCTGATCACATGGTAAAGGGCCGCTGTGATTGGCTCTTTACCCCGATCACAGAGTGCACTGCCTGTGCGTCGCAGGGGGCACGCGGGGAGCGTGAGCTTGGAAGAACATCCATAGATGCCCTTCTGAATTGTTACCCGCACACTGTAGCCGTCTTTCAGCTATAGCGCGGGCAGGAACAAGTTAAACCCAAAAGCAAACATTTATTATATCTCAGCTTACCAATTCTTATATGTAATTGCTGCATTCATTTTCTTTTTTAGACTTTTTTCTTCTATTTTTTCCTTGGTGATCCAACCACTAAGTCTGTTGTTTTCAAAAGAAAACCCTCTCCAGAAGCATGTTTCAGTAACAGAGATGAAACAAACTATGTAACACTAGCAGGGGTACTTACACTGATCAGTTTTTTTAAAAAAATATGTAAGACCTACAGTACATAAAACAAAAAACAAACTGTTTACTGTAATTGCTTATAAAGTATTATCTGGAGTTTGGCTTCAATTTGCTAGTGTAGTTAAATCTGCTAGTACATCTAACACACTCATCATGCCCTCGCCCCAGACTAACAATGCTGCTGTTCAGAGGTACCCCTTGTGCTCCTCCATGCAGAGCGGGGGCACACTAATACAGAAGGTGTGTTACTGGCCAGATCACCAGGTGAAAACAGAGGGGGGAAAAGTCTAAACAAAGAAAACAAATGCAGCCACCACATTTAATGATTGGTAAGCTGCAATATATTCCATTTTTGGTTTGGTTTTGGGTTTAATACCGCTTTATATACTGTATAGCCAACATTAAATGTTATTGATATTAGGTTTGAGTTACATTTGTTTCTGCTTTGCTGACATTTCGAGAAAAAATCTAGACAGTTCATCAGACTTTTGACTTTTGGTGAAATGTATTAACCACTTGACCTCCAGAAGGTTTTACCCCCTTCATGACCGGGCCATTTTTTGCTATTTAGCACTGTGCTACTTTAACTGGTAAGTACGCGGTCATGCAACACTGTATGCTAATGAAATTTATATAATTCCTTTCACACAAATAGAGCTTTTCTTATATATGATATTATATGCTTTCTTTTATATGAGATTTGATATACTATATTTTCTACTTTCTGTTATAAAACATATCCCAATTAAAAAAAGTTCTTCATTAATTATATTTATGTATTCTGCTACATATCTTTGGTAAAAAAAATCCCAATAATTCTATATTATCGGTTTGTGACACAGTTATAGGTGTTAATTTACTAAAGGCAAAAAGACTGTACACTTTGCAAAGTTGCTCCAGAGCTTAGTAAATGAGCAGAAACTCTGCTGACTTCCATCATCCAATCATGTGCAAGCAAAAATTACGTTTTTTTTTCTTTTTTAATTCCTTGCAGGTGATTGGATACTCTTTGCAAAGTGAAGATTTATTCCATTTACTCTCGAGCAATTGCTCTTGCAGCGGGCAACGGTCTATTTGCCTTTAGTAAATCAACCCATAGGGGGTTATTTACTAAAGGAAAATCCACTTTGCACTGCAAGTTCGCTTGGAAGTAAAGTCTCTGTAGATCCGAAGGGGACATGCAAGGAAAATAAAAAAACAGCATTTTAGCTTGCACATGATTGGATGATAAAATCAGGAGAGCTTCCCCTCATTTCAGATCTACCCCTTAGATTTACAGTGACTGCACTTCCAAGTGCACTTTCAGTGCAAAGTGGAGTTGCCTTTCGTAAATAACCCCCCTTAAGCCGCGTACACACGGGCGGACTGTCTGGCCTACTTAGTCCGCCGAAACACATTTCAGCGGACAGTCCGCTCGTGTGTGGGCTTCAGCGGACTTTTTCAGCGTGCAGTCTGGCGGACTAAGTATTTCGGAATTTCCGTAATACTGTCCGTCGGACTCGCATTTCGGCGGACAATCCGCCCGTGTGTGTGCCAGTCTGCCGTACTTTTGAAATGAGCGGACTTTTCCCGCCCGGAGAAAAGTCCGCTCATTTTGAGCGGGTCTCCAGGTAGGCGGGGCCCGCGAAGGAGACGTCGCTGGCCCCGCCGCCTGGTATGGACTTAAAGGGGAACCCCAACGCCGAAAAAAATCGGCGTGGGGGTCCCCCCAAGTCCACAACAGACCCTTGTCCGAGCACGCTACCCGGCCGGCCAGGAAAGGGGGGCGAGCGAGCGCCCCCCCTCCTGAGCCGTACCAGGCCGCGTGCCCTCAACATGGGGGGGTGCCTTGGGGAAGGGGGGGCCGTGCGGCCCCCCACCCCAAAGCACCTTGTGCCCATGTTGATGAGGACAAGGGCCTCTTCCCGACAACCCTGGCCGTTGGTTGTCGGGGTCTGCGGGCGGGGGGCTTATCGGAATCCGGGAGCCCCCTTTAATAAGGGGGCCCCCGGATACCGGCCCCCCACCCTATGTGAATGAGTATGGGGTACAATGTACCCCTACCCATTCACCTGTAAAATAAAAGTACCAAAAAAAACACAACACACGAGATAAAATACTTTATTGCACAGCTCCGGGGGTCTTCCGTCTTCGGGGGTCTTCTCGCCGGACTCCTCCGCTATCTTCTTGTAGCTCTTTTGCTAGCGGAGGAGTCCGGCTTTCTTCCTTGCCGCCACCGGCCTCTTCTCCCGACTTCGGGGGTCTTGTCCCCCTCTTTGGTTCTTCTGCCGGGCCACCGCGCCTTCTTATAGCTCTTTTACAGGCGGTGGCCCAGTCTTCTGTCGCCGCCGTCGCTGCCGTCGCTGCCGTCGCCGCCGCCTTCCGTTCTTCTTCTTCTTCTTCTCCAGGAGATGTTGCCTCGACGATCCCTCCGGCTGGAATGCCAGGGACGCACTGCGCGGCCACTTATATAGGGACAATGGGGCGGTGTCACATGGCTTTATGTCACATGGGTTGGTCACATGGTGACCCCGCCCCCTTACGATGTCATAGTCCCCATGTGACATCAACCCATGTGACCAACCCATGTGACATAAAGCCATGTGACACCGCCCCATTGTCCCTATATAAGTGGCCGCGCAGTGCGTCCCTGGCATTCCGGCCGGAGAGATCGTCGAGGCAACATCTCCTGGAGAAGAAGAAGAAGAAGACGAAGAAGAAGAAGAACTGAAGGCGGCGGCGACTGCGGCGACGGCGGCGACGACGGCGACAGAAGACCGGGCCACCGCCTGTAAAAGAGCTATAAGAAGGCGCGGTGGCCCGGCAGAAGAACCGAAGAGGGGGACAAGACCCCCTTCCCCAAGGCACCCCCCATGTTGAGGGCACGCGGCCTGGTACGGCTCAGGAGGGGGTGCGCTTGCTCGCCCCCCTTTCCTGGCCGGCCCGGTAGCGTGCTCGGACAAGGGTCTGTTGTGGACTTGGGGGGGACCCCCACGCCGATTTTTTTCGGCGTTGGGGTTCCCCTTTAAGTCCATACCAGGCGGCGGGGCCAGCAACGTCTCCCTCGCGGGCCCCGCCTACCTGGAGACGCGCTCGAAATGAGCGGACTTTCCTCTGCATGTGTGGGCGAGTCCGTTCATTTCAAAAGTAGGGCGGATAGTATGGCGGACTTAGTACGCCGTATTAGTCCGCTCAAAAAGTGGTGTGTGTGGTCAAGTCCATTCATTCGAAAGTATGACGGACTGTCCGTCGGATTGTCTGACGGACTAAGTTGGCCAGACAGTCCGCCCCGTGTGTACGCGGCTTTAGTGTCTATAAACTATGATATATACTGGAATTTATGCAGCTATAGACGCTATCCTGTAAAGGCGGTGATCAGAGAATTACAGTGGGATTGTGATAGGTAGTGGGCAATCTGGTGCAAACAGACACTATCTGGGAGGGTCACTAACTGACACTGATGTCGCTAGTGACACATTAATACAATGATCAGTGACAATACTGTACACTGACACTCTGCTAATGACACTGGCTGGGAAGGAGTTAACATCTAGGGGCAATCAAGGGGTTAACTGTGTGCCCAACAAGTGTAATGTGTGCTGATCTTATGTTTTGATCTGGCTGTTTTTTCTCCCTGCATGCCCTAACCCCCTGGTAGAAGGCCCTACAGGTACATGATTGAGCCTGCACCTTCTACCCACTCGGAGTATATTTACTGTGAGCGGTCGGCAGATAGGTAAAGGTAATTGGTTGCAATAGGTTTATCAACAAAGCCACGTCACACAAACATGGGGTGTCACAGGTAGCAGATCGTTTCCTTTCGCACTGCAGCATGCCAGATTAAAGGCTAATTTCTATAACAATTCCTAAGGCTAAAACTGTAGTTTTGCACCAAAACTGCCGCTCGACCTCCATAGAAATCTCTAAGGCTGCATTCACACCTGAGCGTAGTGTCTTTGATCGCTTTTCCGGCATTTTTTTGCGTGTTTTTATGCCCGATTTTGGTGCATTTTTAATGCAGCGTTTTTGAGCTTTGGCGGTTTTTATTAGCCAATAGAGAAAACTATTATCTGCTGCATCATTGGTTGCTAGGTATTTCAGTTTTTTTAGCTTTTCCATTAGCTTATATTTCTTTTTCTATTATTATTATTCATTTTTTATAAAAAAAAAAAATTAGTTAGGGTAAGCGGTTACAGTGAAGGTTAGGTTAGGGTTAGGATAAGGAGTTGGGGGTTAGTGTTATTTATTATTATTTTATTTTTTATTTAATTTATTATTATTATTATTATTATTATTATTATTATTACTACTACTAATAATAATAGTAATACAAATGAATAAATACAAGTAAAATAAATAAATAAATAAAAATCATAAATAACAAAATAAATAAATTCAATAAATTAAAACTAAGTAACAATAAATAAATAATTAACCCTTAACTTTAACCCCTACCACTTTAAAAAAAAAAAAACTAACAAAAAATATATAAATTATTATTAGTAATAATTTATGTTTTTTGTTCAGGTTTGGGTTTGGGTTTGTTGTTTGTTATTATTTTATTATTATTATTATTATAATTATTATTATTAACTAGAATAGTTATTATATTTTAATTTTTTTTTTAAGTTAGGGGTAAATTATTATTTATTCATATATTATATTACATAGTATTCATTTATTTTACTTATTTATGATGATGTTTAGTTATTTGTGTATTCATTTTACATTTATTTATTTATATTTTATTACGATTTAATTTTTTAATTTTTTTTTCATTTGAACAGAAAATCGCGCAAAAACGCGCAACAAAACGTGCAAATGGTGCATTTCCATTTACTTCTATGAGGATAAAATGTGCCAAAAATGTTCAAATCTGCCCGATTCGAGCTACAGAAAAAGCTCCAGAACTTTTTTGAGCTTCAGGCATTTGGCTTCAGGTGACTTGGAGTGGAGATGTGAACCATCTTCATAGAGAATAATTGATTTTTTTTCCCCCTCCAGCATTTTGGAGCTACGAGCTTCAAGCTACAAAACACTGAGGTGTAAATGGGGCCTTATAAATGTGATTTCAAGTATTCAGTAGTCTCTTTTAATAGTTTACACTCTGCTCCTGGTTGTAGAGGTGATTCTACGTCCTCTGCACTAACACATGCATTGTTCATCATCATGTTCCAGCAAGCATCCCTTATCCGAATATCTGCTGTGATATCTAGTTGTATAGCTGTTCATCATTAGATGATATTTTGGCATTTTCTTTGCTCATGTGCAAGGATAGAGACTGCATAATGAGAGAATAATATGCACTGTCTGTGTGGCTAGACATTGATTTATGGTTTTATAGTTTTTTAGGAAAATTACATTTTCCTACAAACAATATATAGAGTAAAGAGTACCAACAGGAGTTGAAGCATATCAGAAACAATGGCGGTTGGTGAATTCTTCTTTTGAGGGGGCAGCAAACAAAGGACACCCCCTTCCAGCGGTGTGGCATAGCACTGAAATAGCACCCCCGGGTGGTCAGGCTCGTACCCGCGGGGCTGTGGTGTTCTCGCCTCCTCTCGTGGAGTCTTCTCCTCTCCGGAGTCTGCTCTACCAGATTCCTCCACCATGTGTCTCCTCTTCCGCCAAAAGCACGAGGCATCCAGTAGGATCCCCTGACACTTTAGCCAATCGGGAAACAAGTCTCACAGACCTGCCTCCTAATTGGTGAGGAGAAACTTTAGTGTGAAAATAGCAAAAATTCATTCGCTATGGTCACACAACTGGTAGGCCTTGAAGAGCAATGCTCTGCGCTCCTAGGCCACCCTTTTTTGAAGCCTATCAGAGCTTCTGGCTCTAATCAGGTGCTTAGAAAAAACACCCCCGTCGCATTGAAATCCATGGTCCAGCACCACTGATATGTAGATCAGGGGGCCGGATGCATGGATAGGTGAGGTGGCACCCATGCGCCCTCTATGGACGGGCCGTCGCTGATCAGAATAGAAATAATATATTCAACCTACTGGAAGATGGGTCATAATTCAACAGAAATACAAATTGTTATTGCTAACATTAATCAGTCATTCTCAACCTTTTTAACATGGAGGAACTTTCTGGTCTCAGGGAACTCCTGCCACTGGTTATTGTATCTACAGGTTTTGGTACATCACTAGGAAGAATGCCTCTTACATTTGGGGGAAGGATTCCACCCCCCTATAGCTACCTAAATGATCATTGGTTTCAGTAGTTACTTATCCGAAAGGCAGAAATAGTTCTTTGCTCAAGGAGCCCCTTCAAGAAACAACTTCAGGAATGGTGTAGGGTGCTAAAGTACATAGGGTTGAGTGAGGTACAGTCTGCTATTCTATAAGGACTGGTATAGGTCCACAATACATAGGGTTGAGGTGCTCTACTGCTGACCGCTGCCCTATACTGCAGCAGTCCTTCATCAGTAAAGGGACTGACGTACAGTCTGCTAATCAGTCACACACAACCTACTTGTTCCACAAAGGTCCTTATAAGGACTGGTAACCTGGTGTAGGGTGCTACGGTACATAGGGTTGAGTGAGGTACAATCTGCTATTCTGTAAGGACTGGTATAGGTCCACAATACATAGGGTTGAGGTGCACTACTGCTGACCGCTGCCCTATACTGCAGCAGTCCTTCATCAGTATAGGGACTGACGTACAGTCTGCTAATCAGTCACACACAACCTACTTGTTCCACAAAGGTCCTTATAAGGACTGGTAACCTGGTGTAGGGTGCTACAATACATAGGGTTGAGTGAGGTACAGTCTGCTATTCCTTAAGGACTGGTATAGGTCCACAATATATAGGGTTGAGGTGCACTACTGCTGACTGCTGACCTATACTGCAGCAGTCCTTTATCAGTATAGGGACTGAGGTACAGTCTGCTAATCATTCACAACCTACTAGTTCCACAAAGGTCCTTATAAGGACTGGTAAGGTATAGGGTACTACAGTACATAGGGTTGAGTGAGGTACAGTCTGCTATTCCTTAAGGACTGGTATAGGTCCACAATATATAGGGTTGAGGTGCACTACTGCTGACTGCTGCCCTATACTGCAGCAGTCCTTTATCAGTATAGGGACTGAGGTACAGTCTGCTAATCATTCACAACCTACTAGTTCCACAAAGGTCCTTATAAGGACTGGTAAGGTATAGGGTACTACAGTACATAGGGTTGAGTGAGGTACAGTCTGCTATTCCTTAAGGACTGGTATAGGTCCACAATATATAGGGTTGAGGTACTCTACTGCTGACTGCTGCCCTATTCTGCAGCAGTCCTTTATGAGTATAGGGACTGAGGTACAGTCTGCTAATCACAACCTACTAAAAAAAAGAATGCTTGTAGTTGTCGATCCCAGATTCACCTCATACATGTGTTATGTCATTGGCCATGTGGTGGGACTATGTGTGCACAGCTAGTAATTATTTTGTGGCTGAAAATATGACCTGTAGGTTTGTAAAGTTCACCATCCCTGTGCTATGCTGACTTCCTCCTGGGGCTGCTTATTATGAGGGGCTCCCACCATCCCTATGCTGTGCTGACTTCCTCCTGGGGCTGTATCTCTGCTGTGCATATTATGAGGGGCTCCCACCATCCCTGTGCTGTGCTGACTCCCTCCTGGGGCTGTACCTCTGCTGTGCATATTATGAGGGGCTCCCACCATCCCTGTGCTATGCTCATTATGAGGGGCTCCCACCATCCCTGTGCTATGCTCATTATGAGGGGCTCCCACCATCCCTGTGCTATGCTCATTATGAGGGGCTCCCACCATCCCTGTGCTATGCTGACTTCCTCCTGGGGCTGCTTACGGTGCAGGTGTCAGTGCTGTATATCACGGTGCTGATGTCAGTACTCTCTATCACTGTGCTGCTGTCAGTGCTGTATATCACGGTGCTGGTGTTAGTGCTTTATGTCATGCTGCTGATGTCAGTGCTCTCTATCACGGTGCTGGTGTCAGATGACTCTATCACGGTGCAGGTGTCATTGCTGTATGTCACACTGCTGATGTCAGTGCTCTCTATCACGGTGCTGCTGTCAGTGCTGTATATCACGGTGCTGGTGTTAGTGCTTTATGTCACGCTGCTGATGTCAGTGCTCTCTATCACGGTGCTGTTGTCAGATCACTCTATCACGGTGCAGGTGTCATTGCTGTATGTCACGCTGCTGATGCCAGTGCTCTCTATCACGGTGCTGCTGTCAGTGCTGTATATCACGGTGCTGGTGTTAGTGCTTTATGTCACGCTGCTGATGTCAGTGCTCTCTATCACGGTGCTGTTGTCAGATCACTCTATCACGGTGCAGGTGTTATTGCTGTATGTCACGCTGCTGATGTCAGTGCTCTCTATCACGGTGCTGCTGTCAGTGCTGTATATCACGGTGCTGGTGTTAGTGCTTTATGTCACACTGCTGATGTCAGTGCTCTCTATCACGGTGCTGGTGTCAGATGACTCTATCACGGTGCAGGTGTCATTGCTGTATGTCACGCTGCTGATGTCAGTGCTCTCTATCATGGTGCTGCTGTCAGTGCTGTATATCACGGTGCTGGTGTTAGTGCTTTATGTCACGCTGCTGATGTCAGTGCTCTCTATCACGGTGCTGGTGTCAGATCACTCTATCATGGTGTAGGTGTCATTGCTGTATGTCACGCTGCTGATGTCAGTGCTCTCTATCACGGTGCTGTTGTCAGATCACTCTATCATGGTGCAGGTGTCATTGCTGTATGTCACGCTGCTGATGTCAGTGCTCTCTATCACGGTGCTGGTGTCAGATGACTCTATCACGGTGCAGGTGTCATTGCTGTATGTCACGCTGCTGGTGATCATCTCCTGCACCCTCTTCTTTGCCTACCCTGACCTTCCCTCTCCTCCATTGCCTTCATGCGCTCCACAGTCCTGAATTGTCACAACAATTTCCCATATAAAAAAAGAATGCTTGGAGTTGTCGATCCCAGATTCACCTCATACATGTGTTATGTCATTGGCCATGTGGTGGGACTATGTTTGCACAGCTATTAATTATTTTGTGGCTGCAAATTTGACCCGTAGGTTTGCAAAGTTCGCCTCCCATTGAAGTCAATGGGGCCCGCCGCGAACATTTCGGTTGGCGAACTATCGGCCACGTTCGCGGTCCGCGTTCGCGAAAAGTCCCGTGGAAAGTTCGTCCATCACTACTGCTATCCAACACTTCTCTTAAAGTGGGGTGCCCCCTAAAAAAAAATTAAAAGTCAGCAGCTACAAATCCTGCAGCTGCTGACTTTTAATAATCGGACACTTACCTGTCCCAGCGATGCGGGGGAACGAAGCCCCCCTCCTTCCCCGCTCCGCTCGCGGCGCCGGCATTCTTAATGTGGGCACCCGGTTGTGGCTTCACAGCCGGTCACCCACTGCGCGAGCAGAGCCGCGCGCCATGATACGCCGCACAGTCATGTGGGACACGTGACAGGTCCCAGATGACTGTGCGGCACCGATGGGAAGTGATGTCACCAGCCTGGGCAATGAAGGAGGCAGACTATGAGGGACCCCCTAGCAACAGGCATTTAGAGGTGAGTCAAAAAAATTTTTTTACAATTATTTTTTTTTTTATTTTTTATGAATTTTAAGCAATTTTTTTTTTTTTGGTGGCAACACCACTTTAAGCTCTTAAGGCAGCAGAGGGGGATGTACACATGCCACAGCCAAAATACTTTGCATCGCGGTGTGGCAAAAATTGTCCACACTGTTGGGTTCAGTGAGCAGTAATGCTTACTGAACGTGGCCCATTCAAGTGCAATGCATTCAGTTGCGGGGCGCTGCTGGGTGGTTTAAACAGGTGGTGAGGAGGCTATATAACACCTCCTCACTGCCTGTCGAATTCCATCTGAAGAGCGATCCAAATGTGGATTGCTTTTCAGAGGACACCACATGTGTAAATGAACTCTAAGGCCTCATACACACGATCGGATTTTTCAAAGGCAAATGTGTGATGACAGGTTGTTGGCGGAAAATCCGACCGAGTGTATGCCCCGTCGTACAATTTTCGGATTTTCCGTGGATAAATGTTGGATGACAGGTTTTAACATTTTCCGCTGACAAATGTGTGTTGTCGGATTTTCCGATCATGTGTACACAAGTCCATCCGACAAGTGAAAAGTACAAACACACATGCTCGGAAGCAAGGACGAGCCAGAAGCAAGGTCCGTCATGTAAACTAGCATTTGTAATGGAGAATTAACATTTTTTGACGTTTCAAAATATGAAATCTCCAAATGCAGCGCACATTCTCTTCTTCATTAACCTCCCTGGCGGTATGATTCAGTCTGGATTTAGGTGTGGAAAGCGGTACAATTATTTTGCATGGAAATTTGGCATTTTATATTGTAGTCCTGTAATTCTAAGGCCGCGTACACACGCGCGGACTGTTTGCCCAACCTTGTTCGTCAAACAGTTTCGGCAAACAGTCCGCTCAAAATTTGCATGAGCGGACTTGCCCACACACGAGCGGACTGTTTGACGAACAAGGTTGGGCAAACAGTTCGCTCAACTTTTGAAATGAACGGACTCGCCCACGTAAGGAGGAGGCAAATCCGCCCATTTCGAGCGCGTGTACAGGTAGGCGGGGCCCGCGAAGGAGACGTCGCGGGCTCCGCCGCCTGGAATGGGCTTAAAGGGGAACCCCAACGCCGAAAAAAATCGGCGTGGGGGTTCCCCCAAAGTCCACACCAGACCCTTGTCCGAGCACGCTACCCGGCCGGCCAGGAAAGGGGGGCGAGCGAGCGCGCCCCCCCTCCTGAGCCGTACCAGGCCGCGTGCCCTCAACATGGGGGGGTGCCTTGGGGAAGGGGGGGCCGCGCGGCCCCCCCACCCCAAAGCACCTTGTCCCCATGTTGATGAGGACAAGGGCCTCTTCCCGACAACCCTGGCCGTTGGTTGTCGGGGTCTGCGGGCGGGGGGCTTATCGGAATCCGGGAGCCCCCTTTAAGAAGGGGGCTCCCGGATACCGGCCCCCCACCCTATGTGAATGAGTATGGGGTACAATGTACCCCTACCCATTCACCTGTGAAATAAAGTACAAAAAAAAACACAACACAGGGAAAAAATATTTTATTGCACAGCTCCGGGGGGTCTTCCGTCTTCGGGGGTCTTCTCGCCGGACTCCTCCGCTATCTGTGTGTAGCTCTTTTACTAGCGGAGGAGTCCGGCTTTCTTCCTCCCCGCCGCCGGCCTCTTCTCCCGACTTCGGGGGTCTTGTCCCCCTCTTCGGTTCTTCTGCCGGGCCACCGCGCCTTCTTGTAGCTCTTTTACAGGCGGTGGCCCGGTCTTCTGTCGCCGCTGTCGTCGTCGCCGCCGCCGCCTTCCGTTCTTGTTCTTCTTCTTGTTCTTCTTCTTCTTCTTCTCCTGGAGATGTTGACTCGACGAGCTCTCCGGCCGGAATGCCAGGGACACGCTCCGCTGCCACTTATATAGTGACAATGGGGCGGTGTCACATGGTATATGTCACATGGGTTGGTCACATGGTGACCCCGCCCCCTTACGATGTCATAGTCCCCATGTGACATCAACCCATGTGACCAACCCATGTGACATATACCATGTGACACCGCCCCATTGTCACTATATAAGTGACCGCACAGCGCGGCTCTGGCATTCCGGCCGGAGAGCTCGTCGAGTCAACATCTCCAGGAGAAGAAGAAGAAGAACAAGAAGAAGAACAAGAACGGAAGGCGGCGGCGGCGACGACAGCGGCGACAGAAGACCGGGCCACCGCCTGTAAAAGAGCTACAAGAAGGCGTGGTGGCCCGGCAGAAGAACCGAAGGCGGTGACAGAAGAACGGAAGGCAGCGGCGACAGAAGACCGGGCCACCGCCTGTAAAAGAGCTACAAGAAGGCGCGGTGGCCCGGCAGAAGAACCGAAGAGGGGGACAAGACCCCCGAAGTCGGGAGAAGAGGCCGGCGGCGGGGAGGAAGAAAGCCGGACTCCTCCGCTAGTAAAAGAGCTACACACAGATAGCGGAGGAGTCCGGCGAGAAGACCCCCGAAGACGGAAGACCCCCCGGAGCTGTGCAATAAAATATTTTTTCCCTGTGTTGTGTTTTTTTTTGTACTTTATTTCACAGGTGAATGGGTAGGGGTACATTGTACCCCATACTCATTCACATAGGGTGGGGGGCCGGTATCCGGGGGCCCCCTTCTTAAAGGGGGCTCCCGGATTCCGATAAGCCCCCCGCCCGCAGACCCCGACA
Organism: Lithobates pipiens; assembly: GCF_037356315.1. NCBI lineage: Eukaryota > Metazoa > Chordata > Amphibia > Anura > Ranidae > Lithobates > Lithobates pipiens. The sequence continues at coordinate 552,795,117 of NW_027507758.1, read as the reverse complement.
ACCAACGGCCAGGGTTGTCGGGAAGAGGCCCTTGTCCTCATCAACATGGGGACAAGGTGCTTTGGGGTGGGGGGGCCGCGCGGCCCCCCCTTCCCCAAGGCACCCCCCCATGTTGAGGGCACGCGGCCTGGTACGGCTCAGGAGGGGGGGCGCGCTCGCTCGCCCCCCTTTCCTGGCCGGCCGGGTAGCGTGCTCGGACAAGGGTCTGGTGTGGACTTTGGGGGAACCCCCACGCCGATTTTTTTCGGCGTTGGGGTTCCCCTTTAAGCCCATTCCAGGCGGCGGAGCCCGCGACGTCTCCTTCGCGGGCCCCGCCTACCTGTACACGCGCTCGAAATGGGCGGACTTTCCAAGCGGGAACAGTCCGCTCATTTCGAAAGTACAGCGGACAGGCCCACACACGGGCGGACTGTTCGCTCAAACACAGTTTCAGCGGACAGTTTTTCGGAATTTCCGAAAGACTTTGTCCGTCCAACTGTCCGCTGAAACTGTCCGCTGAAAGCCCACACACGGGCGGACTGTCCGCCCAAACACTGTTCAGCGGACAAGGTTGGGCGAACAGTCCGCCCGTGTGTACGCGGCCTTAGGAATAACTCTCTTAAATCTGTTCAAACCAGAGTCTAGCAGACATCCCGGGTATGATAAAGTTTATAATATAATAAAGAATAATAAAAATTATTCAATAATGTAATCAAATCCTATAACACTGAAAAAGGGACACTTTTTGGTTGCTATGGACAATCTCCAAATTTCAGGCAGAAAAAACAGTATTTATAATATAAAAGTGCATGTAGGGCATTGCACAGACCACTAGGGACAAAGGGGGTGTGTATTTTTGAATACAGTACTGTAATCTGTAAGATTACAGTGCTGTGTGTGTTTTGTGTCTTTTTACTTTTTTGAATTTGCTGCCGTTCTCGGCTCCCGTGCGCCGTAACGCTGCAGGGAACGGAGCTCGGCGGCATTCGGCACTGTGAATCGAGCGGAGGACAGCTCGATCACACAGCGCGGGGGACATCGCTGGATCCAGGGGACAAGGTAAGTAACTCTCACTGTGTCCTCCCCTGCATCCAGCGATGCGATCCCGAGTCTGGCTCGGGGTTACCGCTCCTATTATTAAAATCCCAACCCGAGCCAGACTCGGGATTGCCGCTAGGGGGGTTAATGGGATAATAATGAAGCTGCTTCGATGGTGATACTGATGGAGTTATTGCAAACACATGCAAAATGCAAAGTGCATGTCAACACTCACCAAACTTCTACTAACAAGAAATTAGCAGAAGGAACCCAAAGGGTGGCGCTAAAGAGCTGAAAAACCATGTAGTATGTCAATACGTTCGTGATTGTTGGCAAACAATTGTGTGCCGTGTGTATGCAAGGCAAGTTTGGGCCAACGACCTTCGGACAAAAGTCAGCGGTTTTGTTGGGCAACAATCCGAACATCTGTACGAGGATTTAGGCTGTTCAGCCATTCCAGGACATTCTGTGAAATCAGCAGGGAACTGGGGGCAGGAACTATTGCTAAGTAACCTCTTGTCTGCAGAAATTACAAAAAACACACTTCTGCTCAGCTGGGGGCCAGGGGAAGGAAGGGGACAATTTAACCGCTGGGCTCAAGTGCTTATCTTTTGTGGTGATCCAGACTGGGCTGTGGCTCTGGGTTCCATCTGCTCAGCTGGTGGCTGGGAGAGGAACATGACTAGTTAATGTTTATCAGGCACAAGTCCTTATCTTTATTCAGCAGTTCTGACAATTTAATCAGAGTCCCGAGGTCCACTTCTATACCAATCCGCTGGACAATGTAATTGTCGGGAACCGCAGCACAAGGATTACTCCACCAAAACTATTTGATGATTTTCAGGCTCAGGCAGAGTAATCCTTGTGCTGCAGTTCCTAGCAATTCCATTCCCCAGCGGATTGGTATAGAAGTGGACCTCGGGACTCTGATTTAATTGTGGGAACTGCTGAATAAAGATAAGAACTTGTGCCTGATAAACATTACCTAGTCATGTTCCTCCCCTGGCCACCAGCTGAGCAGATGGAGCCCAGAGCCACAGCCCAGTCTGGATCATGTGTACGGGTTCTAGATTGACTGAGACCCGAACACATGATTCAAAATGACTCAAAACCCATACTGTCTGGGTGTATCCCAGACAGGTGGCAACCCTATCGGTAATGAAGGTATAGTTTAGGTTCTTGTTCTGGTTTTAGGCTGCTACCTCTCAGATTGTGACAAAAAGAGTGAAAGTCCATAGTGTTGTTAACCCCTCCCCACCGCCTCCCAGCCCTTTAAAAGGTTCTAAATGCCGGGAGGCAGGCATTCTAAGCATATGACTGCTGTGATTGGCAGTCCCAGAAGTCACATGATCAGAAAGCTCCTGGTTGCATGGATTCATCAGGAGTGTGCTCTCAGCACAGAAATATGATTAGATAGGGATGCGTATATGCAGCCTCTCGGAGTTAAAGCCCACGTGCCAAGAGGCTGCACATATGCCTATCTCCAGGGGGAACTGGTTTGGATCTGGCAGTCTTTATCAAGCCCTAACATAGGTATTCCATTGCATCTCATTGTAAGTCTAATAACATCCACTGCTCAAGCCCTGAAAAAGAGAGAGACCTTTCCCCTGAAACGCTTTGGTGCTCTTATCCAATAAATGTTTCAAACCCCACAACTCAGTCTGTGGAGTACCGAACGGTCAAGATAAGCTCTCCCACTCGTTTTAAGGTCGGGCACAATAATTTGTCCGCCTCAGTGCCTTCCCCGTGTGCACCTTGCGGATCTATGTTTCTTTTGGGGCTTCATAAAATCTGACCGCATAAGTGTCCATCAATTTTGCTGAATGCTACAAATTTACGGAGACCTTTGAAGCTCGGGAGTCATTCATATACACCCCTTGACGTACCTGTTTGCTTTTAATTTTTGGTACACCATCTTTACATAGCATCATTTATCGATATAGTTATACTCCATACTGTATATCTGCCCCCAAAGAAGGAGATTTCTTTGGCTCCGAAACCCGTAGGAAAATTAAATCTATGGCTAACTACAATGATGATATGTATGGATAATCCATTATTCTGTATTTTATGTATGATGTTGTTTAACTCTCTTTATGGCATGATTTTATTTTACTAAATAAATTTTGTATTTTGTTATATATCTCTTGGTGTACGTGCCTAAAAAGTCCACCACTAGGGAAGCTGCTCTCCTTTTTTTCTAGTATTATTGGATGTGGCACAACAACTTCTTGCCAGACCTTGCCGTTCTACTCAACCGTCAATGTTTCAAAAAGACCTCTGAATGATATTAAGTTATGTCCCAGGCACTCCTCAATGCTTTACTGATCATCTGTTTAGCGGCAGCAAGGGCATGGACCATAGGTTGGAATAGAACTTTGAAGAGTGGTCCGATACAAAGGATGATATTTGTCCTCCTTTGAAACATCTATCCAGTATTGCTGAGCCACCAGGCATGTTCACCAAATGTGATAAAATGTGCCCAGTTGTCCTTATCGCCTAGAGCATTGAGGAGAGTAGCCAATTCTAGTGGGCACTAAACACCAGTATGTCATGAACTATTAATTGTCTCTACAGGTTGGAATGCTACATGAGCTAGATTTCACTGTGGCCTAAATTGCTGGATATTAATTTAAAATAGGTAGAGTAATTTGTTTGTTTAATTTTTTTAATCATTTTTTTCTCTTTACAGGTGTTCTCTCCACTATAGGAAACAGCTATGTTTTGTTGATGGCATGTCGAAGGAAAAAGAAGCTCAGACCAGCTGAGATCATGACCATGAATTTAGCATTTTGTGACTTGGGAATATCAGGTAAATGAGCTATAAAAACTCAAGCATATTAATTAAATTTGATTAGGTTGTGTTTGTTTTAAAGATTGTAATGAACAGGTAATATTGTACTGTAGTCCAACTGAAGCCCTCTAACATCCATGTATTTTGTACTCTCACTTGCAACTTCCAACCTGCTGCAGTTATGCCGCGTATACACGGCCAGACTCTTCGACAGTAAAGGTCCGACGGAATGAATCCGTCGGAACAATTCATCAGACCTTTGCTGTCGAAAAATCAGACAGACTTTAGATTTAGAACATGTTTCAAATCTTTCAGATGGAATCGAGTCTGCTTGAAAAATTTGTTCGTCTCAATGCTAGTCCGACGGTCAAAAACCGACGCTAGGGCAGCTATTGGCTACTGGCTGTGAACTTCCTTATTCTAGTCCGGTCGTACGTCATCATATTCAAATCCATCGGACTTTGGTCTGGTTGTGTGTAGACAAGTCCGATTCAACGAAGTCCGTCGAAACTCCATCGAAAAGTCCGACGGAATTCAGTCCGTCAAAAAGTCTGGTCGTGTGTACACGGCATAAGACATAATCTTTTTATGCACTTTAAAGGACCTCATCTTTGTCACTCTCCTCTTTCGAAGCATACCGCATATGTATTTTCTCTCCAGTTCCTCTAAGGATAGCTGTGATCTACAAGCCCCCTGGACCAATATCAACCTTTCTTGATGACTTCTCTGCCTGGCTACCCTACTTTCTTTCTTCTGAAATCCCCACATTCTGGGTGACTTCAACATCCCTATTAATGCTAACACTTCATGCTAACTATTAATGCCAACACTCCTGCCACTTTCAAACTTCTTAGCATAACCTCCTCCTTTGACCTTAAGCAGTGCATACATGCTCCTACTCACTCTGAAGGCTATACTCTTGACCTTGTTTTCTCTCACCTATGCACTCCATGCAACCTCTCCAACTATTCATTCTCTCTCTCCGATCACTACCATATTAGTTTCACTCTCTCCTTCTCCTCCACTTCCACTGCCTCCAACCGCCTAAAAGTTATCCACAGAAACCTATGCCATCTCAACCATTCTCTTCTCTACTGTGCTACCGATCACCTCTATCACAAAATCTCACCCCTATCCTGCACCAACCTAGCCACTTCTGTCTATAACACTTCACTTCTAGCCTCACTGGACTCACTGCCCTCCTCACTACACACAGAATCAGGCCTGGCACCTTCAACCTTGGCAAACAGATGATACTAGAAGGCTGAAAAAACATAGTCGTGCTCATGAACGCCTGTGGCGTAAGATTACGTCTCAGAAAGATTTCAGCCAATATAAATCTGCCCTCCAAAAATACAATTCCAGCCTCCTCACTGCCTATTTTATCACTCTCATTAGCAATTTATAATCCCACCCCATCAACTCTTCTCTACCTTCAACTCTCTACTTCATCCTCCACTACCTCCACCCACCAACTCACTCACTGACCATGAGATCACCAATCACTTCAAACAGAAGATTGATACAATTTGTGAGGAGACCTCTACTATTCTGATACCCTCAACGCTTTACACTTTATGCCCACAGGTACACTCATTAGTTCTCTCTTTCAACCCCACCACTATAGAAGAGGTTGCTAAACTACTACCTTTCTCCCTCTAGATTTGGTACCAGCTCAATTTTTATATTGACCTTAGACCTTAGACAGAGTGCGGTTTGTTTTGTTCCAAATTGAAATTCGGACACATTTTCCTTTTTTCGGATGTATCCGAATTACCTAATTACAATAGTATCTATTAAACAAATCTAAAATAACAAAAAAAATTTGGACGAAATTCTAATCGTTTTCTAATACTTTTCGAATTCAAATCGTTTTTGAATTTGAATCGTTTTTGAATTTGTTTTGTTTTTGAATTTCAAAAGAGACTAAAATAGAATATAAAATAAAGGAAAAGAATAGTAAAAAAAAATGAATAGAAAAGAATATAACAGAAAAAAAAGAATATAATATAATAGAGTAAAACAGAACAAAATGGAATAGAAAATGAAAGAACAGAATAGACTAGAATATAATAGAATAGAATAACAAAGAAGGAATATAGACATCTTCTGAATTTCAAATAGAATAAATTTGAATTTGAATACATAAGGAAATAATATAATAGAAAAGAATAGAATATGAAAAAAATAATAGCATATACTATGATAGAATAAAAAAGAAAATAATAAAAAAAAACAATAGAATAGAATGAATGTAACCATTTACCAAAATTAAAATAAAATCAGTTCAGTTGAGTTGAATAGAATAGATTAGAATAGAATAGAAAAGAAAAGAATAAACAAATAGAAAAAGAATACATTTAAAAAAAACAATATAATAGAATAAAAAGAATATAACCATTTCCCAAAATTCAAATATAATCAATTCTAATTTGAATAGGATAGAAAACAATAGATTAGATGGACAAAATATGTTCACTACAAGATTTGAAACACAGGGGAGACGTGATAAAACTGAATGAATGGAGATATTCACAGTTAAAACACTCTGTAGGCAGGCTCCCACAATCGATAAGATCAGAAGGAAAATTGAATGAAATGGAAAAACTATGTAACTCACAGGGACTGATTAAACACGGTATTGCACAAATTTATAAAATAATTAGAGCTATATTGGAGCCAAGAATACCTCCATTCATTGAAAATTGGGAAAGGGAATCAGGAACATGGTTAACGAAGCACCAAATTGACAAAATACTAAGAGCGGTTTATATAGTGGCGGCCCGCTCATATCAGTAGAAAAAATAATAATAATAATACTGGCCCTTTAATTGTGTGCGGGATGCTGAACGTATATTCTATGAGGCATTATGATTCTTCTGAATGGTTATTTTTTTTACACAAGTCTTCAGAAATCGTGGAAAGAAAATTAAATTTTTTTTTTTTTTACACAAAGTTGTCAATTTATAAGATATTTCTAGCACATGGCATGTATATAGCAAAAATTACACCCCAAAACACATTCTGCTACTCCTGAGTATGGCGATACCACATGTGTAAGACTTTTACACAGCCTGGCCACATGCAGTGGCCTAACATTGAAGTAATACCTTCAGGTGTGCTAGGAGCATAAATTACACATTTCATTCCTACCTATCACACTTTTGAAGGTCCTTGAGCACCAGGACAGTCGAATTACCCACAAAATGACCCCATTTTGGAAAGCAAACACCCCAACGTATATTCTATAAGGGCATGGGCTGCTGATAGGTACTCGGGTGCTCTGATGGGCTGGAGACAGGTACTCGGTTACTCTGATGGGCTGGAGACAGGTACTCGGTTACTCTGATGGGCTGGTGACAGGTGCTCGTGTACTCTGATGGGTGGTGACAGGTATTTAGATGGGCAGTGACAGGTACTCAGATGGGCTGTGACAGGTACCCAGATACTCAGCAAGTACTCGGGTACTCAGATATACCTTGACAGGTACTCAGGTATGCAGATGGACTGCAACAGGTACTCGGGTACTCAGATGGACTGTGACAGGTACTCGGGTACTCAGATGAACTGTGATAGGTACTCAGGTACTCAGATGAAGTGTGACAGGTACTCGGGTACTCAGATATACTGTGACAGGTACTCAGGTATGCAGATGGGCTGTGACAGGTACTCGGTACTCAGATGGGCTGCGACAGGTATTCAGGTACTCGGGTACTCAGATGGGCTGTGACAGATACTTTGATGGGTGGTGACAGGTACTTTGATGGGCGGTGACAGGTACTTTGATGACTGGTGACAGGTCCTCTTTATTAGGGGGTCAATCAGTGTGGTTGGTAATGAGATGTTACTGCAATCTCCTTCTCACACACGATCGGTATGTGAGGAGGAGAACCCGGTGACATTTATTTTGTTTACATTCTGTGACTGGCTGTGATTGGTCACAGCCGGTTATGTGGTAAAGAGCCAATTTCACTGGCTCTTTACTGCGATTGGGGTTGGGCTGTGTCAGGGTGACAAGCCTTGTCCCTGATCGCCACTCTGTGCGCGCCCTAGGGGCATGCATGAGCACCGTGCACGTGGGCAGTACATGTGACTGGATGTGATTGGACTCAGCCAGTCACGTGTTAAAGAGACTTTTTTTATTGGCTCTTTACACAGATCTGGGATGGGCTGTGTCAGAGGGACACACCTCATCCCTGATCACCGCTCTGCGGAGAGAAACCGAGGATGTCATATGACGCCTGCCCAGGATGGGAGATCCCATCTGTGGACGTCATATGACTATAGCCCGGTATTGAAGTGGTTAAAGCTGAACTAATCCTTTACAGTCAAGAAAGCTGCCATCTTATCCTCTGTTTGATCTGCAGTTGCCATGGAGCTCCATATGTGATCAGTTATGATACCAGCCATTTGATGGCTTAACAGTTCAGTAGATACCACAAGCAACTGTGACAGTTGTCATTCACAGCATACCTTGAATGTTGCTGTTTTGAGAACCAGTTAAATCTATGGGTTTAGTTCCGCTCATGTCTCACAGAGCATACTTCATTTACAGTTACAGCAGCATCTGTAACCCTGCAGATCTTTGGCTAGCCATACACATTATGATCTCTTTCCAATGAGAGAAATCAATAGATTCCCCCATCTACGCTAAACACCAGAGGAATCTTTCCTACCAACTATTTTATTCTTACATATGATGTCATATTACCCAAACATTCACTGCATCTGACTATCTGAATTTTTTTTACCGGGCTTCTTTGATTTTTAAATTGAAGTTTGTCGAGCTGGGTGGGGCCAACAGGGCAAGCCATGGTTGGAATTTTGGCTGATTCAGCAAGAATCGGCCAAAATTCAGGCAACGAATGACCAACAAATAAATCTACTCTGAAATAGCCAAGAAAATAAAATATAAGGCTCAGGCAGAGAGAGCTAATGAAGTCATTGGTACGGTATGCATACCACACATCAGGTTGACCTTTTGATTTCCAAACATTCTTTTACCCAGGAGCCAGGAAGTTGGGAGAACTCCCATCAATATTCCATTATTTTCACACCTTATTGATTGAGAATATTATTGCGTGTTCCCAGGAGCCTTTTCACTAGCCCTGCTGACCTTCAGAACAGCCTTAATATTCTTCTTAAACTATTAAAAAACAATTACAATGATTTGTAGTGCAGCAAAATAAATATTGATTTGTCTCAAGGGATTTTGGCATGATAAAATCTTCCACTATTGTGTGATATACACTAACCGACAGGGCTGAAACTAGAGGGGGGGGGGAGGTGCTGCCCCCACCTGCACTGGGAACCGCTGCTCTAAAGGTGTCACTGCCACCCTATCAAGTGTAATGGACAGGCAGGTCTCCCTCCTAGTTCTGCCCAGTGCACAAACAGCCTATGTCTTTTCTGAGTGAGGCATCAATGTGAAGGCGAGGCTTCAAAGAAGGCCCTGGACTGGGGGGGAGGGGGAGCAGGGGAGGCCCTGGACTGGGAGAGGGGTGCGGAGGAGGCCCTGGACTGGTGGGTGCAGTAAAGGCCCTGGGCTGGGGGGTGCAGAGGAGTCTATGGACTGGGGAAGGGGGGTTAGAGGAGGTCCTTAACTGGAGGGTGCAGAACTGATAGGGAGGAGGCTGATGGGGGATCCTGGGGGAGGCACAGAAGAGACCCTGGACTTGGGGGATGCAGAGGAGGTCCTGGGCTAGGGTGGGTGCAGAGGAATTCTGGAGGGGGGTGGTACAGAAGAGGCTCTGGAATAGGAGGGGAGTGCACAGGAGGCCCTTGAATGGGGAGGTGCAGAGGAGGCCCTGGACTGGGGGATGGAGAGGGGGCCCTGAACTAGGAGGGGAGTACACTGGAGGCCCTGGACTGGGGGGAGTAGAGGTGCCCTGGACTTGAAAAGTGGGGTTGATAAAGGACATTCAGAGAGCAGGGTGCAGAGGAGGCTATTAAGTTGGGGTGGGTTGTTGGGAGACCTTGGACTGGGAGAGGAGTGCAGAGGAGGCCATTGACTAGGAATTGGTGGTTGGTGTGGCAAAGGCCCCTGGATGGGGGGGGGGGTTTCAAGTGAAATACTGGACTAGGTGAGAGAGTGCCTGGGTGTCCCAGATTAAGAGAGGGGGTGTCGTGGAGGCCCTCTGGACTAGGAAAGGGGATGCCTGAAAGGACCTTCCAGCTTCAGGGAGAAAGAGCCTGAATTTCAAGCATGGATTGAGGGCGAGCCTGCCTGGAGGGTGAGTTCACAACATAAATGGGGACATTTATCAATTGTTGCAAGTAATGCCAAACAGGAGCAGAGCGGCAGGTTGTGTGACAGATTTATTAAAGGAAAAGTACAGACAAAACCTGTTTGGTTGTAGTTCTCCTGTTGATCACATCAGTGCAGATTGTTTTGCTCTCCTGTGACCCATTTTCAGCTGACAGCGGGCTTAAGCCTGCTTTCGGCTGATGTCACAGTGTCGGTCCAGGCTGGGGAAGATCACACCCATATAGCTGGGATCTGCTCATATGCCTGGACCAGCACCCAACTCAGCCTCTCACTGAACTGCTGAGAGCCTGAGCCGGCCACTCCTACCCCCTCCACAGCCCAGTGTTTTAGTGAGCACCAGGGGGTGGGCAGAGCAGAGCCAGAGATTGACAGCCACCAGCTCTCTGCTCATGGAGCACTGAGAGCTTAGTGATTGGCAGTGTTTGATTACTCAGTTCTCAGCCTTAGGGCCATTGGGGGACAAATGTAGCATCCACCTAGGTAAGTATGATTCATAATATTCCCATATTTTGTTTTTAATTACCCGACATCTCTGCTTTCCTGCTATCTGGCCCTCATGACAATTTGACCTCATTCACATAGAGCATATGCGTCCATGCCCAGTGTGATGGCTGTGTTCTGTTCTGTGCATCCCTGTGCAAGCAGTCCAGTCAAAGTCAATGTGGACGCAGCAGCTGCATGGACATAGTGGAATGTCAAAATTTGACATGCAGATAGGAAGAAATGCTTGTATCCAAATGCATGATGTCTGCATGCGGATCTGTGCACCCACTTCTATGGGTGAAGCTCTCTGGTGGATGCAGATGCAGCAAAAAGTGGCTCAGCATACAGGACCTGTCTCAGTGCCTGTCTGAATGAACCATTAGGGGAATGTATCAAAACTAGAGCAGACAGTATTTGGAACAGCTATGCATGGCAACCAATCAGCTCATAGCTTTCATTTTTAAAGCTGAACAAGCTGAAGATAGAAGCTGATTGGTTGCCATGCACAGTTGTTCCAAATTCTGACTACACCAGTTTTTATAAATTGCCCTCACTGTGTTTTACATTTCTTACTCCTGACTACTGCATTCTAAGTACAGCACATGCTGTGTTAATGTGGTTGTAAAGGCACAAGCTTTTTAATCTTCATGCATTCTATGCATGAAGGTAAAAAAAATTCTGTGTGTAGCAGCCTCCCAGCCCCACCTAATACTTACCTGAGCCCCCTCTAGATCCAGTGATGTCCACGAGAGCCTTGGCTGTCCAGGGACTTGCACTCCTGATTGGTTTTTGGCAGCAGCAGGAGCCAATGACTCACACTACTGTCAATCACAGCCAGTGAGCCAATCAGAAGATGGAAGGAGTCGAGCCATGGCTCTGTGTGTGAATGGACACATAGAGTCATGGCTCTGGAGCACGCCTACTTTGGTGCCCCCATAGCAAGCTGCTTGCTGTGGGGGAACCCGGAAAGAGGGTAGGGCCGGGGGTGCCAATGAGGGACCCGAGAAGAGAAGGATCAGGGTTTCTCTGTGCAAAAGCACTGCAGACAGCAAGTAAGTATAACATGTTTATTATTTAGAAAAAACTTTAAGTTTAGCTGTGTGCAGTAAAGGATATGCAATAGAACAATTTTATTTTATTAAAATTAGTGTACTGAGGTTTGTACTGCCTGTTGCATACTCACTTGTGGCACAGTCATTAAAGCATATGGCCCTTTAAGCCCCTCCCACTGTTGATGCAATCTGACCACACCCACAGTTTTGGTGTAGTGCTGCTATATTGCCACATACTGTTTTTCTTTGGGGGGGGGTTGCAAAAAAATGTCCAGCCCCGGGTGCCAGATGTGCTAGCTATGCCACTGCTCACCGGCCACTTTATTAGGTGCACCTGTTCAATTGCTTGGTAACACAAATTGCTAATCAGCCAATCACATGGCAGCAACTCAATGCATTTAGGCATCTAGACGTGGAAAAGACAACATGCTGAAGTTCAAACCAAGATTTAGAATGGGGAAGATACGGGGTTAAGTGATTTTGAAGGTGGTATGGTTGTTGGTGCAAGAGGGGCTGGTCTGGGTATTTAAAAAACTGCTGATCTACTGGGATTTTCACACACCAGCCCAGCTACCAGCAGGATAATGCACCATGTCACACAGCTCAAATCATCTCACCACTGGTTTCTTGAACATGACAATGAGGTCACTATACTCCAATGGCCTCCACACTCACCAGATCTCAATCCAATAGAGCCTGTTTGAGATGTGGTGGAACGCAAGAGCCGCATCATGGATGTGCAGCCAATGAATCTGCAGCAACTGTGTGATGCTATCATGTCAATATGGACCAAAATCTCTGAGAAATGTTTCCAACTCCTTGTTGAATCTGTCATGAAGGATTAAGGCAGTTCTGAAGGCAAAAGGTGGCCCAACCCGGTACTAGCAAGGTGTACCTAATAAAGTGGCGTACATGAGATCAGAAGTAAAGAAAAGTTTGAAGAAGTACCTTAAAGACTAACTCCAACCTTAAGACCATGGTAGATGTTACATCCAAAATAAGTAACAGTGCTAAGAAGAGCCCTCCAAAAATGCGCCAGCATGTGGTTCTTCTCTGCCTGCACAGTCACGTCATTCATTCACAGAAATCTGCAATGAACTTATAGTTCATAATGGAACACAAGTGTGATCACCACATTTGTTGGTTATTGACACTTCCTCTAGTTCTTCAACTGAAAGTCTGTACCTTGTAGAGCTGCACGATTAAACGATAAAGAATCGTGATCTAGATTCAACCCCCCTCAGGATCTCTATGCAGGATTTCCATGATTCATTCATGTACGTGCAGAGACGTTCCTTGCTCACTCAGAGCTGTCACTTGTTGCTTACAGGTTAAAATCAGTATTTTCTGCTAGAAAATTACTTAGAACCTCCAAACATTACAGTTGTGCTCATAAGTTTACATATCCTGGCAAAATGTGTGATTTCTTGGCCATATTTCGGAGACTATGAATAACACAAAAACATTTTTTTTCACTCATGGTTAGTGTTTGGCTGAAGCAATTTATTATCAATCAACTGTGTTTACTCTTTTTAAATCACAATGACAACAGAAACTACCCAAATGACCCTGATAAAAAGTTTACATGCCCCAGTTCTTAATACCGTGTATTGCCCCCTTTAACATGAATGACAGTTTGAAGTCTTTTGTGGTATTTGTGGATGAGGCTCTTTATCTTCTCAGATGGTAAAGCTGCCCATTCCTCTTGGCAAAAAGCCTCCAGTTCCTGTAAATTCTTGGGCTGTCTGGCATGAACTGCACGTTTGAGATCTCCCCAGAGTGGCTCAATGATATTGAGGTCAGGAGACTGAGATGACCACTCCAGAACCTTCACTTTATTCTGCTGTAGCCCAAGACAGGTCGACTTGGCCTTGTGTTTTGGATGATTGTCATGTTGGAATGTCCAAGTACTTCCCATGCGCAGCTTCCTGGCTGATGAATGCAAATGTTCCTCCAGTATTTTTTGATAACATACTGCATTCATCTTGCCAACAATTCTGATCCAGATTTCCTGTGCCTTTGTAGCTCACACTTTATCAAAACACCAGTGATCCACCTTCGTACCTTTCATCATAGGCCTTGTTGACTCCACTCCAAATGTAGCGTTTATGGTTGTTGCCAAAAAGCTAAATTTTGGTCACAATCACTCCAAATGACTTTGTGCCAGAAGGTTTGAGGCTTGTCTCTGTGCTATTTGGCATATTGTAAGTGGGATACTTTGTGGCATTTGTGTAGTAATGGCTTTCTTCTGGCGACTTGACCATTCAGCCCTTCTTTCTTCAAGTGCCTCCTTATTGTGCATCTTGAAACAACAACATCACATGTTTTCAGAGAGTCCTGTATTACACTTGAAGTTATTTGTGGGATTTCTTTGCATCCCAAACAATCTTCCTGGCAGTTGTGGCTGAAATGTTAGTTGGTCTACCTGACCGTGGTTTGGTTTTAACAGAATTCCTCATTTTCCACTTCTTGGTTAGAGTTTGAACACTGCTGATTGTCATTCTCAATTCCTTGGATATCTTTTTATATCCCTTTCTTGTTTTATACAGTTCAACTACCTTTTTCCGCAGACCCTTTGACAATTCTTTTGCTTTCCCCATGACTCAGAATCCAGAAACGTCAGTGCACCACTGGATGAAAGATGCAAGGGTCTGTCAGAAGTCGAGAAACTCATTGACCTTTTATACACACACACACTATTTACAAGCAAACATATCACAGGTGAGGATGGTTACCTTTAATAGGCATTCAAATCCCTTTGTGTCAACTTGTGTGCATGTTATCAGGCTAAAATCACCAGAGTATGTAAACTTTTGATCAGGGTCAATTGGGTAGTTTTTGTTGTCATTATGTTTTAAAAAGAGTAAACACAGTTGATTGATAATAAATGGCTTCAGCCAAACACTAACCATGAGTGAAAGAAATGTTTTTATGTTATCATTCATATTCTCTGAAAAATGGCCAAGAAATCATAAATTTTGCCAGGGTATGTAAACTTATGAGCACAGCTGTGTGTGTATATATATATATATATATATATATATATATATATATATATATATATATATATATATATATATGTATGTGTGTGTGTGTATTTTTTTTTATAGCAGGAACCCTAGAGCAGGCATGTCCAAAGTGTGGCCTGTGTTCCGGTTTCGGACGGCCCGCCTGTTAATTTTGACATGTATATCTTTTGTGGCCCCTAACGAATCCCTGAGCGCTGGGGGCCACAAAAGATATATATGCTGGCTGCCTTGGAAGGGATGGGGAGGGGTCAGGACAAGTGCCGTACATACAGGAGAATTTCCTGTTTACACAGTGGCCTGTATAAAAGGAAGTTCCATCTCCTGTGCTGCCATTGGACAACTGTTCTGTCCATCATAGGAGGCGGGACTTTCTGTTAAAGAGAAAACAGGAGTTTCTCCTGCATGTCTGTTGACACTCATCCCGCCCCCTCCCTGTCCCCACAAAGGCTGCAAATGGGCATGAATCAGGCTGCACTGATGGCAATGGTGAGTCATGTCAATGGGGGTGCTGCAATTATGACAATGGGGGTGCTATATTCATGACAATGGGGATGCTGCATTCATGTCAACGGGGTTTACTGCATTCATGGCAATGGGGTTTGCTGCATTCATGGCAATGTGGGTGCTGCATTCATGGCAACGGAGGGTGCTGCATTTATTTCAATGGGGGTGCTGCATTAATGGCACTTGTGAGGCTGCAGATGGGCACTGATTAGGCTGCATTGATGGGCACTGACCCTTATTTTGCTTCACAGTTCTTTATTTAAAATTTAAGATTTTTCCTGAAACTTCCTTTTTAAAGTGAAGGTGCATGTTATAAGCCGAAAAAATACGGTATATCCCAATAACACGCCCAAGCTCATCTCTTCACCACACACAGCCACAAAGGCAAGAGAATTCTTATTGGGCAGTGTATTAGTGCTCGGACAAACACACTTAGACTGAAATGTAATGGTTTAAAGAATGTCAGGCAAAATGGTCAGCCCTCACGCATGTTCACTTCATCAAATCTGGCCCTCTTTGAAAAAAGTTTGGACACCCCTGCCCTAGAGAAGAAACCTTTTGCATCACATGGGGGGTATGGTAGGCTCCTGTAACAGTTCTCCAAGGGGTGGCGCTGTTGCAGAGTTTTGCTTTGGCATGGACATTGGTGCTGAGTATTGTGAGTACCTGAGTATTGTGAGTACCTGAGTATTGTGTGTACCTGAGTATTGTGTGTACCTGAGTATTGGGAGTACCTGAGTATTCTGAGTACCTGAGTATTGGGAGTACCTGAGTATTGGGAGTACCTGAGTATTGTGAGTATCTGAGTACTGTGTGTACCTGAGTACTGTGTGTACCTGAGTATTGGGAGTACCTGAGTGTTGTGAGTACCTGAGTGTTGTGAGTACCTGAGTATTGTGTGTACTCGTGTAGTGTGTGTACCTGGGTAGTGTGAGTGCATGTGGGTCTGCGGGTGCATGTGGGTCTGCAAGTGCACGTGGGTCTGCGAGGGCAGGTGGGTCTGCGAATGCACGTGGGTCCGCGAGTGCACATGAGTCTGTGGGTGCACATGGGTCTGCAGGTGCATGCAGGTCTGCAAGTGCACGTGGTCTGCGTATTGTTAAGAGAATTCTTATTGGGCAGTGTATAAGTGCTTGGACAAACACACTTAGACTGAAATTTAATGGTTTAAAGAATGTCAGGCAAAATGGTTGGCCCTCACTCATGTTCACTTCACCAAATCTAGCCCTCTTTGAAAAAAGTTTGGACACCCCTGCCCTAGAGAAGAAATCTTTTGCATCACATGGGGGGTATGGTAGGCTCCTGTAACAGTTCTCCATGGGGTGGTGCTGTTGCAGAGTTTTGCTTTGGTGTGGACATTGGTGCTGAGTATTGTGAGTACCTGAGTATTGTGAGTACCTGAGTATTGTGAGTACCCGAGTATTGTGTGTACCCGAGTATTGTGTGTATCTGAGTATTGGGAGTACTTGAGTGTTGTGAGTACCTGAGTACTCTGTGTACCCGAGTGTACCCGAGTGTTGGGAGTACCTGAGTATTGGGAGTACCTGAGTATTGGGAGTACCTGAGTATTGGGAGTACCTGAGTGTTGTGAGTACCTGAGTGTTGTGAGTACCTGAGTATTGTGAGTACCTGAGTATTGTGTGTGTACCTGGGTAGTGTGAGTGCATGTGGGTCTGCGAGTGCTCATGGGCCTGCGAGTGCACATGGGTCTGCGAGGGCACATGAGTCTGCGAGGGCAGGTGGGTCCGCAAATGCACGTGGGTCCGCGAGTGCACATGGGTCTGTGGGTGCACATGGGTCTGCAAGTGCACGTGGTCTGCGTATTGTCTTGTTGAGTACCTGTGTAATGTATTGTTGAGTATTAGTGTCAGGAAGCTAGTTGTTAGGTATTTTGGACAGGGTATAATCCCCAATCCTCATTAAATTAGTAGGTACAATGCCAGGCAGGTGTGGAGATGCGACTCAGTGTACATCTTGTGGCATGTATGCGTTCCTTGATCATCTGATCGAGGGCGAATACTACTGTTCAAAATGTAAGCACATTGTTATCCTGGAAGCCCAAGATCTGAATGTAGGGAAGCAACTGTCAGCACTGAGAAGACCCTTGATACTAAAGGAGAGCCGGTAACATACCCGTCACGTGCCGGCAGGGGCCAGCACAGAGGCGGGTGGAGACGAAGAGGTGCAGGCACTAGAAAAGAGTAGATGGGTGACATTCAGGAAGCAGAGGGAGAAGTGACAGGGAGGCCGATCCAGGGCTGGAGCATCCCAATAAGTACACTCCATTGAGTGACACTTGTAAATCCAGTCAGGGACCAGCACTGCTGGAGCTGAGGGACTCTCCTAGCTGCCAGGGTATGAACTCCTCCAGTGAGAGTGGGAGAGAAGTGAAGGGAAAGGATAGACAGATTCTGGTGGTAGGGGACTCAATTCCTAGAAGGACAGAGAGGGCAATCTGTGACAAAGACCTGAAGCGCCAAACTGTATGCTGTCTACTGGGTGCTCGGGTCCGTCACATTTCGGATCTGGTGGACAAATTACTGGGAGGAGCTGGGGAAGACCTTGCTGTCATGGTGCACGTTGACACCAATGACAAAGTCAGAGGCAGATGGAGAGTCCTAAAGAACTATTTTAGGGACTAGATCTACTGAATAACGACAATGCAGACCTAATCACGGATGTGTAAATATGGGGCAATTTAGGAAACTGCGATCACAGATCAATTGGCTTCCGTATAAATCACACAAATAGGAAGAATAAGGGGAATACTGGATTTCAAAAGAGTCAACTTCCCTAAGCTACGAACCTTGTAGAAGGCATACATTGGGATTAGGGATGAGCCGAACACCCCCCGGTTCGGTTCGCACCAGAACTTGCGAACGACCCCCGCGTTCGAAACGAACGTTAGAACCCCATTGAAGTCTATGGGACTCGAACGTTCGAAATGGAAAGTGCTAATTTTAACGGCTAATATGCATGATAGTGTCCTAAAAAGGGTTTGGGGACCTGCCTCCTGCCTCAGGGGACATGGGTCACTGCAAAAAAAAGTTTTAAAAACTGCCGTTTTGGCGGGAGCACTGATTTTAATGACGATTAAAGTGAAAAAAAAAAAGGTGAAATATTCCTTTAAATATGGTGCCTGGGGGGTGTCTGTAGTATGCCTGTGAAGTGCCACGTGTTTCCCGTGTTTGGAACAGTCCCTGCACAAAATGACATTAAACGGAAATAACACCATTTAAAACTGCTTGCGGTTTTAATGTTATATCTGGTTCCTGCAATATGGTTGAAAATCATTGAGAAAAATGGCATGGGTAGCCCTCCCTGCCCATTACCAGCCTATTTGGGTCTTGTACGCATATTAAGGGGAACCCCGTACCCATATTAAAAAAAGGAAATGCGTGTGGCCCCCAGGCCCTATATACTCAGAACAGCAGTATACAGGCGGTGCAAACAAGACAGGGACTGTGTAGGTTTGTTGTGTTAAGTTGAATCTGTTTGTAATTTTCAACCGGTACATTTTTAAAGTGTAGCTCCAGTCAAACAAACTATTTTTAAGCTTTTTGGAAAACATAGGGAAGGGTTATCACCCCTGTATAATTTGTTTTGTCGTCCATCTTTTTTCATCTCACTTGCTGCTGTCTCCTTGCGTTTGCAAGTAGGAGATGTTTGTAAGTTGGATGTTTGAAAGTAGGGGCCTGCCCTATATTATAGCGGTATGTACTGGGTACAGAGCACGCAGACAGCACGCACTATCTCCTAACACTACTGACTGCAAGCTCTATTATTAACCACTTGACCACTGGGCACTTAAACACCCTTAATAACCAGACCAATTTTTAGCTTTCGGTGCCCTCACATTTTGAATGACAATTACTCAGTCATGCAACACTGGACCTATAGGAAATGTTTGTCCTTTTTTTCACACAAATAGAGCTTTCTTTTGGTGGTATTTAATCACCTCTCAGTTTTTTATTTTTTGTGCTATAAAAGAAAAAAGACCGAAAATTCTGCGAAAAAATGAATTTTTCTTCGTTTCTGTTATAAAATTTAGCAGATTAGTAATTTTTTCTTCATAAATTTTGGCCAAAATTCATACTACTACATATCTTTGGTAAAAATAAGTACAAATTGGTGGATATTATTTGGTCTTTGTGAAAGTTATAGAGTCCACAAGCTATGGTGCCAATATCTGAAAATTGATCACACCTGAAGTACTGACGGCCTATTTCCTTTTTTTTTTTTTTTCCACAAAATTGTCATATTATCAGGTTATTTCACACACACAGCATATGCATACCAAAAGACCCTGGAGAATACAATGGTGGTCGTTGCAAATTTTTATCTCACACGGTATTTGCACAGCAATTTTTCAAACGCGTTTTTTGGGGGGAAAAAACAGTTTTGTGCTTAAAAAACAAACAAAAAAAACAGTAAAGTTAGCCCAATGTTTGCATAAAGTGAAAGATGAAGTTATGCTGAGTAAATAGATATCAAACATGTCACTCTTCAAAATTGCACATGCCCGTGGAATGGCGCCAAACGTCGCTACTTAAAAAATCCCCATAGGCGACGCTTAAATTTTTTTTTACTGGTTACATGTTTTGAGTTGCAGAGGAGGTCTAGGACTAGAATTATTGCTCTCGCTCTAACGTTCTCGGCGATACCTCACATGTGTGGTTTGAACACAGTTTTCATATGTGGGCGGGGCTTACGCATGCGTTCGCTTCTGCATGCGAGCACATGGGGACATGGGCGCTTTAAAAAATGTATTTTTTTTTTATTGTTCATTTTACTTTATTTATTTTAGTTTGACATTTTTTTCCCCAAAAATATATTTTTGATCACTTTTATTCCTATTACAAGGAATGTAAACATCCCTTGTAATAGGAATATGGGGTGACAGGTCCTCTTTACAGTGAAATCTGGGGGTCAATATGACCCCACATCTCACCTCTAGGCTGGGAAGCCTGAAATAAAAAATAAAAAAAAGATTCTGGCTTTGATCGTACTGGCGAGTTGGTAGAAGCACTGGAGGGTGGTGAGGGGTGGGGGGCGTCTATGGCTGGGTATTTCAGGGTATCACCGAGTATGGCTGGGTATCTCCGAGTATGGCTGGGTATGGCAATTTATGGCAGGGTATTGCAGAGTATTGGCGGGGTACTACAGAGTAATAGCAGGGTACTGCAGAGTATTGGGGGGTACTCCAGAGTAATGGCAGGGTACTGAAGAGTAATGGGGGTTACTGCAGAGTAATGGGGGTACTGCAGAGTAATGGCAGGGTACTCCAGAGTAATGGCAGGGTACTGCACTGCAGAGTAATGGCGGGGTACTGCAGAGTAATGGCGGGTACTGCAGAGTATTGGGGGGTACTGCAGAGTATTGGGGGGTACTGCAGAGTATTGGGGGGTACTGCAGAGTAATGGCAGGATACTGCAGAGTAATGGCAGGGTACTGCACTGCAGAGTAATGCCGGGGTACTGCAGAGTAATGGCGGGGTACTGCAGAGTAATGGCAGGGTACTGCAGAGTATGCACTGGTATTGCAGAGTATTGGCAGGGAATTGAGGGGTTAAATTCGGTGAGCAGCGATGTAGGCACTGCAGATGCAGCCCACATCGCTGCTGACACCGATCTCTTTCCCCTCCGCTGTACCGATCGGTACAGAGAGGGGAGGGAGGAACCGGCGTCATAACATGACGCCGGTTTGTTTACCACATGATCACTCTGTCATTTGACGGCCTCTCAGAGTTAAACAACCGCCCTGAAGCCGTTAATCGGCAATGGGCAGTTGTTAAGTGGTTAAAGCTAGATCACTAGCTATATAGGTGAGGTGAATATAGTGGTGTATACTGCAGTCAGGGCACAGACAACAACCACTACACAGCAGCAAGATAGGAAATCAGCCAAAAACGATCGGAGTGTACTGTGTTGAAGGTACACAGAACACCCACTGCTTCAGATGCTAACACACTACACGAGGCCGCCTCAAAGGCGGCCTTATATAGTGTGGGGCGTGCACTACACAGCCTGAGCTATGATTGGCCACAGGCAGGATGCCTGTGGCCAATCATGGCTCTCCTCGCTGCTGGCGCTACGATTGGCCAAGCATGCGGGGTCACAGTGCATGCTTGGCCAATCATGAGCCAGCAATGCACTGCGCCACCGCAGTGCATTGTGGTCCGCGCGCGCGCCACTCGAATTTTGACGCGGAATTCGCCGAACGGCCGAACAGCCAATGTTCGAGTCGAACGTACGTTTGACTCGAACACGAAGCTCATCCCTAATTGGGATAAAATCTTAGGAACAAAGAACACAGAGGAGAGATGGTTTTGCTTTAACAATATATTAAATAAGGGTATTAGCCAGTGCATCCCATTGGGTAATAAATTTAAAAAAGCGAACAAAAGTCATGGATGGCTTAAAAGTGTAAAAATGTATATAAAAGCAAAGATGAAGGCCTTCAAAAAAATACAAGGTTGAGGGATCATCATCAGCATTCAGACTCTATAAAGAATGCAACAACAAATGTAAGGGTGCAATTAGTGCGGCTAAGATAGAACACGAAAGATACATATCGGAGGAGAGCAAAAAAAAAATCTTTAAGTATGTAAACAGTAAAAAGGCGAGGACAGACCATATTGGGCCCATAAAGAATGAGGAAGGACATCTAGTTAAAAAGGATGGGGAGAGGGGGCGAATGTATTGAATTTATTCTTCTCCTCAGCCTTTACAAGGGAATTGGGGGGCTTCAGTAACCAAAACAGCAGTGTTTATCCTCATGACACGTCACAGGAAGCACCATCATGGCTAACAGAGGACATAATTTGAATTAGACTTGGGAAACTTAACATTAATAAATCACCAGGACCGGATGGCTTGCACCCTAGGGTACTTGGGGAATTCAGCGAGGTAATTGCCAGGCCATTGTTCCTAATTTTTACTGACAGTCTACTGAATGGAATGGTACCAGCGGATTGGAGAAAAGCCAATGTAGTACCAATATTTAAAAGGGGCCTAAAATAAATCCCTGGGAATAACAGACCAGTTAGCCTAACATCGATAGTATGCAAGCTCTTGGGGATAATAAGGGATTATATACATGATTTTAGTAATTAAAACAGTATCATTAGCCATAATCAGCATGGATTCATGAAGAATCGTTCTTACCAAACCAATCTATTAACCTTCTATGAGGGAGTGAGTTGCCATCTAGATAAAGGAAGGCCTGTAGACGTGGTGTATCTGGATTTTGCAAAAGCATTTGATACAGTTCTCCATAAAGGTTTGCTGTACAAAGTAAGGTCCGTTGGCATGGACCATAGGGTGAGTACATGGATTGAAACCTAGTTACAAGGGCGAGTTCAGAGGGTGGTGATAAATGGGGAATACTCAGAATGGTCAGGGGTGAGAAGTGGGGTCCCCCAGGGTTCTGTGCTGGGACCTATCCTATTTAATTTGTTCATAAACAACCTGGAGGATGGGATAAACAGTTCAATCTCTGTATTTGCGATATTAAGCTAAGCAGGGCAATAACTTCTCTGCAGGATGAGGAAACCTTGAAGATCTGAACAAATTAATGGGGTGGGCAACTACATGACAAATGAGGTTTAATGTAGAAAAATGTAAAATAATCCATTTAGATGGCAAAAATATGAATGTAATCTATACCAGGTGAGCCTAGTAGATGATAGGCTCAGCAATGGCATGCAATGCCAAGCTGCTGCTAACAAAGCAAACAGAATATTGGCATGTATTAAAAAAGGGATCAACTCCAGAGATAAAACGATAATTCTCCCGCTCTACAGAACTCTGGCTGCACTTGGAGTATGCTGTCCAGTTCTGGCCACCAGTCCTCAGGAAGAATGTACTGAAGCAAGTACAGAGAAGAGCAACAAAGCTAATAAAGGAACTGGAGGATATTAGCTATGAGGAAAGGTGACAAGCACTGAACTTATTCTCTCTGGAGAAGAGACGCTTGAGAGGGGATATGATTTCAATTTATAAATACCGTACTGGTGACCCCAGAATAGGGACAAAACTTTTTTGCGGGAGGGAGTTTAAGAAGACACATGGCCACTCATTAAAATTAGAAGAAAAGAGGTTTAACCATTAACTATGTAGAGGGTTCTTTACTGTGAGAGCGGCAAGGATGTGGAACTCCCTTCCACAGGCGGTGGTCTCAGTGAGGGGGCTTCGATAGTTTCAAGAAACTATTAGATAAGCACCTGAATGACCGCAACATACAGGGATATACAATGCAAAACTGACATATAATCACACACATAGGTTGGACTTGATGGACTTGTGTCTTTTTTCAAACGCACTATGTAACTATGTAATAAAATGTCAGTTATTGCAATATTTTATGTCACGCTGTATTTGCACAGCAGTCTTTCAAACACATTTTTTTGTAAAAAATACACTTCAATTAATCAAAAAGAAAGTAAACACTAAAGTTAGCCCATTTTTTTGTATAATGTAAAAAATAATGTTACGCCACAAGAATCGTGATCTTTATTCTAAGAAAAAAAATCATGTTTCTCATTTTAGCCAGAATCATGCAGCTCTAGTACCTTGGTACAGATATAAGGCTGGAGGAAGACTCTGAAGGAGCCTGGCATTGCACCTGCTATCCACTGATCGCTCCAATGGAGGCTTATTTGCCCAAAAAAATAGAAATGCATTTTTTTTTTTAGCACATATACTCTATGTGCTTTCTTCTTCTTCTTTTTTTTTTTTTAATCCAAGGTGGATTGTGCCACTCACTCCTTCCTGCACCAGATCAGGCTACATCCTTTTCAAAATTGGGGGGGTTACTTGCAAAGGGTGCAGAAAAGCCTCCCTCCCTTGCAGTGCACTTTTGTCCCAATGCTGGGTGACAAGAGCCTATACCCCACCTTTTTGTGCCCTAAAAAAGGGGCCAAGATGTAAGAAAAATTAAGGCGGGACTTATGGTGTCATCTAGAACCCACTTTATTATAAGGGGACAATCAAATATGCATGCCCCCTCCCCAGAAGAATAAGCCCAGGGGTACATTACTACCCCTTACCCATTCCCATAAAGGGTTAAAAAAAAACAGTAAATTAAATCATTTTTTCAAATAAAACTCAAACACATATATTGGCTTTTGAAACCAAAATGTAATAATGTCCTCAGAATTCAACCCATCGTCAATCACATGGTCCAGCAAGGTAATCCACGTCAATAGCTGATCTTTTCGCGCTGTGCATGGCATCGTAGAATAACAAATTCCCAGCTGCAGTAATTCATATCACCTGGAATCCCAAATTATGGCTTTGGCCAATTTGGTGCTGGAGGACGGCTACATAAGTCAATTATTTTTCTGAAGCTCATGTAATGCAGAAGGCACAAGAACATCCATTATGTTATAACACTGCCATCTAGTGGGCATTAAACAAACAGTCATACTGTCTTACAGTTGCAGTAGCACTCCGGGTCTGTAAAGCCAGACAGTAAGCTGTTTACATGTAATGACTGGAAAAGTCACATCAGAATGGATTGAAAAATGATATGGATAAAATACCGTTGTGAGACCAATTAATTTAAAAACAGAGTTGTAATTAATAGGTGAGTTTAAAGTGAATCTGTGAGAGTAGACATATAGGGGGATTTACGAAAAAACTGGTGCACTCAGAATCGAGTGCAGCTGTGCATGGTAGTCAATCAGCTTCTAACTTCAGCTTGTTCAAATAAACTTTGATCAACAAAAATCTGTGAGCTTATAGGTTTCTACATAGAGCTGTACCGGATTTAGCATGCTCCAGTTTTAGTAAATCTCCCCCATTGCTACTACTATGAAGTAATTTTTGACATGACATTTACAATTATACATACTATAAAATCTATACTTTGGTACTCCTTTTAGTGCCAAATTCTGCCTAAATGAAAGGATTCAGGTAGTTATGGATAAGCTGCTTTGGTGAGCGCAGCCTATTACTTTAAACCACGTACACACGATATGATTTTCCGACGGGAAATGTGTGATCACAGGCTGTTGGAGGAAAATCCAACAGTGTGTATGCTCCATCGGACAATTATGAAATTCTCTTTTTCTTTAATAGGATAATAATGTAGCTGCTTTGCCGGTGATACAAATTAAGTTATGGCAAACATATTTTAAAAGGCTTTTATTTTCTAGTGATATCAAGAATAATATTATTGTGCTTTTTATTTTTATTTGTACAAGTTACCACAACACCATTATCCCGTAGTTTTTAAGATCAAAGATACAACTATGTTGATGTCCCTTGTCAATTTTACATTTTATTTTTAAAAATGAAACTGCCTACTCCCAAACTGTCATTTGAAGTAAAACACATAGCCAAGTATTATTCTCCACAATTTTTTTTATTATGCATCAAAAAAAAGAAAACAAATAAAATTAGACATACTATCTGCCAATATAAATTAACCAAAAAGTGCATTCTATGCATCCAAAAAATATAGAAAAAATACCAAATTAAATCATTATTATTCAACCAAAAAATAAAAAGAAGCAAGTTTACTGCTTCTTAATATAGGGGGTCAACAATGCCAAGAGTTGGTAAAAGCAGGGGTCCGTCATCCAGAGATAATTCCGAAAATCATCCGGATTATTCTCCTGGAGCTCCTGCAGCAAAGGCATATGACAGAATTAGTCACGATTAATAAAGCAACCAATTTTTGGTCCAAGAACTCCTCCTCCTCCTGTTCCTGGACTGGACTTGGGTCAAAGCAATAACTCCAAGGCCAATAATAAATAACACGTTATCTCCTCTGATTCTGCAACATGGCTAGTTGACGAACGGCCGTTCAGAAACAAACTGAAAAGCATGAAATGAAAGCGCAAACTGAAAAGCGCTAAATGAAAAGCGCAAAATGAAAAGCATGAATCAACACTTACCAAACTTCTACTAACAAGAAATTAGTAGAAGGAGCCCAAAGGGTGGCGCTAAAGAGCTGAAAACCACGTAATATGTCACTATGTTTGTGTTTGTTGGTTGACAATTCCTTGCCGTTTATATGCAAGACAAAATCCAGGCACACACCTTCGGACAAAAGTCTGAGGTTTTGTCTGCAGAAAATATGATTGTGTGTGCAAGGTTTAAAGCCCCATACACTCTATCAGATTTTCTGCTGATTTTTTCCTTCAGATGTACCAAAACCATATAATATGAGGTCAAACCTTAGGAGTTTCGATTTGTATGCAATCAGGCAGTCCCTTGCACTACATGGTTTTGGTAAATCCGAAGACAAAAATCAGCAGAAAATCTGATAGTGTGTATGGGGCTTAAGGGTGTGCACCTTAGAGCACAAACACAGTGGATGGTGTCAGTAGAACAGAGATTGGTGTCAGTAGGGCAGTGGACAGTATCGGTAGTTTTTATTTTTATTATTTTTTTACAATTTCTTACATTTTTTTAATTATTTTTACAATTACATTTTTTATTATTTTATTTTTACAATTTTTTAGGAGCCCCACTGAGTGCCTTTGGTAAAATATCAAGGGTCTAAACAGAGAGAAAGGGGACAGAGCTTCCTGAGTCCATTTCATCATCCTAAAACATCCCCGGCAGCAGCAAGCGGGGGAGCATAGGAGGAAAGTTGGCAACACTAAAGGGGAGAGACAGGGAATGCCAGGAACTCCAGGAAGCAGGGGGAATTGGCACCCCCAGGGTGATTAGGTTGTGCCCAGGCACACCCAGTATACATGCCTATGATAAGCTGTTAGTAACATTGCCTTGCCATGGTAGATGTTTCATTTGCCCAGGGATGCAAAGTGCAGTGAATTCTTTTCTTTATTAATAAGCATGACTGTCATCTTTATTGCCTTCACTAACTAATAAAAACACTGATCTCAGAAATGAATGCGGTAGGTGAGTTGAGACGTTTAAGCCGTCTTTGGCAGAATACTTGTTTCCTGTCCATCACCCACCAGGCAGTGATATCAGCATGACAGTCTCAGAAAAAAGTCTTGTTATGTTTAGGAAGGTAGTAATGATAGGGGAAGAATATAAACATGAGATGATGACTGTATTGCAGCATAAGAAAAGATCTTTCTATAACATCTTTCCATATTGTTACAGTGACGGGAAAACCATTCACTATCATATCCTTCTTCAGCCATCGATGGGTGTTTGGCTGGAGCATCTGTCAGTGGTATGGATGGGTCGGCTTCTTCTTTGGATGTGGAAGTCTCATCACTATGACAGTGGTCAGCTTTGACAGATACATGAAAATCTGCCATCTGAGATATGGTAAGTTCAAGATTTGGAGATGACTAGAAATGCAATTCATTAGAGCCTATCTTTTTAATAGAGAAGAAAAAAAATGTATCAGACATTATTATTTTAAGTAATATTGAAGTTTATAAACTGATATTAAATTTCAGGGGTGTTGTTAGACCCTGGCAACCAAATCACATACCCCAGGTCTGCTTTTGAGTCTCCTGGGTCCACTTTGAAATATGGAGATGATACCTTCTATACAGTATACAGATTTGAAACATTGTATATTTTATCTTCTTTTCAGTCCATCTATTATAAATTTTTCATTATAAAATAAAATTACAGCTATTAGAACAAATAATTTGTTTCCAGTTAAAAAGGTTATATTAGTCTTAGATTTGATCCAAAGTGGTCATAATGATATCTTACCAGCCCCTCAACATTGTAATGTGTGCCCAGAGGTCTATTAGGGCACTAGAAACACCCATTTCCTTTTAAATTATGTGTATTTTTTTTTAAATAAAGCGTGCACCCCATAAAAGTGGTTGTAAACCCTCTATCACCACTTTTACCTACAGGTAACCTACAGGTTACCTACAGGTAAGCCTTTACTAAGGCTTACCTGTAGGTACCGTGAATATCTCCTAAACTTGCACCGTAAATATCACTGAATATCTCCTAAACTTGCACTGTATATGCACTGAAGAAATGGCCCGCTAGCAGTGGCGTATCTAAGGTATTGCAGCCATGGCAAGTGCCATGGGTGCCATGGGGGAGGGAGCAGCAAAAAAACCACCCCACACAAAATCCCCCCCCCCCCCCACCTCCTGCAGCCACCTCTCGGCTCTCGTGGTTGCACCCGCACTAATATAGCCCGTGGCCAGCTCCGCGGCTGGCCTGCTGGAGAGCAGCGGGGCACTTGCTAATAATTACTTGGCCTGGGGAGGGGAGCGACAGGCGCCCGCATGAAAGCCGATGGCGACTGGCCAAACCGGATCCAAGTAGGGTAGAGTGACTGCCGGAGGCAGAGCCTAATGCTCCGCCTACCCTCCTCTGCGCGGCATCATCTTCTCTCTCCCTAGAGCAGGGACTGTAATGTGAGGAGCAGTAGAAGAGACCAGAGAAGGAATGGATGACAGAGAACCCTGGGCCAAGCAGCAGCAAGGATTAGCAGCCTAGCAGTAGCAGGTACACCATACTACTTCTTGGTCTTGATCATCATCATGTGCCATTGGGTGTGTGTGCCAACTGCCAAGAAGAAGCAAGCAGCCAATCAAATATAGTGCTCAATGGATTAAAAAATATGCATAGCCATTGCCAGAATATAATAACTAAAGTGTAATAAAGTGATTTGTGCAACAACAGGTACTACTTTAAAAATCACACAAATCACTTTATTACACTTTATTTATGATATCTATGGCTATGCATATTTATTGAATCCATATTGAGCACTATATTTGATTGTCTGCTTGCTTCTGCTTGGTTCTGGCACACATACACAAATGCACATGATAATGACTTAAACGTTTTGTCATCATCATGTGCGATTGTGCGTGTGTGCCAAGCAGAAGCAGCCAATCAAATATAGTGCTCAATATGGATTAAATAAATATGCATAGCCATAGATATTATAAATAAAGTGTAATAAAGTGATTTGTGCAACAAGCTCATTAAACAGTCCACATTCAGTGAAAGTTCATGTACTGCAAACTTTGCAGTACATGAACTTTCACTGAATGTTGACTGTTTAATGAGCAGGGGCGGACTGACCCATCGGATACTCGGCACTGCCCGAGGGCCTGGGGCCATGAGGCTCTGCAAGACTGCAGTACATACAGTCTAGCATGGGCAGCAGCTGTAATAAGACTTCTCATGGCGCACTGCTTCCCGCCGGCCCCTCCTTCCCTCCCATCCACCCCAGGTGCTTGTACTGTACATTACATCACCAGATGGATGAGAAGAGAGGAGGGACCGGTGGGGAGCAGCGTGCCATGAGAGGTCTTATTATTACAGGCATCAGGTGTGGCTGTGTACTTTTCTAGAGACACCAGGGAGAGGAGGGGCAGCCAGTACAGATATAGGGGCCCTGGGCCTGTAGGGTGCTTAATTGAAAGATTAAAGAGCTTGACTTGTAGTTTTGGGATGGGTTTCAAATGTTTTTACAGGTGAGCCATTTCAGTGCTTGCCATAGGCACCATTTTCACTAGATATGCCTCTGCCCGCTTGTGCCATTTCTTCAGTAGCCATGCCGTGACTGGCTGCTCTCATGTGCATGCGCGGGAGTGACGTCATCGCGCCTATGGCCAATCACAACGTCAGAGCCCGTGAACCCGAAAATAACTCCGGGAGACATGTCGCCGGTCACATCGGTGTATGGGGACCCATGCAACAGCTTTGATCTAAGGTAAGTATTTCATAATGAGCTAGTTTCCAGGTTTTGGTTCCAGGTTCTGAGGCTAATTTAATGCAGATAAGGTAACAAGTGAGTTTAATTAACATCTTAATCAGCCACAGAACCTGTGTAATTAATATGTGTTTGGTTTTAAAGGGATGAGGTAGCAACACTAGTTAGAAACTTTCTGTATAGGTGCTAGGCTAGTGGAAACATGGACATGGTCATGATCAAAACTCATAGGGAATGTACGGAAAGTATCTCTGGGTTTAAGACAGGGCTCAACAAACTCCAGGCACCAGGTTTCCGGGCCGAGTAGGAAATGTGGCCTGGCTACTGGGATTTTGTCAGCCCGAGCGGCTAGCATGGGGGGCGCAACATTGCCGGGCAGCCGGCAGATGTCACAAGTGTTTAACTGATGCAGGGATGAAGGGCGAGAGCAGAGTGGAGCGGAGCTGGGGGGTAGTAGGAGGTGCGGGTCAGAGGAGGAGCGGAGCTGACAAGGGTGGGGTGGAGTCTCTGGCAGGAAGTGTTCCCGGTGCTTCTTTCTCCTCCCTCCCACTGGCTGTGGTGCTACATTGAGCTGTCTGGGGGACACAACCTGCAGCAGGTACCAGCTGCTCTAAACGGGCACAGTAACAGCCCCAAGCCAGAAACCACCTCACAGGGTATTTCCCTGTTGCGCTCGGCTCCAGTTCCCCCCTTGGACGGGCTCCGACTGCGACTCAGAGTTGGGTCTGAGCAGCCCAAGAGCCGCTACTTCCTGGACAGCCAGTGTGGCTACCTACCACTGCCTATCAGTGTTCCATCAGTGCAGCCCCATCAGTGCAGCCTCATCAGCGTCCAATAATTGCAGCCTCATCTGTGCCCCATCACTGCAGGCTGATCAGTGCTCCATCACTGCAGGCTAATCAGTGCCCCATCAGTATCCCATTACTGCAGGCTCAGCAGTGCCCCATCAGTACAGCCTCACAGCTCAAGTTAAAGAAGAAATAAAAAGAAGATTTTTTCATATATTTAGCAGAAAATAAACCCCCCAGTGGTGATTAACCACTTCAGCCCAGTAAGATTTTACCTCCTTCCTGACCAGAGCACTTTTTACAATTTGGCACTGAGTCGCTTTAACTGACAATTGAGATGCTGCACCCCAAAAAAAAAATTCACATCCTTTTTTCCCCACAAATAGTGCTTTCTTTTGTGGGAATTTTAGAGACCTGGTTCAACAGCTCTCATGATTGGCTGGCAACCATTCAAGGGTATTGCCTTTATCGCAGGTATAGAGAGGGTAAAAAAGGAGGAGGGGTATGTCTATATATCAAGAATAATGTACAAGTGAATGTGAAAGATGACATCACTAAGGGAGCTAGGGAGGAGGTGGAATCCTTATGGGTAGAGCTCCAAAGGGATGAAGCTAAGGGGAAAATAATACTGGGAGTATGCTATAGGCCCCCTAACCTGAGGGAGGAGGGGGAAGTGGACCTCCTGTCACAATTTGGATTAGCAGCAAGAATGGGAAGTGTCATCATAATGGGGGATTTTAATTATCCAGACATAGACTGGGCGGAGGGAACCACGCATTTGTCTAAGGTTCGCCAGTTCCTAAATGTTTTGCAGGACAATTTCATGGGTCAGATGGTAGACATACTAACTAGAAATAAAGGGTTACTAGATCTACTGATTACCAACAATATAGACCTGATCACAGATGTGTAAATACAGAGCAATTTAGGAAACAGCGATCACAAGTCAATCGGCTTAAGTATAAATCACACAAATAGGAAATATAAGGGGAATACAAAGACACTGAATTTCAAAAGAGCTTTCCTAAACTATGAACCTTGCTAGAGGCATGAATTGGGATAAAATCTTAGGAACAAATAACACGAAGGAGAGATGGGTTTGCTTTAACCATTTCAGCCCCAGGAGATTTTACCCACATCCTGACCAGAGCACTTTTTACAATTTGGCACTGCGTCGCTTTAACTGACAATTGTGCGGTCGTGCGTGGTCGTGGTCAAGCAAAATTTGCGTACTTTTTTTCCCACAAATAGAGCTTTCATTTGGTGGTATTTGATCACCTCTGCAGTTTTAATTTTTTGTGCTATAAACAAAAAAAGAGCGACGATTTTGAAAAAAAAACAATGTTTCTTACTTTTTGCTATAATAAATATCAACAAATTTAAAAAAATATGTCTTCATCAGTTTAGGCCAATGTATATTCTTCTACATAGTTTTGGTAAAAAAAAAAAAAAATCGCAATAAGCGTATATGGATTGGTTTGCGTAAAAGTTATAGTGTCTACAAACTATGGGAAAGATTTATGGCATTTTTATTATAATTTTTTTTTTACTAGTAATGGCGATGATCTGTGTTTTTTAGCAGTATTACAACATTGCAGTGGACAGATCAGACACTTTTGACACATTTTTGGGACCATTGACATTTATACAGCGACCAGTGCTATAAAAATCATTGATTATTGTGTAAACGTCGCTGGCAGGGAAGGGGTTAATACTAGGGGGCGATCAAGGGGTTAAATTTGTGTTCCCTAAGCGTGTTTTAACTGCATGGGGTTGTGACTTATTAGGGGAGGAGACATATCGCTGTTCCTACTTAGTAGGAACAAACTACATGTTTCTTCTGCCTTGACAGCACAGGGAATTGTTTGTTTAAACACAAACAGGAAGGAGGAATACAGTAACTATTTCTGTCCATTCCTTACCCCCTAGACCAGCCTTTAACCACCAGGATTGTCTATATTCCCATCACACTCATTCCTGGATCACAGGCTGATATGTAGTAGGTGCTGGAGAATATGTGTATTGATCTGTGATATATCCAGCAGCCAGCTGTTAATCACTAAAAGATCTAAGGTGTGCTGGTGAATATATGTATTCATTTAACCACCAGGGTTCCTCCAGAAACTGCTAGGGGTTCCTTGAGAGGAGACCAATTTCTGCATCTCAGATATGTAACCACTGACACCAATGATCTTTTTAGCTATCTGTAGGGAGGGCATTCTTCCTTTTGACTACAAAGAGAAGGAGCACCCTTCCCGCTAACCACTACACTAATGTATGGCAGGCTGTAGCTATAGTAATTATCAGCAGGGATTTCCTGAGACCAGAAACTTATTTAAAGGGTTCCTTTTAGTTTAAAAAGTTTGAGAAAGGCTGCCCTGGACTAAACAAATGTGAGAGGCTTACTCTCCGAAAAAGGGAAGGAAGCAGCAATTTTTTTTAGCTGGATGGAGTTTATCTGTAAAGTGTACCTGTTAGTTACATACAGTATATTTAAAGGATTTTAGTATACATCGTTGGCCACCCCCACCTGCTGCCATTTGTATTGGGTCTCATTCACTCGGGACGATTTCATCTTTGCCCTGTGCAGGACCATGTTTAGCCACATGGGGGTGTTCCGTGCATCCCCGTGTGGGTAGTCCCATTAGTGTCTATTGGGCCACGGCGACTTCAAGGACACAGCCACTGTGTCCCAATATGACATCCCTTTGGATGAGGGGGTGTGTGGGTGCATGCTCCCGAAATTACCCCAGGTACATTCGGGTCTGTGCACCCACACTCTCAAGGATGTCACATTGGGAGCAGCTGCTGTGTCTATGTAGCTGCTCCCAATGCCGTGCCGGTACAAAATGGCCCTGCATGGGACACAGGTGTAATTGCCCAGTATGATCAAGGCCAGTCACTTGCTTCCTGCAGCCATTATTTCCTAAGTGCTGAGTGACAGATCTTCCTGCTAGGGTTACTGGGCCTGACTGCTGGCAGTGCCCAGCCAAATCATAAGGAAATGTGGTCTGTATCCAGATCATCACACTCTGCTTCTCATGTCCTGGTTCAGCTTACATGCCATTGCAAATGTGTCTCATTCGTGCTGATAAATTCTCTATTCCAGCCATTCTCAACCAGGATTTCTCTCGAGGTTGTAAGGTATTTTTTGAGTAGTTGGCTGATTGGCCCCATGTTTGATGGTACGTGCATGGTTCCAGATCCAACCCCACCTGGCACAGCCAGCAGAATGACACCAATGACCCTTTTAGCTGACTGTAAGGGTGGCATTCTAACTTCTAACCACTACTGTAAGTAGGGCATTCTTCCCAGAGCTTTTTCCTAATAGTTTCCTATATCCTAATCATAGCAGAGGTTTTCTGAAACCTAAATTATTTCAAGGGTTCCCCTGGGGTAAATACGTTGAGAAAGACTTCTCTACACATATTTTTTTTTGTGTTTCTGTTTTTTAGGTACTTGGGTAAAAAGACGGCATGCCTTCATTAGCCTGATCCTTATCTGGTTCTATGCATCCTTCTGGGCCACTCTGCCATTGGTGGGAGTGGGGAACTATGCTCCGGAGCCATTTGGAACCTCCTGTACATTAGACTGGTGGCTGGCACAGGCTTCTCTGCGGGGGAAGGTCTTTGTTATCAGCATCATGTTCTTTTGCCTTATTCTGCCCACCGTTGTCATTGTGTTCTCCTATGCAAAGATCATCGTCAAAGTCAAGGCTTCTGCTCAGGAAGTGGCAGTCTACGATACCAGAAATCAGAAGAATCACACACTGGAGATCAAGCTGACCAAGGTGATCTCATTAAAAAAGAAAATGTCATTTTCACTAACATTCATGGGAACAAGCCATGGGAAAAGCCATGGGAACATTCGACCAGTAGAGTAAATAACCAGGAACATTCAACCAGAACTGTATACGTAGCAGTTTATTCTCTACAGTATCTGATTCAAGAGAAGCTCCGGTCTCCCCCCAAAAAAGTCAACAGCTCCAAATTGATACTTCAATCGGCTTTGGCGGCATCTCAAGTATGGGAAATGGGAAGTGAAGCCTTGCAGCTTCACAGCCGGTTTCCTACTGTTTGCTGTATGCATGAGCCGCACTGCACCTTGTAAATAGTCCTTTAGTCTTTTGGGAACTGTGATCTGTCCTGTAAGATGCTGCAGAAGGAGGGATGCTGAACTTCTGGCACAGATAGCCGTGGCATATCTGACCGGAGGGGGGAGCAGGTACCCGTCAAAACCAGTTACTCACTTCCCCTAAAAAAGTGACAGACGTGGCAGTGGAGGGAGGGGGTGTGGATGCAAACAAGTGGAACTTCCCTTTTTGGGTGAAGTTCTGCTTTAAATACTTACTATGATCACCAGCTCCATCTAGTGTTCATAGTGGGGCAGCACAGTGGCTAAGTGGTTGGCTCTTCCACTTAGCAGCACTAGGGTTGCTGGTTTGAATCCCAACCATGACACTATCTGCCTATTGTGTGTGTATGTGTGTGCGTGTGCTCTCCTTGTGCTTGCGTGTGTTTCCTCTCATACTCTGAAGACATGCTGGTAGATTCATTGGATCCTATCTAATTGGCCCTAGTGTATGAATGTGAGTTGAGGGCAGGGACTGATGTGAATGTACAATATACATGTAAAAACTCTGTGTAAATTGGCACTATGCAAGTACCTGTAATAAATAATTTGGTATATTCCTGATTCAGTCTATTCTTATAAATAAACAATGTTCGATCTGAAGGGTTAATAAACTAATAACATTTGCTTTGCCCCCATTCTCACATAAGGAATGTACATGTACATGCAGTTTTGCAGGATGAATAGCTCTGACATTTGTACAGTGCAGTCTCTCATATTATTTCCTCTTCTGCTTGAATATTTTGGCCTTTAGTGTTGGGCTATTTTCTCTATTGGTCAAATGTTCTTTAACGCTTCTGATTGAATGTTCTTAAGGCTATTTTCTCTCAGGAATGAATGTTATATTACATTCGCCCTTGTAAAGGCAGCAAAAAAAACTGACATTTCATGTATATTACAAACATTACGGATTTTATTTGTGACTTTTGCGTGAATACTGAGACATTTGCACTGCAAGTATTTTGTAAATGGACCCCCAAATGTTAGAAGTCTGAGAGTTGTAGAAAGGAGTCTTTAGTGGGTCATCTGGTTGTAATGCCAAATGTAGTCTCCTTTCTTGCTTAAACTTTATCTTGAATCTGAACTTCAGGATAAGCAAATATTATCTAAATACAAGAGGCACTGGTATTCTTACTTGAATCTTGGAGTGCTTTGTGTATTTCTTCCACATCTGTGCGGTAATCCAGAGTGAAATGTTACATCTGTACAGGAACTTCCTGTATTAAAGACCCGCCACTGCTGCTCACTCTCCTTGCGTGGATGATTGGTCTTGTTCCGGGCCCCTCCCCTAGTTTTTTTGTAGGCTGCCTGTAGTGGGTGGAGCCTTCTGGACCCCTCCCACAGCTCTTCAATCTGCATTGGTTATGTACAACACAGTGATGATGTCACCACTACTTTTGCAATGTTAGTGTAACTAACAGGTACACTTTACAGTTTTTTAAAAGCATTTGGTGCACACAAAGAGAATGTATAACCGTTTTTGTTATCAGGGAATCTATTTGGAAGTTTTTGTGTCAGAAGTTCAGCTTAAACGTCCAAAAAAGTCACAGAAGTAGATATTCAGTCAACTTCAGTGTTCATAGTCCTGCCTTCATTTTACTGTTCCAGCAGTTGTGCCTGGGTGTCTATATATGGCTGCACAGTCCAATTGGGCACCAACGTTTGACCACCCTGCCCACTGCACTCTGTATTCTAACAGACCTGGTCACACACACCCACTAGTACTTTTGACCACCAGTACTCTACTGTGTAATACAAGACTGTGTTTGGACACTTATGATGTGGGGTGTGGCCATTACTTAATTATGCCACATAGCGCAGTGGAGTGTGAGGGCAGAAGGCACAATTCCTCTATGAGAAAAGGGTATTTTAAGGCTTTTCCAAGTAAAAACAAAACAAAACAAAAGTTATATAACTCGTGGAAGAACAGAACTATAGAAAAAAACAGAACTATAGAAAAAAATATTAACTTTAGTTGTATGATTATCAGCAAGTGCATTATTAAAAGTATAACAATTAAAATGCGGGAGCAGCCAAACATGCTTTCATATACAGAACTGTCAATGCTCCATCCAGTGGTCATAAAAGTTGTTGTATAAAAGCATTGATATCTGTTTCCTTATATCAAATAGCATGGCAAGCAATGAGTAAAAATCCCTCTCAACAAGGACACACACAGCTATGAAACCTTGCCTCTTAAGCCCCATACACACTATCAGTTTTTCTTCTTAGTTTTTCCTTCAGATTTACCAAAACCATGTAGTACAAGGGCCTGCCTGATTGCATACAAATTGAAACTCCTAAGGTTTAACCTCATATTATAATAGTTTTGGTAAATCTGAAGGAAAAACTTATAGTGTGTATGGGGCTTAACCCTTTCTTACTTCGTTAAAAAAAAGAGCCCATTCACACCAATGTATTGTGTTAATGCCCACACGATGAATGTGCATTTTTGCATATCTTAAATGCATTGTGTTAAAAAGCTCATTCATTTAAATGGGCCACAATGTGCCAGAGATGATGTATGCCATGCTTTTCATAATGTAACACACAGGTCGTTCAGATCTATCACCAGTGGCGGCTGGTGGTAATTTTCTTTGGGGGGGGCAAACAGTAACAATCCCCCTGTCAGCCCATCGGTCGATCCGTTGGCGGGCGGGACTGGTGAACTTAAACAATAAATGTAGCGCTATGAATGTGTTGTGAACATACTTGACAAGTATTAAAGAGAAAATCAATAAAGTCCTAATAATAAGTGAATGCAAAGAGTCCTTAAAGTCCACACAGGACTTGAAATATAGTGTTTCAAATGACGTGAAAGCAGCAGAGTGATCTTGAGGACATCTCAAAGCAGTGAGTTCTAGGTAAAGAAGAACAAGATGGGTACTCTTACCAAAACCATGAGGTCATACGGGCATAAAGAAATGGACGGATCCCCACAGGTCTAACAGCTGTTGAAATTACTGTAGGTCTTCCAGTCGGAGGAGGAATGGTCTGTATCATCCACAGGATTCCGATTTCTCCAAAGTTCCAGTAGAATGGACGGAAAAGATTCAACTCCAACCAAAAGCCAGGGTAATAAGCAAGGCCAGGCTCATGTAGAGGATCACATGAGAGACAAAAAAGAAAAACAGCTTTAAAAAATACAAATCTGAGGGGTCATTGTCATCATTCCAACACAACTATGTAACGTACCTAAAATAACAAATGGCATGTGTTTGGGGTTATCTTCATCAGCCATTTGCATCTGGCATCATTAAAAATGACTTGATTTCTAGATTTTATGACAAGGATCAGAGAAGTGCTGGGACATGTGACTGGTGAACTTACCCCATCTATACGGCGCTTCTCCTCGGCTCTTGGCGGCGGCTCTCCTATTCTCCTGCTCTTCACATGCGACGGCTCTGGTTTCCATTTCTTCCCTCCTTGTTGGTGGCCAATCAGGAGTCTTCTCTTTTCGGCCAATCAGAAAACAGGTCTCATGCCACATACACACGATCGGAATTCTCGTCGGAAAAAGCTCTGATGGAATTCCGACGGAATTCGGCTCCAGCTGTCTTGCCTACACATGGTCACATCAAATTCTGATCATTTATAACGCGGTGACGTACAACACTTACGACGTGACTAGAAAAAGGAAGTTCAATAGCCAGTAGCCAATAGCTTCTGTCTCATAGTTGAATCTGAGCATGCGTGATTTTTGGCGTGTCGGAATTGCATACACACGATCAGAATTACCAATAGAAAGTTTTTCCGGGAAAATTGAGAACATGCTATCAATTTTTGTCTGGCGGAAATTCGGACAGCTAAATTCCAGTGGAGCATACACACAGTCGCATTTTCCGATGAAAAGCTCTGATCTGTCTTTTTCTGGCCGGAATTCCGATCGTGTGAACGCGGCATAACACCTGCTTCTGATTGGCCGGATTGAGGCTCAGTCTTACAATAGCAAATATTAATTTGCTGTTGTAACACCTGGGTGGGCTCATGACGCAATGCTCTGCGCCACAAGCCCACATATTATGAAGCCTATTAGAGCCTATGGCTCTAATCAGGCTCTTAAAAAAAAAAAAACATTTCGCTGCTGCAATTCAGGCGCCTGGCTTCCTAAAAGCGGCCAGACGCCTGAATAGGGAGTGGCAGTGGTTGATAGATTAATGCTATGCCATATAGAGGGGTGGCCTATAGAGAGGGGGCGGCGCCCAGGCACCCCTCATGGACGGGCCGCCACTGTCTGTCACTGTGGAGCCTTACAAAGGACATGCACTGCAGTGCTCTGTGTTAATGTGTTGGGGTGTTATTCAAAATGAATGACAATGCACTGAAATACAGGTTGCAGTGCATTTGTTGTAACACATGGTAAAACTTGCATTTTACAGTGAGTTAACACAATGCACTGTTGTAAATGGTCCTGTCCCTGTAACAGACATGTTCATCTACTGTAAATATAAAAAAACGTCTTGCGAGCTACCAGAGTTAATCACATAAATTAGCCTTAAGAGGAATCTATGCACGTATTTCAGCTGCTGGCACTGATCACACTCCCATATGTTGTGCTCAATATTTTATAAATCAAAACAATGTGCCGCGCTATGCACTATACCAATTATCCTTACTGTGTAATAAATCATATACAGATATTAATCTATTTCATGAATATTCTTTTCATAAAGTGCTAGGAATATAAATATAATAAATGCAAAATCCTTCCTGTGCAATAAATCATATAACCAATACAAATAATGATCCATATAGTGAATATTATTTTCATAAAGTGCTCACATGCTAATAATATAAATAAAACCAAATCAAATAAGTGAAAAAAGTGCTCAAAATCCATAATTCTTCAAAAAGTCCTCTTAAATTTCCAATGCCGGAGCCGCGATACCCGGAAGTAACTCCGGGATGACATGTCGGCGGCCAGAGGGGGAGACGCCGGCCTCAGGGGCTTCAGTCTAAGGTAAGTAATACATAATGAGCTAGTATGCTATGCATACTAGCTCAATATGCTTTTGTCTTGCAGGTTGTCTTTTTTTTTTTTTTTTAAACAAGAGTTGACTTCCTCTTTAAACAATAATTTATTGAAAAGTATAAATATCCAGGGTACTCACACACTATGGGTGCCTACAGCGCACCACTCTATGTATCTCCGCAGCTACTCGGGTATAACGTTTAAGCTGCTTCCTATACCTGGGAAGGGGACAGGAAAACATAGGAAGCAGCTTAAACATTATACCCGACTAGCTGCGGAGATACAAGCGTACATTCAACCTCACTGGATGTTTTTATGATTCTGCCTGGCATAAAGTGGTGCTCTGTAGGCACCCATAGAGTGTGAATACCCCGGATATATATATACTTTTAATAAATTATTGTTTACATGATAAAGCACTATCTAGACTTATTTTTTCATATATGTACGAAGGACAATATCACTGAAAAGCCTAGGATCCTACAGAGTCCATATACCAAAAAGCCCAGAGGTGGTTCAACTGCGATTTTAGACCAAACTTAATTGTGCGGTCGCAAGCCCTGAGGTTAGAAGAATCACATGGGGGGGCACAAGTTTGCAGTCACCGCGGATAATTTTGGAGCACCATCACAAAGAACTTATTATTGAAAATTTAAGAGGGCTTTTTTGAAGAATTATGGATTTTGAGCACTTTTTTCACTTATTTGATTGAGTTTTAATTATATTATTAGCATGTGAGCACTTTATGAAAAGAATATTCACTATATGGATCAATATTTATATTGGTTATATGATGTATTGCACAGGAAGGATTTAGGATTTATTATATTTATATTCTTAGCAAGTGAGCACGTTACGAAAAGAATATTCATGAAATTCACAGTAAGGATAATTGGTATAGTGTATAGCGTGGCACATTGTTTTGATTTATAGACAGGTTCATCTAGTGTCCAGGGCAAGGATAAGGAACTTTGTGGGTTCTATACGAAAGGCAAATCCACTTTGCACTGAAAGGGCACTTGGAAGTGCAGTCACTCTAAATCTAAGGGGAAGCTCTGTTGATTTTATCATCCAATCATGTGCAAGCTAAAATGCTGTTTTTATTTTCCTTGCATGTCCCCCTCAGATCTACAGTGACTTTAATTCCAAGTGCACTTTCATTGCACTTTGAAGTGCACTTGTAGTACAAAGTGGATTTTCCTTTAGTAAATAACCCCCTTTGTCTCCTCACCTGCTCCTAATGCATGCCTTAGAATAGGTGTACCTACCTGTGCCCATTCTCTACTCCTTTGCTTTGAGTGTCCATAGTTGGCTTGGATTGTGTACTGCCTATGCATGACCAATTGCTTGTATCCTAGAAGTTAGCAGATAGTTGCACATGCATAGTGTGTTTTTGTGTCAGCTGTGGGTGGATATGTTGAAGGGTGGGCATTCTTAAGCACAGCATGATAGCAGTAAGTATCAGAACAGACATTAAGGTGCAGCTTGCTGGTTGCAAGCCACTGATTTGGAGCTTGATGCAGTAAGGGGGCAACCCTCTAGATGGCCGCCCACCCCTGGCTGACTGTATTACTGTTGGTGGGATCACAAGGGGAGGAAAAAGAATGAAAATCTCAAACATACAAAGATTTGTTGAAACTTTCCCTAGTCTGTCCAAAGAAAAAAAAATGGCTGAAGTCTCACAGTTAATTTATCAAAGTAATCTTCGTGAACGCAATAATGGCTATATACTTCAAATGTTTCCCATTCAGGAAGAGATAATAGGGGTGAATGATTGTGAGTGGAGTGAAAAGTGGCAGTGAATACATTTTTCTACATATGGAAAGAAAAGTACATAAGGAGCAGCAAATGACCCATTTGGTGCTTCATAAACATATCACAATATATTAATATGTATTATCTATAATAATAATAATATCTATTGAAAGTAGCACAAAATGTACAAATATGTTTTTCTCCTTTTGACCACCAGGTGGCGATGTTGATCTGTGCAGGATTCCTCATTGCGTGGATCCCCTATGCTGTTGTGTCAGTCTGGTCAGCTTTTGGGAATCCGGATTCCGTCCCAATTGAATTTTCTGTGGTACCAACTCTGCTGGCAAAATCGGCGGCAATGTATAATCCCATCATTTACCAAGTTATCAACTGCAAATGCCCATGCTTCAGATCCAGTAAGACACTGCAAAAATCCAATTCTAGGTACAGTGTGACAAATAAACTCAAATCATACCACTCACCCGTGTTCCCTGTTTTAAGTGCTAAACTGTCTATAAAAGACATTGGTTTTAATGGGGCTGGAGAGCCGAAAAATTATTCTTGGATAAGATCCACTAATTCCAAAGGAAAGCGCAAGGCCTCGTGCACACTGGACGTTTTTACAGCTGCTTCTAGGGGCGTCTGCCTTCCTGCCTCTAAATACCCCTTCATGTTAGCCTATGGGGGGTTATTTACTAAAGAAAAATCCACTTTGCACTACAAGTGCACTTGGAAGTAAAGTTGCTGTAGATCCGAGGGGGACATGCAAGGAAAATAAAAAACAGCATTTTTGCTTGCACATGATTGGATGATAAAATCAGCAGAGCTTCCCCTCATTTCAGATCTACCCCTTAGATTTAGAGCGACTGCACTTCCAAGTGCACTTGCAGTACAACATGGATTTGTCTTTCGTAAATAACTTCCTATGCGTCCACATACACTAAATCTGGCTATATATCATTTTTTTGGTCAATTTTTGGGGGATTTACCTCCAATGTAGTGCAAGTTCCTGCCTGATTGCTTACAGTTTGAAAGTGTTTAGGTTAGCCTTCATATTATATAGTTTTGGTAAATCTAAAGAAAAATTGTACAGAAAATTGCATAATGCGTAGCCAGCTTTAAGCTTTTAGCAGCATTTAGTGGCAGAAAAAAAAAACCCACTCCCAGTGCATCTAAGCCCTTGTACACACGGTCGGAGATTCTGACAACCAAATCGGTCGGATTTTGTCCGTTGGGTTTTGTCCGACGGATTTTGCCCGAAACTGTTGCATACACATGGACGGACAAAGTTGTCGGAAAATCCGACGTGATGACGTTATTTCGTTATGACGGGACTACGTTCACGCTAGTAGCCAATAGATTTGGTGTAGGAATTTCATCTGAGCATGCGTGGCACTTTGTCCGTCAGAGTAGGCTACACATGATCGGAGTATGTCCGATCGGAGCATTTTGTCGGAAAATTTTACCAACAAGTTGGAAAACTTGGTCCGTCGGATACTCCGACGGAAACAGTCCGATGCATACCACACACAGTCGGAATATCCGACAAAACGGTCCGATAGGACACATTCCGTCGGAATCTCCGACCATGTGTACAAGGGCTAAGAGCAGCAGAGTTTTTGCAGAAAAAACACTTGACGCTACTAAAAGCTGCTAAGCGCTCAGCCAGCCGCTCCCGCCCCCATGCATCCCGCCGCTCCAGTCAGGGCCGGATTAAGAGCATCATGTGCTTGGTGCTGAGGATTTTGCTGGGCCTTTTTAGGGGGCACCCTTCTGTGTTTCGAAGAGCCTGTGTTGGCATGAGCCCAAACTCTAAATGGCACATGCAAGCAAGATAAAAATGGCATTTGATTTGCCAGGTTCCCGTAATTGGTGTGCACTCTGAGCTGAAAGAGTGCAGCCGAGCAGGCCTAATACTATGGAAGCCCCAGATTTCTGAAAGAGCCCTGCATTGGTGTGCACCAGGCTTCCGTTGGGAGTGCTCATGCGGCACCCATTATCAATCCCACCACCCTGCCCAGGTGGGGCATGCAGAATGCAGGGCCCGTCAGGGGAGAACTCTGTTGGCCCATTGCTTTTCATGAGCAGTGTGTTCTTTTTGGGTGGCTGGCCCTATATTAAGGTAGGGGCCTGGAGCTGCAGCTCCAATAGCCCCTACGTTAATCCAGCCCTGGCTCCAGTGGAGGGGCAGAACAGAGAGTTGGTGGGTAACAGTCACCGGCTCTCTGCTATAATAAATATCCCCTATTTTTTTTTTTTAAAAGCAAATTTTTTCTCAGTTTAAGCTGATATGTATTCTTCT
The DNA here is from genome assembly GCF_037356315.1 of Lithobates pipiens. Lineage (NCBI taxonomy): Eukaryota > Metazoa > Chordata > Amphibia > Anura > Ranidae > Lithobates > Lithobates pipiens. The sequence goes on along the minus strand of NW_027507758.1, from coordinate 552,751,388 downwards.
ACATATTTTTAGTTAAAAAAAAAGTCGCAATAAGCATATATTGATTGGTCTGCGCAAAAGTTATAGCATCTTGGGTATAGATTTATAGCATTTTTATTTTATTTTTTTCTAGTAATGCGATCTGCGATTTTTATTGTGACTGCGACATTATGGCGGACACATCGGACACTTTTGATAAATTTTTGGGACCGCTGTCATTTATACAGCAATCAGTTCTATGAAAATGCAATGATTACTGTAAAAATGTCACTGGCAGGGAAGGAGTTAACACTAAGAGGCGATCAAGGGGTTAACTGTGTTCCCTGTGTGTGTTTCTAACTATAGGAGGAGGGGACTGATCTTGAGGAAATGACAGATCGTGATTCTTAGCTATTAGGATCTCACGATCTGTCTCTCCTCACAGAACAGAACAGGGATTTGTGTGTTCACACACACACCCCTCCCTGTTCTGCCTCTCGTGGCCGGTGGTCATCACGACCATCGGCCACAAGCATCAGCACCCTGCAGTGCAGCGGGCTCATGCACCTGTTATCCCACTTAAAGGAGCCAACATATAGCTACAACAGCTCACGGGATCGTGCCGATCTGCCGCCGTAAAATGACGGCGGCTGGTCGGCAAGCCGTTAAACACCTGTCAGTTGTTATTGCGGTTAGGCAGATTTACCCTCTCTATTTGTCCTGTTTACCATTATCATTGAAAGTGAAAGTAAAGGAAAATCACACATTTTGGGTTGTGCTCAGAAAAGTAATAGAGGGGAAATCTTCCAATGGGGACACTAATTCTGTTTACCTTGGGATCTCCAAGGAATTCCCTTTAATTAGGGATTTCCTCTCACTTCCTGTTTTGCTATGGGACACAGATGGCGAAAAAAACAAAAAATCTTACAGGGGTTTTAACCCTCCCTTTCTCTATGCAAAATGAAAGAAAAAAAGTTTTCCCTATATTTCTACTTTAATTCTACTTTAATTCTACTTTAATTCTGGCATGTGGGCAGTTGGGTTGCAGTGCGATAGATAGCTTGCAGCTTTCAAAGAAGACCCAGCCACTACAGAAGTTGTCCCCACACACTTTGGGTTGTCCCCAAAAAAGTAATAGAGGGGAAATCTTCCAACAGGGATACTAGTTCTGGTGGCCTGGGGTACCCAAGGATTTCCCTTAATTTGCAGGGATCTCCTCTCATTTCCTGTTTGAAAATAAGACAGGAAGTGAAGGTAAATTCCCTATGAACTAACAGGCAGGGGCGGCCCGTCCATTAAGGGCGCACAGCGCCGCTCCCTCTATCCCCCCTAAATGTGGAGTGGATAGATTCATGCATTGCATGAATCTATCCATGGCCGCCGTGGCCACCCCCTATTTAGGTACCCGGCTCCTTTTCAGACGCCGAGTGCCTGAATTACATAGGTGGGGGTGTGTTTTTTTAAGCACATGATTAGAACCATAGGCTCTAATAGGCTTCAAAAAAGGTGGACTCGGAGCGCAGAGCATTTTCTTTTCTAACATTGAACCCGCCTCTTCACCAATCAGGAAGCATGGGTCTAATACCCGTCACCTGATTGGCTGAAGGCACAGATGATCCTATTGGACGCCCAGCAGAAGGGAAGAAGAGATGCACAGGAGCCGCCATCAAGATGGGGTAAGTGCAGGTCAGACAGTGGCTGCATTTGATGGGGCACAGTGGCTGCATTCGATTGCACAGTGGCTGCATTTGATGGGCACAGTGGCTGCATATGATGGGCACAGTGTCTGCATTTGATGAGCACAGTGTCTGCATATGATGGGCACAGTTTCTCCATATAATGGGGCACAGTGGCGGCAATTGATGGGGCACAGTGGCTGCATTTGATGGGGCACAGTGGCTGCATTTGATGGCACATTGTCTGCATTTCATGGGCACATTAACCAGTTCCCAACCGGCGCACGCCGATGTACGTCGGCAGAATGGCACGGGCAGGCATATTGGCGTACAGGTACATCCATTTTTATATGCTGCACTGCCATCGCATGCGCGCCACCGGCAGCGTGCTCGTGTGCTGGTCGGGACCCCCGTGAGTTCAGTCGCGGGTCCCACAGACTCGATCGCCGCGGGCATACCCGTGATCGTCTCATGGGGCGGCTAAACGGAGAGATGCCGTTGTAAACAGCAACTCCCCATTCTGCCTAGCAACAAGTGACACTGATCTCTGCTCCATGTAATTGGAGCAGAGATCAGTGTTCACTAAAACAAAGCCCAGCCCCCCACAGTTACATGCCCCTAGGAACACTTAACACCTACACTGCCACCCCCTGGTTAACCCCTTCACTGCCAGTGTCATTTACATAGGAATCACTGCATTTGTATAACAGTGATTGCTGTATAAATGACAGTGGTCCCAAAAATGTGTCAGAAATGTCCGATGTGTCTGACATAATGTCGCAGTCACAATAAAAATCGCTGATTGCCGCCATTACTAGTAAAAAAAAAAAGATTAATAAAAATGCCATAAAACTATCCCCTATTTTGTAAACGCTATAACTTTTGTGCAAACCAATCAATAATCGCTTATTGCGATTTTTTTTTACCAAAAATATGTAGAAGAATATGTATCGGCCTAAACTGAGGGAAAAAATGTTTTTTTTATATATTTTTGGGGGATATTTATTATAATAAAAAGAAAAATAATGCGTTTTTTTTCAAAATTGTCGCTCTATTTTTGTTTATAGCGCAAAAAATAAAAACCGCAGGGGTGATCAAATACCACCAAAAGAAAGCTCTATTTGTGGGGAAAAAAGGACGTCAATTTTGTTTGGGAGCCACGTCGCACGACCGCGCAATTGTCAGTTAAAGCGACGCAGTCGCAAAAAGTGGTCTGGTCATAAGCCAGCAAAATGGTCCGGTCTGAAAGTGGTTAAGGCTGCAATTGATGTTTTTTTCCAGAATTTTTCAGTTTGCGAGCCCCCCCCCCCAAAAAAAAAAACTATCAGAGTCCCAGCCGCCACTGCTAACAGGGGTTATAATCCTCCCTTAGGCCCCTTTCACACATTAATGTCCATTTTCACAGACTCTGCTTGCTCAGCAGGGATCGATCCATTGATCCCCTCTGAGCTGGCGGATGACAGGTCTGTCTCTGCTCACTGTGGGGAGAAGGACCTGTCAGATCTCCACTCTCAGCTATGGGGGATCGCATGAAAACGGATCCGCCTGTCCATTTTCACCTGATCCGATCCGCCAGATGGATGGAAAATAGGGTTTCCATCCGTCTGAATTTAGCAGAGCGGATCAGATGTCAGCGGACATGTCACCACTGACATCCATCGCTCCATAGAGGTAGATGGAGCGTCCGTTCATTCAGCTACCTTTAAAGTATAAATATAAAATATTTAAATTTTGGATAGAGTAAGGCCCCTTTCACACATGCGGACTGTTCAGGTCCGCCTGTCAGTTTTTTTAGGCGGACCTGAACAGTCCGCATGTGTGAAAGGGGCCTTACTCTATCCAAAATTTAAATATTTTATATTTATACTTTAAAGGTAGCTGAATGATGAGGAATATTTGTGATGATGGCATGGCTTTTTATTTAGTATTTAATGTAGGTTAGTCAGTATAATTTTCAAATAATGGCAGTGATCTTGTTCAACTCATAAAACACTTGTTTACAATTCATTCATACTATTCTTTAGTCACATCACGTATCTGTGATGAAGTATGTCCCACGATGTGCAGGCAGCTAGACGATAGAGAAAATTTCACTATATCCTGTATTGAACTTCACTACAATGGTTAACAGCTTCAGGTCTTCAGGCAGAACAGCAGTACAGGTAGTCCAACTGGGACACGCCCCCTCCTGCCCTCACTTTAATTGAAAAAATGTGATTTTATTGATTACACTGTAACATGATCTCCGAGTGCAGAAAAATCTAATCTGCCACAGGATTCCATCCCCATTCACAGATCATGTTACAGTATAATCATTGAAATGGAAGAGGAGGAGTAAGGAGGGGGCGTTTCCCCGTCAGATCATCTGTACTGCTGTTCTGCCCGAAGACCCAAAGCTTTTACCCATCACAGCACTGGAAGTTCAGAGACAGGAAGAGGACGGGGAATCCCTGCAGTGAATATTTCTACACCATCCAGCTGTTTGCACTGCTTTGGACTAGTTAATTACAGGTAAGTGATATGACTAAAGCTTAAAACCACTTAACGACCGCCCACTATATATACGTCGGCACTTTAAAGATGGATATCTCTGTGGCGGCAGCAGCTGCTGCCACAGCCCAAGTATCCATCTTTTCCTTGGGTGGTTCTGTTTACGATAATGGTGGTCTCTGATTCACCGTGAGATCAGATTATTGGCGTTGCTTACCGGAGCCATCCGTTCCTTCTCCTTCCGTGGTATGGATATGAGTGAGGGGAAGATGGCCCCCACCCATCTCTATACCATAGCAGGGTGGAAGCGACGTCAAAACATTGCTTCCACCCATACGTCTTAAAGGGCCTTTTTTTTTGTAATTTTTGTTTTTGATTGCAATTAAGTCCAAATATGAGATCTGAGGACTTTTTGACCCCAGATCTCATATTTAAGAGGACCTATCATGCTTTTTTTCTATTACAAGGGATGTTTACATTCCTTGTAATAGGAATAAAAGTGACACAATTTTTTTATTTTAAAAACTGCTTTAAAATCCATAAAATAAAGTAAAATAAATAAGAAAAAAAAAGTTTTTAAAGCTCACGCGCAGAAGCGAACACATACGTGGGCAGCGCTCGCATATGAAAACGGTGTTCAAACCATAGGTATCGCTGCGATTGGTAGAGCGAGAGCAATAATTCTAGCCCTAGACCTCTTCTGTAACTCAAAACATGCAACCTGTAGAATTTCTTAAACCTCGCCTATGGAGATTTTTAAGGATTAAAGTTTGACGCCATTTCACGAGCAGGCACAATTTTAAAGCGTGACATGTTGGGTATCAATTTACTCAGCGTAACATTATCTTTCACAATTTAGAAAAATTGGGCTAACTTTACTGTTGTCTTATTTGTTAATTTAAAAAAAGTGAATTTTTTCCCAAAAAAGTACGCTTGTAAGACCGTATTGCAAGGACCACCATTTTATTCTCTAGAGTGTTAGAAAAAAATGTATAATGTTTGGGGGTTCTAAGTAATTTTCTACCAAAAAAATGTGTTTTTAACTTGTAAACACTGAATCTAAAAAAGAGTCTCGGCCCTTAAATTAAATTATTTTCTTTTTTTCAGCTAAACGTCGGCTTAAAAAAAATATGGAGTACATCTCTGCAATACATGTGCATTTTCTGAGGTTTTATCCCTTTATTGACCCTGCAAGTACAAAAAATACCTGTTGATCTGCCAAAAATGCATTGAGTTGCTAATTTCCTATTGTGGTCTGATAACTCACGGTATATTGTGAACTAAGTGATGTCATCCCTTGCCAATTCTCTTTTCTAAACTTTTAAAACTCCCCCTATCCTATTCTCCAATCTCCACAACATAAAGACTAATTACTCTGTAGTCCCAAAATAAGAACTTGAAGGCCAAATTAGAACTGAGATTACCAATAATAGTAATAATTGAGATAACACAGGAAGTGTGCACAGGACACAGGACAGCTCTAGATTTCTGACATGATCAGTAAGTATGTATTGAACAGATATAACAAAATACTTTGAATGGTAAATTTAACAGACCAAAAGGGAGTGGTGACAGAAGTTCATTTTTAGAGTTGAGATACAGTTGACATACACTTTAAAGACTTTAAATAGCATAACAACCTGGCAACTAGCATTTTTCAAAAGAAGAAGGCAGCAACAGCAGGCTTCATTTTCTTCCCAGTACACATTACCTATACAATGAAGAATTGTGATTCTATTTTTTCTTTTCTTTAGTTATTAAACTTTTAATTTGTTTATTACAGGGTCTACACTATAAGCAGAAGATCCATCCAATCAACAGCAGAGTAAAGAGAAGAGAAACATTTAAAAATGGACTGTAATTATTAAATTATTCAAGAGATTTTAGGGAGATTCCTGTATTTTAAAGAAGATTTTATTTTATTTTCCCATGTATGTACATTAGATCTATATGAACACAAATTTGTAAAGAAAAATGATTTATTGTAAGGTTGTGCCATCACTTTAAAGTTGCTTTTTTATGTTGTAAAATGTAATTATAATGGGGCTTATTTTGAAAAAAAAAAAAAACACTTTTGTTGAATTTTTTTTAGGAGTATCTGTTATTTACAGAGAGTTTCTAGACTAAGGCCGCGTACACACGCGCGGACTGTTGGCCCAACTTTGTCCGTCCAACAGTTTGAGCGAACAGTCCGCTCAAACTTAGCATGGACGGACATGGCCACACACGACGAACGAACAGTTTGCTGAAACCGTGCGCGATGACGTGAACGGCACGTACGACGGGACGCAAAAATACGACGTCCTATACACTGCATTATAACTTTCGGCTTGAAAATCCTTTCTGAGCATGCGCGGAACTTAGTTTGACGAACAAGCCTACACACGGGCGGACTGTTCGTTGAAACAAGGTTTCAGCGGACAGTTTTTCGGAATTTCCGTAAAACCTTGTCCGTCCAACTGTCCGCTGAAACTGTCCGCTGAAAGCCCACACACGAGCGGACTGTCCGCCCAAACACTGTTCAGCGGACAAGGTTGGGCCAACAGTCCGCGCGTGTGTACGCGGCCTAATGTTACTCCGTAAAGGGTAAGTATTAGGCTTTTACAGCTGATTTGTGAGCACAAAGGGCAGTTCCAATTTTTGCACAGAGGTTCATTCCCCCGGGATGTATGTACTATCCCAGGGTACTGTAGCACATGTGGTTTGCTGTCTATGAGAATAGGGGAAGGACAGGACTCAGCATGAGTTTTGATCTGATGCTTAAGCAGACCTCCTCGCTCTTCCACCATCCAGTGAAAATTCCTCAGCAGATAATAGGTATCCATTTTAAACTGCTCATGGGCTGCAGTATACCAATTTTGAAGCAGAAGTGGAGACTTACAAGAGTCCCTGGTCAGACAAAAAAATTACTGACTGACAACTCAAGGTTATTTTTGAAGTTCACGTGGCCGTGGTGAAGCACTGGGCTCTAAGCTGAGTGGAAGGTTGAATTGTTAACAGGTTGCAGCTCTTGGGTTTGCCCCACCAATGGGTTGAAGGAGCAAGGTGGCTATGTTGAGGAGATTGGATGGAATGTGGCAGCAGGTTGGTTTCTGGGCAGGGATCAGGGCAGGTGGCAGGTATAAGAGTAGTAAAAGTCTAGTCAGGTGAGATTGCAGCAGGCCGCAGGCTTGAGAGTAGTTAAAGTGGTTCTAAAGGCAGAAGATTATTTTCCTTAATGCATTCTATGCCTGCACTGGGGAGCTACAGTTCATTGAGGGAATAATGAATGCCAACATGTACTGTGACATACTGAAGCAGAGCATGATCCCCCTCCCTCCGGAGGATAAAGGTGATGTCTTTAACGCATGTCTCCAGACCTAAACCCTATTGAGCATTTGTGGGGCATCCTCAGACGGAAGGTGGAGGAGCGCAAGGTCTTTAACATCCACCAGCTCCATGATGTCATCATGGGGAAGTGGAAGAGGGCTCGAATGGCAACTTGTGAAGCTCTGGGGAACTCCATGCCCAAGAGAGTTAAGGTAGTGCTGGAAAATAATGGTGGCCACACAAAATATTGACATTTTGGGCCCAATTTGGACATTTTCACTTAGGGGAGTACTCACTTTTGTTGCCAGCGGTTTAGACATTAATGGCTGTGCGTTGAGTTATTTTGAGGGGACAGCACATTTACACTGTTATGCAAGCTGTATGCTCAGTGTTGTCACATGAAAAGATTTACAAAAATGTGAGGGGTGTACTCACTTTTGTGAAATACTGTATAGTTTAACACTGTTCATATGGAAAGCTTAAAAACCTTTCTCGGTTGGTACAATATAATATACAATGAAGTTATAAATACAGTATTATTACATGCTTCTTCATAGCATAGTAGATATTACGTAGGCTTTCCACTAAATCCATTGCATCAACAATGCAGACCTGAATCCTCTTTCTCGCGATAGAATGGTATCACAATAGTTATGTGGCATATATTGTGCATGCATTTAAACCAGCACAGATATAAGCCATTCACCAGGCAGACACAGGAGTCAGAGGAAGGGGACTCCAAACAGAAAGGACAGAAGACTGAAAATCCTAAGGTACGATGTGTTAAGCCCCATACTCACTATCAGTTTTTACTTCAGGTTTACCAAAACCATGCAGTGCAAGGGCCTGCCTGATTGCATACACATTGAAACTCCTAAGGTTTGACCTCATATTATATGGTTTTGGTGAATCGGAAGGAAAAACTCAACAGAAAAACTGATAGTGTGTATGGGGCTTTAGAAAGATCCACCAGGTACAGGAGGTGCAAAGGTACAAGGAGCAAATCATTTAATAGGTTACGCTCTGACATATCCTCATATATGCCAAAAAATGGAGATCCTCAAATTGTCTACTGAAAATGCATAGTTATTCAAAAATGCCATAAGTTCCAACCTTTCCCGAGTGTCAGCCGGTGGCTATCTAGTTCAACGAATAGAAAACCTCCATATACAGAATTCTATACCCACAGTTGACCCAGAGGAAGGCAAAAAAAAACAAATATGAAGCACGAAAAAATGGATAATAACCGCATTTGGAAAAAAAATTCCAAACAAATAAAAAACGTTAAATAATAATAACCAGCAGCCAGCAAATAATTAATTTGATCTTCAATTACAAAACAATATAAAAGTGAACATGCAGCGCTAAGTCTAAATATCAATATAGAATGTCCATATTGTATTCAAAAGTAAATGGTACTTTAAGCAACAAAGTCTATTTGGATGATATATATGACAGGAGAGCCCGACACCAGCTTCAGTGTAGAAGCAAAGCACTCAGCACCAGCGTGATCAAGCCAAGCAGTTTACCAGATAATCTGGACCCTCAAATTATAGAATGGTCTCAAGATGCCTAATGATGATATATCCAGAGCTCCGAGTCACTCCAATAAAGAGAGGGATGGTAACTTTCAGTCAGATTACCAAGGACTTTATCAAACAGCAATGGAGGCTGTGCCTGGGAGAGAAGACATCACACAGGTTAAGTGTGGTGCACATGTGCGGGTGCGCTTGCCTACTGGGTGATTAATGAAGTCCTTGGTGATCTGACTGAAAGTAACCATCCCTCACTTCACTGGAGTGACTCGGAGCTCTGGATATATCATCATTAGGCATCTTGAGACCATTCTATAATTTGAGGGTCCAGATTATCTGGTAAGCTGCTTGGCTTGATCACGCTGGTGCTGAGGGCTTTGTTTCTACACTGAAGCTGGTGTTGGGCTCTCCTCTCATATATATCATCCAAATGGACTTCATTGCTTAAAGCACCATTATGTATTTACTTTTGAATATAATTCTATATTGATATTTGGACTTGGCGCTGCATGTACACTTTTTATATGAAGCATGGTCCAGTCTGCTTCATTGGGGTAAAATTATTCCAATCTGATTGTCCGAATGCAACCGGCTATTCTCTGGATTAACAGTCTCTGGTGTTATTACCTATATACAATACTACTGTTCTTGCAACAGATCTTTATGGTACCTGAAGGACACGGGCAGAATTCCCATAGGCTGCAGTCATTTTCCCAGTTTCTTTACAACAGACTTCAACCTCCACCATCCATCTGTAGAGCTGCTCCGTGGGGGCTGCGCAAAGATTCTGTATCCCACTGGCTGCCTTGACCTTGAAAGTCCTCCAACACCTCTGACACTCTGGGTTCTGACATTTTCTGTTGTGAACAAAAGAACTTAAAGGCACACACACATATATAGTAAACCAGTTAGATTTATTTATTGAATAATTATTGGCAAATGAATTCAGCAATAGGAAATTTGTAACATTCAGGAGATAAGACACGGGTTAGAAAACTTAATGGCAAAACCAATTAGGAAATAGACAACTAGGGCACTTTAAGAATGTAAAACCAGCAGACTTTAACCCTGGATAGAGTCTATGGCTACAGGGTAGAGGAATGACTGGACTTTCGTCAGACCTCTCCCTTTGATTCACTGAGGCCACAGTCCCAGTAATGTATAAACTCTAAATTCACATTAAACAAACAACTATATGGTTCTTGCCCCAATATTTTAACAGATAGGATGCTGTGTGGCACCAAATGTTCTTATACCTTGTGGGTGGGTGGGGGTGTAAGGGATTATGTAGATATTCTGAAGAGAAAGAGGCTTGAGTCTTCAGCTAGCTCTTTGACATGTGCCCAACATGTTCTGGCAAACAAGAAGTACACTATATTCTCTAAATGTGCAAATTAAAGTGTAACCAAGGGGTCCCCCTGCAGGCTTGGTGGAGTAAATAAGGCAACAGTGTCTGCATGCAGTGTCCTTTGGTGTAAAAGGAATGGGCAAGTGCCCATTTACAACAGCAGGCCTCTGCAAAACCTGGCTCAAGGGACAGGGCTCGACCATTCGTTACATCACACTACAATCCATCTGGATCTGGCCTGGATGTGATGAGGGCAGCTTCCAGGCTGCCACTGAATGATCAGACATGGGCGACAGCGAATGCACCCGCACCCGCTTGTGATGACTCTCTCCCTGTAGCACAGGCCGCAACCCGGCCGCAGCACAAGCTACAGCCTGAGTCACTGCTTGCAGATCCTGACCGTGGTCCCAAGAGAGCAATCCCATCCTCACTCAGGCTTTATATTCCCTCTCCCAGACTCTCTCCTCCAGCCAGCTGGTACTTGTAGACCACAACAGCCTAACTTGAGTGCAAAACCTGTCTCTTTGGACTACATGTCCCAAGATGATTTGCTCCATTCTTAGGTCTTATTCACTTTGTTTTCAGGATGTGTTGACATAGAGTTCAAGCTGAGCACTGTTAGGGAACAGTCCCACTGTAACAAGTGATGCAAAGTGTCTCCTGATAATTCAGACAATATTAGCCATCTCCTGGCTACACAGCAACTTCCTTTCTCAGAGAAATGTATAGAAAGTACCTAAAGCCCTGTTAAATTCTATTCAGTTGATTAAAGAGGAACTGCAGTCTGCTCACATAATTTGTAATAAAAATATCTTTGCCATTCTGCAGCTTCCCTCCAACCACATTGCATGTTATTTTATATATACTGTGACTCTGAACTTGCCAAATATGCTGCAGAAATCTCCCTCCACTGAGACTGGTTGCAATCATTGTAATTGTGGGCAGCCGAAGCTGCTGCCTGTTCACTTCCTGGATTTACACAGATGCACAACTCCAGCTCTGCAGCTCTCATCAGGCCTCTTATGACTCCGCCCTCCCTTCCTGGCAAACTCTCACAAGAGTGAGAGAGAGAGAGCTGTGCATGATGTTATACGCCTTGAATTTTTACCAGACAAGAAACAGAAAGTGATCTGTATAAGGTATTTACTGGCAAATTTTTTTTTTTTTTTTTTTACTTTCCAAAGTTAAATCAACAAGGGCAGAAGATTTAATAGATGGTAAATTGAAAAAATTACCGAAGGTCCACTTTAAGTTGATGTACAAGGGAAAACATAGCTGGTATTTATGTACAAAAGCAAGAAAAATATTCCTGATATGAAATGTATAGGAAAAGACTAGGAAAGCTGACATGAGTGCAATAAAGTGTTGAAAGTGAATTTAACCTTAATAACTTATTAAGGTTACTATGAGTGCATTAAACGCATTGCTATCGTTTACTATCACTACAACTAAATCCCCAAACTAAAATGTAACATAGTGCACCTTACTAGTCCTTATTTTTGTTGGCTGCATTTGTTTTCTTTATTTTTTAATCAGTCATTTTTCCCTTTATTTTCCCCCTGTTGAGCCTGTTAATAATACAGTTCCTGTCCCTTCGTGGCTGTCTTCATTGAATACATGGAATAAGCTATGGTTGTCACCCAGGCTAGACTTCAAACATGTCTGCCTTTGTTCATTTTATGGGACTAGTGGCTTACACAAGAGAGATAACATTGTTTGTGCTTTCAGTTCAGCTGGCAGGAAAAGGAATGCTTTTCTGGGAAGATCAACAGGTATTTTCTGTATTGAAAATATTATTATCCTGGAAAAGGTAAACTAATGCAGCTGCCATATTCAAGGACTAGTAAGCTGCAATTTACTAAATATATTAAAAAAAGAGAGATGAGTTTCAGCGCAGATAGTGTTATTCATTGCTCATAGATAATAACTATCTATAAGCAACATGGGCGTGCACAGGGGGCGTGCCAGGTGTGTGAAATTATTAGTATGTCTGTCCATCCATTTCTCAGATATACACAACTCTGCCACACATCTCTGCCTGAGTGAGCCCTGTTTTTATCTGTTGCAGTTATTACTCTGACAGGTCTTGTCCCACCGTCAGTCTGTCAAGGAAGATCAGCATACTGATAAGCTTAAAGAGGTTGTAAACCTCCCTGCAGTACTAGAATAAGGCTTACCTATAGGTACCGTAAATATCTCCTAAACGTGTGCCGTTTAGGGGATATTTACTGTATACTGCCACCGATGATGTCATCGGCGCATGTGTGCTGAAGGAATGGCCGCATGTGCCGTTTCTTCAGGAGCAAGTGCTGTGTCGTCGCGTCGCTCCGGCCTGTCTAATAGCTGGAGTCCATGGCCCTGAAGGAAGAGGGGCAAACATGGATGTGGCCTGCAGCGGAGACGGCATTGTTTGCAGGTAAGTGTCACAGTGTATGCGATGCATACTAGCACATTATGCCTTTACTTTGCAGGGAAGGGGAAACATTTTTTTTTCCCACAGGGTTTACTTCCTCTTTAAAGTGTTACTAAACCCACAACAGTAAAATCAGTCTGTATGTTCAGTAGAGCACGCTTGTTATACTCACTGTGGAACCTAAGGGGTTAATCCTCTGCATTGTGTATAAAGACTGTTTGATCCTGTCTTCTCTGATGCTCCTCTTCTTGACTCCAACCCATCTCTTGTTAAAACAGAGCATTAGGAGTCAGGCTGCACATGTCCAGGTTGGTGTGTATTGCTAGAGAGTTTTGTTTTTATCTTGGGAGAGTGGATGTGATCAGAACAGGCCCAATCAGCAATGTCCATACAGAGGGTCAGGGGAGAATGAAAACTCCTTATACAAGCTTAAGCAGACACTGATACAAGTCACTAGATTGTTATATACTGCTGATGAGAAAAGGTATTTAGCAGTTTATATTTTACTAAAATAATTGCATTTCCATGTTCTGTGTACTGTGGGAGGCCAGATATAGTGAATGCAGTCTCCTGGGTTTAGTAACACTTTAACGCTCTGTGAATTTATTCTCTACTATCAGCATGTCCATTGTTAGCACAGCAATACAGCAGCACACCTGATTGGCTCTATCTGCTGTTTCCACCTCTCCCATTCTGAGCTCTGCTGTACATGGACTGCTGATACCAGATAATTTAGGTACTTACATCGCTTGTATTTAAAAAGACTTTTAAGCATGTATTCACGAATACAAAACTGCTTTTTTTTTTCGAATCCACTTGGTATTTAGTGTAAAATCTCATTTTCAAGTATGCACTAATGGAATACCAGGTAGATCTGATTGCTTATCATGGGCAACGTTGTTGTTTATTTAGTTATATTAACTTTTCAGTATCAGCCCCAGCATGTCTTACCAAATGTATTATTTAAAAAGAAGATACAGTGCCATGAACCCATAGTTCTGCAACCAGGAAAATTCCAGTTCCAGGAATCCATTGTTTGACGGTCCATGGATGTCTACAGAAGATATACAAACCTCTAAAATACGTAAAACACGTAAAAAACACATTATACACTGTATGATGCAGACCTAAATGCCAAAAGCAGCACCGACTATGTATTATATTGCTTTATATTTGTATCTATTTGTAATTTATATTTCACAAACTTTTGTGGCAATTAAGCCATGCTGGTAAATAAAATTATTATGTGTCATTAATTGTGTGTTATTTGTGAGATAAAGAGCAATGAGATCTTGGTGCCTGTGCATTTCTGCTGTGCTGTGTTTAGAAATGACATGAGTCCCTGCTACAGCCCGGCATGTGATGTCATGCTGGAAAGTTGCAGTCTGGTCATTGGGAGAAAGGAGACTGAGAAAATGCTTCCTTCTGCCTGCAGCAGACTGATGACTTCATCTCATCCTAGGCAAAACCTCTACAATGGAGCTTATAGACTGCTTTTTAAAGTGAATGTCAGGGCAAAAGAAAAACACATATTTAGTGGATGTTTCCGTATATTCTCCATAACTTATTGCTTTATAAAATACTGCAAATACACAAATATGCCAGAAATTGTGCTTGTGCTTGAAATTGTGTCCTAATTTCCTGTTAGGGCTGACGACACAGTACTCTCCACTGGAATGAAATTATCCAGCATTGTCGCCTCTGCTTTCTGGACTAGAGATCTCCACCTATTCTCCACTCCTCGCTTTCCTTTTTCACATGCTACTTTGATTTTTTTCAACATATGCTATTATTGCACCAAATTCAAAAATAATTACCTTCAGTTCATAGATAACAAAACTGGAGGTAATAAAGATCTACTCTAACTTGGCATACAGAGACAGGCAGAATGAAAGAACCACTTGGTACCCACACACTAGCCAAAAGACGACTACAGCGGGGGCTTAAAATGGCGGGAGGGCGTACATGGACGTCCTCCCGTTCTCGCGCGGCACACTCTGTGATCACTGAGTCCTTGGGATTTGGCTGTTCACAGAGCAGGGTAAAGGGCCAGTCACAGTGGGCCCTTTACCATGTGATCAGCTGTCAGCCAATGACAGCTGATCATGGAAGTAAACAGAAGCCAGTTTTCAGGTTTTTTTTTCTTCACGCTGTCAGCGTGAAGAAAAGAAAAAAATGTTAACCGGCTTCTGAGGGATCCTTAGTGATCACTAGTGCTAATCAGTGCCCTCCTGTGCTGCTAATCAGTGCCCACCAGTGCCACCTATCAGTGCCCATCAGTACTGCTAATCAGTGCCCATCAGTGCCCACCAGTGCCACCTATCAGTGCTGCCAATTAGTGCCCATCGGTGACACCAGTGCTGCCTATCAGTGTCCATTACTGCCACCTATCAATGCCCATCAGTGCTGCCTATCAGTGTCCGCCCTCAGTGCCACCTATCAGTGACACCTATCAGTGCGACCCATCAGTGCAGCCTCATCAGTGCCTCCTAATCAGTGCCACCTACCAGTGCCCATCAGTACTGATAATCAGTGCCACCTATCAGTGCTGCCAATCAGTGCCCATCAGTGCCTTATCATCAGTGCCTCCTAATCAATGACACCAGTGCTGCCTATCAGTGCCGCCTATCAGTGTCCACCCTCAGTGCCACCTATTAGTGCTCATCAGTGACACCTATCAGTGCCCATCAGTGCCACCCATCAGTGCAGCCTCATCAGTGCCAACCAGTGCCACCTATCAGTGCCCCTCAGTGCTGGCTATCATTGCCCATCAGTGCCACCCCATCAGTGCCCATCAGTGAAGGAGAAAAATTACCTGTTTCCAAAATTGTATAACAAACTATGAAAAACTTTTTTGTTTCAAAATTTGCGGTCTTTTTTTGTTTAACAAAAAATAAAAACCCAAGTTGTGATTTAATACCACCAAAAGAAAGCTCTATTTGTGTGAAAAATGATAAAAATGTAATTTGCGTACAGTGTTGCATGACCGTGCAATTGTCATTCACAGTGTGAGAGCGCTGAAAGCTGAAAATTGGCCTGGGCAGGAGGGAAGTATAAGTGTCCAGTAAGCAAATGATTAAGACAGAACACCTAAACATGGGAAAATCAGAGCTTTGCTTTCTAGAATAGTAAATAAGTTTATTCCATATTTACTTGGTTACTCTTTACTTGATAACAAAGCTTGTTCTTATACAAAAAATATATATTTGAGTTCAGCAAAGCCCAGAGAATGTTTGTGACTTCCCTTGTGTGTGCTGGGAATCAGCATGATACAAATGGGAGACGGTGGGAACCGCATCATGAATTACACATCAGGACGCTCTGGAAGGAATGCGGCATCGGGCTCATACATATACACAGCGGCAACGGTGTCACACATCCAGCATCAATCAACATCACATTTTTCTCAGCACATCTTCAGAAATTTTAGATTTTGTCTGTGAAATATTAAAAAATGTCTATTAAAGTGTAAATAGGATGTACATGTATTTAAAAAAAGCAACCAAGACAATAAAAAAAAATTAAGAGAATTATTACAATGCAATACTTATATGGCATATATATAATGGGAGACGTGTGCTTGATCACATGCCTCCCTCGTGCTCCGTGGCTGAGAGGTGGGGGGGGACACCTCTACTCTTTATCCTTCACTACTGTACATTCAGCCCTTTGGGGTGGGCATGGGGTTGGGCAGGTTCCCAGCACACACTGATAATTGGAAAACAACAAGCATGGCACCAAGACTGGTCTAATCAGTGTACTTTGACTGTGTAATCCAGGGGTGTCCAACCTGTGGCCCAGGGGCCGCATGTTGTCCAAGATGCCTATGAATGCTCCCCAACACACAATCGTAAACGTACTAAAAAATGTAGAATTTTTTTGGAATGTTTTGTAAAAATGCATTTACACTTAAACACATGCAGCCAAAAAAAATTTGACAGTGTCTCTTTATTGGATTTTTATACGCTTTCTCTTCCCAAAGAAAAATCTCGTACTCTTCACAATCACCCCTTATTCGTGCCATCAATTTTTGGCAGCACCTATATTTCTGAGCAAATGTTTTCAGGGATGAAGCACATGAAGGGCAAAATTAGAACCAAAACCTCTGATAAGCACCTTAAAGCGGTGTTTCAGTCCCCCAAATCTTTTTTTTTTTAAAAAAAAGCTCTGCCATAATTGGCTCCAATTCACATTTAACATTTAGATAATGATATTAATGTTGTCCCATTTAGCTAACCTGATCTGGGAAGCAGGCAGGCATCTCTGAAGCCCTCTTGTATTCATTTCTAGGAATTGGTCCAGAATCAGTGCAGCTGGCTACCCAGCATGCACCTCCCAATCTCGCACCTGTGCAGTAATGCCACTACATGGTGCTCTTTTGTCTTGACACCTTGCTATAGCAATGGCGATTCCAATGGAAGTTTCCGCCCCATTGTTATAGCAACCTGTCATTTAAAGAAAATCCGGTCTGGAAATCAGGTAAGATTTCAGTATTAGGCAATTCCCATGGACTCCTGGGATAGAGAATGCCGATATCAATGGGAATCGCCAAGTTACGCCAACGCCTAGGCAACCGAAGCCAGACAAGCCCAACACAATAAGGAAAATAAGGTATTTAAAAAAAAAAAACGATTTGCCATTTGAAATATAGATAAAGATGAACATTGAATTTATCATATGTTAAAAAAATAGGTGGAACTCCACTTTAGAAATTCATTGAGAATCTCTACTACATCCATCGAACCAGAGATTCAAATATTGCACTGGCTGGCAGCCAGGCCTGTTTGTTTCGATCTGGTCTTGGCTGGGAGTGACTCAGGGTAGCAACTGATGACTCACAGGCAGCATCACTGAGGCCTCCCTCTTCTTTCCAGAAAGTTCTGGAAAGAGAGGAAGAGAGCAGTGGAGCTGCCTAGGGTGTTTAAAGGAGCCCTGTCCAATCCCCAACCAGGGCTGGCAGCGGTAGGCCTCCTTAAATATCAAGAGTCAGCCCAATTGGGGGGTTCTTGTCAGGTGGAAAAGCTGGAGTGAGAGAGTGTGGAGGCTGTCGGGGGCCAATGAGGGAGTTCCCCAGTTTGGGGTGTGACCTTGGGCCTGGGCTTGGGTGCAGTCGGGACTACTTCCAAGAACACATGGAGAAGTCCTGGACTGGAGGCACAAGAGAAAGCAAGGGGAGAGCACTGCTAATAGACTCCAGGGAGGACAAATGGTCGCATTCAGGAAGGCTGGTGAGTGTGGCACAGTTAGAAGGACAGGGGAGGCACGCCTGAGAGGACTGGGAGCTTGCAGTCTATGATGGGTTCAGAACCAGAAGTTTGGACTGTGGGGGAAGGGGCAGTGGGAAAAGGCAGCTACAGCCAGGAGGGCTGGCAGGCCTGAAGATGGATTACTGTAGGACAGCTAGCACCAGAGACTTTCTATTTTGCTACACTATAGGGGCCTGCAGTCTCTGCCTGCAAAGGGCAATTACTAAGGCCTGGCTGAGTCTATGTCAGGCTTAACCACTTTGTGCTAGCTGTGCCTGAAGATTAGAGAGCATACGATGTGCAGGAGGAGAAAGACCTGAAGATTAGAGAGGAAGTGATGTGCAGGAGGAGAAATTGAGTGTATATACTGGACTGTATATAGTTGTCCCAAGCAAGTTCTACCAATCTTACTGGGCATCCCATACTTCCCTTACCCTATCCAAGTTCGATTCCCTCAATAAAAAAAAAAAAAAAAAAAAGTACATGGACTGTTCTATGTCTCTGAATGTCTGAGAGGTGAATGCCGGGCTGGGCAGACTGATAGACAGACCACAGTTCTTAGCAGCCCCTATGGGAGTCCAGCAAATCTATATCAGTGATCGTTAACTTGTGATCTGCCTGACTTTTTCTGCTCAACAGTTATCCTTATTGTTATTGTATGTTATGTGTGGCCCAAGACAATTCCTCTTCTTCCAATGTAGCCCAGGAAGGTCAAAAGGTTGGATACCCCAGTATAATCTATAAATTACGGGGCCAGGCACACTGGAACCCAGTGCAGTCCACCGGTTCCTCTGTGTAGCTGATCAGGAGAAATGGATAATGGATCTAGTGAACAAACTTTTTTTGGATAGTGTGGAAACTTCCATATGGGTTGACCTTAGCTTCTGATAATTCTGTAAAGCTGTCATTAACAGCAGAGTGCTTGCTCCTTTAATCCCAGGCTTCAGATGGTCAATTCAAATGAACAATTGTGACTTAAAGTGATACTAAACACATACTATTTATTTTACATCAGTCTTCCTATTTCTGTATATGGATGATAGCACTGTAATTATTTTAATAGAAAAACACATCTAAGCACCTTTTTCCTAATCGATATACAGCTGTCATATGACCCAGACTTCTACCAGCATGTCTGCAGGGAAACATAAGCAGGAGGAGCTTCTAGTCCTCTGCTGCTGGTCACATGTTCAACATAAACTAAAAAAAAAATAGCCTTTGAAATGCAGAGTAAAAATAAATAATATTGATAAACTGTTTAAAATTGGCATATATGTGTGAAATAAAATCTTTATTATGTTGTGCAAAAACATGGTGTGGGTGGATTTATGCCAGTCACAGGCTGTGTCACGCCCCTCCAGCCTGCATCTTAGAATAAGAGGGAGGTGAAACCACCATTAATCTACATGTAATATCCCACCTCCATTATGTTTCACTCGTTAGTGGGCATGGAGGAGGGAGGAAGTGGGCTGTCATTCACCACTGTGTATACGCCCACACAGTCACATGGGCTGCTCAGATGTGATAGGGAGGAAATGCTCAGCACAGAAACTCACTGAAAACTGAGCATGTGCAGAGTTACCACCGCAGCTGCAAAATCCCTAGCTGAATTGGGGACATGAACAGAAGGTGGAGATAGAGAGCAGCAGAATCTACCAGGATTTTTGCAGACTACAGAAAACGAATCTCATAGTGACTGAGTATGAACAGCATGTAATACTCCATTTATTGATAATTTTTTATGATGTGGGTTTAGTGACACTTTAAAGTAGTACAAAATATGTAATTTCATTGTATTTATAGATTAGCTCTATATTTTAATATCACAATAAGTCACTATTGGTACTTACATATCAGTTCATCACATTGCTCATCTCCACCTTCTCACTTGGAACACATCTCTCTCTGTCCCTCTTTCTTCCTCCAGCTCCGCTGTGTCTGTTTTTTAGTCTGATGTATATAATTCTTTTAAAAGTTTTTATTTTTTTATACCACAAAGAGTTCTACTACATTTCCCTTTATGCCACCTCTAAATTATTACACTTGATATTTTGAAAAGTCAACATGAAGAAAACATAATGGTGAAAAAGCACCCTTTAATGTAACCGATCTCAATGTAATGTAATGTAATGTAACCCAACTGTGGTCTTTAACCACTTCAATACCAGGCACTTTCAGCCATTCCTGCCCAGGACAATTTTCAGCTTTCAGCGATGTCATACTTTGAATGACAATTGTGGGGTCATGCAACACTGTACCCAAACTAAATTTTTATCAAAAATAGATAAATAGAGCTTTCTTTTGGTGGTATTTGATCATCTTGGGGGGGGGGGGGGGGGTTATTTTTTTGCTAAACAAACTAAAAAGACCAACATTTTGGGAAAAAAAGGTTTTACTAGTTTTTGTCATAAAATGTTGTTTTCCCCTTCACTGACGGGCACTGATGAGGTGGCACCGATGGGCACTGATGAGGAGGCATTGATGGGCACTGATGAGTTGGCACTGATAAAGTGGCACTGATGGGCACTGATGAGGAGACACTGATATGTAGAATTGATGGGCACTGATAGCTGGCACTGATATGTAGCACCGATGGGCACCAATAGACAGCACTGATATGCAGTACTGATGGGCACTGATAGGTGGCACTGATGGGCACTGACAGGCAGCACTGATGGGTACTGACAGTCAGCTGTGATGGGCACTGGCAGGCGGCTGTGATGGGCACTGACAGGCGGCACTGAATGGCACGGATAGGTGGTACTGATTGGCACTGATGGATAGCGCTGATGATGAGGTACTGAGAGATTACTGACAGCTGTTACTGCTGGGCACTGTGGTGGGCACTGATTGGCACTGTGGTGGGCTCTGATTGGCACTGTGGTGGGCACTGGCACACTTTATTGTTGGGACACTGTTGGGCACTGATTCACAGGTGATTTGCACAACTGAGGAGGCTGTGCTGATAATCAATGTGCTGATTATCAGCACAGACCCCCCCTCTGACAGGGAGAGCCGCACTTCCTGGTTCACGTGATGATCAGCTGTGATTGGTCACAGCTGATCACATGGTAAGAAGCCTCTGACAATGGCTCCTTATCACCATCAGAGATGCGGCGTGTCAGACTGACACACCACACCGGCGATTGCCGCGCTGTGTGGCCCCACGAGCGCAGGCCGGCATGTTATCCTGCTGGATGTCATATTATACCCAGTCAGGATAACAGAACCATTTTCCGGCCATCTGCATACACTGGGCGGGAAGTGGTTAAAGCCCACCAATCTCATGAACCCTTTGGAATTCCCACTCCATCTGTAACAAGCTAACATCTGTACATGACCTCTTCATCTCTTAGGGCTTTAACATACTCACCATAACCGAAACCTGGCTTCAAAATTTTGACTCAGCTTCTCCTGCTGCCCTCTCCCATGGGGGTCTCCATTGGACTCACTCCCCCAGACCCAACAGACAGAAAGGAGGTGGAGTTGGATACCTTCTATCCCCACAAAGCACCTTCCAAATCCTTCCTGTCCCTCCCTCGCTATCCCTCTCTTCTTTCGAGCTGCACTGTATTCGTCTGTTTTCTCCCATTTCTCTGGGGATTGCAGCAATTTATTGTCCTCCTGAACCGGTATCATGCTTTCTTGATGACTTTGTTGCCTGGCTACCCTACTTTCCCTCCTCTGAAATCCCCACTATCATTCTTGGTGACTTCAACATGCCTGTCAATGTTAACAGCCCAACTAAAGCTAAACTTCTCGACTTAACCTCATCTTTTGACCTAACCCAATGGACACCTACTTCCACTTCCACATACTTCCACTCACTCCAAAGGTAATACTCTTGACCTTGTATTCTCCCATCTCTGCAACCCTGACAACCTCACCAACACCCCCTTTCCTCTCTCTGATCACAACCTCATTAGTTGCACTGTATCCTTGCCTCCAACCACCCATCCCTCCAAGCAGCAAACAATTACCGTATATACTCGAGTATAAGCCGAGATTTTCAGCCTCTTTTTTGAGGCTGAAAGTGCCCCCCTCGGCTTATACTCGAGTCATCGCTGTCTGCCCGCTCGATCAGCGTGTCGAGCAGACAGACAGCGGCCATTCTGATTCAAAAGCCGCGCCTCCGGTTCCGCCTTCGCCTGTGATAGGCGGAACACTGAATTTCCCAGCAGCCTGTGTTCCGCCTATCACGGGCATCTTCTCATCCTCGTACTACGGACGAGGATGATACGACGTCCGTGATAGGCGGAACACAGGCTGCTGGGAAATTCAGTGTTCCGCCTATCACAGGCGAAGGAGGAGGCGCGGCTTTTGAATTTTACAATGGCCGCCGAGAAGAGCGGCGATCCTGGAAGGACGGAGGAGGCTCGGGACGACGGCTCGGGACGGAGGAGGCACGGGACGGCGGCTCGGGACGGCGGCTCGGGACGGCGGCTCGGGACGGAGGCTCGGGACGGAGGCTCGGGACGGCGGCTCGGGACGGAGGCTCGGGACGGCGGCTCGGGACGGAGGCTCGGGAATTGACTTTGTGGGTATTAGTCTAGCAGAGCTCTGTGCAAGGAGCAGTATAAAGGTAAGAAAAGGGATCCTCCCGTCAAGTTCTCCTTAATTATTTTGCTGATAGCGATTAAGAAAAGTAAGGGCTGTTTTAGAAGTTAATTGATCAACCTCTGTGTGCATTGTATTGTGTGACTGGTATAAGTGTAAAATGATTTCATAAACACTGGTAAGCTTTAAAGTGCAGCAAGTCCATACAGGATTTCTACACATACTAATTGGCATTGTAGATTCAAAAACAAACAAACTATAAACTATGTCCTTATTCTCCAATAATAATCCATACAAATCCCCTACATAATGGCCGGTGATCTATTTTTTCATGAAATAGTTTCTCACTGTGGGTTTTGCTTCCTTGTAATGCCAAATCTTTCCTTTCCCCCATATCTTTTTGATTGGAGCAAGCAGTGCACATTAGTCGTAGTCACACAAGGCTGCACGGACACACACACACAAGGCTGCACGGACACACACACAGGGATGGATGGATGGATGGACACACACACAGGGATGGATGGATGGATGGATGGATGGACACACACACAGGGATGGATGGATGGACGGACACACAGGGATGGATGGATGGATGGACGGACACACACACAGGGATGGACGGACACACAGGGATGGACAGCCATGTCTCACCCTCGGCTTATACACGAGTCAATAAGTTTTCCAGTTTTTTTGGGGGTAAATTGGGGGCCTCGGCTTATATTCGGGTCGGCCTATACTCGAGTATATACGGTACTTGTAGAAACCTTCGCCACTTTAATCCTTCTATTGTCTATTCTGCTACTGACCACCTATATGACATAATCTCTCCCCTGTCCTGACCTGGCTATCTCTGTCTACAACAGTTCACTGTCATCATCACTAGATGCACTTGCTCCTCTAACCACATGCAGAATCAGGCCGTTACAACCCTGGAAAACTGACAACACTAGAAATCTCAAGAGACATTGTCCTGCTCTTGAACGTCTGTGGCGTAAAACCAAATGCCTGCAAGACTTCACCCTATATAAAGTTGCCCTTCTGAAATACAATTCCTGCCTCAATGCTGCCAAACAAGCCTACTTTGTCTCTCTTATTAATACCTTGTCATCCAGTCCCTGTCAAACTTTAACTCTCTGCTTCGTCCTCTACCCACTAACTCCCTCACTGCCCAAGAGATTGCCAATCACTTCAAAGACAAGATTGATGCAATTCGTGAGGACACCTCCACTGTGCGTACATCTTCCCCACACAACATACCTTGCCTAACAGCACATTCAACACTCTCCTCTTTTGAATTGGCTATTACTGAAGAGGTTACAAAACTTTTCCCAGATACCCACCTAACCAATTGTTCCTTGGATCCTGTTCCCACACAACTACTGCGGTCACCCTCTTCTTCTATCCTATGCTCCCTCACTCACACCTTCAATCTCTCCCTCTCTAGTGGCACCTTCCCCTCCCCTCCAAGACATGCACAGATCACACCCATACTTAAAAATCCCTCACTGGACCCCACCAACTTGCTCCCATTTACCTCTAAACTTCTAGAATGCTTAGTCTACAACCGTCTTAGCTCCTACCTCCGTAAAAATAACCTTCTTGTCTCCTTACAGTCTGGCTTTTGCTCGCAGCACTCCACGGAAACTGCCTTACTAAAACTCACTAATGATTTACTAACTGCTAAAACCAACAGCAGTACTCCATACTCCTACTACTTGACCTCTCTGCAGCCTTTGATACTGTTGACCACCCGCTCCTTCTCAATAAACTACATTTCCTTGGCCTCCGAGATTCTGCTCTTTCCTGGTTATCTGCCTATCTATCACAGGGATCCTTCAGTGTCACCTACAACTCTGTCTCCCCCTCTCCATTGTCCCTTTCTGTGGGGGTCCCCCAAGGCTCTGTTCTTGGACCCCTTCTCTTCTCTATCTACACCTCCCCCCTTGATCACTTAATAACAGCCCACGGCTTCCAATACCACTTATACCGATGACACCCAAATCTATCTGTCTACTCCTCACCTTACTCCTTCAGTCATTCTCCTCTCGCATTACTAACTTACTAACTGACATATCAGCATGGATGTCGCACCACTTGCTTAAATGAAATCTCTCTAAAACTGTGCTATTAATATTCCCCCCACCAGTGCCCCCTCCATGACTTTTCCATCAAAAGCAACAATGCAACTATCAGTCCCTCCCCTCACGCCAGGGTACTAGGTGTAATCCTAGACTCTGACTTGTCATTTCAGCCTGAAATCCAATCGTTGTCAAAAGTTTGTAGAATTCACCTCCGTAACATCTCTAAAATTCTCCCCTTTTTAACAAATTAAACCACCAAGCTCCTCCTTTACTCCCTTGTTATCTCTTGCCTTGAATATTGCAACTCCCTTCTCATTGGCCTACCTCTCCATAAGCTATCCCATCTTCAGTCTATCATGAATGCTGCTGCCAGACTTATACACCTTACCAACCGCTCAGTGTCTGCCAACCCTCTCCTCCAATCCCTACACTGGCTCCCAATCACCCAGCGAATTAAATTCAAAATACTAACCACAACATACAAAGCCATTCACAACTCTGCCCTGAGCTACATTACCAATCTTGTCTCCAAATATCACCCACATTGTCCTCTCCGCTCTTCTCATGACCTCTTACTCTCACGGTTTCTCATGCTCGTCTCCAGGCTTTCTAGAGAGCCTCTCCCATCCTCTGGAACTCGCTACCTCCACCTGTCCGGTTATCCCTTACTCTTGCTACCTAAAGGCGATCCCTGAAAATTAATCTCTTCAGGAAAGCCTATAACGTCTCCAACTAACCTTCTACCACTTCCATCAGCTCATTTCCCACAATTACAACCTTTGTACCACCTGCCCCACACTATTAGATTGTAAGCTCTTCTGAGCAGGGCCCTCTTAATCCTCTTGTATTGTATTATAACTGTATTGTCTCCCTTTAATATTGTAAAGCAATGCGTAAACCGTTGGCGCTATATAAATCCTATATAATAATAATAATAACCAATCATTTATTTTCCTATAAATTCTTCACAAGCTGCATAACTGCGGGACGTGGCAGGGATGTGTCCCTTGATTCATATTTTGTGCTAAAATTCACATTTCTCATCTTAGAAAGTTGAGAGGTTATTTATAAGTTTGTTGAACTCAATTTACATTGATATCCCCCAGGTATAAGGATGAGATGTTGTTGTTTTTTTTAACAAGTTTGCCTTTACAGGTGTGATGAAGTACAGTATATTTTATAAAGAGATTCATCTTTCTTTTGACACTATCTTCATAAATTTTGGTAGAACTCCATGGAAGTCCATGTTGTGTTTTTTCTTTTGATTATATTTATCTGATTTACCTTTCTGTTGCTATTTGTGCAGTTATGTATGTCCCTAGATAGTAATGCCTTCTGGCAAGTGTAGAGGCATAACGGAATAGTGCAGAATGTAGAAAATGACCGAGAGAAGGCTGATATCTATCTTCACTGCCCAGTCTGTCCTGTTTTGTTTAATCTTTTTTAACCCATTGACCTCTGGGAAGATTTACCCCCCTTCATGACCAGACCATTTTTTGTGATGGGGCACTGCGTTACTTTAACTGACATTTGCGCAATCATGTAAGCACTGTACCCAAATCAAATTAATGTATTTTTTCCTCTACAAATAGAGCTTTCTTTTGGCGGTATTTGATCACCTCTGCATTTTTTTTTCTGCTATAAACAAAAAAGACAGACAATTTTGAAAAAAAACAAAACAAATTTTTAACTTTCTGCTATAAGACATATCCAATGAAAAAATTTAAACAATCAAATCTCCTACATTTAGGGAAATATGTATCCTGCTACGTATTTTTTGGTTAAAAAAATCCCAATAAGCATATATTGATTGGTTTGCGCAAAACTTCTAGGGTCTACAAACGATGGGATATACTGTATACTGAATTTTTTATCATTTTTATTTTTTTGCCTGGTGATCTAGGGGGACTGCAATATTGCAGTGAACAATCGAGCACTAATTGACACTTTTGTGGGAACCAGTGACACTAATACAGTGATCAGTGTTAAAAATATGCACTGTCAGTGTACTAATGACACCCGCTGGGAAGAGGTTAAACATCTAGGATGATCAAAGGGTTAATTGTGTACCTAGCCAGTGTTTTTGTTTTGTGTAGGTGCGTTTACTAAGTGATGGATTTTTTCTCGTGCTTTGCAGGGACACAAAATCCATCACTTCCCCTGCCAGAATGGAACTCTGCCTTGTTTACATCAGGTGCCTGGCACCTGCAGATTGGCTTCTGCTGTATATATGTGATTCTGTGCAGGAGAGCCGCCCTGTTGCAGTATATCTGCAGTATGTCCTTAAGTGGTTAAAGTGTATCTATGGCCACATTTTTTTTTTTCTCATTCAAATATTTTATTGAAAATACCAGAATGAGACACAGTTTAGGTGGTATAACAAAGAAAACAGAACAAAATGAAAGGGAACAACCCCATGGAACAGCGAGATGGATTACAAGCATTATATCCATAACAATTACAGGTTATGACAAGTGAAATCAATACAGAGTCTGATAATTGTCAATAGATAAGGAGTGTAATACAGGGTATGAATTAGAACTATTAGAACTATAGAATTATTATTCATAGGGAACAAAAAGCTTGAGAATGATGTTAGTTCTCTATGGCCACATTTTTAAATCACATATTTATTTCCATATTGCATTGCAATCATTTTGTAGCCCAGAATGACCTTGACGTTTAAAAATGTACTTGAAGAATACTGCACATTTACTTTCTTAAATTCTGTGACACGCGCTCTCCGTCCCCTGTGAGTATGCGCTGCAGTGTCACACTTTTCACAGGGCCTTCCTTCTGAACTACAGAGGTACTGAGAAGAGTCGTTTCAGGTGGCAGAGTCAGTAAAGAAATTATATCTTGCAGGCAGCAAGGCATCATGGGATATGTAGTCCTTTTATATTTGTAGCATCCTGGTGTTTAGGCAGGGTTGCTCCTAAATTTACCTGCCAGGTATAGCTACCTTGGATAATTGTTGAGGATCAATTGATTTTACTCTATGTCTGTGTAGCGGATGACATTTGGGATCAAATGTCACACGCCTGTAAATTTAGTTAATTGTGTAGGTAGGCCTTGACACCAGTCTGGCCAGACTGTGTTTGGAAGTTCTGCCTGGTCATGTGAACGGTGAAGTTAACATGACAGGCTAGAACCAAGTCTGGTTGGATGTTTGGGTATCAGCCTTCTCGGAGCCAATCAGTGGGAGTGCCAGGGCCCGCTGAGGAGTCTTGGAAGGGGTACTTAAAGGAGTGTGGGTCACGTGTTCGGGGTTCCGGAGTTGTTGGAGAAACCCATGTGGTCTAGTCTGGTTCCAGGCCCGGGGTAGCCCTGTGAGAGGTCCCGGTCATGGGGTGTTCAACACCCCGCAACATGTTCCTGTCAGTGGCCCCGATAGACCTGCTTGGTCTGGGGTAGGGTTCAGTCTGTTCCCGAGTCTCAGAACCTGCTGGTCCGAGGCACAGTAACTGAGGGAGGATTCAAAGTGTCCAGGTGTGCTCTCGGCTTGGAGGGACACCACAGCTCGTGGAAGTGACCGGGGGAGGACTCTTCGGAGGAGGGCCGGCAAGTTGCATCCTGAGAAGTGCCTGGTTACTGAGTTGAGAAGGACATTGACAAATTCTACCATAAAGGAGACGGGAAACATTCCAGGTACGGAGGAAAAAGGTTTCTGTTCACCCTTGGTTGTTTGTGCAAGTTTGAGTCAACATGCTGACTGCCATGATCTCTGGCTAGAGATCTATTCAGCCTTGAAGTGCCCAGCTGTGAGTGGCTAATCTCTGGGTGGAAATAGAGACTTTGCTAGACCTGCAGTTCAAGGTGCCTGAGTTCTTCACCTGTGCCCTCTGTTCCCTAAGAGACTGTGTTAATTGAAAGTTCTACTGCAAAATAAAACCTTTTTAAAAGGACTTCATCTGTGTCAGTGTACAAGTCGTTGGGTATCAACCCTGGGAACCCCTAGAAGTGGAAGAGCAGCTCAAGAGAAGGTACTCAGTAAGCCCGTCAAGGCCACCCTGCAACCGGTTATGGCTGCTACATCTGTAATTGCTGTACTTCTCTCTTTTGCTGCTAGATGGCCGGGCACTTGCTGGCATTAGGTAAGACAAGGGCACTTCAAGGTCAGATTATGGGTATATGGGGTGTCTCAGCCAGGTGTCAAGTCATGGGCCCAGCCAGCAGAGGTGACGCTTGCAGAGCAGCCTCGTGCATCAAGCCAGGGACTGAGCAGGCCAGTGGGGTGAAGCTTGATAAGTATCTGGAGTGCCAAGCTAGGGACCCAGCAGAGAAGCAGGGGTAACACTTGAGGAGGATACTACAGTGAAGATTGGAGGAGCTCAAGGGATTCTGTGGCAGTGAATCGTCTAGTCTAAAGAGAGAGAGACTGGGAGCTCAGTGGGCTGAAAAACTACAAGAAGGGATTGTAGTGGAAGTGACGGAACTGTTACACTTGTGTTAGAAACTGTTAAAGTCTGTTGCCATAGAAGGCAGCATTGCTACACATGCAGATGTGGCATCTTGCTGGATGCCTTTCCCTGCATGGCTGTCCTCCTGTAGAAGTCTTGGAGTCTGCCAATTAACATTGTAACCGCCTGAGGGTGTCCTGGCCCTAACCCTCTCGCCCAAAGTTCTGTTAAGAGAAATAAAATCTCTTTGCATTCAAGAAGTGTCTGGCGCCCATGAATCTACCTTACATTACACCCACTATGCCTTGCAACCCACCATATACAGAAGGATATCAGCAGTTCTTGGCTCTGAAGGTTCTCATTAGACTAGAGGAGGCCTGGGACATTACTACATATTGAATGTAAACCAAAGGAATGGGCAGAGGAGAAGCTGCAAAGCAAGCAGGGAATGCAGGAAGTTGTGGAAAGAGATAACAAGCAGACAGGGAGAATACATAACATGAAAGGAAATTTTTCAAGTAATCTTACATTGGATTGTCAAAAATAACTATTGTTTGTATTGTTGTTACAATGCCGATGTTATAATATGAAAATGTATGCTATGTCTGTAAAACTCCTTTAACACTTTTCCAATCATGCAAATTGTAACAATGGCAGAATCCAATAGATATCCTATGAAGTTCTAGAACAATAGGGATCAAGGTCAGATTTATTTTTTATTCCCTCACCCCCCACCAGGACTACTATTTTGTGAATTCCTACCCCTAGGAATAGTATCTTGTTCAACTCCACCTCTAGGATTACTATCTTGTGAAGGCTTACTCTTATGTCTAAATAGCAGGAATAGAGGATCAGTGGCACTACCTATGTTCAAAAAAACTTGGAAAAAGTGGCTATAACCTCAGTAGTGAAAGTGACAATTAGACATGTGCAGAGTAAAATATTTCGTTTCGGAATTTCGTTTTCGTCTGAAAACTTAATTTATTTAGTTACTCCCGAAATTAGTTTTTATTTATTTCGTTTTTCGTTCAAAAATTGCATTAGTCCGAAAATCCACATGAATCACGGTCGAATCTGTCTTTGAAGGCTTATGGTGTCTGTCGAATGTATAAAGAAGATTCGACGGAGCTAGTATATAGCATACTTTAGAACCCTATTAAAGTCTATGGGACTCCAACGTTCAAAATCTAAAGTGCTAATTTTAAAGGCTAATTTGCAAGTTACTGTCCTAAAAAGTGTTTGGGGACCTGGGTCCTGCCCCAGGGGACATGGATCAATGCAAAAAAAAGTTTTAAAAACGGCAGTTTTTTCGGGAGCAGTGATTTTAATAATGATTAAAGTGAAACAATAAAAGTGTAATATTCCTTTAAATTTCGTAGGGGGGGGGGTTGTCTATAGTATGCCTGTGAAGGGGCGCATGTTTCCCGTGCTTAGAACTGTCCCTGCACAAATGTGTCATTTATGCAGGAAAAAAAGTCCATTTAAAATCACTCGCAGCTATTATGAATTGTCGGCTCCCGTAATACAGAGAACACTCATTGAAAGTCATTGATAAAAAAATAAATAAATAAATAAAATAAAAAAGCGTGGGGGTCCCCCAAATTCAATTACCAGGCCCTTCAGGTCTGGTATGGATATTAAGGGGAACCCTGCCTCAAATTTAAGAAAAAAATTGACGTGGGGTTCCCCCTAAATATCCATAACCAGACCCTTCAGGTCTGGTATGGATATTAAGGGGAACCCCGCGTCAAATTTAAAAAAAAATTGACGTGGGGTTCCCCCTAAAAATCCATACCAGACCCTTTATCCGAGCACGCAACCTGGCAGGCCGCAGGAAAAGAGGGGGGGACGAGAGAGCGGCCCCCCCCTCCCTCCTGAACCGTACCAGGCCACATGCCCTCAACATTGGGAGGATGCTTTGGGGGTCTGTGACCCCTCAAAGCACCTTGTCCCCATGTTGATGAGGACAAGGGCCTCATCCCCACAACCCTGGCCGGTGGTTGTGGAGGTCTGCGGGCGGGGGGCTTATCAGAATCTCGAAGCCCCCTTTAACAAGGGGACCCCCAGATCCCGGCCCCCCCCCTGTTTGAAATGGTAAGGGGGTACAAAAGTACCCCTACCATTTCACAAAGAAAGTGTAAAAAATGGTTAAATAAAACAAACACACTTTTGAAAAATTCCTTTATTAAAAATAAAAAAATAAAAAAAGATTCCAGCGGCGGTAATCCACTCTTGCTATCCAGCGACGGACGATCATCTCTCCAGCGATGTCTCATCTCATCCAGCGCAGCGATCCATCCTTCTTCTGTCTCCGTGGAGGAGACACTGCAAGGATTTCGGCGGCTGACGTTTCTTATATACGGAGGGCGGGGCCACCCGTCACCTGACCCCGCCCCCCTCTGACGCAAGGGGAAACCCGGGGTTCCCTGTGACGTATGGGTGACCCGCCCCCCTCTGATGTAACGGAAACCTGCCTGTGTTACATCAGAGGGGTGCAAACTCAGAGTAGGCACAAGGGGGCAGATGTACAGTTTGCCCACTATGAGTATGCAGGTGACACCACCCTGCTGCCTAGTATGACCTATTACAATATTACCGATCAATCTGTATGTGGATCGGTCTAGTGTAACCAGATAGTGGTGACTAAAGGAATGTGTGTATACCTCATAAGTGAATCACCCATAAAAATGATATAAACCATTAACTTTAAACACAAAAAGAAAATATACAGTGCAAAAATCACATATTAATAAATATATAGTGTCCAGGCCCTTGCAGGTAATAATAAAAGTCTATAAAGTCCATCAGTTCAGTCATACAATTATTGTGCACTAGTGTTGCATCCAAATAAAAAATGCAATAAAGATGTAATAGTAATAATACATGTGTCCAAATAGTAAGGATCCAAAACTCAGACAAAGTTTAAAATTCAGACCCACACCATAAAAAAGCATATATGTATATATATGATGTGTGTAGGTGAAAATATATAACAGTTCCAATGTAGTTGATAGTCGTGTTGTGCATACAAGTGTAAAAGACACAATCACAGGTGACTTTTTTGCTCGCAGTATCTCCAGGTGTCTTCTGTGCTCCCCCTCAAGGGTCCCCACTCACCGAATCTTATCGCCCCTACAGGGGTAATATGCATGTAATTCCTCTCTCTTTAGCCAGTTCAGCCAGGTGTCCGCTTATCCAGACTCTGAGGCGTCCCTTAGGTACACTAGTATAATCCTCCTCTGCTGCCAACAATGCCTCCTCTTGACTTCCTTAAGTCGAGAGGAGACATTGCTGGCAGCAGAGGAGGATTATACTAGTGCACCTAAGGGATGCATCAGAGTCTGCATAAGCGGACACCCACTCGTGACTGGAAAAGGTCTGCTGACCAGCTCCCGATCAAGCTAATCGGAGTGTTCTGATTCTGATGGGCAGGCTGTTCCCCTGTCAGAACACACAGAACTGCCAAGGGGATTGCTGTATTAACATTGGATTGTTAATACAGCAGCTCCAACCTCAGCTGTCATTCTTTTTTTCATTCAACCTGCTGGGCTGAATTAAAATAAAATAGTGGTGTGTACTAGGCTTTAGGATCATGTTAACAAGTGTAGAAGTCATGGCCACCCAAGTCACAGCAAGGCTTGTGGAGGAGACACAAAAAGAGACAGCTCTGAATCCTAATACCTAGATCCAATAACTAGAATAGTAGAGCAAACAGTCACCTTACTCGGTTAGCAGTTTGACTCTAGGTGTATGTACCCAGACTGGGTGAACCAGACACTATTGCATCATCAAAAAAAAACACAAACAGTGTACTTACTTACTGTGCAGGGACAGTAAAAATAAGAGCCTAGGCAGATTGCACTGCAGATTGCAAGCAAGGCAGAAGGCTAGAGACTTTACCAGGGTGGACTGACCATTGGGCCACTCGGGCACTGCCCGAGGGCTCCGAGCCACTAGAGGACCCCATCAGGGTTGCCAGCCTCAGTAAAACCAGGGACAGTATGACATCGGTCTCTGAAATGTCCCTTACTGACATCCTTTTGGTCTGAAAATCCCAATATTATAGCTGCCTCACCTCTCCAGTACCTTCTCAGCCAATAGAAACATGTCTGTGTATACTGTGTGTACATGTATGTGTATACTGTGTGATTGTATACTGTTTATGTGTGTGTGTATACTGTGTGGCCCCATAAACTTGGATTGTCTGGGGGCCCTATAATCTCCTATTGTCCGGGGCCCCATTAGTTGTCAGTCCACCCCTGGACTTTACCAAAAATGTGATTCTGGCAGCAAACAAATTATGTTTGTTTAATTTGAACCTCCCCGCCAGACATTCTGTCCAAGGCCATGGCCTATGTTGACTATGCAGAGATCCAACCCTGCCAGTAATACACATTGGGATACAAAAGCTTGTTATAAACATATTATAGACATTAAATTGCATGCCGCCATGAGCAGGTCCCTCCTCACTCTCTTGTTTTGAATTGTATTGTAACTGTTTATATTGTAAAGCAAACTGTTATGCCCCGTACACACGAGAGGGATTAAGTCTGACAGACCTCCAAAGGAGTTCCGCCGGAGTTCCGACGGAGTTCTGGCGGACTTTTCGACCGAACGGACTTGACCACACACCATCACACCAAACTCCGACGGAGTCGAACGTGATGACGTACGACTGGATTCGACGTAGGAAGTTCATAGACAGTAGCCAATAGCTGCCCTAGCGTCGGTTTTAGTCCGTCGGAGTAGCACACACACGAGCGAATTTTTCGAAGGGGACCGGGTCCGGCGGAGTTCCGTCGGGAAAATTTGAAGCATGCTTCATTTCTAAAGTCCGTCAGACTTTGGCGAAGCTAAAGTCCGTTGCAGCCCACACACGATCGGATAGTCTGACGGACTCGGTCCGTCGGAGTTTGGATGTCGAAAAGTCCGCTCGTGTGTACGGGGCTTTACAACTATTTTAATCCTGTATAATAATATAGTAACATTATGGTGAGAAAATCTCCTCTTTGTATCTTCACGGGCTACATTCTTCCACAAGTATTTGCTTCTGCAGTCTTTGGCTGTTTCTTTACCTATATATGGAAAAATTAATAAAAATATATTTATTAAAAAAAATACACCAAAGCTAGTTACTAGAAAGAACCAAATAAAATATTTACTTTCCTTATCCTTCTCCATTGAATCATTGTGTTTACTTCCCAGTTTGCAAGCAAAAACAACAAAAACACAGTTTAACTGCTTCCCGACCAGCCGCCCGCAGTTACACTGCGGCAGGCTGGCTCCCCTGAATGAGCTGTCATAGCTATACATTGACTCGAAGGGTCGAGATAGCAGGCGCGTGCACTCGCTGCACAGTGGGGGTGCTGATGCTCGTGGCCGACGGTCGCGATGACCGCCAGCCACAAGCGATCGTGAGCAGGAGACACAGAACAGGGACAAGTGTGTGTAAACACACACTTCCCTGTTCTGTTAAGAGAATCAGATTGTATGTTCCTATTAGCTAGGAACCACGATCCGTCACTTCCTCTAGTCAGTCCCCTCCCCCTTCAGTTAGAATCACCTCCCAGGGAACACAGTTAACCCCTAGATTGCCCCCTAGTGATAACTCCTTCACTGCCAGTGACATTTGTACAGAAATCAATCAATTTTTATAGCATTGATCGCTGTATTAATGCCAATGGTCCCAAAAATGTGTCAAAATTGTCCAATGTGTCTGCCATAATGTCGCAGTCATGATAAAAATTGCAGATCGCAGTTATTACTAGTAAAAATATAATAATAATAAAAATGCTATAAATCTATCCTCTATTTTGTAGAGGCTATAACTTTTGCACAAACCAATCAATATACGCTTATTGTTATTTTTTTAACCAAAAATATGTAGAAGAATACATATTGGCCTAAACTGAGAAAAAAAATCTTTTTTTTTTAAAAATGGGGATATTTATTAAAGCAAAAAGTACAAAATAATGCGTTCTTTTCAAACTTGTTGCTCTTTTTTTGTTTATAGCGGAAAAAAAAAAATGCAGAGGGGATCAAATACTACCAAAAGAAAGCTCTATTTGTGAGGAAAAAAGGACGTTAATTTTGTTTGAGTGCAACGTCGCACGACTGCGCAATTGTCAGTTATAGCGACGCAGTGCCGAATCGCAAAAAGTGCTCTGGTCAGGAAGGGGGTAAATTCTTCCAGGGCTGAGGTGGTTAAAGGTAAAGTTCACCTTTACATGAAAAATTTAAAGGTGAACTAACTCTAAGTAACCTAGTTACCTCTCTGAACCCCACTGCACATAACATTTGTGATGCCCCATGTCCGTATACTGTACACCACGACATACAGCCCTGGAGTGAGCATCCATCATAATGTTCGCAATGATAAGTGCTCATTGGTCAGCCCATGACTGTGCTAATCAATCAGAAGTGCTACTGAGGCTCCTTCTTCCAGTAAGGTACCCCACAAGTAAGAAACACTTACCAATGGTCCATGCTGTCACTTGGACATTGATAGCAACAGTAGAATAAATGGGAATGCCAGGTCTGTGGTTCCAATTTAATGTAGTCTGATTCTGACAGAGTCACTGGCCCACAGAATGACTCTGCACCTTCGTGCATAGTTTGAAAACTGACAAGAAGCAGGTGCAACAGCTTCCCGTGACCCTAAAGAAGGCAATTGCAGAAATAACATGATCAATCAAAGGGTTTGAGGGATGGGAGGTAGGATTGCTAAACTATTGAATTTTACAGAAAAATCTACCCACAATGTAATTATTCTAAATGCTATCTTATTTTTTTTACCATATGCCACAAATTGATAACCTGTATATTACTGTGCAACATGAAATTACCATTTTGTAGAGACTAAATGTTATATACATTAGATGTTTGCATTACACAGGGGATGGAATGCATCTACTCTACCTGCTGTACATGATAGCATAGTCATGTTTAGTATCAAATTAATTGTGATGTACTTATACATTCTGATAGATGCTTGTTATTAATGTAGACTATCATGCCATGATTTATTCATTATGTGTGAATTTTGAGAACTGTGAGTTTGAGAGAGGGCAGTTTCAGGTCAAGTGACTTAGACTCTCAAAATGGATTGTCCCCAAATGGTGTTACAATGTCAGTTATGACTTGTGTTAGATGTTTTATGGCATGCCGTTTTTTTATGGCCATTAGTGTTCTGGCATGCCAGGTACTTGGTAATGGATTTAACAACATTCAACTAGCTATTCATAAAATACCAAACCAAAGAATGTTTAAAGACTCTTTAACAATATACTTAATGGAAATCCTGTAAAGCCTACAAACCCTCTAAATGATGTTTACTCTAATTAAAGCTCAATTTCTTTCAAAAAACACCCACCCTCCCTTTAACTGATTTCATTTGTAAAAAAAAAATCTAAACCCCCATTTTAACTTGCCTGAAGCCACGATCACATGACATCACCAGCCTAAGGCTGGCCATACACCTATAGATTATCTACAGATTTTCTATGGTTAGATGGAAAAAATGGAACAGATTCCTCCATCTATGCTGAACTGTGTGGATGGAGGAATCTTCCACTGGGCCAAGCTTCAGTATCTTGCTAGTCGGCCCTGCTGGCTCAACCTAAACAATGCCTGCACCCAATCAGAATGTTCAGGTATTGTGAGAGCCAGCGGGGCCAACTAGTAAGATATGGAAGCTCGGGCCAGTGGGAGATACTTCCATCCACACAGTTCATCTCCCACTGGCCCAAGCTTCCATATCTTTCTAGTTGGCCCCGCTGGCTCTCACAATACCTGAACATTCTGATTGGGTGCAGGCATTGTTTAGGTTGAGCCAGCAGGCCAACTAGCAAGATACTGAAGCTTGGCCCAGTGGAAGATTCCTCCATCCACACAGTTTAGCGTACATAAAGAAATCTGTTGCACTTTTTCCATCTAACCATATGAAATCTGCAGATAATCTATAGGTGTATGGCCAGCTTCCGTTTTCTCCTCTTTTGTCTACTTCCTGGAAGGGTCCTTCTTCAGGTGTCCATATCACTGCCTATGAGATATGGACACTTCCAATTGGATGGCCGTTGGCAGGGTCTTCTCAGGACCGAGAAGGGGAAGATGTCATCACAGGGGGACAGGAGGAAACTGGTAGTCTTGAAGATCAGCGCTCCCCTTCACTGGAACGGGCAGCAGTGAGGAATCTTGACAGCGTACTTAGGTGAGTACATTTGCCTTTACCAGTTAAGGTAGGTCATAAGAGTATTAGGCTGGGTTAGAGGGAGTGGAAGGAAGATACTGTAAAAAATAGTTTTTGCCTAAAGTGGGACTTTAATCTGCAAATTTTTAGGATGCCCCCCCCATTTGTCTCTCAGTTTTGGGTGCCCTCAGACCTTATTATCTTTACATACAGAGAGAGCTTGGGAATAATGTAACTGATCAGAGTACAGCAATGGGAGAGAGCTCAGCTAACAAGGATTCTGGCAGAATCAACAGGTATTTTTGCACTGATTGGACAGATGTAAAAAAATATTTCAATGATATATTTAACAGACTGAAAGGGATCAAAAAAGAAAAGTTAATTCTTTGGGTCTACAAACACTTTAACCATTTTGTGTACTAAGCAAATAACACAATATTTTATGATGTCGTATCTAAAACTAAATTTATGCAAATACACAATAATACAGAACACACAGGATTTAATAAAGGTAGCAGTATAATTTATTAAATACAAGTAATAGGCCTTCTTTCTACTGTACAATGATGCCTTCTGTTCTCCCCCTACTGCAGAACACAGCATATAGATTCATTCACTTATACTGTGATCTATTCATTTAATACAGAAGTTTTAGTTAAGTAACCAATTTAGAAATGTGAGTCATTAATCAATAATCACAATAATGCCTATCAAAGGCACACTGAGGCATCTAGAAGAGTCTGTTTAATACATTATTATATTACCATCATCCATCACAGGGACAGTATGTGTTATTATGAAATATATTTATAATTTAATGAATTATCCAAGTAGCACTATTTTCCTCAGTTACATTGAGCTCCCCCTCCATCTGAATTGTGAATTTAGCTTCCGGAGTCTTGCTGTTGGTACCCCTGGTATGTGCCTACCCCTAGAATAAAATGTATTCCAGTGTTGCTTGAGAGCTCATTGCAGCTCTGAATTTCTTAGCCCCTGTACACACGGTCGGAGATTTTGCCAACCAAATCCATCGGATTTTGTCCGTCGGATTTAGTCCGACAGATTGTGTCCGAAACTGTTGCATACACACGGTCGGGCCAAGTTGGCGAAAAATCTGATCTTTCAGAACGTGATGACGTAATTTTGTTACGATGGGACTACATTCAGGCTAGTAGCCAATAGCTTTGATGTAGGAATTTGATCTGAGCATGCGTGGCACTTGGTCCGATCAAAATGCTATACACATGATCGGATTAGGTCCATGCAACATGTTGGAAAATTGGGTCGGACGGAGATTCGGAAGAAATCAGTCCGATGCATACCACACACAGTCGGATTATCTGACGACACGGTCTGATAAGACGCATTCCGACAGATTCTCCGACCGTGTGTACAGGGGCTTAGTGTACAACTTTGTTCACTTTTTAAATCCACAATATACCACTTTATTGTCCAACATGGAGAACATCTTCGATAACAATGCAAAAGAACATTGCCATTGAATAACCAAATCAGAAATAAACATTCAGCAGGTTAAAGTGGGCATGTTAATTAAACTTGGCTTCTAATTAGTAATTTTGTTTTTTTGCAGCACACTGTATGTGTACTGCAATGTTAATTAAGTCATTGAGTCATCATATAGTTGATAGTTTACACGAGGAAGGACAGAGAAAAGGGAGGCTGAATGACCAAGATGTGCGGGTTAAATGACAGTAAAAAAAGTAACCACCAAATAGAGATAGTAGTTTAATGGAATAAGGCAGGAAGAATGGATGGAAGGATAAAATGGGTAATGAAATGACATACTGGTCAACTGTGTGAAGATATGGCTATAGAGATACTGGTAACTAGGAAGGAGCAGATCGATTGTGTCAAAATTGTGTTAGCCATTAAATTACTAATTTTACCAAGGCAGAAATTCTCCATTTTGCCTACTGAATTGTTTGGATGACATTGGATGGTGTTTAGATGGTGTTTTTGTTATTGTCGTTTTGTTTTGTTTTTTGCAGGGGTTTTAAGGGCAGTCAGGTTTATTGAATATAATGTTCTTTGCCTTTTCTTGTCTTTTGTTGTGCATTTATTTCATAGTTGTGAACTGTCGCTTTCATTTTTTTTTTTTTTTATCACTTACTTTTTTTTTTGCTGTCTTTTTCTTTTGATGAAAATAATGAAAATTAGTCTCATGAGGGACTTTTTGGCACAAGAACAGATTCAGTAGGGTCGAAAGGATTCTCCTGAAATTTCGGGTAAGTGAAAACTCTCGATTTTGCTTATCCTACTGTTAGTATAGATAAATGAATGCGTTGGATTTCCAATGGTTAGATTAAAGGACCGTTCAAACCTCTGTGCATTGTGGTAATGCATGTGCTGCAGTGCGCTATATTGTGCGTTGAGTTATACTGTGTCACCGTAGCCTATTCATTTTGAATGGGCGACAATGAAGGAAAAATTGATCCTGCTGTAATATTTTTGTACTGTATTGGTGTTGTGTAGGTATGCTTTGTAGACTCATTAAAGATGCATTTTAAAGCATCAGACCATGCTTGGTGCAATACCTTACATTGCAATGGGTTCTAATGTGTTTGACAAGCAATAAACTGACTTTCACATGAGCTAAGAAGAGGATGAAGAGCATTGATGGAGAGATGACAAATCATATGATTGCATTTACTAGAACTGTAAAAACCAGAGACAACTAGCAGAAAAAATGTAATAACTGATGTTTGATTGTTGGGATAAGGAAGACTCTGTGATAAAGATGGATGAATTAAATGTGTACTGCAGTACACGTGAACCCAGAATTTCTGTCTTTAATTAAATATTTTCTAAAGCAAACCTATAGTAAGATGAATATTGAGAATGTCATGGCTGAATCCCTTCTGAAATACTAGTTAGATAGCTGATTCTAGTTTCAATACTATCTGATTCACAGAGGTAGAACAGGTATATGGATCAGAAAAGTCATATTTATTCATATTTGTTCCAAGGTCAGTGATTAAATACTGAAGACCCTGGATCAACAATGCAGCCAGTGGACTAGTATTTTCAAAAGCCTCCCTCCATACTCCCTCAATATGGGTTCCCACTAAAGAGCAGAGATGTGCAAATCACAGGAAAAGCTGAACAGCCCTACTGCAGGAGGTATAAGAGTATATATATGTGCATTCAAACTGTTGAATGAAGTTCTGTTTTGAGGCAAATAGCAGTGTGAAAAATATAATAATAGATTTTATATGTTTTAACACTCTTGTCATATATATATATATATATATATATATATATATATATATATATATATATATATATTTATTGTTATATATATAATTATTATACAGTATATTGTATAGGGTGTTTTAACTAAATGAATCGTAATACTTTTAATTGGCATTGAGAATAAAAACTGATTATAAAAGCAAAATACATTTTTTTATAGCTCTTCTATCTGCAGTAGTGATGGACGAACTTCCGACGGGACGTTTCGCGAACGCGAAACGCGAACGGACACAAACGTTCGCGAAAACGACCGTTCGCCGCGGGCTCCATTGACTTCAATGGGAGGCGAATTTCGCAAACCTTTAGGTCGAATTTGCGGCCACGGGGTAATTATTAGGGGGTAGCACGTAGTCCCACCACCTGGACAATAGCATAATACATGTATGAGGTGAATTTGGGATCGATAACTACAAGCATTTTTTTTTTATTTGGGAAATTGTTCTGACAATTCAGGACTATGGAGCTAATGAAGGCAATGGAGGAGAGGGAAGGTCAGGGACCAGGGTAGGCAAACAAGAGGGTGCAGGAGATACAGAGCACTGACAGCAGCACCGTAATACAGAGCACTGACATCAGCACCGTGACATACAGCGCTGACAGCAGCTCCGTGACATACAGCGCTGACAGCAGCTCCGTGACATACAGCGCTGACAGCAGCTCCGTGACATACAGCGCTGACAGCAGCTCCGTGACATACAGCGCTGACAGCAGCTCCGTGACATACAGCGCTGACAGCAGCACCGTGACATACAGCGCTGACAGCAGCTCCGTGACATACAGCGCTGACAGCAGCTCCGTGACATACAGCGCTGACAGCAGCTCCGTGACATACAGCACTGACAGCAGCTCCGTGACATACAGCGCTGACAGCAGCTCCGTGACATACAGCGCTGACAGCAGCACCGTGACATACAGCGCTGACAGCAGCTCCGTGACATACAGCGCTGACAGCAGCTCCGTGACATACAGCGCTGACAGCAGCTCCGTGACATACAGCGCTGACAGCAGCTCCGTGACATACAGCGCTGACAGCAGCTCCGTGACATACAGCGCTGACAGCAGCTCCGTGACATACAGCGCTGACAGCAGCTCCGTGACATACAGCGCTGACAGCAGCTCCGTGACATACAGCGCTGACAGCAGCTCCGTGACATACAGCGCTGACAGCAGCTCCGTGACATACAGCGCTGACAGCAGCACCGTAAGCAGCCCCAGGAGGAAGTCAGCACAGCACAGGGATGGTGTGATCCCCTCATAATAAGAACCCCCAGGAGGAAGTCAGCACAGCACAGGGATGGTGGGAGCCCCTCATAATAAGAACACCCAGGAGGAAGTCAGCACAGCACAGGGATGGTGGGAACCCCTCATAATAAGCAGCCCCAGTAGAAATATGACACCGCTCAACCTCTTCAAAGAGGAGGGTAGGGGCATATAGTACGGTGTGCTTTTTTGGGTCAGGGAAGTGAGCCAAATGAATTAAGAAGGTCTGTGTGCTTGATTCCAAAAATTGTTTATAGACATATACATGGTCTACTGATCACATGTGTTGAATTCCTCCGAGATCCATGCCTCATTCATTTTTAGAAATGTGAGGTAGTTAACACTGTGGTGAGCTAGGCGAGTACGCTTATCGGTCACAATCCCCCCTGCTGCGCTGAACGTCCTTTCGGACAGGACACTGGATGAGGGGCAAGCCAACAGTTCGATTGCAAATTGGGCAAGCTCTGGCCAGAGGTCAAGCCTGCCCACCCAGTAGTCTAGGGGTTCATCACTCCTCAGAGCGTCCACATCGGCCGTTAACCCAATGTAGTCGGACACCTGACGGTCTAGGCGTTCCCTGATGCTGGATCCGGATGACACCTGTCGATGGGTCGGCTGAAAGAATGACCTCATATCCGAAGTCACCAACACATCTTCAAACCGGCCTCTTCTTGCAGGCGCTGTTGGATTGGTACCCGCAAATCCTTCTCTGGGAGTGGGAATTGCTCCTCTGCCAGCGCACGCAAAAGCAGAATGCAGCATTTCTCGAAGCAAGGCCTGGAAGTGCTGCATTCTGACAGCCCTCTGCGACGGCGGTAACATTTCCGCCATTTTGTGTTTGTACCGGGGGTCTAAGTACGTTGCCACCCAGTACTGGTCCTTGACCCTCATGCTTTTTATACGGGGGTCCCTATTAAAACACTGGAGCATGAAGGCCCCCATTTGCACTAAAGTGGAAGCGGTGTGGTGGCCTGGCTCCTGCTCATCATCCAGGATAATGTCGTCCTCTTCATTCTCCTCTCCCCATCCTCGCACAACAGGGATCCCAGAAAGGTTTAAAGCATGCTCTTCTTGCTCCTGCTCATCCGCCCCGGCACCATCCTCCTCTGACTCCTCATCAGACTCCTGTTGTTGACTTGTCTCAGATAGAGTAGCCCCCCCTGGGAATTCATCCAGCATTGCGACTTCCTCATCTTCCCGCTCCTGCTCCTCCACAGCCTGATCAATGACACGACGCAATGCACGCTCCAGAAAGAAGGCATAAGGTACCATGTCACTGATGGCGCCATGGCTGCGACTGACCAGTTTGGTGATCTCCTCAAATGGCCGCAGAAGTCTGCATGTGTCGCGCATGAGCAGCCACTGGCGCGGTGAAAAAAAACCCAGCTCCCCAGAACCGTTTCTTTCGCAGAGTTCATACAGGTAGACGTTAACTGCACGTTTCTGCTGGAGCAGCCTATCAAGCATATAGAAGGTTGAGTTCCATCGCGTCGGGCAATCGCAAATAAGACGTCTGACCGGCAGATGGTGTCGCCGCTGAATGTCAGCAAGGCGAGCCATGGCCGTGTAAGATCTTCTGAAATGGGCCGAGATTTTCCTTGCCTGCCGCAAGATGTCCTGGACCCCAGGGTATTTG
Source organism: Lithobates pipiens (assembly GCF_037356315.1). Taxonomy (NCBI): domain Eukaryota; kingdom Metazoa; phylum Chordata; class Amphibia; order Anura; family Ranidae; genus Lithobates; species Lithobates pipiens. The sequence continues at coordinate 552,708,015 of NW_027507758.1, read as the reverse complement.
ACAAGGAATCGCTGCACGACCAAGTTTAAGACGTGTGCCATGCACGGCACGTGCGTGATTTTGCCCTGTTTCAATGCGCTAAGCAGATTGGCACCGTTGTCACACACCACTTTACCAACTGTCAAATTGAGCGGTGTTAGCCACTCATCTGCCTGTGAACGCAAAGCTGAAAGGAGTGCCGGGCCAGTGTGGCTCTTTGCTTCCAGGCACAACAGACGCAGCACGGCATGGCAACGTCTCACCTGGCATGTGGAATAGGTTCTGGGGAGCTTGGGCGGTGCAGTGGAAGAGACGCTAGCAGCGGAAAAGGAGGAGGCAGCTGAGGAGGAGAGGGAGGAGGATGGAGTAGGAGGAGGAGAAGAAGAGTCAGGCCTGCATGCAATCCGTGGCGGTAAAACCAAATCTACACGGGTGCCACGGGTTACATGCTTGACGGCCGTCAGAAGGTTCACCCAGTGGGCAGTAAAACTGATATACCTTCCCTGCCCGTGTTTGCTAGACCACGTGTCTGTGGTCAGATGTATCTTGGCACCGACACTGTGTGCCAGAGATACATTCACTTGCCGCTGAACATGGCCATATAGCTCTGGGATGCCCTTCTCTGAGAAATACTTCCTTCCTGGGACCTTCCATTGTGGTGTTCCAATGGCCACAAATTTGCGAAAGGCCTCCGAGTCCACCAGTTTATATGGCAGTAGTTGGCGGGCTATGAGTTCTGACAAGCCAGCCGCCAACCGTTGGGCAAGAGGGTTATCCGGCGTCATCATTTTTTTACGCTCAAACATTAGGCCCACGGAAGCCTGCCTTTTTGCAGAAAAATGTGAGCTTGGCGTGATGGAAGGTGGAGTGGAGGACAATTGTGAGGAGAGAGGAGAAGGAGAAGTAGAAGACGAGGCTGGACGGTGAGAGCCTGCAGTGTGGCTTTGTGTGTTCCGTTGCTCCCACTGGGCTCGGTGATGGCTGCTCATGTGCCTTCTTAAGGCGGTCGTCCCTAGGTGAGTATTGGGCTTACCGCGACTAACGCGTTGACTGCAAAGATTGCAGATGGCAACGCTATTGTCAGCAGCGGACACGTTAAAAAAAGCCCACACTGCGGAGCCATGTGCCGGTGTCCTGGGAGCGCCAGATGTGACCGTACATGGTCGATGACTCGCTCCTGATACATTTGCAGTCTGCTTTGTCCCTGCTGTGCAATGTAAGTCATTGCTGCTTCTCCTCCCTATCTGCTGGTCCATATCTCCCTCTGAACTCCCCTCCTCTTCCTCTCTTGTGGGCACCCACGTGACATCACTAGACACGTCATCATCAACGTCACCTTCCCCACCGCTATAAGTAGAGTAGGCAGCAACACCGGGGACCAACCTCCTCCTTGGGCTGATCTGGGTACTGGCGTCAGACTGCTGAGTAGCGCTTGTTGCTACCTCCTCTTCCTGATCCAATACCAAGAGTGGCTGCGCATCAGAAATGTCCTCTTGATATGGATCGGAAAATAATTCCAGTGACTCAAGCGGAAGGTATGTGGTGGTGGTGGTGGTGGTCGTGTTGTTGGTGGTAGTGTCTTTGGGGGTGCACATAGCAGAGAGTGAAGAAGAGGGTGCAGATCGAGAGGATGAGGAGGGTGCAGAAGAGTAAGGCTGAGCGAGCCACTCAACCAAGTCTGGTGCATCCTTTAAAGTAATTGAACGCACCTTCTGCAACTTCCCACTTTGGCTCAAGCCTGTTGCTCCTGCCCTACCCCTACCACCCCTGCGGAAGGGCCTGCCTCTTCCTCTGCATGTCATTTTTTAAATGACCCTGTGACAAAACTCTTAGTCCCTATACCGCTGAAGGACTGCTGCAGTATAGGTGAGCGGTCAGCAGTGGTGCACGTCAACCCTATCTATTGTGGACCGATAGCGGTCCTTACAGAACAGCAGACTGTACCGCACTCAAGCCTATGTACCGTAGCACCCTATACCAAGTTACCAGTCCTTATAAGAACTTTTGTGGACCAAGCAGGTTGTGTATTAGTGTTTAGCAGACTGTACGTCAGTCCCTATACCGCTGAAGGACTGCTGCAGTATAGGGCAGCGGTCAGCAGTGGTGCACGTCAACCCTATCTATTGTGGACCGATAGCGGTCCTTACAGAACAGCAGACTGTACCGCACTCAAGCCTATGTACCGTAGCACCCTATACCAAGTTACCAGTCCTTATAAGAACTTTTGTGGACCAAGCAGGTTGTGTATTAGTGTTTAGCAGACTGTACGTCAGTCCCTATACCGCTGAAGGACTGCTGCAGTATAGGGCAGCGGTCAGCAGTGGTGCACGTCAACCCTATCTATTGTGGACCGATAGCGGTCCTTACAGAACAGCAGACTGTACCGCACTCAAGCCTATGTACCGTAGCACCCTATACCAAGTTACCAGTCCTTATAAGAACTTTTGTGGAACAAGCAGGTTGTGTGTTAGTGATTAGCAGACTGTACGTCAGTCCCTATACCGCTGAAGGACTGCTGCAGTATAGGTGAGCGGTCAGCAGTGGTGCACGTCAACCCTATCTATTGTGGACCGATAGCGGTCCTTACAGAACAGCAGACTGTACCGCACTCAAGCCTATGTACCGTAGCACCCTATACCAAGTTACCAGTCCTTATAAGAACTTTTGTGGACCAAGCAGGTTGTGTATTAGTGTTTAGCAGACTGTACGTCAGTCCCTATACCGCTGAAGGACTGCTGCAGTATAGGGCAGCGGTCAGCAGTGGTGCACGTCAACCCTATCTATTGTGGACCGATAGCGGTCCTTACAGAACAGCAGACTGTACCGCACTCAAGCCTATGTACCGTAGCACCCTATACCAAGTTACCAGTCCTTATAAGAACTTTTGTGGACCAAGCAGGTTGTGTATTAGTGTTTAGCAGACTGTACGTCAGTCCCTATACCGCTGAAGGACTGCTGCAGTATAGGGCAGCGGTCAGCAGTGGTGCACGTCAACCCTATCTATTGTGGACCGATAGCGGTCCTTACAGAACAGCAGACTGTACCGCACTCAAGCCTATGTACCGTAGCACCCTATACCAAGTTACCAGTCCTTATAAGAACTTTTGTGGACCAAGCAGGTTGTGTATTAGTGTTTAGCAGACTGTACGTCAGTCCCTATACCGCTGAAGGACTGCTGCAGTATAGGGCAGCGGTCAGCAGTGGTGCACGTCAACCCTATCTATTGTGGACCGATAGCGGTCCTTACAGAACAGCAGACTGTACCGCACTCAAGCCTATGTACCGTAGCACCCTATACCAAGTTACCAGTCCTTATAAGAACTTTTGTGGAACAAGCAGGTTGTGTGTTAGTGATTAGCAGACTGTACGTCAGTCCCTATACCAATGAAGGACTGCTGCAGTATAGGGCAGCGGTCAGCAGTAGTGCACGGCAACCCTATGTATTGTGGACCGATAGCGGTCCTTACAGAACAGCAGACTGTAACGCACTCAGGCCTATGTACCGTAGCACCCTATACCAAGTTACCAGTCCTTATAAGAACTTTTGTGGACCAAGCAGGTTGTGTGTTAGTGATTAGCAGACTGTACGTCAGTCCCTATACCAATGAAGGACTGCTGCAGTATAGGGCAGCGGTCAGCAGTAGTGCACGGCAACCCTATGTATTGTGGACCGATAGCGGTCCTTACAGAACAGCAGACTGTACTGCACTCAGGCCTATGTACCGTAGCACCCTATACCAAGTTACCAGTCCTTATAAAAACTTTTGTGGACCAAGCAGGTTGTGTGTTAGTGTTTAGCAGACTGTGCGTCAGTCCCTATACCGCTGAAGGACTGCTGCAGTATAGGGCAGCGGTCAGCAGTAGTGCACGGCAACCCTATGTATTGTGGACCGATAGCGGTCCTTACAGAACAGCAGACTGTAACGCACTCAGGCCTATGTACCGTAGCACCCTATACCAAGTTACCAGTCCTTATAAGAACTTTTGTGGACCAAGCAGGTTGTGTGTTAGTGATTAGCAGACTGTACGTCAGTCCCTATACCAATGAAGGACTGCTGCAGTATAGGGCAGCGGTCAGCAGTAGTGCACGGCAACCCTATGTATTGTGGACCGATAGCGGTCCTTACAGAACAGCAGACTGTACTGCACTCAGGCCTATGTACCGTAGCACCCTATACCAAGTTACCAGTCCTTATAAGAACTTTTGTGGACCAAGCAGGTTGTGTGTTAGTGATTAGCAGACTGTACGTCAGTCCCTATACCAATGAAGGACTGCTGCAGTATAGGGCAGCGGTCAGCAGTAGTGCACGGCAACCCTATGTATTGTGGACCGATAGCGGTCCTTACAGAACAGCAGACTGTACTGCACTCAGGCCTATGTACCGTAGCACCCTATACCAAGTTACCAGTCCTTATAAGAACTTTTGTGGACCAAGCAGGTTGTGTATTAGTGTTTAGCAGACTGTGCGTCAGTCCCTATACCGCTGAAGGACTGCTGCAGTATAGGGCAGCGGTCAGCAGTAGTGCACGGCAACCCTATGTATTGTGGACCGATAGCGGTCCTTACAGAACAGCAGACTGTACCGCACCCAAGCCTATGTACCGTAGCACCCTAGACAGACCAAGTTACCAGTCCTGATAAAGAGCTTTGTGGAACAAGTGAGTTGTGAATGATTAGCAGACTGCAGCAGAAGGGCAGCAGTCAAGTATAATATTCTTTCTATATTTGGAAGAAAGAATATTATACGTGTACAAGCCTATTACCGTACCACTGATACCAGTCCTGAAAAGAACCTTTGTGGAACTAATAGTAACAGCAAGTCTTTAAAATTATCCTCACTGCCTGACACACTGCTTCCTGCCTGTCCCTATACAAATTGGCAAAAAAGAGTAGGCTGGAACGATTAGCTGGAACAGCTCTTTTGTGGACCTGATAGTAACAGCTAATGATGATGATGATGATGATGATGAAGAAAGACTAATCTGGCTGAGCTGTCCCTAAAATAGCAGCATACAGCGCTCTGTCCCTTTATCTAAACTGACAAAAGAAACTCAGGCTGCTGACCTAACACCTATACCAGTCCTGAAAAGAACTTTTGTGTACCAAATAGCTAGCGTTTTCTCTGTCCCTACTCCACACAGGATCCTTTCCCTACAGTGACAGAAGAAAGAATGTAAAATGGCCACCGGATCGGGTGTATTTATAGGTTAGGGGGAATGTCCAAGTGTCCATGAGCTGTCATGTCTCAATTGGTTGTCCTGTAACACATGATAAACGTGTCACGAAAGGTTAAAGTTCTTGTATACATTAAACACGTAAGTCCGCCGGGGCGAACGACGGAAAAAGGCGTTCGAACCCGCGGACGGCGAAAGTCGGAAATTCGCCGCGAAACGACCGCCGGGCGAACCGTTCGGCCATCACTAATCTGCAGTGGTATCCTCAGGGATCAGCATCTTGTCAGTGAATTCTAAGACTCTCCAAGCGTTCTCTACATTGTTCAGTGAAATGTTTGACACCCTTCGCCTCACAGAGTTTGAGGTCATTCACATATATAGGAGAATCAAAACACAATCTGTGAATCTTAACAAACAACTGAATGGTTTCTCAAGTTTGACAAGGTGAACGTTCAATTCGCAAAGGCCCGACTTCAACTCAAATGTTGACTCTAATTTATGTTCTTGGGAACTACCAAAATATTTTACAACAAGATCTGGAAATAAGGTTGAATTCTGGATAAGACTATTATGGAAAGTATAGCTTCCAGTATCCAGTGTATCATCATCAGTAAAAATAATTATAATTAGCATATCTTTGGACCTGTGTCATTAAAAGCAACATAATACCATGGAGAATTTGGGAATGGTGGAAAGAGTGTACTCCAAAAAACTAAGCTAAATACTATGTACGGTATATGCACTTTGGCTTTGTATTATGGTATGGTATAATATATATATATATATATATATATATATATATATATATATATATATATATATATATATATATATATATATATATATATATATATATATATACAGTATCTCACAAAAGTGCGTACACCCCTCACATTTCTGTAAATATTTTAGTATATATTTTCAGGTGACAACACTGAAGAAATTACACTTTGCTACAATGTAAAGTAGTGAGTGTACAGCTTGTATAACAGTGTAAATTTGCTGTTCCTCCAAAATGAGTCAACACACAGCAAAAGTGAGTACATATCCAAATTGGGCCCAAAGTGTCAATATTGTGCGTGGCCACCAATAGCTTCCCAGCACTGCCTTAACCCTCTGGGGCATGGAGTTCACCAGAACTTCACAGGTTGCCCCTGGAGTCCTCTTCCACTCCTCCATGAAGACATCAAGGAGCTGGTGGATGTTAGAGACCTTGCTCTCCTCCACCTTCCATCTGAGGATGCCACACAGATTCTCAATAGGGTTTAGGTCTGGAGACATGCTTGGCCAATTCATCATCTTTACCCTTAGCTTCTTCAGCAAGGCAATGGTCGTCTTAGCCCTTGTACACACGGTCGGCCTTTCCGACGGAAAATGTCCGATCGGACCGTGTTATCGGATAATCCGACCGTGTGTGGGCTCCATCGGACTGTTTCCATCGGAATATCCGACCGACAAATTTTTAGAGCTGGGCTTTAAAATTTTCCGACAACATGGTCCGATGGGACTTTGTCCTATCGTTTGTAGAGAATTCCGATTGGACAAAGTGCCATGCATGCTCAGATCAAATTCCTAGACCAAAGCTATTGGCTACTAGCCTGAACGTAGTCCCGTCGTAACGAAATAATGTCATCACATTCTGAACAATCAGATTTTCCGACAACTTTGTCCGACCGTGTGTATGTAACACAAGTTTCGGACAAAATCCGTCAGACAAAATCCTACGGATTTTGTTGTCGGAATATCTGACCGTGTGTACAAGGGTTTAGAGGTGTGTTTGGGGTTGTTATCATGTTGGAATACTGCCCTGCGGCTCAGTCTCCGAAGGGAGGTGATCATACTCTGCTTCAGTATGTGACAGTACATTAATGGTAAACTGTAGCTCCCCAGTTCCGGCAGCACTCATGCAACCCCAGACCATGACACTCCTTCCACCATGCTTGACTGTAGGCAAGACACACTTGTCTTTGTACTCCTCACCTGGTTGGTGCCACACACGCTTGACACCATCTGAACCAAATACGTTTATATTGGTCTCATCAGACCACAGGACATGGTTCCAGTAATCCATGTCCTTAGTCTGCTTTTCTTCAGCAAATTGTTTGTGGGCTTTCTTGTACATCATCTTTAGAAGAGGCTTCCTTCTGGGATGACAGCCATGCAGACCAATTTGATGCAGTGTGCGCCGTGTGGTCCGAACACTGATAGGCTGACCCCCCCACCCCTTCAACCTCTGCAATGCTAGCAGCACTCATACGTCTATTTCCCAAAGACAACCACTGGATATGATGCTGAACACGTGCACTCAACTTCTTTGGTCAACCATGGCGAGGCCTGTTCTGAGTGGAACCTGTCCTGTTAAACTGCTGTATGGTCTTGGCCACCATGCTGCAGCTCAGTTTCTGGGTCTTGACAATCTTCTTATAGCAGGGTTGTCCAAACTTTTTTCAAAGAGGGCCAGATTTGATGAAGTGAACATGCATGAGGGCAGACCATTTTGCCTGACATTGTTTAAACCATTAAAATTCGGTCTAAGTGTGTTTGTCCGAGCAGGACTAAAGATGATCTTGGGTGTGTTCTTTGGATATACCGTATTTATTGGCGTATAACACGCACAGACGTATAACACGCACCTTCACTTTAAGAGGGAAGTTTCAGGAAATTTTTTTTTTTTTAAACAAAGAACCGTGAAGCAAAATAAGGGTCAGTGCCCATGAATGCAGCCCAATCAGTGCCCTTCTGCAGCCTCACCATTGCCATTACAGCAGCCTCACCATTGCCATTAATGCAGCCTCACCATTGCAATCAATGCAGCCTCACTATTGCCATCAATTCAGGCTTACCATTGCCATGAATGCAGTCTCACCATTGCTATGAATGCAGCCTCACCATTGCCATGGTTGCAGCCTCACCATTGCCATGAATGCAGCTTTACTGTTGCAATCAATGCAGCCTTACCATTGACTTGAATTCAGCCTCCCAATTGCCATGAATGCAGCCTCACCATTGCCATGAATTCAGCCTTACCATTGCCATGAATGCAGCCTCTGAATGTAGCCTCATCAGCTTTGGTGGGGACAGGGAGGGGGGCGGGACAAACGCCAACAGATAACATTCAGGAGAATCTCCTGTTTATACGGCAGCCTCCTTAATACAAATCAGGAGGACCTATAGGTCCTCATGGTTTCTTAGCAGCTTCAACGTACCAGGGAGAGAGCCTACCTACAGAACTACAGAGGTGCTGAGAAGAGAAGCTTCAGGAGGTGGCTTCAGTACAGAAATCACTGCTTAAAGGCAGCAAGGTACCATGGGACATGTAGTCCTTAGAAATTGAAAGTACCTAAACAGCAGAGGAGAAGCTGCAAAGCATACAGGGTATCCAGGAAGTTGTGGAAAGAGATGGCCAGCAGACAGGTAAAACTCACATTGTGATTACAGGTCATTTACTTTGATCGTCCTGTCCACTTCTGCTATACTCCACCGGCTGGTTTGAGTGCCACATAACCATGACTGTCAACTACTCAGCTGATATTTCCCTCCTTGGATTACTGGATCTTCCTCAGCCGGGATGCCAGGAGAATGCTGGATCAGTGTATCCTTCCCAGAGGTCAGTTCCAATAACTGGAGATCTTCACCACCTAAGAGTGAGGTATAAGCCTATTTAATAGGCTATCTGGTAAGCCTACATATTATAAGGTGGTGGATTCATATTGTTTCACATCTCATTAAGATTTGTCACTGGGTGTCACACTAATATCCTCTGGCTGATTCCATCTGCTTCAGACTTGTGTTTCTTGTGTTTTTGCATATTCAATTTGAGCACTCAGCACTACAGACTTTGAGTTTGTAGAGTTTGTCATTATTGCATATTTGTTGGTGTGATGCACATACCTTCAGTTCATTTTGGTGTTTTTTCTGTTTTAATAACATCATCACATATTATTTTGTTTATCACAGCGCAGCTCTATTTGTTCCACTCCTTAATACAAAATCCCGCCTCCTAAGATAGACAGAATAGTCTTCTAATGGCAGCCCAGGAGACAGGACTTCCTATTACAGATGTCGCAGAGTAAACAGGAGATTCTCCTGTATGTAATCTGCCTCCAAGGCAATGACGATAAATACAGTGTATATCTTATATATATATATATATACATATATATATATATATATATATATATATATATATATATATATATATATATATATATACACAAATTACCAGAGGGGTCACATTAAACCGGAATGTGGGCCGCAATTGGCCCATGGGCCAGACTTTGGACATGCCTGTTTTATAGCCTAGGCCATCTTTATGTAGAGCAACAATTCTTTTTTTCAGATCCTCAGAAAGTTCTTTGCCATGAGGTGCCATTTTGAACTTCAAGTGACCAATATGAGAGAGTGAAAGTAATAAGAGCAAATTTAACACACCCGCTCCCCATTCACATCTGAGACCATGTAAAACAAATGACTCCCGGGGAGGGAAAATGGCTAATTGGGCCCAATTGGACATTTTCTCTTAGGAGTGTACTCACTTTTGTTGCCAGCGGTTTAGACATTAATGGCTGTGTGTTGAGTTATTTTGAGGGACCTGCAAATTTACACTGTTATACAAGCTGTACACTCACTACTTTACATTGTAGTAAAGTGTAATTTCTTCAGTGTTGTCACATGAAAAGATATAATAAAATATTTCAAAAAATTTGAGGGTGTACTCACTTTTGTGAGATACAGTATGTATGTATAGATTCTACAGTCTATATATTTCAGTGAACCTGTCTCCACAGCAGCTATTAAAAGCAGGTACATGCACCTTTAAAGTGGAATTAAACAAATCGGTTTAACTGTTTTAACCACTTGCAGACCGGACCATTTTGCTGGTCAAAGACCAGACCACTTTTTGCGATTCGGCACTGCGTCGCTTTAACTGACAATTGCGCGGTCGTACGACGTGGCTCCCAAACAAAATTGACGTCCTTTTTTTCCCACAAATAGAGCTTTCTTTTGGTGGTATTTGATCACCCCTGCGGTTTTAATTTTTTGCGCTATAAACAAAAATAAAGCGACAATTTTGAAAAAAACGCATTATTTTTTACTTTTTGTTATAATAAATATCCCCCAAAAATATATAAAAAAACATTTTTTTCCCTCAGTTTAGGCCGATACGTATTCTTCTACATATTTTTGGTAAAAAAAATTGCAATAAGCGATTGTTGATTGGTTTGCGCAAAAGTTATAGCGTTTACAAAATAGGGATAGTTTTATAGCATTTTTATTAATATTTTTTAATAATTTTTTTTTTTTACTAGTAATGGCGGCGATCAGCGATTTTTATTGTGACTGTGACATTGTGGGGGACCCATCGGACATTTTTGACACATTTTTGGGACCATTGTCATTTATACAGTAATCACTGCTATATAAATGCAGTGATTCCTGTGTAAATGACACTGGCAGTGAAAGGGTTAACCAGTGGGTGGCAGTGTAGGGGTTAAGTGTTCCTAGGGGTGTGTTACTAACTGTGGGGGGGTTGGGCTTTCATTTAGTGAACACTGATCTCTGCTCCAATCACATGGAGCAGAGATCAGCGTCACTAGTTGCTAGGCAGAATGGAGAAATGTTGTTTACACAGCATTTCCTCCATTCGGCCGCTCCGTGAGACGATGCCCGCGGCGATCAAGTCCGCGGGTCCCGCGACCGGACTCACGGGGGTCCCGACCAGCGTGGGAGCGCGCCGCCGGCGGCGCGCTCCCGATGGCAGGGCGACATTGAATATTGGACGTACCTGTACGCCAATATGCCTGCCCGTGCCATTCTGTCGACGTACATCATCGTGCGCTGGTCGGGAAGTGGTTAAAAATAGTTACATTTCCAGAATGCCAGGAAAGCTAACTGTCTGTCACATTGGTTGTGCTCTCAACTAAACTGTCAAACATCAAATGGCCTCCCTCCACTCCAAAAACACTCCAAAGAAGCTTATGTACCAAATCTTGGGACAGAGCCAGGAGCGTTGCGATTTTTGGCATGGTTGTAGGGCGATTTGCGGAAAAATCACACTGTGTTTGGGGTGCCACTAAGAACTAATGACATCGCAAACGCGTTCCACAGTTTGCACAGTTTGCACAGTTTCCACAGTTTGCCACAATTCTGGAATCACGGCGATTCAAATTGCTCAGGTGTGAACAAAGCCTTACATATACCCAATGAAATGAGTGGCCTGTGATACACAGCGATTAAATAAATCCTCCTAAATAATTTGTACCTGTCTCTCTATAGCCATCTCTACTCTACACCTGTTCAAAGTGATAAAATTATAAGCTTGTTAGAGAGTTAATAAAAAAGTGGGCAGAGAGCTGAAGTTTCACTCTGCAAAGCTCAGGGAGGAAATCTCTGAGAGCGGATTGGAGGGAAGTGCACACAGGAACTGAGCTGAGGCTGTCTATCAGATGGAGCGCCCTCCCCTGTCACCTTTTTTTCTTGTTGTCAGGAAAAATTGTCACAAGTAATTCATGCTGATAGCAGAGGAACAAAGTAGCAGACAGAAATGGCAGTCAGAGTTTTTAATTGAGACAAGCACACACTAAAGAGGGATATGTTTTGCTCATATTTCATATCCGAGAATAGAGCCACTTTAAATAACTTACACAGCACCTCAGGATTCTCAAATCTACGATGCTCAAATATGTAATTCTTGACCAGCTCTTATGGTCATAGGTTCAGTCCTCCAGCCCCTTCTCACAATTAGCCCATAGGGCAGCCTTACTAACCATTAGTACATATTTATAGGAGGCAATTTGTATGAGTTGTCACCAATGGTATCTGTTCTTTATTTACATAAGAGAGCACCCTAGGTGTTAGGGCTCTTGATATTGTCTGCAGGGTATGCAAAAATGCATGCTACAACCTGCTTTTGTTAGTTTCTAATGTAGCTCTTCTAAAGTGAACACAGGTGGGGCTCACTGAACATAAATCAAATATTACTCAAAGCAAAATTCATGTAGGGAACTGGCTCTTTGGGTCTAATGAGTTTTATGAGGATAACCCTGCTGAGGTATCTTTATGGCACTCATTGGAACTGAAGAAGTGGCTTAAAGAAGCTGTGAAACCTCTTCAATATTACAGAACAAGTCCAGTTAAATGTGATTAACTCCTACTAGCTTTACCATGACCAAGATAAGTGAGAACCTTCATAGACAATAGATGGGATAGTTTCTCAAGAAATGTGATTGATTCAGGTATTACTTGTTGTAAAATGGATGTGTAAGTGGTAACATGGGATCAAAAACATGAAAAAAGAAAACCCCTCATGGACTTGATAGATAGGCCAGTGTGTATGATAAAAAAAAATAAAAAATTTAAACATCAAGTTAGGTAGAAAGGAATATACAGTGATACCTCAAACAAAAAGTACATATATTAAAAAGTATAACATCAGAGTACCCTTGATACCACATAGAACATAGTGAAGCATGGGGCTATCCACATGAATGTTGGTCTAGCCGTCATCTGCGGGCACGTTGACACCTAACATGTTTCAGACTATTTGTAAGTCCTTCTTCAGAAGTATTTTGTCAAATGGGTAACACAGAATTATAGAATACAAATATATTATATCAGTAGATAGAATATTGTACATTGTAGTAGTCATTAAAACAAAGTCTAAAACAGAGTATCATAGTATATAGACTGCAAGTAGTACTTAGAAAAACACATAATGTACAGTGGCTAGATAGAGTGGAGTGGTCTGGGGAGATGCAAATCCGTCCACCAATGACGTGGTCGGAGGTGGTACCGAACAGCGGCAGGACTGAGCACACAAGGACCACAAAAAGGGCAACTGCCCAAAGACAGGGTCATTAATCAGTCAATAAAGTCTGAAATAGAGTATATCTTTAAGAAGTACTTATAAAGAAAAGAAAGTACTTATCAAGAAATAAAAAATCTACATTTAACTAATAAGCAGAGTAAATATGAATGTCAGCAAAAGGTAAGTATATATGTTGTTAGGCAGATATAAGTCCCATCATACAATAAGAGAAAATTTCCTGGCCCATATTGGCCAGCAAACAGATTCCCCAATTGAGAAAATCAAAGTAGTGAGCAGTAAATGAGCGTTGCAGAGTCATACCTGTCTTGGATAGCCTTGCAGTGATGAGCTCTAGTGGCTGGCTGCATTGAGGCCAGATTAAATACCTACCCAGGTAATATAGTTACCAATTACATAAATGGGATCAGCTGTGAGATGTTTGCAGGGTGCTGACGCTTGCATGAATGGCATCCAGGATCCATGAGGGGTCCTCAGGCATCACGGCAATGCTCTATTAGTTACTGCTCACTACTTTTATTTTCTCAATTGGGGAATCTGTTTGCTGGCCAATATGGGGCAGGAAATTCTCTCTTATTGTCTGATGGGGCTTATATATCTGCCCAACAACATATATACGTATCTTTTGCTGAAATTCATGTTTTCTCTTCATTAGTTAAATGTATATTTATATTTCTTTATAAGTACTTTATTTTATTTATAAGTACTTCTTAAAGATATACTCCATTTCAGACTTTCTTGACTGATAGATGATTCTTTTTTTTTGGGCAGTTGTAATTTTTGGGGTCCTTGTGTGCTCAGTCCTTCCGCTGTTTGGTGCCACCTCTGACCACGTTATTGGTGAACCTAGTGTTGCATCTCCCCAGTCAATGGAGATCACTCCACTTTAGTCATTGTGCATTATGCTTTTTTTTTCTAAGTATTACATATTATGTATATACTATGATACTTTATAACAGCGATAGTCTGTTTTAGACTTTGTTTTAATGACTACTACGATATATAATATTCTATCTACTAATATAATATGTTTGTATTTGATTAAAATACCTCTAAAGAAGAACTTACAAGTAGTCTGAAACATGTTAGATGTCCACGTGACCGAACATGATGGCTAGCCCAACATTCATATGGGTAGCCCCATGCTTCACTATGGTCTATGTCAGGTATATGCAATTAGGGGACCAGCAGCTGTTGCAAAACTACTAGTCCCATCATCCCTCTGCCTCTGGGCGTCATGCTTGTGGCTGCCAGAGTCTTACTATGCCTCATGGGACTTGTAGTTCTGCAACAGCTGGAGATCCGCTAATTGCATATCCCTGGTCTATGTGGTGTCAAGGGTACTCTGATGTTGTACTTTTTATCGATGAACTTTTTGCAAGTTTGATGTATCACTGTATATTCTTTTCTACTTATCTTGATGGTTTATAAAAATAGTTTTTTATTATACATATTGGCCTGTCTATGAAGTCCATGAGGGGTACGGTGTGCATTTTTGCACCCAGTCTTCTTTTTTCCATATTATATTTTGGACAGAGTGGATCAATTTTCTAAACAAACCACTTTTCTCTACAGTTTTTATGGGATCAAAAACAGGTGTGTGAAATCACATAAGGTAATCAATGTTTCTTACGGAGACCGTCCAACATGTTGGCCAAACTTTAAAATTACTGACACAGTCAAATCGGTGCTTAGCATGGGGATAAGAGATCTCAGACGCAAGCTCTCATTGAGATCATAAAATCCTCGAGGTAGGGTCAAACAATGCGTTCCATTCAAACTATAATTAAAATAACTGCAATGAAAACTGTGATAAAATTTTTTGACTTTATGTGTAATAGGTGTTATAGTAAATAAAGGATTGTGTACAAAAAGTAAAAGCAATGACTTTATTCAAACTGGTTTATGCAATTGGGCTTTTCTTTGGTTTCGTTACAGATTTAAACCCTATATATTTGAAAATTTTTGCTTCAAGGAAACACGAAACCTTAAATTGGTGTGAAAAACAAGCAGTTTATGCCTTTTACATTTCATCACTAGATAATCCCACATTAGAATGCCCACAGCATCACAGATATAGTTTTTTTTTTAAATAATACTCTCCCCTATTGCATAATAACATAGATCCTTTGTTTCCAAAGATAGTGTCATGCTCTGATAAAGTTAGCATAGTACAAAACTAGAAAAGTCTCCTGCTATTTAACCCCCTGAGAGCACTGACAAACTTGTTAGTGCAGTTCATGTTACATGCATATTTACTGTGAGGGGTTAACATTTACGGTCATTTTGTTTTACAAAAATAGAAAATGTAAATACATACTACTGATCAGCAAGGGTACAATGCGTGTCACTGGGTCAACCCATTCCAAATGGTTGGAAGGTGTCTGCAACAACAAAGCGAAACTTGCCAATCGCAGGCATGAGCTAATGTAGCAAATGCCCTGGCTTGGCATGTAGATTCCATAGGCTGCCTATATGGAGTCCAATTACACACGGATACATAGATTTAAGTTGATTTAGCAGTTGTTGCAGATGTTCGGAATATCATGCATGACCCACTGCACCAATAAGCCATCAAAAGTATACTATTGCTCATTGTCTCCATTTAGTTTTTGCTGGCGATATGTTATACATACAAAACCAAACAGTGCCTTTACTCTGATATAAACATTAACTGGCTCTGAGTCGGGCTGCAAAGTCTTGATGGGGACTTAATTGGAATTCGCCAATTAAAGCCCAGTTGAAGTTTCATATCTCTAATTTTCTTGTGCCTGCCATGGTACCTCACTACTGCACATGCACTTATCCTCTTCCCCATTTCCTTTTTTATATGTGTTTTTGTCGCTGCACTTTTTGCACAGCACGTATGCACTTTCTCACTCCCCGATTAGTGGGATTTAGGTCCTCGGGCCTGCCCTGAAAGTCTTGGGGGGGGGGGGGGGCACGTGGCCTTCTGGTCAGGTTCTTCCCCCTCCCATGGGGTCCCCCTTCGGGGGAGACCCACCTAGTACTTGGGGTTGGTCTGTTTCGGCGGGGCTCCCAAAGAATGGGGACTGCCTGGTTTTATCCAAGTGGACCAGTGAGTACCAAAGTCACTGCCAGGAGCCTTGCATCCCAGGGGATGAGGGAAAGGGTCCTTTCTCCTCAGAGGAGGACCATTTGTACACCCTGTGCTCTTTTTTGTGTTCTCACTTTTCTGTGCACACTCTTTTTGCACCAAATGTTAAATTTTTCTCAAATTTTCTCAAATTTTCTTCATAGCCTGGCTCCACCATATGTTATCATTTTTTTCTCTTTCTGCCCTCCCACTCCATTGCTCAATGCTGGATTAGATTAATGATGGCTGCACACTTACTTGTACTGCCAGGGATGAAACAGGTTATATATGATTAGGCCAGTTAGTGTGCACTGGAAAGTCTAGTTAAATGCTGGTGCCTATTGGACTGTGCATTTTTATTTAGATTGTGTAATCTTATTTAGTTCAACTTTGGAAATAAAGGCCATTAGTATAATGTCAATCTGACTGAATGTTTCTTTCTGTGGCTTCAATTGGGCTTTAAGCTATGCGAAAAATAATGACAATATATGCAGTAACCAATAGCTGCAGTAAATTCCCTTTTTCATAATAAAGGAAGCAACTGTAAAGCTGGTTTACCATTAACAAGATCATGGTGTCCCAGCATCGGACAGATGAATAGATAAATGAAAATGCACTGGAAGCCAGTATATAGAGGAGGAGACCTGTTAGCAGTCCCTATTTTAATAACATAAATACCTGGCTTCAGTGGGAGTTGGCTGTGGGAAATGGACATTTCCTTCATCAGACACGGTCAGTTCTAGAGGGAGGAGGTGGTCTTGGCAGAACGATCAAGGCTGCGTTTAACAAAAATAAATTGGAAGGTTTTACGCTAAGGATGAACACAGCATGTTCTACCATGCAACCAACAGGGGGTAACCCCTTACTTACCACTGACAAGACTTTTCAGAAACCCCTTAAACAGATAGCCCTGAAAATGTTAAAGTGAACCTAGCATTGGATATATTTTTCCATATTAAGTGCAGTATGCTACGTAACATGGAACTGTAACACTTCCAGGTATTTATTACCCCTTACAGAGAACACAGTACTCCCCTTGACAATGCCTTCACCTGCTGCTATGATACAGAATGACCACACCATCTTTTTTCAGGCATCAACATTTGTGCCAGTGCAGTTCACAATTTTCTTTTAACATAGATCAATCAGCCCACTGCTGAAGTCTCCCACCCGGTGATTTCTTCAAAATTTAAAATATTGCAGTCTTTCCCCAGGGCAAAAAGACTGCCTCTTCTACCTGCAGCACATTGATCAAAGTGTAAAAGGCCCTGGAGACAAGTTTTAGGTGAGTAAAATTTTCAATGGGCATAATAGCTCTGGTTCGGCAGCTCTTCACAAGTCCAGGGGTCCCCCATTAGGATGAACGTCATCACCCCTAGTTGAATTTCCTCATGTAAACAAATATAAGCTCCAAACCAAATATACAACATAATTTAATGGTAAAATTGATTGAAGGCAATAACAAGAGAAAATAGCCAAAGCATTTTGGGGATCAGAAAAATTCCCACTTCTTCAGGGCCCTGGTTTAAATGTTGGGACTCTAGTGATAAATAAGTAACCAAGAATAATTACTAATGATGTGGCATAGGATACATAGCACCTACATGCCATGCAGAGAAAAAAGAAGTTACCAATCCGGGTGATAATCCCACATTCACACCATCGTTGCATGAGAGAAAAAGGGTGCTGGCTCAGCATACATAGTCAATGGAGAAAGAAGAAAATTGGACAGCGGCACTCCAATGCAACACATTTATTGTCGCAAAATGAAATCCATACACCAACAGAGGTACAGGTACAATAGTTAACGCATTTCAGACCCTTATAGGTGCTCAATAATAGCTGTAAGACCACCGACCCCCAATCGCTTATTTATACATATGAAGTGCTGATTACATGATCAGATGTGTCTTTCTAAATTGTGGTCAAGTGTCGTCCAAAGAAAACACATAGACGGAGGGAGTGTGGAGGCGATCAATGCTATACAAAATAGTTTTACACAATATTTCTATGTTTATATCTCTCTTTTTTCAGGGGTTTTGGGTAGATATGTATGATGTGCTATTTAATTTTAGTTTTTTTATGTTTAATGCTTAATGAAGTTCTGATGATACATTGTTACTATATTAATGTTTATGTTTCTGATTGCATGCATGTTCCTGATTAATGATATCTGTTTGGAGTCGATAGTTTTCAGTGTTTATAGATAGACTCGGGTTTAAGTTTGCCTTTCAAGGGTTAATTTCTATGGACCACACCTGACCAGAATTTAGAGAGACATGTGATCAGCAATTCAGATGTATAAATGAGAGATTTGAGTCGGTGGTCTTACAGCTAAGATTAAGCACCCATAAGGGTATGAACCGCGTCAGTGCCTGTACCTGTACCTCTGTTGGTGTATGGATTTTGTTTTACGTCAATAAAGGTGTTGCATTGGAGTGCGGCTGTCCAATTTTCTTCTTTCTCTATTGACTACATACCATGCAGAGTTGAGTTGTCCTATGGCTCTTACACCATTAATATTTATTCCTGGATACTATATCATTCTCAGAGTTCCATAATTTAAACTAGAGCCCTAAACAAGAGGGCATTTGTCTGACCTCCAAAATGTGTTGGATGTTTTCTCTTGTTCTTGCTGAAGGTCAATCTTTCATTTTGGACTCTTGGACATTTGATTTGGTGCTCTTAGTGGATTGTTTACATGCAGTAGATTGATGACATCATGCTTTTTGATACTAAAAGGTACAACTTTTTTGAAAAAGCATACTATTTCAATATATTGTGGCATGTTACAGATGTATTTATACAGATTTGTAAAGCTGTTAAAAGATCCAATAAATTTTCACTTATATTGCAAACTTTACATCTGTCTGCTCATATGCTCTGGGATAAGACATACTGTATAAAGATTTAAATATGAATCTTGATGTTGTGATCTGCTGCATTCTGTTTGACCTGGTATGCTCAGGGGTTCCTTTCTCTACACATTAAGACTGTAATCTCCATTATATCTCTGGGCTATAATGCTCATAAAGTAGAAGTAGGACAATACTGTATTTCGATATTCTTAACAAGCAATAAATAAGCTGTAAAGCAACCCTGGCATTAGCTCGTAGGAGGAAGTCCCAATGCACCCTGTAAAAGAACAAGGAATACTTGGGTTTCTGACAGGCAATGGGTTACGTCTTAGCTCTTTTCATTGACTATAACCACTGTTGCTATCCAGAACTTCTGTGTGTGTTACAACATGTCCTTTATAATGTATGGAAGAACCAGGCTGCATAGAATGGCATGTGCTCTCTGATGCACCCAGCAGTGTGAGATAGCAATGGTGTCTGTAGCTCATTAAGAGAGGAAATATTTAACACACTGCCAATTGTGTTATTTTAATAAGGTGGCGCTTCTGCAGGAGAGCTAAAGGGACACTTTAAAACAAGCCCTCACTGACCTATGTAGCTGCACATAGGGTGGAATAATTCATCTTCAAATTTACAGCAGAAATTTGTTGAAAAATGTTGTCTCAATAGATAATTTTCTCTCTTCCCCTGCCAGCAGAGAGTTGTAATCTCTAATGTAAACATAGAGCAGGTATGCAGGAAGATGACAGAGAGCAGAGTGCTGAGTCCTAACTTGAACACCTTCACTGCTTTTTTTATATTATGGGTGAATTGCTCCAATGTGCCTGTAACTCCAGAGGTCAGTGAGAGCTTGTTTCAAAGATTAATTACTGCTTGTTAAGAATATCTAAAGATTTCAATGGCCATATCCCAGCAACAGTTATACTCAAAGATGTAATAATAAATGAAAGGGCTCAGGAACCCATACCCTTTGCAGGGTGCCTGGCATGTTCAACCATAGACTTGTCAAGTCAGGAGTACTGAAACTCAGATGTGTCCTTGTTGCCTTACCCCAATGCTGGCCATGACAGACAGACAAATCAAGGGGAATCTTGACTTTAAGAAACACAATTAAACATGTTTTATGTCTCTTAATCTGGAAATAGATTAACACCTTTGTAGTAGAACCAATCATGAATACAATGCCATTCTACAAATACCTACAACATTGTCACATGTAGTAACAACTGCTCACATAATACATACATTCCGTTATACATTCTTCCATATATTTTATGTAGACATGTTATGGCTGTGTCAGGCAACAACATGTAAATAGGATGAAAGGGGGATTTCTTAGAAATAAAAATGACTACAAGTACTAACGACATTGGCTTTTGCATAGAATTCACTTTGTTCTTCAGTTTTGTCGTCAGTATTATTATTACCCTGATAGTCACTTAATGATCTATTTTTATTTTGATTTTCAGAGTAACAGTTTTTCTTTAAAAACAAATGGCTAAAAATGATAATGTAATCTGTTTCATGGAAATTCAAGGTTTTTATTTATTTATTATTTTTTATCCCTGTCTATTGTCACCTGCAACTGAATAGATCTCAAGAGGGAGGCCATAGGTGTGATTATAAAAGCTTTGGAATTGAGAAAAGTTTATCCAGTGGGATAGGCTTTTGGGGTCTTGGAGTTGGGCTTTTAATCTACACAAGAGATCAATGTTTAGTTGGCAATGGCAATGCTCAACCTCAAATCTCTGGCATCTGCACATTATTCAGCACTGCATCTCAAGTCTCTGCTATGTGCACACCTGACTTCATTAGTGCTTTTAAAAGTGAAGCAAGATCTTTAAAGGAAAGCAAAGCTCCTTTAGCTGTACTTCTCCTGTTAATCACAAGAGTTCAGTCCGTTCTGTGTGCCTGTGACCTGTTTTCAGCGGCTGACATCACAGAGCTGGTCCAGGCTGAGGCAAGATCGCGACAATATGACCGGGATTTACCCACAACCCTGCACCAGAATCTGGCTCAGCCCCACAGTGGGCCGCTGAGAGCCTGAGCCAGCCGATAACGCCCCATCCTTGGCCCAGCGCTCCAGTCAGCGATGGGGGGGGGGGGGGCAGAGCAGAGAGTGGTGACTGACAGTCACTAGCTCTATTTTCACGGAGGTCTGAAAACTGAGCGATCAGCAGTGTTTGGTCACTCGATTCTCAGTCTTAGAGTCGGCGGGGCACAAATGCAGCATCGGATTATTGCTGCATCCACCTAGGTAAGTATGATTCTTGGGGGGGAAAAAAACCCTTTACTTCACTTTTAAGCCATTATCTGACCAACAGGTTTGTCTGTTTGTTCATATCTTATATATATATATATATATATATATATATATATATACGTATCGGTTAAATTTCACTGTATTTCCTGTCACTGAAATAGTGAAAAACATAACATTTGCATTACTGTTTACCTGCTTTACTAATGACCACCAAGACAAGGAGAACGGAAAAAAATCTCCACAGCAAAGACACAAACAGACAGTTCCTAAACCTTCTCTATTCAAATCTAAAAAAAATCTAGAATTTTATGGACTGGAGCTTAACTTCAGTCCTTTCAAAGCATGGGATAAAATGTAGAGGATTAATCTGACACACCAAAACATGCTTGTGTAACATGTATACAAATATACACATTTAACAAGTCAAATCTCCTACTCTTGAAACTTTAAAGGATCAAGACAGTTGCAAACCAGGGAAATTCCTATTTATGCCCATGTTTCCACCAAACAGACTCATTATGAAAATGAGGTAATAGAAAATTGAATTTAATACATTTTTGTTACAAAAGTATAAAAATCTTGCACCTTGATGTTTCAAAAATACCCCTTCGTACAACTTTGGCCAGCACAAGCAGTTGATTTTTGCCTACGATCCCTGCAATTGTCCAAATACTTTAAGTCATGACCACTGTTTTCTCAAATAGAAGTCACGTGATCTGCATTTTCCTGAATTTCAATGCACTCAATCTCTTCTCTCTCTTTCCGTTTGGCTCTTCTCTTTTTCTTGTGGCGTTTTTTAGAAGGAGGGAAGAAGGTTAAGAAAACAGGCAAAATGACGAAGCAGTGCAGTATCGTGCAACTACCAGTCAGCAGCAAGCATTTGAACAGTGTGGAGGTCAAGTTTGAAGGCACGAACAGAAGGGGTACCAGCCCAACAAGAAACGATATGACATTCTGGATAATAGCTGTGCCATTCTCCTTGAGTGAATCTTGTATGCATAGAGTTCTTGTGTGCTCAGTGGCTAAGACAAATGTATAAAGCAGAGGGGAACAGTGATCTATGGCAAAGTTCAAAGCGTAAATAAGGCACATGATGGATACGCAATCCATATCAACGTTCCATAATGTCATTAAACCCAATACCCCTAATTCAATAGAAGTGACAGTAATTATCAGCCAGAAGTTTCCCAAAGGTTGAATGACCAAGAAGAAGGTTAAAATTAACACCAGCAAGATGCTAAAACCAGAAATAGCGACTGGCATTGTCACTGCCAAGCCATAGTGATCCATAAAAACAAAGGTGGGGTTGAAGACAATAAACTTTATACTTTGTATCAATGAGAGTGGCCTCAGCTTTTCAAGGAGCTCAACCACTTCCCGTTGTGTGTTTTCACTAGTCCTAGCTACCAGATACATCCGGGATGCAATGATATTCAATTCATCTCCTGACCTAGAAATAATTATGTCATTTCTGAAGTGCTGAAATTCTGGTTTCTTTAAGAAAACATTTTGGAGAACGTTAATAAAATCAGTTTTATTTGATGCCGAAATATTGCCAACCTTTAAAAAGTGGTAGAATTGCTCCATCCAAGATTCCGTATTGAATCCATGAGTTATGGTTTTCAAGTCTTCTTGAACAGTTGTATTCCAGTATTCAAGAGGTTCATAGATATAGAATCCAATCACAGGGCTATAGTTGCTAAAGTACTTTTGTTGTATAAAAGCATAAGAAACACTGGGAGAGTCAATTGCTAGAAGGTTTATAATGTTTGATCCACCACTAATTTGGAGGCAGCCCATGAATGAGAATGATGCATAGATGAGGTATAATATGACCACAAAGGGTTTGACATATGTATTTGTGATCCACTCATTATAATGATCTCTTAGAAAATGTTGAATGAAATGGTTCTCATAAGGGTCTGGCTCATGGTGGGTCGAATGCTGATGCCCATCGCTCATCATTGTTTGAAACCATATTGGTTGTCTGTCCAAATACTCCTCGGAAGGGATTTTACAACAGAAGATACTGTGATATCGATTTTGCTCCAGTTGGCCAGCAAAGACTAGGCACGAGCCATAGAAGGAAAAAACATAGAAATAGTTTAGGACAATAGTAATGCACATGTTCTGGCAAAATATCTTTACTGCCTCAATGTTTGTAAAAGGACTAGCGCCCATTCCAAAAGTGATGATATACAGAGAACTGGTCATTGTATACGACACCATTACATCTGAGTAGGCATCTGCTACCCTGTCTTTGAAAGGCAAACTTTCTCTAGTTCTCCTCCATCCAGAAAGAAGCTCAAAAACTCCTTTTGTTCCATGACCTGGAAGACAAAACAAAAGAAACGGTTTCATAATCTAGGACATATTCCACTTCACCTAAACATAGCAGTGTTTTTTTATGTTAAAATTTGGTCAGTTCACCCAAACAGGATATAACAGTTTTCAGTCAATATAGACTGTTTCATTTACCCACCAGTTTCTTACAAATCTCTGGATTTGAACAAAAAATACGTGGATTGACTAAACTGTGCATCATTGGGTGAGAGGAGGTCTCCTTCCTTTTTGGTTTCTATGTATTTTATGTACAATAGAAAATGCAGTATGATATACAGTATCTAACAAAAGTGAGTACACCCCTCACATTTTTTAAAATATTTTATTACATCTTTTCATGTGACAACACTGAAGAAATGACACTTTGCTACAATGTAAAGTAGTGAGTGTACAGCTTGTATAACAGTGTACACACAGCCATTAATGTCTAAACCACTGGCAACAAAAGTGAGTACACCCTTAAGTGAAAATGGAAATTGGACCCAAATCGTCAATATTTTGTGTGGCCACCATTATTTTCCAGCACTGACTTAATCCTATTGGGCATGGAGTTCACCAGAGCTTCACAGGTTTCCACTGGAGTCCTCTTCTAATCCTCCATGATGACATCACTGAGCTGGTGGATGCTAGAGACCTTGCTCTCCTCCCCCTTCCATTTGAGAATGCCCCACAGATGCTCAATAGTGTTTAGGTCTGGAGACATGCTTGGCCAGTCCGTCACCTTTACCCTCAGCTTCTTTAGCAAGACAGTGGCCATCTTGAAGGTGTGTTTGGGGACATTATCATGTTGGAATACTGCCCTGCGACCCAGTCTCCGAAGGGAGGGGGATCATGCCCTGCTTTAGTATGTCACACTACATGTCGGCATTCATGGTTCCCTCAATGAACTGTAGCTCCCCAGTGCCGGCACCACTCATGCAACCCCAGACCATGACACTTTCACCACTATGCTTGGTTGTAAGCAAGACACACTTGCCTTTGTACTCCTCACCTGGTTGCCACCACACACGCTTGATACCATCTGAACCAAATACATTTATATTGGTCTCATCAGATCACAGGACATGGTTACAGTAATCCATGTCCTTAGTCTGCTTGTCTTCAGTAAACTGCAGGCTTTCCTGTACATCATCTTTAGAAGAGGCTTCCTTCTGAGGTGACAGCCATGCAGACCAATTAGATGCAGTATGTAGCATATGGTCTGAGCGCTGACAGGCTGACCTCCACCCCTTCAACCTCTGCAGCAATGCTAAATACAAAGGAAAAATTGGGACTTGAAATTAAGCGCTTGGCTGGTGGAGGTAAATTTAACCAATTTGACCTTGTATTTTAGAAATGCACCTGCCTATTTACAAATAAACTGTACTTTTTGTAGAAAAACACATAGGCAAGTATTTTCAGAAAATAAAATATCCATTTATTCTGGGTAACAAAATAAAGAGGAAGGCAACTCTGGAGAAACTTTTGGAATTTGCAAAGCCTTTTGGCCCCCAGGGCAGACATCAAGTCTGTGGAAAATAAAATTGTTAACTTGAGGAGTCCATATAATTTGGAGCCCAATCTGGTCCAGGACTCCCAGAGATCAGGACCAGTAGCAGATGACATATATGTCCCTAGAAGAAGCTTCCTTCTGGGACGACAGCCATACAGACCAATTTGATGTAGTATGCGGCATATGGTCTGAGCGCTGACAGGCTGACCCACACCCCTTCAATCTCTGAAGCAATGCTAAATACAAAGGGAAAATTGGGACTTTAAACAAAGTGCTTGGCTAGTGGAGGTAAATTTAACCATGTTTGAATTTCACCATTGAATGTTTATTGGTTAAAATAAATATACAGACAATAAAAAGTATTCATTTCATATACACATAAGAGGCGTGCACATGGCATGAGCATAGTTAAAAAATGCAGCAATGCTGGCAGCATTCATACGTCTATTACCCAAAGACAACCTCTGGTTATGATGCTGAGCATGTGCACTCAACTTCTTTGGTCGACCATGGCGAGGCCTGTTCTGAGTGGAATCTGTCCTGTTAACCTCCCTGGCGTGTTTTGTAGTCCTGTAATTCTTAGCAATAACTCACTTAAATCTGTCAAAACCAGAGTCTAGCAGACATCCCGGGTATGACAAACTTTGAAAAATGAAATCATAAATTATATTATAATAAATAATTATAAATAATTGTACCAAATAATAATATAACAATAATAAAAATTATTCAATAATGTAATCAAATCAAAAACACTGAAATTTGCTCAGTTGCAGAATTGTCACTGTCATTACTTTTCAATATTTGATGACGGATCTCCCCACAAATCGCTATCGCTCAATTCTGTGAGTGATTCCAATTTATTATCGCTGTTTTCTAGCTGGTCTAAAATAATTTTTGATGTAAAGTGACAGTTTTGGTTGCAATGGACAATCTCCAGTTTCCAGGCATAAAGAACAGTTTTTATAACATAAAACTGCATGCAGGACACTGGGCAGAACACTAGGGACAAAGGGGATGTGAAATAATTACATACAGCAATGTAATCTGTAAGATTACATTATACTGTATGTATACTGTGTGTTTCACGTTTTGAATTTGGCGCCGATCTCCGTCCCCGTGCGCCACAACGCTCGCAGGGAACGGAGATCGGCTCCGTGATGAATCGAGCGGAGGACGAGCCGCTCGTACAGCGCGGGGACATCGCTGGATCCAGGGGACAAGGTAAGTAAGCGTCCTCCTGCATTCAGCGATGCGGTCCCGAGTCTGGCTTGGGGTTACCGCTTTTGGTATAAAAATTCCACCCCGAGCCAGACTCGGGAATACCGCCGGGGGGGTTAAACCACTATATGGCCTTGGCCACCATGCAGCAGCTTGAGTCAGAGTCTTGGCAATCTTCTTTCAGACCAGGCCATCTTTATGTAGAGCAACAATTCTTGTTTTCAGATCCTCAGAGAGTTCTTTGCCATGAGGTGAGAGTGAGAGCGATAACACCAAATTTAACACACCTGCTTCCCATTCACATCTGAGACCTTGTAACACTAAAGAGTCACATGACACCGGGGAGGGGAAATGGCTAATTGGGCCCCAAGTGGGGTGTATTCCACTTTTGTTGCCATTGATTTAGACATTAATGGCTATGTTGTGAGTTATTTTGAGTAGACAGCAAATAGTTATACAAGCTGTACACTCACTACTTTACATTGTAGCAAAGTGTCATTTCTTCAGTGTTGTCACATGAAAGTATACAATATTTATAAAAATGAGGGGGTGTGCTTACTTTTCTGAGATACTGTATATTGGAATTTTTATGTATTTATTTTTTTATACTAGTAATGGCAGTGATCATCGACTTATAATGGGACTGCGATAGTGCGGAGAACAATCTGGCAGTAACTGACATTGGGGAAGGGAGACTGACTAACTGACACTGACATCACCAGTGACACTAATACAGTGATCAGTGCTAATAACATATACTGCCACTGTACTAATGACATTGGCTGGCAAGGGGTTAACATTTCGGGGCAATCAAGGGGTTACCTGTGTTCTTAACAATGTTTGGTGTGTGTACTGAGTGCTGTGTAGGGATGAGCTTCGAGTTCGAGTCGAACTCATGTTCTACTCGAACATTGCCTGTTCGCCTGTTCAGCGAACAGTGAACAATTTGGGCTGTTCGCAGAAAATTCGAAAAGCCGGAACACCCTATACAAGTCTATGGGAGAAATCTAAAGTGCTAATTTTAAAGGGTAATATGCAGGTTACTGTCCTAAAAAGTGTTTGGGGACCTGGGTCCTGCCCCAGGGGACATGGATCAATGCTTGTCCTCATCAACATGGGGACAAGGTGCTTTGAGGGGTCACAGACCCCCAAAGCATCCTCCCAATGTTGAGGGTATGTGGCCTGGTACGGTTCAGGAGGGAGGGGGGGCCGCTCTCTCGTCCCCCCTCTTTTCCTGCAGCCTGCCAGGTTGCGTGCTCGGATAAAGGATCTGGTGTGGATTTTTAGGGGGACCCCCATGTCAATTTTTTTTTTAATTTGATGCGGGGTTCCCCTTAATATCCATATCAGACCTGAAGGGTCTGGTATGGATATTTAGAGGGACCCCCACGTCAATTTTTTTCTTAAATTTGACACGGGTTCCCCTTAATATCCATGTCAGACCTGAAGGGCCTGGTACTTGAATTTAGGGGAACCCCCACGCTTTTTTTTTTTTTTAATCAATGAATGAATGAATTGTCGGCTAATACAGAGAACACTCATTGAGTGTTCTCTGTATTACGGGGAGCCGACAATTTAGCCGCAAGTGATTTTAAAAGACTTTTTTTCCTGCACAAATGACACTTTGTGCAGGGACAGTTCTAAGCACCAGAAACATGCGCCCCTTCACAGGCATACTATAGATGCCCCCCAGCTACGAAATTTAAAGGAATATTACACTTTTATTGTTTCACTTTAATCATTATTAAAATCACTGCTCCTGAAAAAACTGCAGTTTTTAAAACTTTTTTTTGCATTGATCCATGTCCCCTGGGGCAGGACCCGGGTCCCCAAACACTTTTTAGGACAGTAACTTGCATATTACCCTTTAAAATGAGCACTTTAGATTGTGAACATTCGAGTCCCATAGACTTTAATAGGGTTCTAAAGTTCACACGAAGTTTAGGTCTGTTCGCAGGTTCTGGTGCGAACCGAACAGGGGGGTGTTCGGCTCATCCCTAGTGCTGTGTTACTAAGCAATGTGCTGTTTTTTGCTCTCTGCTTTGCCAACATAGGGCTCTCTTCTGTCATTCGCTCAGCCGATCAGTGGTTGCTGGCCATAAATTATTGTCCGGGACCCACAGATCAGTTTGTGTTGTAGCGAATGACAGCACATGCGGGCCCCCCCACCAGGAAATGCAAATTAGGTATATCTAGGTGATTCTTCACAGCTGAGCCACTCTGTAGCAGTAAAGCTAAAGAAGGTGGTTGGCAAGTGGTTAAACAGCAGTTTTTTTTCTTTGTAAATGTCAGTTTTGTTGTAGTAGGTTATATATTGTACAGATGCACTACTTTACAGACAGGTTCCAGCCATCCCCCAGGCGTGTTATTTAAAGGAATTTTATTCTTATAATGTTCCACTTTAATCAGTAATAAAATGTTGCCAAATTGATTTTTAAACAGGTATGTAGCATCCTCCTAGGTCCTAGCTAGGTGCTAGAGAGTGTATATAGTTTTTGGCTTTTCTGCTTAACAGAGAAGTAGACAGGCAAATTTAGGTGCTGTCTGTTTAGCAGAGAGCAGTGATTGATTAGTGAGGTCTGCTCAGTGTGCTCTGGTGCGGCTCATGCTGTCTTGGTGTTTCACACTTACCCAATAGCAAGAAGGCATATTGGACAGTGGGAGGAGACCTAGCAGGGGAAAGCATGGATGCAGATACAGCCCTGGCCAATTAGAAGGGGATTAGTCTCATTGCATGCTGGGTGACTGTATTTAGATTGAAAGAACACATAGGCTTGTGGTTCCAATTCCAGCCCACCTCTAAGGAGAGAGGTTCAGGTGGGGAGGAGGCGGCTGCCTCTTCCAGCAAAGGCTGCCATGTGGCCTCAGGTGCCAGACCTGAGGGCTTGAAGCCTGAAAGCCCTGTAAGCCTGTGTAAGTTGACTGAGGGAGGAAGTCTATGGATCCGATCTCATGTCACTGGTATAGAGTGTTGCTTGAAAGTTGGAAGGAGGTTACCAGCTGTCCCTGGATATTTTGTGAGTACAGACCCCTGAAGGGATCTCTGAGACTGAGTGCATTTCTGAAATCCTCCTCTGGTCCTAGAAGTCAGCAAATGTGTGAGCTAACACTGGCTAGTGTCTTGAAGACTTAAGTCCGCTGAGTCTCTTCTGCTACAGAGGGATTTATTCTTCCATACAGACGCTGTATGGTTCAGCAGATAATCTTCTCAGTTCTACAGAAAGAGAGTTGTCCTTGCTTGTGCATAGTTAATTTGGAGTATCCCACTTGATCCCTTCTCCTATACAAGTTCTCCGAGTAAAACATAAAAACAAATCCCCATGGCTGATCATTGGAGGCTATGAGCGGAAGAGTGTGTGCACCTGGCTGTGTGAGAATACCGTGTTACTGGCTGCAGGATAATCAGTGGGAGACCCAGGCACAAACATCTAAGCAGTTCCTGCTGGAGCAGTGCTACACAGTTTTCTTTTCTTTTCTTTTTTGCTTGGGTAAATATTCCTCAGGGCAGCGCCCAGCCCTTAGAAAATGCCCATTACTGTTTCTTACATTTGTCTCTCATTGACTTCACTGGGGTTCAGATTCAGTCCTGAACTTCAGTAATGTTAGCTGAACATGCATCAAACAAAAATCAGGAATGTTTGGCTCATCTCTGCTCTCCATTGGTCCAGATATGATGTGTGCTATCTAAAATTTGGATTTACCTTGGTGGAAAGTCCTCCTCCCTCACTCCTCATTGCCAGCTATGCACATTGGGATTTAAAGTGATTGTAAGGGTATTTTTTTTTAACCTCCCTGGTGGTATGATTATTTCATTTTCATTTAATTATTTTGCATGGAAATTTGCCGTTTTATATTGTAGGCCTGTAATTCTTGGGAATAACTCACTTAAATCTGTGCAAACAAGAGTCTAGTAGACATCCCGGGTATGATAAAGTTTGAAAAATGAAATCATGAATTATAATATAACAAATAACTATAAATAATTCTAACAAATTATAATATAATAATAAAAAATATTCAATAATGTAATCAAATCAAAAACACAGAAATTTGCTCAGTTGCAGAATTGTCGCTGTCATTACTTTCAGTGTTTGATGACGGATTTCCCCACAAATCACTACCGCTCAATTCTGCAAGTGATTCTAATTTATTATCGCTGTTTTCTGTTTTATAGCTGGTCTAAAACCACTTTTGATGTAAAGGGATGGTTTTGGTTGCTATGGACAATCTCCAGTTTACAGGCAGAAAGAACAGTATTTATGATATAAAACTGCATGCAGGGCACTGGACAGACCACTAGAGACAAAATAATGTGAAATAATGTGAAATAATTGATACAGTAATGTAATCTGTAAGATTATAGTGTACTGTATACTGTGTTTTACTTTTTGAATTTGGCGCTGTTCTCCACCTCCATGTGTCGCAACGTTCGCAGGGAATGGAGCTTGGCTCCATGATAGATTGAGTGGGGATAGCTCGCTCACACAGTGGGTGAACAACGCAGGATCCTGGGGACAAGGTAAGTAACATGTACCTGGATCCTATGATGCAATCTCTGAGTCTGGAGTCAATGAGGATGGCAAACGTGATCAACTTGCTCAACGGGTATATCTTAGGCTGCTATATCATCCTTGATGGTATCCAAGAGACCATGAGAAAAAGTAGCCATGAGGGCCTCATTGTTCCAAGCAACCTCTGCTGCCAGAGTACGGGATTCAATGTCGTAGTCGGCAACAGTTCTCGTACTCTGTTCGATGGACATGAGGCACTTGGCAGCAGAAGCGGATCGCGCAGGAACATCAAATACCATTTTAAACAAAACCACAAGCTCAGGGTAGCTCAAGACAACAGGTTTTTGCATCTCTCATAGAGGGTTTGCCCAGGCCAAGTCTCTCTCAGAATGCAAAGATGTTACGAAACCTAATTTGCTTCTGTCCATGGGAAACGCTGGGGCAGAATCTTAAAGTGTATCTCAACCTGGTTGAGAAACCCTCTGCATTGGACTGGATCGCCCCTAAATCGCTGGGGAAGTGGAGAGGAACCAGACATGCCTCTTATAGAGGTAATACGCGAGGCAGATGCCTGCACAGAGACTGGAGCAGCAGCAGGGTCGGCCTGCAACATAGATTGTACCGGGGAGGCCACAGTGGGAGATTCCAGGTAAGCCGTGCAACTCAGGAGCGTTTGTAACACCATAACTGATCCATGCAGTGATCCAGTTCATCCAATCTGGAAAAAATATTACCAACAAGTGGATAGACTGCATCTTCTGAATTCATGGCCTTCGCCTACTGTGAGCAACCATGAAATCAGGCCGAGACAGAAGTACAGTTAAATCATACTTGTTTAATAATAAAAGTCAAAAGAACAAACGTAGTCAAAAAATAGTCAATGTTCAGTAACCAGAATGGAAAGTCAGCCAAGCCAGAAGTCAGGGATCAATGTAGTAGAACAGCAAGCAGGATCTGGAGCCAGAAGGAATGTCAGCACAGCAAGTCTTGAAAAGGATTGGCAATAGTTTCTGTGATGTTGACCAAGGTGAAGGCAGAGCTCCTCTGGGCTGGATGGCTTAAGTAGGCAGGACTGATGAGCATGATATCATCAACAGCTGAATAACTGTGGAGAGCTAGAAGCTGGCAATTAGCCGACAGCTGAGCGGCCAGCTCAGTGCATATGTTTTAGCACTGATCACTGTATTGGTGTCACTGGTCCCCAAAAAAGTATCAAAAGTATCGCCTAGTGTCCGATTTGTCTGCTGCAATGTCGTAGTCCCCCTATAAGTCGCTAATATCCGCCTTTACTTGTAAAAATAAATAAATGAAAAAAATTTCATAAAAATATCCCATAGTCTTTAGACCCTAAAACTTTTGCGCAAACCAATCAATATATGCTTTTTGGGATTTCTTTTTACCAAAAACATGTAGCAGAATATATATAGACCTAAATTGCTGAAGACATAGGATTTTTAAAGTTTTTTTTATGTGTTTTATAGCAGAAAGTAAAAAAAAACAGAGTCGAACAAATACCACCAAAATAAAGCTCTAGATGTGGGACAAAAAGGACATCAATTTTATTTGTCTACATCATTGCATGACCACGCAATTGTCAGTTAAAGTAACGCAGTGCCGTATCGCAAAAAAAAATGGCCCGGTCATGAAGGATGGTAAAACTTCCGGAGCTGAAGCAGTTAAATTAATTGTTTTAAAAAAAATATTATACAGCACATATATACATTGATAAGGGTTTACTGTTAAAAAATATGGTTTAGGGCATATCTGTTTTATTTTAAAGAACTTAAAATAAAGAACTTAAAATAATAACTTTAAATTACTGATGCATTATGAGAAAAATGAAATATATGCAAAAACAAAAAACAAAAAACCTGTTAGTTCTTTAGTAAATAACTTTAACATGCTTTGCACCAAAAATATAATTTTAATGTTGCAGTAGGTAGAACAAAGCAGCAGAATAACATGTACATGTGCTTCCAGCAATAATGGTACTTGTGAATAGACACATAGCGGAAATGTGAAAATATAGTCTGGTCCATAGGGGGTAAACAGGTGTGAGAGTCGAAGTGGATAGTTTGGTCATTTGGGACCTGACTGGAAAAAGGTGTTGGGGGGGGGGGGGGGCAGCTCGTACACGTACTATCAGTGATAGGAATCTCAGGCTGACAACTACTGGCCCCAGCATCCCAATGCTGAAAACAAATGTATCATTACAGAGAGTCTAATGTTTTGACTCTGAGGCTTGCCAATACACTTGCACTGTGAGAGAGGAGCAATAGATTGTAGTGACTGTGCACCATTACTGTGCAGGAAACGGTTGGAATTTATAATGAGCAACTATGGCTGTTGCATGCATATAATTGCAAATATTAACATTCATTGATAATAACATTGATTGATAATATTATTTATGCTAGGAGGATTGTATTGAAAAAAAAATATTTGTATAAATTATTTGTAGAATGACTACAGCTCCTCTTAAGAGCTCCCCAGAATTCTGACATGGTCAATAAAGAAACAGTGTCTTGAAAAAGTATTCTTAACCCTTAAAAGTTTTCCACATTCTGTCATGTTACAACCAAAAACTTAAATGTATTTTATTGGGATTTTATGTGATAGACCAACACAAAGTGGCACATAATTGTGAAGTGGAAGGAAAATGATAAATGGTTTTACAAATTGTTGTACAAATAAATATCTGAAAAGTGTGGGGTACATTTGTATTCAGCCCCACCTGAGTCAATACTTTGTAGAACCACCTTTCGCTGCAATTATAGCTACAAGTCTTTTTGGGGATGTCTCTACCAGCTTTGCAGATCTAGAGAGTGACATTTTGCCCATTCTTCTTTGCAAAATAGCTCAAGATCTGTCAGACTGGATGGAGAGCATCTGTGAACAGCAATTTTCAAGTCTTGCCACAGATTCTCGATTGGATCTAGGTCTGGAATGTGACTGGGCCATTCTAACACATTAATGTGCTTTGATCTAAACCAGGGGTCTCAAACTGGTGGCCCTCTAGCTGTTGTGAAACTACAAGTCCCATGAGGCATTGCAAGGCTGACATTTCCAAGCATGACTCCCACAGGCAGAGACATGATGGGACTTGTAGTTTTGCAACAGCTGGAAGGCCACCAGTTTGAGACCCCTGATCTAAACCATTCCATTGTAGCTCTGGCTGTATATTTAGGGTCGTTGTCCTGCTGGAAGGTGAACCACTGCCCCAGTCTCAAGTGTTTTGCAGACTCTAATGCCGCGTACACACGACTGTACTTTCCGTCAGAAAAGGTCAGATGGTCTTCCCGATGGACTTTCGACTGAGTTATGAGGGACTTTCGAACGAACGGACTTGCCCACACACAAATGGACTAAAGTCTGTTCGAAAGTCCATTTGTTTTGAACATGATGACATACAACGGGACTAGCAAAGGAAGTTCAATAGCCAGTAGCCAATAGCTGCCCTTGCGTCGTATTTAATCTGTCGGACCAGCATACAGACAAACGGTTTTCCCGATATAGAAATTGAGTCCGTCGGACAGATTTGAAACATATTCTATTTCTAGGTCCGTCTAATTTTTTAAAAGAAAAACGATTGGACTATCCCACATATGATTGGACTATGACTACTAAGTCCGAGGAATCATTCCGTCGGACCTAGTCTGCTGGAAAGTCTGGTTGTGTGTACGTGGCATAACAGGTTTTCTTCTAAGATTGTCCTGTATTTGGCTCCATCCATGTTCCCATCAACTCTGACCAACCTCCCAGTCATTGCTGAAGAAAAGTTGTAGGTATAATTGTAGCGCTAAATAATCAAACAAGTGAAATGTGTATAAATTACTAAATAGTAAAGTAGTGAAACAAATATAAAAAATGATATTATAAGTACACAAATGAAAATAGAATTGAAATACAAATGTCCATCATGGAGGTTGAATAATATCATGGTAACTGATGCCCCAGTAGAAGTCCCTTTTGGACGAAACAAGTCGGGCCAGGTACACCATTCCCCATATTGCTTTTATCTGAACTATGATCACTTTTATTCATGTATGTCAGTTTTTATCAATTAAAACCTACCATTTTTGACCTGCACTATTGGAGCCCCATTTTTTTCTTCTCTTTCCATGTTTCGTGGATAAAAGCTTTTTTTGGGTTCCTATATTGGGTCTGGGCTACCCTGTTGGGGGTACTCCACATTTATCCACTGGTCCCCTTTGGATTTCTTGCTGATATCTCTGGCTACTTGATCCATCTACATGACTGGATATCAACATTGGATCGATTGCAAGGTTTCTCTCGCGGCTAATATCATCGGGAGATCAGCGGGCGCACCTCTAACACTCCAGGATTCCTGTGACAGTCTGGTCCATCTGCCAATTGGAATAATCCTTGCTTGAGTGACCTGTTGTCGCTGACAGTCGGGTCCAACAGTTCTGGTAAGCATGTATAATGCCGCGTACACACGGGCGGACTGTATGGCCTACTTAGTCCGCCGAAACACATTTCAGCGGACAGTCCGCTCGTGTGTGGGCTTCAGCGGACTTTTTCAGCGTGCAGTCTGGCGTACTAAGTATTTCAGATTTTTGGAAATTCTGTCCGTCGTACTTTGGTTTCAGCGGACAATCCGCTCGTCAGTAGGCTAGTTCGACGGACTAAGAATGGCGCATGCTCAGAAAGGATTTACACGGCGGAAAGGTGCTTTGCTGTGTATTGGACTTCCTATTTCTAGTCCCGTCGTACGTGCTGTACACGTCATCGCGCAAGCTTTCGTCGGACTGTTTGGCTATCCGTGTGTGGTCAAGTCCGTTCAGTGGAAAGTATGACGGACTGTCCGTCGGATTGTATGACGGACTAAGTATGCCATACAATCCGCTCGTGTGTACGCGGCATAAGTCATACCATTTGCTTGAAATAAATTTCCATGTGATAGTCTATACGGCTTTTGTGACATCGTTACCGTGATATTCTTTAACCTACATGATGGACATTTTTATTTCAATTCTATTTTCATTTGTGTACTTATAATATAATTTTTTATATTTGTTTCACTACTTTACTATTTAGTGATTTATACACATTTCACTGGTTTGATTATTTAGAGCTACACTATACTACATCCTGTCGAATTTTGTCACATTCATGTGTAGCTGCTCACCTTTTTGTTTATTGTTTGGGTAAGCACAATAATTTTCTTTTTTCCCACCTGCTGTGAGAAAGCATCCACACAACATGATGCTTCGGCCACCATGTTTCATGGTGGGGATAATGTATTCAGGGTGATGCGCAGTGTTAGTTTTTCACCACACATAGAGATTGGCTTTTAGGACAAAAAGTTCAGTTTTGGTCTCATCTGAGCACCTTCTTCCACATGTTTGCTGTGTCTCCCACATAGCTTCTCGCAAACTGCAAATGGGACTTCTTATGGCTTTCTTTCAACAATGACTTTCTTCTTGCCACTCTTCTATAAAGGCCAGATTTGTGGAGCGTAGCTCTAATACAGTGCCTAGAAAAAATATTCATACCCCTTGAAATGTTACAACCAAAAATGTAAATGTATTTTATTGGGATTTTATGTGATAGACCAACACAATGTGGCACATAATTGTGAAGTGGAAGGAAAATGATAAATGGTTTTCCAAATTTTTTACAAA
Organism: Lithobates pipiens; assembly: GCF_037356315.1. Taxonomy (NCBI): domain Eukaryota; kingdom Metazoa; phylum Chordata; class Amphibia; order Anura; family Ranidae; genus Lithobates; species Lithobates pipiens. The sequence continues at coordinate 552,671,603 of NW_027507758.1, read as the reverse complement.
TAAATATCTGAAAAGTGTGACATGCATTTGTATTCAGCCCCCTTTAATCTGATACCCCTAACCTGCAGACTTGCAGCTGTAATTGCAGAAAAAGGTGGTTCTACAAAGTATTGACTGGGGGGGGGGGGGGGTGCTGAATACAAATGCACACCACACTTTTCACATGTTTATTTGTAAAAAAAAAAATTATAATTTTCCTTCCACTTTACAATTATGTGCCACTTTGAGTTGGTCTATCACACAAAATCCCACATTTACATTTCTGGTTGTAACTTGACAAAATATGGAACATTTCAAGAGGTGTAAATACTTTTTCAAGGCACTGTAGTTGTCCTGTGGACAGATTCTCCCACCTGCACTGTGGAAATCTGCAGCTCCTCCAGAGTTACCATGGGCCTCTTGGCTGCTTCTCTGATTAATGCTCTCCTTGCCCGGCCTGTCAGTTTAGGTAGACGGCCATGTCTTGCTAGGTTTGCAGTTGTGCCATACTCTTTCCATTTTCAGATGATGGATTGAACAGTGCTCAGTGAAATGTTCAAGGCTTGGGATATTTTTTTATAAACTAACCCTGCTCTAAACTTCTCCATAACTTTATCCCTGACCTGTCTGGTGTGTTCCTTGGCCTTCATGATGCGTTTTGTCCACTAAGGTTCTCTAACAAACCTCTGAGGGCTTTATAGAACAGCCGTATTTATACTGAAATTAAATTACACACAGATGGACTCGGGGGCGGAATACAAATGCACACCACACTTTTCAGATATTTATTGATAAAAAAATTATTGAAAATCATTTATCATTTTCTTTCTATGTCACAATTATGTACCACTTTGGGTTGTTGGTCTATAACATAAAATCCCAATAAAATACATTTACGTTTTTTGTTGTAACATCACAAAATGTGGAAAATTTCAAGGGGTATGAATACTTTTTCAAGGCCCTTTAGCAATCCATTAAGATATTTTATATCACCTAATGTAATCCATAAATGTTTAATAAGGGAATGTTCTATAGAAAGAATTCCAGGCAAAATTAAACTTGAATCTGCTTAAAATGAGCAGGCAAGCTACACATTATGCTTGGACTTCTACAGGCACCTTCTGTCGAAGGGGAATCGAGTCAAACACCATAAATAATTGATGAGGACGAGATACTGTAATTGGATCAGATTCACGCGGAATCTATGCAAACTTTAGAAGATTTTACTCTCTGAGAGCTGACAACATGTCATTCATTTCCAGAACTTTGCCGGAGGAATCAATCAATCAGGCTAATAGCGACCTGAATAAACCCTGATAAACTTTGTCTAGCCTTACACAAAGAAACATTTTTATAGGTAAAAAAACTAGAAACGTGTGTTCAATAAAAAGTGCTTATTAATTTTAATTAAGTCAATTATGTTAACAGTCTGCGAAAACTAAATTATTTTTTTCCTTGCAAACCTGTCAACTCAAGCTTCTCTGGTTGTAACAGACAAGCAATAATTAACAACTGTGTGCAATGAAAGCCTTTTTGTTAGCCATAATTAGCTAGTACAGGGCAGGGATGAATAAATCCCAGTTGCTACGGTGACTGGAAAAGGTACCTTAGTGGCTAGGACAAGCAGCTCTGAGGTCTCTCCACTTAAACCTCTCAATCAGGTGGACGACCCTTGCACTTCCCAGGAACCGGAACCTGGCTTCCTGTACGTGTCATGTGACTTTCCCATCCCTGCAGCAATGCACACAATTTGGCAGGTCTACTGTCTAATCCAAAGCAGATTGTAGAGGAATTAGGACAGCCACTGCAAGGATTAGGATTAAAAGAGAAGCATGGGCTGGGAAAAAACAAACAACTGTCCCACGTTGGCTACATGACTGTGAATTGAGCAATTACATGACTGTTGATCGCTCAGTTCTCAGTTTTCGGGGACAGCAGTGACTGTCAGTCACTGCTCTCTGCTCTGCTCCAACAACACGCACTGGAGCAAGGGTCTGACACAGCTGGTTTTGGCTCTCTACATGCTGAGGGTAAGATCCAATTGTCGATCAGGCATCTGGATGGATCCCAACAAAATTGTCAGTATCTTTCCAGAACCTGCAGCAGCTATGAGACGTCAGCTGACAGTGGACTTTATCCCTCAGTCGGATGAATCTGGATCACAGAAAGAGCACAGGTAAGTGCACTCCTGTAAACCCAGAAGAGAAGCATGAGCAAAAAAGGCTTTGGCCATACTTCTCTTTTAAAATATATCAACAGTCAGAACCTTTTTTTTTCCATTTTGGCTAGAGTAAGGAATGGTTGAAACCATTGTCAGGTGGTTCAGACACAACATGAAGTGGGAGAAAATCTCCCCAAATTGAGGAAAATCACCTTATAGTTGCTATCAGAAAAGTGTTCCTATCGGATGATTTCCCTTACATCTATTTTCAAAATGTTAGACTTTCCATTACTTATAGTCCAAGAAACAATGCTCACCGAGACAGTGAGAGTGAATCACCTCAGTGTGGATACAGGTATCAATAAAGACTTCATGGGAGTTCTAGTTCTTCCCTCCTCTTTACAAATAAATTAAGGTGGGTGCTAAGGGAGTAGGGTTCAAGATAGCTGCATATAAAGTAATACAGATCTGTTCATACAGGGAATACAATATACTATAACTAATAGATTCATTTACAGACACACATGCTTAATGGGTACTTATTCTACCATTAAAAGTCTAAAAAAAAAACAAGAACGTAAATAAAACGTGGTAGACATTCAAGCACTCTGCTGTGTCTGAATTTTAGGAAATTAAAGGATGTCCTTTTGGAAAAGATACATAGATGATTTGTTGGTCGCAGGAGGAAACAATGAATCAGAATTTATAGATTTAAAAAAAGAACTTAATCCAAATTCATGTAATATTTACTTAATGCATAAATTTAAACAATGTATAGTAGGCATAGTAGGATTTAAATATAAAAAGGAAGGTACAGGGATAAGTAAGTAACCCCGCATTTCGAAAACTGACAGGAGATATGCTCCACCATGTGACTAGCCATCATACCCTGGCGATGATACAGTATATCCCAATTGGACAGTTATTACATATCCGTCCAAATGGTCCAGAAAAATAGGCATTGGAAAAAGAGTTATAAGCATTAAAGACTAGATTTTGAAAGATGGATATAGTCAGAGTGGTGAATAAGTATGAGTAGAGCAACAAGCGTTGTGCTGGCACTGACCAATCAGAATTGCTCTGATCCATCCTAGAAGCTCACCAGAAAGAATGGGGGAGAACAGAGAGGATTTCAAGTCCCCAGACCTTTTAATTTTTGCATCAGCTGCATGGCCACTGACAATTCCTCACCCATGGAGTACGGTAGGGTTCTGGGAAGGTGAGGATGCTGTAGATTGTTAATTCACTTTTTCAGTTTTTCTTTTCTTTAAGCTTTGGAGAAACTTTAGATGACACATGCATGATTTTTACCCCCTATGTTTGATAAAAAAATAACATTTCATATAATAATTTTTGCTAAAATTCAGACAACTTTGGGATAGGAGAATACTCAGATCTCTACCACATTTATTTGCCATGTCCTGTTTTCATATAGAGATGTATATAACATGCAAAAGTGATAGTGGCGAATGAGGGTGTTAAAAGGCCTACACATATGGATACTGTGGGGATAGGGACATGTGTCTCGCTGCTATTGTTTGTATGGGGAGAGGGTTATTTGGTCATTTGAGTTTGTAAATTGCAGCTTGAGCTACAGAGCTCTGTAAACTACAGGCTAATGTGCACATGCGATCATGTGAATCGGGTGGATAAAAAATATTAATATGCAATAGTTCATATTTACCAAACAAAACAAAACACACATTTTCCTTTTTTAAATTTTTTAGTCCTGAAACAATAAAGAAAGAGAATATGTACAAAAATACTGCACATTCCCTTTGAAATAAATAAAAACATTGCTGCTGCCCATCCAGTTTACAATGCCCATTGAAAGTCGCACTTCTCTACTGGGAAAAAGAACAAAAGGCTCTGATTAAAAAAGATAACATCTTTACTAGTGATGGACGAACTTCCGACGGGACGTTTCGCGAACGCGAAACGCGAACGGACACAAACGTTCGCGAAAACGACCGTTCGCCGCGGGCTCCATTGACTTCAATGGGAGGCGAATTTCGCAAACCTTTAGGTCGAATTTGCGGCCACGGGGTAATTATTAGGGGGTAGCACGTAGTCCCACCACCTGGACAATAGCATAATACATGTATGAGGTGAATTTGGGATCGATAACTACAAGCATTTTTTTTTTATTTGGGAAATTGTTCTGACAATTCAGGACTATGGAGCTAATGAAGGCAATGGAGGAGAGGGAAGGTCAGGGACCAGGGTAGGCAAACAAGAGGGTGCAGGAGATACAGAGCACTGACAGCAGCACCGTAATACAGAGCACTGACATCAGCACCGTGACATACAGCGCTGACAGCAGCTCCGTGACATACAGCGCTGACAGCAGCTCCGTGACATACAGCGCTGACAGCAGCTCCGTGACATACAGCGCTGACAGCAGCTCCGTGACATACAGCGCTGACAGCAGCTCCGTGACATACAGCGCTGACAGCAGCACCGTGACATACAGCGCTGACAGCAGCTCCGTGACATACAGCGCTGACAGCAGCTCCGTGACATACAGCGCTGACAGCAGCTCCGTGACATACAGCACTGACAGCAGCTCCGTGACATACAGCGCTGACAGCAGCTCCGTGACATACAGCGCTGACAGCAGCACCGTGACATACAGCGCTGACAGCAGCTCCGTGACATACAGCGCTGACAGCAGCTCCGTGACATACAGCGCTGACAGCAGCTCCGTGACATACAGCGCTGACAGCAGCTCCGTGACATACAGCGCTGACAGCAGCTCCGTGACATACAGCGCTGACAGCAGCTCCGTGACATACAGCGCTGACAGCAGCTCCGTGACATACAGCGCTGACAGCAGCTCCGTGACATACAGCGCTGACAGCAGCTCCGTGACATACAGCGCTGACAGCAGCTCCGTGACATACAGCGCTGACAGCAGCACCGTAAGCAGCCCCAGGAGGAAGTCAGCACAGCACAGGGATGGTGTGATCCCCTCATAATAAGAACCCCCAGGAGGAAGTCAGCACAGCACAGGGATGGTGGGAGCCCCTCATAATAAGAACACCCAGGAGGAAGTCAGCACAGCACAGGGATGGTGGGAACCCCTCATAATAAGCAGCCCCAGTAGAAATATGACACCGCTCAACCTCTTCAAAGAGGAGGGTAGGGGCATATAGTACGGTGTGCTTTTTTGGGTCAGGGAAGTGAGCCAAATGAATTAAGAAGGTCTGTGTGCTTGATTCCAAAAATTGTTTATAGACATATACATGGTCTACTGATCACATGTGTTGAATTCCTCCGAGATCCATGCCTCATTCATTTTTAGAAATGTGAGGTAGTTAACACTGTGGTGAGCTAGGCGAGTACGCTTATCGGTCACAATCCCCCCTGCTGCGCTGAACGTCCTTTCGGACAGGACACTGGATGAGGGGCAAGCCAACAGTTCGATTGCAAATTGGGCAAGCTCTGGCCAGAGGTCAAGCCTGCCCACCCAGTAGTCTAGGGGTTCATCACTCCTCAGAGCGTCCACATCGGCCGTTAACCCAATGTAGTCGGACACCTGACGGTCTAGGCGTTCCCTGATGCTGGATCCGGATGACACCTGTCGATGGGTCGGCTGAAAGAATGACCTCATATCCGAAGTCACCAACACATCTTCAAACCGGCCTCTTCTTGCAGGCGCTGTTGGATTGGTACCCGCAAATCCTTCTCTGGGAGTGGGAATTGCTCCTCTGCCAGCGCACGCAAAAGCAGAATGCAGCATTTCTCGAAGCAAGGCCTGGAAGTGCTGCATTCTGACAGCCCTCTGCGACGGCGGTAACATTTCCGCCATTTTGTGTTTGTACCGGGGGTCTAAGTACGTTGCCACCCAGTACTGGTCCTTGACCCTCATGCTTTTTATACGGGGGTCCCTATTAAAACACTGGAGCATGAAGGCCCCCATTTGCACTAAAGTGGAAGCGGTGTGGTGGCCTGGCTCCTGCTCATCATCCAGGATAATGTCGTCCTCTTCATTCTCCTCTCCCCATCCTCGCACAACAGGGATCCCAGAAAGGTTTAAAGCATGCTCTTCTTGCTCCTGCTCATCCGCCCCGGCACCATCCTCCTCTGACTCCTCATCAGACTCCTGTTGTTGACTTGTCTCAGATAGAGTAGCCCCCCCTGGGAATTCATCCAGCATTGCGACTTCCTCATCTTCCCGCTCCTGCTCCTCCACAGCCTGATCAATGACACGACGCAATGCACGCTCCAGAAAGAAGGCATAAGGTACCATGTCACTGATGGCGCCATGGCTGCGACTGACCAGTTTGGTGATCTCCTCAAATGGCCGCAGAAGTCTGCATGTGTCGCGCATGAGCAGCCACTGGCGCGGTGAAAAAAAACCCAGCTCCCCAGAACCGTTTCTTTCGCAGAGTTCATACAGGTAGACGTTAACTGCACGTTTCTGCTGGAGCAGCCTATCAAGCATATAGAAGGTTGAGTTCCATCGCGTCGGGCAATCGCAAATAAGACGTCTGACCGGCAGATGGTGTCGCCGCTGAATGTCAGCAAGGCGAGCCATGGCCGTGTAAGATCTTCTGAAATGGGCCGAGATTTTCCTTGCCTGCCGCAAGATGTCCTGGACCCCAGGGTATTTGACAAGGAATCGCTGCACGACCAAGTTTAAGACGTGTGCCATGCACGGCACGTGCGTGATTTTGCCCTGTTTCAATGCGCTAAGCAGATTGGCACCGTTGTCACACACCACTTTACCAACTGTCAAATTGAGCGGTGTTAGCCACTCATCTGCCTGTGAACGCAAAGCTGAAAGGAGTGCCGGGCCAGTGTGGCTCTTTGCTTCCAGGCACAACAGACGCAGCACGGCATGGCAACGTCTCACCTGGCATGTGGAATAGGTTCTGGGGAGCTTGGGCGGTGCAGTGGAAGAGACGCTAGCAGCGGAAAAGGAGGAGGCAGCTGAGGAGGAGAGGGAGGAGGATGGAGTAGGAGGAGGAGAAGAAGAGTCAGGCCTGCATGCAATCCGTGGCGGTAAAACCAAATCTACACGGGTGCCACGGGTTACATGCTTGACGGCCGTCAGAAGGTTCACCCAGTGGGCAGTAAAACTGATATACCTTCCCTGCCCGTGTTTGCTAGACCACGTGTCTGTGGTCAGATGTATCTTGGCACCGACACTGTGTGCCAGAGATACATTCACTTGCCGCTGAACATGGCCATATAGCTCTGGGATGCCCTTCTCTGAGAAATACTTCCTTCCTGGGACCTTCCATTGTGGTGTTCCAATGGCCACAAATTTGCGAAAGGCCTCCGAGTCCACCAGTTTATATGGCAGTAGTTGGCGGGCTATGAGTTCTGACAAGCCAGCCGCCAACCGTTGGGCAAGAGGGTTATCCGGCGTCATCATTTTTTTACGCTCAAACATTAGGCCCACGGAAGCCTGCCTTTTTGCAGAAAAATGTGAGCTTGGCGTGATGGAAGGTGGAGTGGAGGACAATTGTGAGGAGAGAGGAGAAGGAGAAGTAGAAGACGAGGCTGGACGGTGAGAGCCTGCAGTGTGGCTTTGTGTGTTCCGTTGCTCCCACTGGGCTCGGTGATGGCTGCTCATGTGCCTTCTTAAGGCGGTCGTCCCTAGGTGAGTATTGGGCTTACCGCGACTAACGCGTTGACTGCAAAGATTGCAGATGGCAACGCTATTGTCAGCAGCGGACACGTTAAAAAAAGCCCACACTGCGGAGCCATGTGCCGGTGTCCTGGGAGCGCCAGATGTGACCGTACATGGTCGATGACTCGCTCCTGATACATTTGCAGTCTGCTTTGTCCCTGCTGTGCAATGTAAGTCATTGCTGCTTCTCCTCCCTATCTGCTGGTCCATATCTCCCTCTGAACTCCCCTCCTCTTCCTCTCTTGTGGGCACCCACGTGACATCACTAGACACGTCATCATCAACGTCACCTTCCCCACCGCTATAAGTAGAGTAGGCAGCAACACCGGGGACCAACCTCCTCCTTGGGCTGATCTGGGTACTGGCGTCAGACTGCTGAGTAGCGCTTGTTGCTACCTCCTCTTCCTGATCCAATACCAAGAGTGGCTGCGCATCAGAAATGTCCTCTTGATATGGATCGGAAAATAATTCCAGTGACTCAAGCGGAAGGTATGTGGTGGTGGTGGTGGTGGTCGTGTTGTTGGTGGTAGTGTCTTTGGGGGTGCACATAGCAGAGAGTGAAGAAGAGGGTGCAGATCGAGAGGATGAGGAGGGTGCAGAAGAGTAAGGCTGAGCGAGCCACTCAACCAAGTCTGGTGCATCCTTTAAAGTAATTGAACGCACCTTCTGCAACTTCCCACTTTGGCTCAAGCCTGTTGCTCCTGCCCTACCCCTACCACCCCTGCGGAAGGGCCTGCCTCTTCCTCTGCATGTCATTTTTTAAATGACCCTGTGACAAAACTCTTAGTCCCTATACCGCTGAAGGACTGCTGCAGTATAGGTGAGCGGTCAGCAGTGGTGCACGTCAACCCTATCTATTGTGGACCGATAGCGGTCCTTACAGAACAGCAGACTGTACCGCACTCAAGCCTATGTACCGTAGCACCCTATACCAAGTTACCAGTCCTTATAAGAACTTTTGTGGACCAAGCAGGTTGTGTATTAGTGTTTAGCAGACTGTACGTCAGTCCCTATACCGCTGAAGGACTGCTGCAGTATAGGGCAGCGGTCAGCAGTGGTGCACGTCAACCCTATCTATTGTGGACCGATAGCGGTCCTTACAGAACAGCAGACTGTACCGCACTCAAGCCTATGTACCGTAGCACCCTATACCAAGTTACCAGTCCTTATAAGAACTTTTGTGGACCAAGCAGGTTGTGTATTAGTGTTTAGCAGACTGTACGTCAGTCCCTATACCGCTGAAGGACTGCTGCAGTATAGGGCAGCGGTCAGCAGTGGTGCACGTCAACCCTATCTATTGTGGACCGATAGCGGTCCTTACAGAACAGCAGACTGTACCGCACTCAAGCCTATGTACCGTAGCACCCTATACCAAGTTACCAGTCCTTATAAGAACTTTTGTGGAACAAGCAGGTTGTGTGTTAGTGATTAGCAGACTGTACGTCAGTCCCTATACCGCTGAAGGACTGCTGCAGTATAGGTGAGCGGTCAGCAGTGGTGCACGTCAACCCTATCTATTGTGGACCGATAGCGGTCCTTACAGAACAGCAGACTGTACCGCACTCAAGCCTATGTACCGTAGCACCCTATACCAAGTTACCAGTCCTTATAAGAACTTTTGTGGACCAAGCAGGTTGTGTATTAGTGTTTAGCAGACTGTACGTCAGTCCCTATACCGCTGAAGGACTGCTGCAGTATAGGGCAGCGGTCAGCAGTGGTGCACGTCAACCCTATCTATTGTGGACCGATAGCGGTCCTTACAGAACAGCAGACTGTACCGCACTCAAGCCTATGTACCGTAGCACCCTATACCAAGTTACCAGTCCTTATAAGAACTTTTGTGGACCAAGCAGGTTGTGTATTAGTGTTTAGCAGACTGTACGTCAGTCCCTATACCGCTGAAGGACTGCTGCAGTATAGGGCAGCGGTCAGCAGTGGTGCACGTCAACCCTATCTATTGTGGACCGATAGCGGTCCTTACAGAACAGCAGACTGTACCGCACTCAAGCCTATGTACCGTAGCACCCTATACCAAGTTACCAGTCCTTATAAGAACTTTTGTGGACCAAGCAGGTTGTGTATTAGTGTTTAGCAGACTGTACGTCAGTCCCTATACCGCTGAAGGACTGCTGCAGTATAGGGCAGCGGTCAGCAGTGGTGCACGTCAACCCTATCTATTGTGGACCGATAGCGGTCCTTACAGAACAGCAGACTGTACCGCACTCAAGCCTATGTACCGTAGCACCCTATACCAAGTTACCAGTCCTTATAAGAACTTTTGTGGAACAAGCAGGTTGTGTGTTAGTGATTAGCAGACTGTACGTCAGTCCCTATACCAATGAAGGACTGCTGCAGTATAGGGCAGCGGTCAGCAGTAGTGCACGGCAACCCTATGTATTGTGGACCGATAGCGGTCCTTACAGAACAGCAGACTGTAACGCACTCAGGCCTATGTACCGTAGCACCCTATACCAAGTTACCAGTCCTTATAAGAACTTTTGTGGACCAAGCAGGTTGTGTGTTAGTGATTAGCAGACTGTACGTCAGTCCCTATACCAATGAAGGACTGCTGCAGTATAGGGCAGCGGTCAGCAGTAGTGCACGGCAACCCTATGTATTGTGGACCGATAGCGGTCCTTACAGAACAGCAGACTGTACTGCACTCAGGCCTATGTACCGTAGCACCCTATACCAAGTTACCAGTCCTTATAAAAACTTTTGTGGACCAAGCAGGTTGTGTGTTAGTGTTTAGCAGACTGTGCGTCAGTCCCTATACCGCTGAAGGACTGCTGCAGTATAGGGCAGCGGTCAGCAGTAGTGCACGGCAACCCTATGTATTGTGGACCGATAGCGGTCCTTACAGAACAGCAGACTGTAACGCACTCAGGCCTATGTACCGTAGCACCCTATACCAAGTTACCAGTCCTTATAAGAACTTTTGTGGACCAAGCAGGTTGTGTGTTAGTGATTAGCAGACTGTACGTCAGTCCCTATACCAATGAAGGACTGCTGCAGTATAGGGCAGCGGTCAGCAGTAGTGCACGGCAACCCTATGTATTGTGGACCGATAGCGGTCCTTACAGAACAGCAGACTGTACTGCACTCAGGCCTATGTACCGTAGCACCCTATACCAAGTTACCAGTCCTTATAAGAACTTTTGTGGACCAAGCAGGTTGTGTGTTAGTGATTAGCAGACTGTACGTCAGTCCCTATACCAATGAAGGACTGCTGCAGTATAGGGCAGCGGTCAGCAGTAGTGCACGGCAACCCTATGTATTGTGGACCGATAGCGGTCCTTACAGAACAGCAGACTGTACTGCACTCAGGCCTATGTACCGTAGCACCCTATACCAAGTTACCAGTCCTTATAAGAACTTTTGTGGACCAAGCAGGTTGTGTATTAGTGTTTAGCAGACTGTGCGTCAGTCCCTATACCGCTGAAGGACTGCTGCAGTATAGGGCAGCGGTCAGCAGTAGTGCACGGCAACCCTATGTATTGTGGACCGATAGCGGTCCTTACAGAACAGCAGACTGTACCGCACCCAAGCCTATGTACCGTAGCACCCTAGACAGACCAAGTTACCAGTCCTGATAAAGAGCTTTGTGGAACAAGTGAGTTGTGAATGATTAGCAGACTGCAGCAGAAGGGCAGCAGTCAAGTATAATATTCTTTCTATATTTGGAAGAAAGAATATTATACGTGTACAAGCCTATTACCGTACCACTGATACCAGTCCTGAAAAGAACCTTTGTGGAACTAATAGTAACAGCAAGTCTTTAAAATTATCCTCACTGCCTGACACACTGCTTCCTGCCTGTCCCTATACAAATTGGCAAAAAAGAGTAGGCTGGAACGATTAGCTGGAACAGCTCTTTTGTGGACCTGATAGTAACAGCTAATGATGATGATGATGATGATGATGAAGAAAGACTAATCTGGCTGAGCTGTCCCTAAAATAGCAGCATACAGCGCTCTGTCCCTTTATCTAAACTGACAAAAGAAACTCAGGCTGCTGACCTAACACCTATACCAGTCCTGAAAAGAACTTTTGTGTACCAAATAGCTAGCGTTTTCTCTGTCCCTACTCCACACAGGATCCTTTCCCTACAGTGACAGAAGAAAGAATGTAAAATGGCCACCGGATCGGGTGTATTTATAGGTTAGGGGGAATGTCCAAGTGTCCATGAGCTGTCATGTCTCAATTGGTTGTCCTGTAACACATGATAAACGTGTCACGAAAGGTTAAAGTTCTTGTATACATTAAACACGTAAGTCCGCCGGGGCGAACGACGGAAAAAGGCGTTCGAACCCGCGGACGGCGAAAGTCGGAAATTCGCCGCGAAACGACCGCCGGGCGAACCGTTCGGCCATCACTAATCTTTACATTACTTAGATGCTTCCTCTGTGAAATGAATAATTTATTGAAGTTTGTTAATAAGCAGCTTACTTAATTAAAAATGTCCTAGTATAGATAGCTTTAGAATCTGAGACAGACACTCATCTTGCATAAAATGTATCATGCACGCACAGAAACTCCAACAGTTATAGCAATGTAAAAACATGCATTTTGCAGTATTACAGATACACTATATTAAATACTATATTACCAAAAGTATTGGGACACCTGCTTTTACACGCACATGAACTTTAATGGCATCCCAGTCTTAGTCTGTAGGGTTCAGTATTGCGTTGACCCACCATTTGCAGCTAGAACAGCTTCAACTCTTATGTGAAGGCTGTCCACATGGTTAGGAGTGTGTCTATGGAAATGTTTAACCATTCTTCCAGAAGTGCATTTGTGAGGACAGGTGTTGATGTGGCCGAGAAGGCCTGGCTCGCAGTTTCCACTCTAATTTATCCCAAAGGTGTTCTATCTGGTTGAGGCCAGGACTCTGTGCAGGCCAGTCAAGTTCCTCCACCCTAAACTTGCTCATCCATGTTTTTATGGAATTTGCTTTATGCACTGGTCCAAATCATTTGGTGATGTGGGAATTATGGTGTGAGATTGTTTCTCAGGGGTCGGGCTTCCAGTGAAGGAAACCCTTAAGGCATCAGCATACCAAGACATTTTGGACAATTTCATACTCCTAACTTTGTGGAAACAGTTTGGGGATGGCCCCTTCCTCTTCCAACATGACTGCACACCAGTGCACAAAGCAAGGTCCATAAAGACATGGATGAGCAAGTTCTGGAAGAATGGTCAAACGTTCCCATAGACACACTCCTAAACCTTGCGGACAGCCTTCCTAGAAGAGTTGAAGCTGTTATATAAAGGGTGGGCCAACTCAATATTGAACCCTACAGACTAAGACTGGGATGCCATTAAAGTTCCTATGGATGTAAAGGCAGGCGTTCCAATACTTTTGGTAACATAGTGTATGTATACAGCCCTTACACTTACCCATTATACCCAAAACTATAGAAAAGAATGTCTCGAATAAGGTTTTCTAGTACAATGGTGTGTTATGTAAAGCATACCATTTATCAAATTTACCATTCTCCCCCATCTTCTGATGGGGCCCTATGGAAAACCTGATACTTTGGGGTATAGGGCACACATGCATACCCCCACCATGCAGCACTTGAAACACAAACAGCCAATCACACAGCCTAAATCCTGCCATTAGAAGGGGTTTCAGATGGATAGTATTTATATAGTATTTCAGTGGGCTTCACTGATGGGGATACCCATTATACAGTGGCAGAGCTCATTTGCATTCTTTATATATCACACAGATTCACTTCTCATTACTTTTCCAGCTTCCAGTTAATGAGGCTAAAAAATATCCCCCAAACCTATTTCATCTGTTATGTATAGTTTGAAATTAACTTTATTTTTAGTAATTCCTAAGGCTGAATTGCAATTTCAGTAAACACAAAAAAAAAAGTCATTTTAATTAGTGAGATGTAATGGAAGTGCCATTTCTCACTGCGAATTAAATAATTCATGGCCACATTAGTCAAGTGGAAACCCTTATCAATAGTATTATATACAGTATAATAGAGAAAAAGCCGAATCCCCAATTACACTGATGTGCTTATGGAGGAAGATTTACATCTTGAGTACAATCCGCTAAGTTATATCTCCCGGGCAGAAAACCGATAGCTGATCTGTATTTATTAAGACATAAATTCTTGTGTAGGCAGGGACCTATAGACATTGACATAAAGCAATCTACAGTGCAATACTTAGATTTTCAATTATATTTGTGTTATATTTTTAACTGTTTCGTTTTATAATACATATGCAAACTTTAATTATAATGCAATTTCATATTTGCCGACAATGATCAGCAAGTGGCATCCCACAGCCATCTGTGTACCAATAAAAACATTGCTTAGATTGCTATCTTTCACTGAAATGGTTTATAATCTATTTGAACTTTTCATCTCATACTGCCTTATCAGGGCTAGCAGCAGTTTATAGGCACTGCAGTCCTTTCAGACAGAAAGTACAGCCAGCATATTTAATGAACTGATATGGAGCCTCTGAGTTTAAACCAAAACAGCCAGCCAACAAGGAAAATTGAGCACAAGGCTCCAAAGTAAAACAGTGCTGTCCCTTTTTTTGGAGCCACCTTATGCAAACCACTTTGATCAAAAAACAAAATAATAAGAGCAGCGCTAATAAATGTGAATGTGAACAAAATAACCAACAAACAATACTTTTGTATTTTCTCTTATAGAATGTGACAAAAACAGCACAAAATATTGGCAACCCCAAGGGCTGTGGTAATATAACCTCACCGGACACTTTATTAGGTGCAAAAAAGATAAATATGTGCTAGAATCAAAAATATTTTACCAATAATCTCTGTTTGCTGCAGTCAAAAACTACACTTCACTCCTGGGTGAAATGTTGGAAAATGATAAACAATATGTGAACCGCGCCAACTTCTAAAAAAAATGCAATTGTATTTGTGAAACGCGTAGAGACTGCTGGGAGATATTTACGTAATTTCCTGCCAAGCGAGAGCGAGGCCTGGAACGCACGCCGACCAAGGAAACCATAGGGGAACACACGCTGACACCCCGGACCACCCATACACGGATGGATTAGCTTGGTGCCGGCTTAGGGGCACATTTAAATGTGAGTGCAATAGTCTTTTTTAATGTTATTTTAATAAATAGTAGAGATATACTACACCATGATGGCTAGCTATTTTTTATGAGAACCGATAAAGCAAAAGAAATAAATTGTACTGACACATTGTTTGGAAAGGGTGCAGACATTCCCACTGTATGAAGTGGTTATCCAATTGATGAATCAAAGGTGCATATATATTTGTTTCTGGTTAGTGGCCATTCTATAAGGTGGTGGTGGAATCTCAGAATGGTGAAGTTAGTTGCACGTTATCACGGATAAGAGATGAATCCTTAAGAATGAACTCATCCCTCGCTGAGGCTATCCATTGGGACTTGTCATATATTTGCATTTTGCACTTTTATTGGACTCACCGGATCATCCACTGAAGACATTTACTGGCAGTTATACTATATTAACATTTGTATTCATTAATTGGGATTTGCCCCACATTCTTTTTCATTTTTTTATATATTTTTATATTTTCTTATCTTTCATTGTTTTAATTTTTTTCATTTTTTCATTTTTCTTTTAATTCGGGTATTTGCACTGTGTTGGTTTAATCGTATATTCAGTATATTAGCACCCATATACACATATGCTATATCTATTTATATTTTTTGATATATTTGTCCATAAGAGCACATATTTCTTTTTTTATTGGAGTGTATTGGTAACAACACTTTGGGTATACATTAAATAAATCACCCATTAGGTTTTTTTTGGAAAGTACCCTGAGAGGTCACCACATAATAATATTAATATATATTATATCCTTAGGGCACAATAAAAGTGGTGAGACACAAAAAATATTTTTAGAAGTTGGCGCGGTTCACATATTGTTTATCACTTTATTAGGTACACCTTGCTAGTACTGGGTTGGACCCCATTTTGCCTTCAGAACTGCATTAATTCTTCATGGCATAGATTCAACAAGGTGTTGGAAACAATCCTCAGAGATTTTGGTCCATATTGACATGATAGAAACATACAGTTGCTGCAGATTTGTCGGCTGCACATCCATGATGCGATTATCCCAATATTCCACCACATCCCAAAGGTGCTCTATTGAATTGAGATCTGGTGAGTGTGGAGGCCATTGCAGTGCAGTGAACTCATTATCATGTTTAAGAAATCAGTTTGAGATGATTTGAGCTTTGTGACATGGTGCATGAAGTAGCTATCAGAAGATAGGTACACTGTAGTCATAAAGGGATGGACATGGTGAGGTCAGCAACAATACTAAGGTAGGTCGTGGCGCTTAAACAATTCTCAATTGATACCAAGAGACCCAAAGTGCCAAGAATATATCACCTACACCATTACACCATTACCACCACCAGCCTGAACTGTTGATACAAGGCAGGATGGATCCATGCTTTAATGTTGTTTACGCCAAATTCTGACCCTACCATCTGAATGTCGAGACTCATCAGACCAGGCAACGTTTTTCCAATCTTCTATTGTCCAATTTTGGTGAGGCTGTGCAAATTATAGACCAGTTTCCTGTTCTTAGCTGACAGGAGTAGCACCCGGAGTGGTCTTCTGCTGCTGTAGCCCATCTGCTTCAAGGTTCGATGTGTTGTGCGTTCAGAGATGGTATTCTGCATACCTTGGTTGTAACACGTTTTTACACTTGTTACAACTAAAGTTATTAGTACCTAATAAAGTGGCCAGTGAGTATACATACATGATTAGTCCATCCATAGTCGATTATTCCATATATAAACTTTGCATAAGTGCCTAGGTGCCACACTGTACACTCCACTCTTGCTCAGTGATGTTCACTCCACCATGTTATCCCAAAACAAAAGGTCAGTATGCACTTTTATGCTATGTGACTCCGTCATCCACACTGTTAGGATATGGTGATTACTCATCCTCCCCTCTGCTTGGAATAAGGTCAAACACCAACCCAGAGAGCAGAGTCTCAATGCTGAAGTATTTCTCCACACACAATTAGGGACATACAAGAGCCAGAAGCAAGTACTTCATTGTGCAGTATTTTTATTAAATGCAATAATAAAACAAAGTGTAGTGGTACCTCCGTGGGGCTACTAGTGCTTGTGGTCCAACTCCCACCCTACACAGCCAGGCACATGAATTTCCAGACACACTTTAGTCAAGAATTAGTCCTTGTACTTTGTTTTCTGTTTTTATTAAGGGGATATAACTTGGATGGAGATAGGGTACATATGGGATGCCCACTTGATTGAAGATAGGAAATTAGGGACTTAAAACGATATACACCATTGATATATACAGCCTCTTCTCTTCACCTCCAGCACATACACTTGCTTGCAGTCTATCACTCCCAGGACCAGCTAACACTGTTGTTGACGCCTGACACTGGCTCAGTCAGGCCCAAAGCAAATGCCCTTTGCAGGCAGGGACCACTGGCCCCTATGGTGTAGCAAAATATGGTAGTCCAAATGCTAGCTGTCCCACATGTGGCTACTGATCTCAGTATCACCTCTTCAGGCCCGGCCAGTGCTCCTGGCTGTAGCTACCTCTTTTCATTGCTTTTGCCACCACAGTCCTCCTGACTGGCTCTGCACTCATCCCAAGACTTCTCCATCCCAGTCCTCTCAGGCGTGCCTCCTAGTTCTCCTGACTGTGTGTCACTCACCAGCCCTCTTGGCTGATCCGTGTTCCTCTTGGAGACTTGCCTGGCAGTGTTCTCCCACTGTCTTCTTTACTCCTAGTGCTTCCTGGCCAGGACACCTCTGTGGTTTTAGGAAGGCCCCATCTGCACATGAGCCCAGATCAAAGGCCACCCCACCCCCCGAATGGTGTGCTCCCTCAGAGGCCACGACAGCCTAACAGTCCATCTCCAGCTTCCATACGAACACCTCTTCCCTAGCTGGGCTGACCCTGACAATTTGAGGAGGCCTGCCCCCTGTCAATCCAAGTTGGGGATTGGTCAGGGCCCTCAGAATACTCCAGGCAGCTCCACCTTACCTCCCCTCCCCTTTCCAGAAGGTGTTAGTATATTCTAGAAATAGGAGGGAGGTCTCATTAATGCTACATCCAGCATCCAGCTCTCCCTAGATTTCTGCCAACCCAGGACAAAACAGACAAGCTTGGCTGCCAGCCAAGCCTGCATAAATTAACCCACACTTACAAAAACTATCTACATTTCTAGCAGTAGAGGGTGGTACACTAGCTATGTGCTCCCTTTCGCTATGCCCCTTTTGTTGCACTACAGAAACAGAAACAGTTTTTTTCCTGGATATGCCACTGCTTCACTTTGCCTGAAGCCGGAGTGTATTCCACCAGATGAATGTGACGTCAGTGAGGCCCACCTAAAGCCCTGCCTCTACGTGTTTTGTTCAAAAGATTCCCTTTTGTGGAGAAATAGTTCAGAAGTGTATATACAGTATGGGCTAATCGTTTATGTCTCTCCCCACAATACTTGGGGGCATGGCCTGGTTGGAGCCTGGGCTGAGGCTGTCATACTCCTCCTCATACAGCACACAGGGCTGCAAAATGTTGTACTAAGCTTTTGCCACATTTTATAACAGAACATATAACTACGAAAGTATTGTTTTGTTGATAATTTTTTACACATTTACATCTATTAGCACCACTCTTTTTTTTGTGTTTTAGTATATTGAGTCAGTGCATTACAGGGGCACCTGTTTGAAGTGGCAGCTGGGTAATAGGCAATTGACAGAATATTTGGAGGGTTTGGGTATTCCATTAGGTGCATTTATTTATTTGTACTTTGTAACCACTTTGATTACAACAAATGGCACCTCTAGAAATGCCAGCCAACTGTGGTATTCCACCAAAAATGGTTCCTCCAAAACCCATAACTCTCCTGATCTACCTTCATAATGATTCATTCCCAGGCAGCAGGGCTGCTGTTAGAAACCACAGGGCACCATACTAACAGCCGGGCACAGGGCCCCATACAGCCAATGCTTCATTTATGAATGAACTGACCACTGATGTTCATTCAGGAAAGGAAGGGGCTGGTAAATATGACATATTTATTTACCCAACCCCACTCTCCATCTTAAAGGATCTTATTGTGTGCTTGCAGCTGCCAGCGGAAAGGAGAGTAAGGAAGTCTTGTAGCACTGCAGGGGTATGAGGGCATAGAGGGGGGCCTGGGCAATAGGGGAAACGTGCAGGATCACTTCCCACATACAGTTTCCAACATGCTGCAGAGCTTTTGTTGAATAAAAATAAATGTTCAAATAATAAGGGCAGAGTTCATTGGTTTTTGGTGCCAAACTGAAGCCAAGTTTTGTTTGCTTACTGATCGACATGAATTTTTAATAATAACCCTTTAGGCTGCATTCACACATCAGCAGAGAAATGTTCTGGCATTTTTATTAAAGTGTTTTTGAGCATTGTTGCATGGATACTGTGCTGCCCCAACGGGGCATAGAATTTCTATAGACTGTTTTCCTAACCATTGTCTATAGACGTTTATATTTAGTTCACATGCTGCCATCTAGTGACCTTTTGGTAATGCACTTGTTTCTTATGTTCTTTTTTCCCTTATTTTATGACACACTTCCTTTTGTATGTAATGCTCCACCCTTCTTCCTGTGATTGCACTTCCTGTGTGTCGTGGATGCAGCTACAAGCCACGTGTAGCAGGGCACATGTATTCTGCATTGTAAACTACAGATAATATCATCTTTTGACCACATAAATACTACAACCTATTCATCTGTTTGTATCCTGTCATCTGCTGTAACCTGATGTTCACAATAAAAGCATCTTTTGGGTGGAATCGGTATTTGGTGAGTTCAAACTATCTGAGGAGGATTGTCCTCAGTGATTATATCTTATACAGGCCAGGCATAGAGGTCTCACAATGGATAGTCGCTTCACAACAATCGGAGTCAGAATACATACTGTAAAGGAATGTTTTAGGAGCATTTTTGAAGAGCTTTACATGTGTATTCAAGCTTCAGGTATTTTTATTTTAATCAATGTGAAGCACTAGGGGGAGGAGACCAGTTCTTACAGGTTAAACATCGCCTGAAAAAATGCTCATAAACACTTGATTCGAGTGTTTACAGGTAAGCCCATTTAAAGTGATATTAAAGTCAAAGTTTTTTTTAATGAAATAAAAAACATGAAATACTTTCCTGCTGTTTGCAACAATATTGTGCAGGGCAATCCCTTACCTATTCTTTGGGGGTCCCCCACCACCACTCACTATTCCTCCTGTCTTCTTAATGTCCTTATAGAAAGCCATGTGATATAGGAGCACTCATGCAGGTGAACTTCTGAGTCGTGCTGTGTGTGTCCACAGACACACACAGTGTGGCTTGCCCATGCCCTATGCTTCCTCCTTACATGATTTGACTGACAGCAGCAGGAACCTATAGGTGGGGTGGGGATAGTGCTGGATTGTGGGAGGTGTCAGGTGAGTGTTTAGGGAGGGGTGGAATAAGTTGTGTTATTTTTACCTTGTATAAACAGAAAAAAGAAGGAGGAAAAGGACCACTACCTAAGTGTATCATTTATTAAAACATATTTGTAAAATGAAAAACAATAAATATGCACTCACATTTAAAAGACATTAACCACTTCCCGACAAGCGCACACCGATGTACGTCGACAGAATGGCACAGGCAGGCATATTGGCGTACAGGTAAGGGGCATACCCGCGATCGTCTCACGGGGCGGCTGAACTGGAAGATGCCGTTGTAAACAGCAACTCCGCATTCTGCCTAGCAACAAGTGATGCTGATCTCTGCTCCATGGGATTGGAGCAGAGATCAGTGTTCACTAAAAGAAAGCCCAGCCCCCAACAGCTTCAGCCTTGTGCGACGTTGCACCCAAACAAAATTGATGTTCTTTTTTTCTCACAAATAGAGCTTTCTTTTGGTGGTATTTGATCACCTCTGTGGTTTTTATTTTTTGCACTATAAACAAAAAAAAGCGACAATTTTGAAAAAAAAAAAAAACAATATTTTTTACTTTTTGCTATAATAAATATCCCCAAAAATATATATATAAAAAATTTTTTTCCTCAGTTTAGGCTGATATGTGTTCTTCTACATATTTTTGGTAAAAAAAAAATCGCAATAGGCGTATATTGATTGGTTTGCGCAAACGTTATAGCGTTTACAAAATAGGGGATAGATTTATAACATTTTTATTATTATTTTTTTTTTTTACTAGTAATGCCAGTGATCTGCGATTTTTATCTTGACTACGACATTATGGCAGGGACATCAGACAATTTTGACACATTTTTGAGACCATTGGCATTAATACAGTGATCAGTGCAATTAAAAATGCATTGATTACTGTAAAAATGTCACTGGCAGTGAAGGAGTTAACCACTAGGGGGCAGTGAAGGGGTTAAGTGTGTGTTCTAACTGAAGGGGGAGGGGACTGTGCAGGGAAGATAACAGATCGCTGTTCATACTCTGTATGAATAGACGATCTGTCACTTCTCCCCTCAGAGAACCGGAAACTGTGTGTTTACACGCACACAGTCCTGAGTTCTCCGTGTCTCAGTAGCGATCGCGGGAGCCCAGCGGTGATTGATAGACATGTGCATTCGTTTTCGTCCGAATGCATTTTCGTCCGAATTTCAGCTATTTTCGTTTTCGTTTTGACAAACGATAACGAAAGCACAAAATCTGAAAAACGAAAGATCCGACATAAATAAATGCTTTATTTTCGTTTTCATTGTTACAACAGTTCGATATAGAATAGGAGATTCGACATGACTCTGACAACAATCTGTGTCTATAGAACCTGTGTTCGAATGTGCCTAACCTTACCTCTATTAGTCCAAGATTATATAGAGAAAATATTCGACAGAGAAAAAAGATTTGACAGAGAGAAAAGATTCTGCAAGATACTGTCCTAAAAAATGTTTGGGGACCCGGGTCCTGCCCCAGGGGACATGGATCAATGCAAAAAAAAGTTTTAAAAACGGCCGTTTTTTCGGGAGCAGTGATTTTAATAATGATTAAAGTGAAACAATAAAAGTGTAATATTCCTTTAAATTTCATAGGGGGGGGGGTTGTCTATAGTATGCCTGTGAAGGGGCGCATGTTTCCCGTGCTTAGAATTGTCCCTGCACAAAGTGTCATTTATGCAGGAAAAAAAGTCCTTTAAAATCACTCGCAGCTATAATGAATTGTCGGCTCCGTAATACAGAGAACACTCATTGAAAGTCATTGATAAAAAAATAAATAAATAAATAAAAAAAAAAAGCGTGGGGGTCCCCCAAATTCAATTACCAGGCCCTTCAGGTCTGGTATGGATATTAAGGGGAACCCTGCCTCAAATTTAAGAAAAAATTTGACGTGGGGTTCCCCCTAAATATCCATAACCAGACCCTTCAGGTCTGGTATGGATATTAAGGGGAACCCCGCGTCAAATTTAAAAAAAAATTGACGTGGGGTTCCCCCTAAAAATCCATACCAGACCCTTTATCCGAGCACGCAACCTGGCAGGCCGCAGGAAAAGAGGGGGGACGAGAGAGCGGCCCCCCCTCCCTCCTGAACCGTACCAGGCCACATGCCCTCAACATTGGGAGGATGCTTTGGGGGTCTGTGACCCCTCAAAGCACCTTGTCCCCATGTTGATGAAGACAAGGGCCTCATCCCCACAACCCTGGCCGGTGGTTGTGGAGGTCTGCGGGCGGGGGGCTTATCAGAATCTGGAAGCCCCCTTTAACAAGGGGACCCCCAGATCCCGGCCCCCCCCCTGTTTGAAATGGTAAGGGGGTACAAAAGTACCCCTACCATTTCACAAAGAAAGTGTAAAAAATTGTTAAATAAAACAAACACACTTTTGAAAAATTCCTTTATTAAAAATAAAAAATAAAAAAAAGATTCCAGCGGCGGTAATCCACTCTTGCTATCCAGCGACGGACGGTCATCTCTCCAGCGATGGCTCATCTCATCCAGCGCAGCGAATCCATCCTTCTGTCTCCGTGTAGGAGACACTGCAGGCATTCCGGCGGCTGACGTTTCTTATATACGGAGGGCGGGGCCACCCGTCACCTGACCCCGCCCCCCTCTGACGCAAGGGGAAACCCGGGGTTCCCTGTGACGTATGGGTGACCCCGCACCCCTCTGATGTAACACAGGCAGGTTTCCGTTACATCAGAGGGGGGCGGGGTCACCTATACGTCACGGGGAACCCTGGGTTTCCCCTTGCGTCAGAGGGGGGCGGGGTCAGGGGATGGGTGGCCCCGCCCTCCGTATATAAGAAACGTCAGCCGCCGGAATCCTTGCAGTGTCTCCTCCACGGAGACAGAAGAAGGATGGATCGCTGCGCTGGATGAGATGAGACATCGCTGGAGAGATGATCGTCCGTCGCTGGATAGCAAGAGTGGATTACCGCCGCTGGAATCTTTTTTTTATTTTTTTATTTTTAATAAAGGAATTTTTCAAAAGTGTGTTTGTTTTATTTAACCATTTTTTACACTTTCTTTGTGAAATGGTAGGGGTACTTTTGTACCCCCTTACCATTTCAAACAGGGGGGGGCTGGGATCTGGGGGTCCCCTTGTTAAAGGGGGCTTCCAGATTCTGATAAGCCCCCCGCCCGCAGACCTCCACAACCACCGGCCAGGGTTGTGGGGATGAGGCCCTTGTCCTCATCAACATGGGGACAAGGTGCTTTGAGGGGTCACAGACCCCCAAAGCATCCTCCCAATGTTGAGGGCATGTGGCCTGGTATGGTTCAGGAGGGAGGGGGGCCGCTCTCTCGTCCCCCCCTCTTTTCCTGCGGCCTGCCAGGTTGCGTGCTTGGATAAAGGGTCTGGTATGGATTTTTAGGGGGAACCCCACGTCAATTTTTTTTTAAATTTGACGCGGGGTTCCCCTTAATATCCATACCAGACCTGAAGGGTCTGGTTATGGATATTTAGGGGGAACCCCACGTCAAATTTTTTCTTAAATTTGAGGCAGGGTTCCCCTTAATATCCATACCAGACCTGAAGGGCCTGGTAATTGAATTTGGGGGACCCCCACGCTTTTTTATTTTATTTATTTATTTATTTTTTTATCAATGACTTTCAATGAGTGTTCTCTGTATTACGGGAGCCGACAATTCATAATAGCTGCGAGTGATTTTAAAGGACTTTTTTTCCTGCATAAATGACACTTTGTGCAGGGACAATTCTAAGCACGGGAAACATGCGCCCCTTCACAGGCATACTATAGACAACCCCCCCCTATGAAATTTAAAGGAATATTACACTTTTATTGTTTCACTTTAATCATTATTAAAATCACTGCTCCCGAAAAAACGGCCGTTTTTAAAACTTTTTTTGCATTGATCCATGTCCCCAGGGGCAGGACCCAGGTCCCCAAACACTTTTTAGGACAGTAACTTGCAAATTAGCCTTTAAAATGAGCACCTTAGATTTTGAACGTTGGAGTCCCATAGACTTTAATAGGGTTCTAAAGTATGCTATATACTAGCTCCGTCGAATCTTCTTTATACATTCGACAGACACCATAAGCCTTCAAAGACAGATTCGACCGTGATTCATGTGGATTTTCGGACGAATGCAATTTTTGAACGAAAAACGAGATTAATAAAAACGAATTTCGGGAGTAACTAAATAAATTAAGTTTTCAGACGAAAACGAAATTCCGAAACGAAATATTTTACTCTGCACATGTCTAGTGATTGAGACTGACAGGCACTCGCATCGGCTTGGGGGGCCCTAGTGGCCAATGTTATTTCTGGCGCCATCTAGTGACAAAAACTAGAAATGGGCTCGGATGATTTTCCTTTTCATAATGTTGGAAATATATACTGTATTTACTTTTGATATTTGACCTCACTTACCCAGAATGCCAGGTGACCTACCAATGATCACCCTGTACTGAAATGCATGCTGGGTAGGCTTTAAAAGGACCCCGTATGGCCATCTTAGATCTCTTCGGAACGCATGGTCTGCCTGTGACTGCTGAGGCAGTCTTCGGAGAGCGCGGCCTACAGCCACTGTGGAACATCTACAGACTTTGCCATCCCTCTGAGTGCAGAAGCAAGACACAGTGACCAGATCGGTTGAGGATCCAGAGACACCTCTTGAAGCATCAGAAGGACCCGGTTCAACGTGCGGAGCGGAGCGGTGCGACCGAGCCGGCTGGCCAGAAGCAAGACATAGTGCCCACAGAGCAAAGCTGTCACACCTTTCAATATCCAGTGGGTGAGAGGGCTGTTGCCCATTGTTTATTATGCACTTGTATACACTTAGGCAGTTAAGACAGCACTGCTGGGACCTGTAGTCCTACAGAGAAGGATTTGCTAAAGACTGAAGTTAAGCAGGCCTCAAGCCTATTTTGTACAGTGTCCTTAACCCTGTATTATCATTCTAGCAACCTCAGGTGTTTCCACTACAGGAAAAAGTGCAATGCTCATTTACAGATATATTTGCCATCTCCTTGTTGGATTACAAATTATTGCAAATATCAAAGCAGAAGAAAGAAGATTAACCACTTGCCGACCAGCGCACGACGATGTACGTCGACAGAATGGCACGGGCAGGCAAATGGGCGTACATGTACGTCCCTTTAAATTTGCCGCCCTGCCATCGGGAGCGCGCCGCCGCCGGCGCGCTCCCGTGCTGGTCGGGACCCCCGTGAGTCTGGTCGCGGGACCCGCGGACTCGATCGCAGCGGGCATCCCCGCGATCGTCTCACGGAGCGGCCGAATGGAGAAGTGCCGTTGTAAACAACATTTCTCCATTCTGCCTAGCAACTAGTGACGCTGATATCTGCTCCATGTGATTGGAGCAGAGATCAGTGTTCACTAAATGAAAGCCCAACCCCCCCACAGTTAGTAAAACGCCCCTAGGAACACTTAACCCCTACACAAAAATCGCTGATCGCCGCCATTACTAGTAAAAAAAATAATAAAAAATTATTAATAAAAATGCTATAAAACTATCCCTATTTTGTAAACGCTATAACTTTTGCGCAAACCAATCAATAATCGCTTATTGTGATTTTTTTTACCAAAAATATGTAGAAGAATACGTATCGGCCTAAACTGAGGGAAAAAAATGTTTTTTTATATATTTTTGGGGGATATTTATTATAACAAAAAGTAAAAAATAATGCGTTTTTTTCAAAATTGTCACTCTATTTTTGTTTATAGCGCAAAAAATAAAAACCGCAGGGGTGATCAAATACCACCAAAAGAAAGCTCTATTTGTGGGAAAAAAAGGACGTCAATTTTGTTTGGGAGCCACGTCGCACGACCGCGCAATTGTCAGTTAAAGCGACGCAGTGCCGAATCGCAAAAAGTGGTCTGGTCTTTGACCAGCAAATTGGTCCGGTCTGAAAGTGGTTAAGGACTGTATTCTGCATTACAAGGCCTGATATTTTGACTAAAGTAGGGGGAGCTCCCTGGTGGTATATTTACACTGCAATTGTCAATTTTTATATCACTTAAGCCCTTGGAGTGTGCCTGGAACTGGGAGAGTTGTCCAGAGTCAAGCCTATGTACTCTGGGCACTAGTTCCATTTTAGGACACACCTTCAAGGTATATACAACTACAAGTTTATTTACACTTATTATTGTAGTTATTCACTGCATTGCTGCACTACATTGTTGAGGCATTGTAGTTTCTGTGATTGTATTAATTCACCATTATTACAGTAAAAATACATTATTTTTGGCTAAGTGAACTGTGTGGAGTTTTATTCCTTGTTTTCAACAGCAGGTGGAGACGCAGGACACTCAGGTAATTACAAGGTATACTGTTAGTATATTGTGTATTTTGAGGTTGTCTTTCACCGTCAGTTCTACACCAATATCGCACCACAGCTGTGTCTTGTCTAGTCAGTGGGGGTTCATTAGCAGAGTACATGCCCAAACAAATTCAGCAGCTCATTTGGGGGTCAGTGCTACAACATATAAAGTAAACTGATCTTCTGCCCTTATTTTCCCTCAGTTTTTTCACACATTAGTTGCAAATTTATTGTATGTGAAAAGACATCAGAATAATCCTATAAGCATACCAGTTCCTGCACTTTTCTGTGTTGGTTGGCCATGGACTAAGTCTATATCTTTGTGTAGGTTCCCAGCTGGAAAGGGAGCCACGGAATGATCCGACCCCAAGGGGAGGGGTAATGAGGGGCGGGCATGACCTGGTGCCCAGGAGCCAATGGAAGAAAAGGAGTCTGAAGGAACTGAGAGAAGCGAGGGGGGCGGAGCCATATAAAAAGGGGGCGGAGCTTAGACTGGGCCAGTGCACGAGGAGAGATCACAGGAGGAGGCAGCTTTCCCACCCTCCCTCCCTAATGTGGGGTTATTTGAGCATTCAGGTTATTGGTAGCTGGCTGGTTGTTGTTTTCTTTCTTTCTTTCAGGAACGGAGGATTTGTCGTCACAGCAGTGAAAACGGCCCTATTGGGGGCTGCAGCGTTATCTTTCTGGTGGTCTTTTACGGTGGCGGTAAAATGGAGGTGATCTAAAAGGGGTGGGGGGCTCATCAGTAATAGGGGGCCCCTCCGGGGTATTCCCGAACGTTGGACGGAATACTGGGTGTTTTGCACTGCAGGAATTGGTTGTCTCCGGGCGGTCACAGCTGGAGGCCTGGTTTATGTTAATGGTACCGCAGTGAGGTTGGTTTTGGTTATAAAAGTGGGTCACCGTCAGAGATCACCAGACTGGACTTGGGTTTAAATGTTGTTTATGGTTTATATATATATTTATATATTTATATATTTATATACAGATCTTTGGAGTGAGTTAAAAATTTCGGTGTGTTAATAAAAGGCTGTTGTGGCCAGTTTACTCCAAAGAAAAGGTGTGGTCTCATTATTATTAAAAGGTTGTTAAGGGGCAGAGGTGTCATGGGGTTTTAATAACAGGAAAGGGGACATTGGGGCTACGCAGGTCATGCAAGGCTTCCTGGT
This sequence comes from Lithobates pipiens, assembly GCF_037356315.1. Classification (NCBI taxonomy): domain Eukaryota; kingdom Metazoa; phylum Chordata; class Amphibia; order Anura; family Ranidae; genus Lithobates; species Lithobates pipiens. The sequence continues at coordinate 552,643,861 of NW_027507758.1, read as the reverse complement.
GGTTTAAATGCAATTTAACGTAACATATATTTACTTTACATGCTAAAACTTTCCTGGATATTTTATGTTATTACCAGAGGGACACTGAACAGATTATATGAAGAAGAAAATGATATCAAATTCTTTTAGTATTCCCACAATCATGCTTCTCTCTAAAACACAAATATAATATTGATTCTACAATCTGTCTTCTGTCATCCTTTCAATATAAGTTTCTCCTGCTTTTTTTGTTCAGAACAAAAAGTAAATTACCTTTTTAATATTGTAAAACCCTTGGGCTTTACTCATGAAATGCAATAAAATGTAAACGAGTTCTGGAATCCATTTAAAGCTATATATATATATATATATATATATATATATATATATATATATATATATATATATATTGTATATACCTATATCTATCTATCTATCTATAAGGCAGGTCCTGGTTTTGACAGGGGGGGAGGCATGGATTCTGTGTCTCTGCAAAGCAGGGACTAGAATCCATGTCTTCCCCTAGTAAAAGCAGCACACATAGTAAAGTAAAACATTGGCTAGGCACAGATTTAACCCTTTGATCGCTCTAAATGTTTAACCCCTTCCCAGCAAGTGTCATTAGTACAGTGACGGTGCATATCTTTAGTACTGATCACTATATTAGTGTCACTGGTTCCTGCAAAGTGTCAAAAGTGTCAGTGTCCGATTGACTGCCACAATATCTCAGTCCCACAATAAGTCGCTGATTACCGCCATTACTAGTATAAAGAAATAAAAAAAAAAAATAATTCCATAAATATATCCCATAGTTTGTAGACACTATAACGTTCATGAAGGCCAATCAATATACGCTTATTGGGATTTGCTTTTACAATAAAAATGTAGCAGAAGACATATTCACCCAAATTTATGAAGAAATTCGATTTTTTTTTATTTTTATTGGATATTTTTTTTTAAATATTAACAGAATGTAAAAAATATTGTTTTTTTATTTATAGCAAAAAAATATTAAAAAAGTGCAGCGGTTATCAAATTCCACCAAAAGAAAATTCTTTGTGTGGAAAAAATTACATAAATGTTATTTGGGTACAATGTCGCACAACCGCACAATTTTTTGTTAATGTAACACAGCGCTGTATCGCAAAAATTGGATTGGTCATGACAAGGGGAATATCTTCTGGAGGTCAAGTGGTTAAAGAGCATATTCACATTGTAATGTGGTGTTTCACTTCCCCAAAAAGTCAATATAATGCAATAAAAATTTAAAAAAAGAATGGTCTAGAGTGGTTAGTGGGATACCCCAAGGTTCTGTCATGGGACCAATTCTGTTTCATTTATTTATAAATGATAGAGAGTATGGGATAAGTAGCTTGATTTCAGTGTTTGCTGATGACACAAAAATATGCAGGGCAATAACAACACAGCAGGATATAGAAACTTTACAAGAGGACCTGAATAAATTAATGGGATGGGCTACTACATGGCAAATTAATTTTAACAATGTAAGGTAATGCACTTGGGGGGGGGGGGTAAAAATATAAACGCAAGTTACACTTTAGGGGGGGAATCTCTAGGGGCTTCCAGGATGGAGAAGGATCTAGGGGTCCTAGTAGAAGACGGACTGAGCATGCTGTGTCCAGCTGCAGCTACCAAAGCCAGCAGAATATTAGCATTCATTAAAAAAGGAATTTACTCCAGAGATAAAACGATAATCTTGTCACTTTATAAAACTCTGGTTCGGCTGCATTTGGATTATTCTGTCCAGTTGTGGTCACCAATCCTCAGAAAGGATGTGCTTGAGCTGGAGAGAGTCCAAAAGAAGGACAACTAAATTAACACGGGGACTGAAGGACCTCAATTATGAGGAACGACTACAAGCGCTAAATCTATTCTTCCCGGAGTAGAGATGCTTGAGAGGAGATATGATCACAATATACAAATATCTCAATGGTGATCCCAGTGCAAGTATGAAACTTTTCAGTCCCAGGCAGTGTAAGAGGACAAGGGTCAAATGATGAGACTTTAACCTTAAGCTGTGTAGGGGTTTTTTTCACTGTCAGGGCTGGAAAGATGTGGAACTCTCTTGCACAATCGGTGGTGTCGGCAGAACGTATGTTTTAAAAGACTCTTGGACGTGCTTCTTAGCAAAAACATAATAGGGGGATATGGGAATTTTTTTTTCTACACACACACCTTCACAGGTTTAACTGGATGGACTGTTGTTTTTATTCAACCTTACCAACTATGTAACTGTAGCACTAACCCCCGAAGGAGCTGCTGGTTAGATTTGGGCTTACCTTTACCTTCTGTTTTCCTCGTTGCACGTCTAGGGGTGTCCTGTGGTAAATGGCCCAGTAATCTTGAGAGACCAACAACAGATCCACTTGAATGGATTTTATTTGCAAAACGTAGACAATGGACAGTCTCTTAAATTGGGATCAGAGGGTTGGAAAGGAAGTTCAGGTACTCTTAGTGTCAAAGTCAAAATGTTGAAGAACTTGCTTACTTTGACTGCATCCAGAGAATAGCCATTCGCAACTGGATGATCACTCAGGTTGGACAGTCCCTCTCTAGCAAGGCCTAGCAGCCAACAAGGTGCTTACTCAGGAACAAGTCTCTGCCACAGACGTTGTTGTAGAACATACAAGATAATGTCTCTGCCACAGACGTTGTTGTAGAACACATAGGGAAACTAAGCTTGAAAACACTCGTAGGATACCTGGATCTTTCAGCCAGCTTGGCGATATCCATAAGACCGGATTCTCTGGGGTACCTCAGAGGTTCCCATTCATTGCTCTTTTGGATTTTATTTTCACTTTTACTCTCGATGATGATGGCCACCAGGACAAATAGAGAGGGTAAATCTCCATAAGGAGGGCACAGACAGTAAAAAACCCTGACAGGTTTTCTAATTCCTCTCCACTCTACACAAAACTAAACAATAGCTTTTGGCTTTAGTTCTGCTTTAATAGCTGTAGAATCATGCCCTCAATCAATATGTCATCACTTCCATTCCATTATTTAAAAAATAAGGATGGAGATGTAGGATCACATAAGGACTACCCACACAAAACACGCTCAAATAACAAATGTACTGTAATACAGTGCCCTGCAAAAGTATTAACCCCCCCTTGGTTTGTTACCTATTTTGTTACATTACAGCCTTTAGTTCAATGTTTTTTTAATCTGAATTATATCTGATGGATCAGAACACAATAGTCTAAGTTGGTGAAGTAAAATTAGAAAAATATATACATTAAACTATTTTTCAGAAATAAAAAACTGATAATTGGCATGTGCGTATGTATTCACCACCTTTGTTATGAAGCCCATAAAAAGCTCTGGTGCAAACAATTACCTTCAGAAGTCACATAATTAGTGAAATGAAGTCCACCTGTGTGCAATTTAAGTGTCACATGATCTGTCATTACATATACACAACTTTTTGAAAGGCCCCAGAGGCTGCAACACTTAAGCAAGAAGCACCACTAACCAAACACTGCCATGACGACCAAGGAACTCTCCAAACAAGTAAGGGACAATGTTGTTGAGAAGTACAAGTCAGGGTTAGGTTATAAAAAAATATCCAAATCTTTGATGATCCCTAGGAGCACCATCAAATCTACCATAACCAAATGGAAAGAACATGGCACAACAGCAAACCTCCCAAGAGACGGCCGCACACCAAAACTCATGGACCAGGCAAGGAGAGCATTAATCAGAGGGGCAGCACAGAGACCTAAGGTAACCCTGGAGGAGCTGCAGTGTTCCACAGCAGAGACTGGAGTATCTGTACATAGGAAGACAATAAGCCATACGCTCCATAGAGTTGGGATTTACGGCTGAGTGGCCAGAAGAAAGCCATTACATTCAGCAAAAAACAAAATGGCACGTTTTGAGTTTGCAAAAAGGCATGTGGGAAACTCCCAAAATGTATGGAGGAAGGTGCTCTGGTCTGATGAGACTAAAATTTAACTTTTTGACCATCAAAAAAAACGCTATGTCTGGCGCAAACCCAACACATCACATCGCCCAAAGAACATCATCCCAACAGTGAAACATGGTGGAGGCAGCATAATGCTGTGGAGATGTTTTTCTGCAGTCGGGACTGGGAAACAGGTCAGAATTGAGGGATAGATGGATGGTGCTATATACAGGGATATTCTTGAGCAAAACCTGTATCTATGTGTGATTTGAGGCTAGGATGGAGGTTCAGCTTCCAGCAGGACAATGACCCCAAACACATTGGTAAAGAAACACTTGAGTGGTTTAAGGAGAAACATGTAAATGTGTTGAAATGGCTTAGTCAAAGCCCAGACCTCAATCCAATAGAAAATCTGTGGTCGGACTTTAAGATTGTTGTTTATAAGCCCAAACCATGCAACTTGAAGGAGCTGGAGCAGTTTTGCAAGGAGGAATGGGCAAAAATTCCAGTGGTAAGATGTAGCAAGCTCATAGAGACTTATCCAAAGCGACTTGGAGCTGTGATAGATGCAAAAGGTGGCTACAAAGTATTGACTATAGGGGGGTGAATAGTTATGCACATTGACTTTTTCTGTCATTTTGTCCTATTTGTTGTTTGCTTCACAATAAAAAAAAAAAAAAACATCTTCAAAGTTGTGGGCATATTCTGTAAATTAAATGATGCAACTCCTCAAACAATCCATGTTCCAGGTTGTGAGACAACAAAACATGAAAAATGCCAAGGGGGTGAATACCTTTGCAAGGCACTGTATGCGGTTGTTATTATAACTTATCAGGGAAAATGCCTAAAAGTGATTATAAACGTACAGTAGCTGCTAAAAGAAAAGAACAAAATGCAGAAACCTCTCGTGAAGCATCCAGGAAATCTCCCTTACTGGGTTTATTTATCATTTAAGGACAGTGAGCAGAAACATACAAATTATTCCTTCACACCCCTGTGTCCAATTCTGCATCTAGAACCGCTTGTTAGCAACTCAGAAATATCCCTAATATAGAAGCATGTATCAAACTTGCCTAAAACTGTCTCAAGCTTGTTAGGTACTGTCAGTACAAACTATGGACACCAGCCAAGCTTCTATGGAACAAGGGTTTGGAGCAATTTCATCCTTGGCCATTAAGACATATGCAGTTATTTTATTTGTGCTGAGAGTGTTAATATGTAAAATCTTCCTGTTCTAAAGAAAAAAGCATGGGCGGACTGACCCATCGGCCTCTCGGGCACCGTCCCATGAGAAGCCACTTGAAGCAGCAGTATTATTATCGGCAATGACATTATTACAGCCAACAATGCACTGCTCCCCACCGGCCCCTCCTACCCTCCCGTACATCCCAAGTGCTTGTACTGTATGCGCTGTGACATCCCCTGGGATGGATGAGAAGAGAGGAGGGGCGGGGAGCAGCGCACCATTAGCGGTATTATTAGAGGCATCGGGTGAGTGATGCTGAGACACCTGGGCCATCATCAGAGGGAAGGGGGGCGAGTACAGATGTATGGGCCCCGGGCCCCAACATGACCGCAGGAAGATCCATGATACTCTTCTGGTCCCCCCACCCCCCCACTGCCCCCCCTGTGCTCTCCCTCCAGTGTTCCCCGTGTGCTCTCCCTCCAGTGTCCCCCCGTGTGCTCTCCCTCCAGTGTACCCTCGTGTGCTCTCCCTCCAGTATCCCCAGTGTGCTCTCCCTCCAGTGTCCCCCCGTGTACTCTCCCTCCAATGTCCCCCCCGTGTGCTCTCCCTCCAGTGTCCCCTCCAGTGTCCCCCCATGTGCTCTCTCTCCAGTGTCCCCCCATGTGCTCTCCCTCCAGTGTCCCCTGCATGTTCTCTCCCTCCAGTGTCCCCCTGTGTGCTCTCCATCCAGTGTCCCCCGCATGTTATCTCCCTCCAGTGCCCCCCTGTGTGCTCTCCCTCTAGTGACCCCCTGTGTGCTCTCCCTCCAGTGTCCCCCTGTGTGCTACATAGTACATAGTAGGTGAGGTTGAAAAAAGACACACGTCCAACCTATGTGTGTGATTATATGTCAGTATTACATTGTATAACCCTGTATGTTGTGGTCATTCAGGTGCTTATCTAATAGTTTCTTGAAATTATCAATGCCTCCCGCTGAGACCACCGCCTGTGGAAGGGAATTCCACATCCTTGCCGCTCTTACAGTAAAGAACCCTCTACGTAGTTTAAGGTTAAACCTCTTTTCCTTTAATTTTAATGAGTGGCGACAGGTCTTGTTAAACTCCTTTTTGCGAAAAAGATTTATCCCTATTGTGGGGTCACCAGTATGGTATTTGTATATTGAAATCATATCCCCTCTCAAGCATCTCTTCTCCTGAGCGAATAAGTTCAGTGCTCTCAACCTTTCCTCATAACTAATATCCTCCAGACCCTTTATTAGCTTTGCTGCCCTTCTTTGTACTTGCTCCATTTCCAGTACATCCTTCCTGAGGACTGGTGCCCAGAACTGGAGAGCATACTCGAGGTGCGGCCGGGCCAGAGTCTTGTAGAGCGGGAGAATTATAGTTTTATCTCTGGAGTTGATCCCCTTTTTAATGCATGCCAATATTCTGTTTGCTTTGTTAGCAGCAGCTTGGCATTGCATGCCATTACTGAGCCTATCATCTACTAGGACCCCCAGGTCCTTTTCCATCCTAGATTCCCCCAGAGGTTCTCCCCCCAGTGTATAGATTGCATTCATGTTTTTGCCACCCAAATGCATTATTTTACATTTTTCTACATTGAACCTCATTTGCCATGTAGTTGCCCAGCCTATTAATTAGTTCAGATCTTTTTGCAAGGCTTCCACATCCTGCGGAGAAGTTATTGCCCTGCTTAGCTTAGTATCATCTGCAAATACAGAGATTGAACTGTTTACCCCATCCTCCAGGTTGTTTATGAATAAATTAAATAGGATTGGTCCCAGCACAGAACCCTGGGGTACTCCCCATTTATCAGCACCCTCTGAACTCGCCCTTGTAGCCAGATTTCAATCCATGTATTCACCCTATGGTCCATGCCAACGGACCTTATTTTGTACAGTAAGCGTTTATGGGAAACTGTGTAAAATGCTTTTGCAAAAGCCAGATACACCACGTCTACAGGCCTTCCTTTATCTAGCTGGCAAATCACCTCCTCATAGAAGGTTAGTAGATTGGTTTGGCAAGAACAATTCTTCATGAATCCATGCTGATTACTGCCAATGATACCATTCTCATTACTAAAATCTTGTATATTGTCCCTTATCATCCCCCTCCAAGAGTTTACATACTATTGATGTTAGGCTAACTGGTCTGTAATTCCCAGGGATATATTTTGGGCACTTTTTAAATACTGGTGCTACATTGGCCATTCTCCAATCAGCTGGTACCATTCCAGTCAGTAGACTGTCAAAATTAGGAACAATGGTCTGCACCTCTAATGTCCCCCTGTGTGCTCTCCCTCCAGTGTCCCCTTGTGTGTTCTTCCTCTATTGTCCCCTGGTGTGCTCCCTCCAATGTCCCCCTGTGTGCTCTCCCTCTAGTGTGCCCCTGTGTGCTTTCCCTCCAGTGTCCCCATGTGTGCTTCCTCTCTCCCTCAAATGTGTCCCCCATATGCTCTCCCTCCCCAGTGTCTGTTGTGTGCTCTCCCTCCCCAGTGTCCCCCATTGTGCTCTCCTCCCAGCGTCCCCCATTGTGCTCTCCCCCCTCCCAGTTTCCCCCTGTGCGCTCTCCCCCCCAGTGCCCCCCTGTGTGCTCTTACCCCAGTGTCCGCCAGTGTCCCCCAGTGTCCCCCTGTGTATTCTCCCCCCCAGTGTCCCCCTGTGTGTTTTCCCCTCCCCAGTGCCCCCTGTGAACTCCACCCCCCCAGTGTCCCCCTGTGGGCTCTCCCCCACCCAGTGTCCCCCTGTGTGCTCCCCCCGTGTCTCCCTGTGCAGGTATGGCTTGAGTGTGGGTGGGGACACAGGGGGCCCCACAATCTTCTATTGCCTGGGAACCCAAGAGTTGTCAGTCCGCCACTGGGAAAGAGTCTATTTTCATTTAAAATGGCAGAAACAATTTTGTACTTAAAGTGTAAGTTCACCTTTGCTCAGCTTTTTTTTTTTCTAAATTCCAGCTCCCCTATGTACCAATATATCATTTATATACTTTTTTTTGCAAAAATATCAAAGCTTTCCATTAAATTTAAAGACACTTACTTAACTTGTCCTTATCAATGTTTCCAAACGTATCCATTGCTTTTGCCTTACTTCCTGGTCAGACTGTAGGTCATGACACAGGAAGGAGTTCACCAGCTGACCTCATTAGCACACACCCTGCATCATCCACCCTCCTACCTACCCACCCGTTTCTAGCTGCATGTTTTTTTAAATGAAATGCAATCAATCAGTGATCACCCTTCTCACTAAATACACAATATACAATCAGATCAAATCTTTATACAAGTACATAGGAGGGAATGGACAGAAACACTCAGATATCAAGCCCCGTTCACAACTCTACATACCAGGGACCATGAGTTTTTGGGTTTTTTTTGTAGCGGGGGGGGGGAGGCATTTTGACTCATCGCACCTAGGGTATTGGTGCATTGGGGAGCTGGAATTTAGAAGAAAAAAAAAGCTGAACAAAGGTGAACTTATCCTTTAACCATGACCAGGCCATTTTTGGCAGTACAGCACTGCATCGCTTTAACTGACAAGTGCGCGGTCGCGCTGAATTGTATCCAAACAAGATTGATGTCCTGATTTTCCCACAAATAAAACTTTCTTTTGGTGGTATTTGATCACCTGTACGGTTTTTATTTTTTGTGCTATAAACAAAAAAAGAGCGTCAATTAAAAAAAAAAATTTTTGTTTACTTTTTGCTATAATAAATATCCCAAAAAAAGTAAAAAAACTAATTTCTTCATCAGTGTAGGCCAATATGTGTTCTTCTACATAGTTTTGGTAAAAAAAAAATGCAATGAGCGTATATTGATTAGTTTGCGCAAAAGTTATAGCGTCTACAAAATAGGGAATAGATTTATGGCACTTTTAATCATTATTTATTTTTTAATAGTAATGGTGGCTATCTGCGATTTTTAGCAGAACTGCAACATTTTTCTGGGATCATTGACATTTATACAGTGATCAGTGCTATAAAAATGCACTGATTACAGTGTAAATGTCACTGGCAGGGTAGGGGTTAAATGTGTTCCCTGGGAGGTGTTTCTAACTGTGGGGGGGGGGGGACTGACTGGAGGAGGAGAGAGATCGCTGTTCCTAATCACTAGGAACAGCAAATCTCTCTCTCCTCCCCTGTCAGAATGGGGATTTGTGTGTATACATTGACAGATCTCCGTTCTGGCTCTCTTTTCTGCAATCGTACATGGCAGGCGGACATCGCGGCTACACGTATCTGGTGCAGTGGGTGCACCTGCTATAGCTCTTAAAGGAGCCGACGTACAGCTAAAGTGATTCGTGGGAAAGAGCCAATCTGCTGTAGTATAATGACGGCGGCTGGTCGGCAAGTGGTTAAAGTTATACTGTTATTCAAAGCAAAGTGTATATAGTCCCTCTTCCGACACTGACTCACCTCTACAGCACTAAAAGAAACATAGAAAAGTGGCAGCGGAAAAAAGACCAAGTGGTCCATCAAGTTTGACCCATTTATTTTTAATTTATACTTTTTTTTTGAGTATAGATCTATGTTTGTCCCAAGTAAGTTTGAATCCACTTACTGTTTACCCCTGCAGCTCCTTCCTCCATTGCAGCTTCCAACAAAATAATGAATGTCAGCTAATGTCAGAGCTCAAGGATATTGGCTTCCATCATTTGAGAGTGCTCAGACGTACAATTGCTCCCCATACCTGAACGCACTGGCCATTTTGCAGTGACAGATATGGAGTAAGGAGCGCCAGGGAAGCCTAGAGAGGTAAGTAGTCAGGGTTTTGTATATACATATACTTTATTAGGTGTTGTAATGTCTATTTTTAATTACAACATATTTTGAATGACTACTACAATGTTTTCCTTGTAAAAAAAAAATGTAATATAAAATGGCTGGAACTTGGTTTGAAGATAATTAGGAGAAATAAAAAACGTCTGTAAATGTTCCTATTTATCCAGGTCATGGTATGCCAAGCAATAGTCACATTCAATTGGACATGTTCTGAATTGTTGAAAAAATTTCACCACTCATCCAAGTGGCTTCTTCAGGTCTTGAGTGTTGGGAATATATCCCACCCCATTTATAGCTGCATGGATGACCCTGTCACTTTAATTCACAAGCTTTCACACCTTCCATCATGTTCTTGGACAATTAACCCCACCATGACATATTTAATGACATTATGGTAAGTGGATTAATGTGACTGAGTTGCCGTTTGCATAGGAGCAGGCATTCGGCAGTTAGTCTACATCGCGGGAGTAGCGTTTTTTCGTTAATAAAGGAATTGTCAAAGTCTTCCTACTGTCTTTATTTTTGACACTTTTTTTGGTGAATGGGTAGGGGTACAATGTAATTGTAATTATTGAAGCGCTACACTGTTTTTATTAATTTATCTGTTGAACTTTGTTTGTTTTTGGTGTTGGCTGCTGTTGTGGCCGTTGTGGCCATTTTTTCACAAACTATAGCGCAGTGTTTTCCCTCTTTATAGGGGTACAATGTACCCTTACTCATTCACATGGGGGGGATCTAGGGACCACCTTGTTAAAGGGGGCTTTCAGATTCTTATAAGCCCCCTGCCCGCAGACCCCCACAATCACCACCCAGGGTTGTTGGGAAGAGGTCCTTGTCCCATCAACATGGGGACAAGGTGCTTTGGGGCGGGTGCCCCAAAGCACAACCCCCATGTTGAGGGCATGTGGACTGGTATGGTTCAGGAGGGAGAGTGCTCGCTCGTTTCCCCCATTCCTGGCCTGCCAGGCTGCATGCTCAGCTAAGGGTCTGGTATGGATCTTGGGGGGGGGGGCCCCACACCGTTTGTTTGTTTTTTTCTATTGCCGGAAGTAACTTGCAGCTGCAATATACAATTTAAAAAAAAATTTTTTTAAATAAAGGAATTGTCAAAACTGTCTCCCGTCTTTATTTATTTTGATGCTTTTTTTTGGTTAATGAGTAGGGGACAGAATGCTTGTGATGATCAATTTAACCACTTGCCGACCGCCGCACGACGATATACGTCGACAGAATGGCACGGGCAGGCATATGGGCGTACCTGTACGTCCCTGCCTTCCCGCGGGTGGGGGGCCCGATCGGGCCCCCCCCCCGGTGCCTGCGGCGGTCGGTATCCATTCAGAAGCGATCCGGGATGAGGGGGCGGCCATTCGTTCATGTCCACCCCCTTCGCGATCGCTCCTGACGAATGGAAATGCTGTGTGACATCACTTCCTCTCCTGTAATGTAAACACAGGCAGAGGAAGTGATGTAATCTCTCCTCGTGTCGGTCTTTTCCGTTCCGGCACCGAGGAGAGAGGATCGGTGAGTTGCACCTAACACTACACTAACAGTAGAACACGCCAGGCACACTTTTCACCCCCCCTTCACCCCCCGATCACCCCCCCAATCACCCCTGCACCCCCAGTCACAGTGACACCAATTGCATTTTTTTTTTTTTTTGCATTGGTGTCATTTGTGACTGTAATAACTGTTAGGGCAGTTAGGGTTAGCCCCCTTTAGCTCTAGGATACCCCCCTAACCCCCCCAATAAAGGTTTAACCCCGTGATCACCCCCCGTCGCCAGTGTCACTAATAAGCGATCGTTTTTCTGATCGCTGTATTAGTGTCACAGGTGACGCCAGTTAGGCAGGTAAGTATTTAGGTTCGCCGCAGCTTTTTATAGCGTCAGGGACCCCCATATACTACCGCATAAAGCCCCCTGATTGCCCCCTAGTTAACCCTTTCACCAGTGATCACCATATAACTGTTACAGGTGACGCTGGTTGGTTAGTTTTTTTTTTTTGTTTCAGGGCACCCGCCATTTATTACCTAATAAAGGTTTAACCCCCTGATCACCCGGCGGGTGATATAAGTTTGAGGGTCAGATAAGGTCTGCGTCGCCCCAGCGTCAGATTAGTGCTAGTACCGCTAACACCCACACGCAAAGCATACACCTCCCTTAGTAATATAGTATCTGATCAGATCTATATTAGCGTTGCCAGCATTTTAGGTTTCCCAAAACGCATTGTTAGCGGGATCAGCCCAGATACCTGCTAGCACCTGCGTTTAGCCCCTCCGCCAAGCCCAGCCCAGCCCACCCAAGTGCAGTATCGATCGATCACTGTCACTTACAAAACACAACACACATAACTGCAGCGTTCGCAGAGTCAGGCTTGATCCCTGCGATTGCTAACAGTTTTTTTTGTAGCGTTTTGAAACAGTCGCTGACAGGCTAGGTGCTTTTTTACCTGTGAGTCTCACTAGTGTACCCCTAAATTTAGAGCCCAAAATGGCAAAGCGAAGGTACACTAGTGAAGAGGCCTACACGTTTCTGAGCATGACAGATAGTGAAGAGGACGTCACTCATCTGTCAGATTCAGGCTCAGAATATGATCCTGTAGAGGACAGCGGCTCCATGACAGATAGCTCTGACGACGGAGATGAGGTCCCTGTTAAGGACAGGTGTGCCCGATCCCGAATGTATTCTGTTGTTCAGGTGCAGGAACCGCAGGTCACTCGTATGGAGCAGAGACGTACTAGAGCCGCTCATCCTTCTGGTGAACTGGCAAGCACCAGCGGCCTAGTACACCCTGGACGTACATCCAGCACTGCAGTAACACGTGGTGACGTGGCGAGTCCCATAAGTGCAGTTCAAGCTGGCGAGGTGGCAAGCACAAGTAGTGTCCCGCTGCCACCAAGACAAAGACAAAGACAGGCCCGTCGTACCCATAGTGCCCTTCCTGCAGAATTCGCCAATCCTAATTGGGTGCCCACCACTTCTGCAGAACCCGTACTTCCCCCATTCACTGTCCAACCTGGCATTAATGTGGAAACAGTTGATTTTACGACACTTGACTTTTACTCACTGTTTTTCACCGAAGATCTCTATAGATCTATTGTGGACCAAACCAATTTGTACGCTGGTCAACACATCGCCACTATTCCCCAGTCCGCCCTTGCCAGACAATGGAAACCAGTTACGGTTTCCGAATTTAAAATCTTTCTGGGCCTCTCCCTCAACACGGGCATAACCAAAAAGAGTGAGTTGCGGTCATATTGGTCCACTGACCCAATTCACCATATGCGCGTGTTCTCTGCTTCCATGTCCAGGGCACGATACGAGCTGATTTTGCGGTTCATGCACTTCAGCGACAATGAACTATGTCGTCCTCGTGGAGACCCTGAATACGATCGGCTCTACAAAATTCGGCCCCTCATAAACCACTTCAACCAACGTTTTGCAGACTTGTTTACTCCCCATCAAGTTGTCTGCGTTGATGAGTCCCTGATTAAGTTTTCTGGTCACTTGTCATTCAAACAATACGTCCCCAACAAGCGTTCCAGATACGGGGTCAAGATGTATAAGCTCTGTGACAGGGCCACAGGCTATACACGTAGTTTTATGGTTTATGAGGGTAAAGATAGTCACGTAGAGCCGGAGAACTGCCCTGACTACATAGGAAGCGCTGGCAAGATAGTGTGGGACATGGTGTCACCCTTATTCGGAAAGGGGTACCACTTGTACGTGGACAATTATTACACAAGCGTGCCACTGTTTAGTCACTTGTTTGATCAGCAGATTGGAGCATGTGGCACCGTGCGACCTAATCGCCGGGGCTTTCCCCAGCGGCTTGTAGAGTCCCGTCTTAGGCTGGGGGAGAGAGCCTGCTTGCGCAGTAATAATTTGCTCGCTATGAAGTGGAGGGATAATAAGAATGTTTTCGTTCTTACCTCCCTTCATGCAGACACGACGGTCCAAATTCCTACGGGGACTGGTATTGTGGAGAAACCCCTCTGTGTCCACAAATATAACCTTAATATGGGAGGGGTGGACCTCAATGGCCAGTTGTTGGCGCCGTATCTAGTTGCCCGTAAGGCCAGACGCTAGTACAAAAAAGTGTCTGTTTATTTATTCCAATTGGCTATACTGAATGCTTATGTACTACACAAAGCTTCAGGACGGACTGGATCCTTCCTTAAATTCCAGGAGGATATAGTCAGAGCCCTTCTGTATCCAGGCGGTGCTCCACCTCACGTTCCCCAACCAGATGCAGTAAGCCGGCTGCATGAGAGGCATTATCCTTATGTCATCCCGAGTACCCCTACCCAACGAGCCCCCCAAAGAAAATGTCGTGTCTGCAGAAAGCGCGGATATAGGCGTGACTCCCGTTATTGTTGTCACCGCTGTCCTGACAATCCTGGTCTTTGCATTGGTGAATGTTTTGAACGCTACCATGAACTAGTTGAGTTTTAGAGTAGGGTACAGCATTGCACAGGCTAGGCACACGTTCACAGGGTCTCCCAAGATGCCATTGCATTTTGAGAGACCCAAACCGCTGGAACCGTTACAACAGAAGTGTTAAAGTTACATAAAAAAGTGTTAAAAAAAAAAAAGTAAAAAAAACAAAAAAACAAAAAATATATAAAATAAAAAAACCAAAAATAGTTGTCGTTTTATTGTTCTCTCTCTCTCTCTATTCTCTCTCTATTGTTCTGCTCCTTTGTACTGTATTCTATTCTGCAATGTTTTATTGTTAACCATTTTTTGTTTTCAGGTACGCCATTCAGCTGTAGCGTGGATTTATTTATCTTGACAGCAACAGCGTTTGCTCCCACGATACGTAAAGCGGCGACTCCAGCGCTGTCGGAGGTGATTTCACCACCACAGTTAAAAAAGAGCATATAGGCCGAAGCATGGGGGCATACGGGGTGGAGAAGCGATCTGCTCCTACCTTTTGCGGGAGGATGCCCCCATGCTTCGGCATATATATATTTTAGGCACAGATTGTGTTAAATGTGTTATTTTTTGCTATTTTTTTTGTATTTGCTTTGCAGGTATGGTAAGTCCTACTGTTATACTGTAATGTTACTTTGTTTTATTGTTAACCATCATTTGCTTAGCAGGTACGCCATTCTGCTGCAGCGCGGATTTATTTATCTTGACAGCAACAGCGTTTGCTCCCACGATACGTAAAGCCGCGACTCCAGCACTGTCGGAGGTGATTTCACCACCACAGTTAAAAAAGAGCATATATGCCGAAGCATGGGGGCATACGGGGTGGAGGAGCGATCTGCTCCTACCTTTTGCGGGAGGATGCCCCCATGCTTCGGCATATATATATTTTAAGCACAGATTGTGTTAAATGTGTTATTTTTTGCTATTTTTTTTGTATTTGCTTTGCAGGTATGGTAAGTCCTACTGTTATACTGTAATGTTACTTTGTTTTATTGTTAACCATCATTTGCTTAGCAGGTACGCCATTCAGTTGCAGCGTGGATTTATTTATCTTGACAGCAACAGCGTTTGCTCCCACGATACATAAAGCCGCGACTCCAGCACTGTCGGGGGTGATTTCACCACCACAGTTAAAAAAGAGCATATATGCCGAAGCATGGGGGCATAAGGGGTGGAGGAGCGATCTGCTCCTACCTTTTGCGGGAGGATGCCCCCATGCTTCGGCATATATAAATGGTGCATGTATGCCCACCATTAGAAGTGGGTGGATGAAGGGAGGTATCTAATGGTGGGCATACCCACCGATCAATATATTTTTTTCCTTCAGCCCACAGGCTGCATGAAAAAAAAATTACAATATATGCCCAACCAGTTCCAGCAACATACTGGTATGTTGCTGGACTTTGAGTGCTTATACCAGAATGATGCCTGCAGGTTTAGGTATCATCTTGGTATCATTCTTTTCAGCCAGCGGTCGGCTTTTATGTAAAAGCAATCCTAGTGGCTAATTAGCCTCTAGACTACTTTTACAAGCAGTGGGAGGGAATGTCCCCCCCCCCCCGCACCATCTTCCATGGTTTTCTCAGGCTCTCCTGTCCCAACAGGGAACCTGAGAATGCAGCCGGTGGTTCCGCCAGCTGACCATAGAGCTGATCAGAGACCAGAATGGCTCCAATCATCTCTATGGCCTAAGACACCGGAAGCTACGAGCATTTCATGACTTAGATTTTGCGGGATGTAAACAGCGCCATTGGGAAATTGGGAAAGCATTTTATCACACCGATCTTGGTGTGGTCAGATGCTTTGAGGACAGAGGAGAGATCTAGGGTCTGATAGACCCTAATTTTTTCAAAAAAGAGTACCTGTCACTACCTATTGCAATCATAGGGGATATTTATATTCCCTGAGATAACAATAAAAATCATAAAAATATATATATAAATGAAAGGAACAGTTTAAAAATAAAATAAAAAAGCAAAATAAATAATAAAAAAAAAAAAAAAACACCCCTGCCCCCCCCTGCTAGGGCGCAACGTCGAACGCAAGCGTTGGTCTGGTGTCATATGTAAACAGCAATTGCACCATGCATGTGAGGTATCACCACGAAGGTCAGATCGAGGGTACTCATTTTAGCAGTAGACCTCCTCCGTAAATCTAAAGTGGTCACCTGTAAAGGCATTTAAAGGCTTTTAAAAATGTACGTAGTTTGTCGCCGCTGCACGTTTCTGCGCAATTGTAAAGCATGTCGTGTTTGGTATCCATGTACTCGGCCTAAGATCACATTTTTTATTTCATCAAACATTTGGGCAATATAGTGATTTTTTAGTGCATTAAAAAAAAAAAAGTGTGTTTTTTCCCCAAAAAATGCGTTTGAAAAATCGCTGCGCAAATATCGTGTGAAAAAAAAAAATGAAACACCCACCATTTTAATCGGTAGGGCTTTTGCTTTAAAAAAACACTTCATGTTTGGGGGTTCAAAGTAATTTTCTTGCAAAAAAAAATATTTTTTCATGTAAACAAAAAGTGTCAGAAAGGGCTTTTTCTTCAAGTGGTTAGAAGAGTGGGTGATGTGTGACATAAGCTTCTAAATGTTGTGTATAAAATGCCAGGACAGTTCAAAACCTCCCCAAAAAACCGCTCCCAAAAAATCCCACACATGTGGTATCCCCGTACTCAGGAGAAGCAGCAGAATTTATTTTGGGGTGTCATTTCACATATGCCCCTGGCATGTGTGAGCAATATATCATTTAGTGACAACATTGTGAAAAAATAAAAAAATAAAATAAAGGTTTGTAATTTTCCCGCAACTTGTGGCAAAATATAAAATATTCCATGGACTCAACATGCCTCTCAGCAAATAGCTTGGGGTGTCTACTTTCTAAAATGGGGTCATTTGTGGGGGTTTTGTGCCATCTTGGCATTTTATGGCCTTCAAAACTGTAATAGGTAGTGAGGAGTGAAATCAAAAATTTACGCCCTTAGAAAGCCTGAAGGCGGTTCTTGGCTTTCAGGGCCCCGTACGCAGCTAGGCTCCCAAAAAATCCCACACATGTGGTATCCCCGTACTCAGGAGAAGCAGCAGAATTTATTTTGGGGTGTCATTTCACATATGCCCCTGGCATGTGTGAGCAATATATCATTTAGTGACAACATTGTGAAAAAAATAAATAAATAAAATAAAAGTTTGTAATTTTCCCGCAACTTGTGGCAAAATATAAAATATTCCATGGACTCAACATGCCTCTCAGCAAATAGCTTGGGGTGTCTACTTTCTAAAATTGGGTCATTTGTGGGGGTTTTGTGCCATCTTGGCATTTTATGGCCTTCAAAACTGTAATAGGTAGTGAGGCGTGAAATCAAAAATTTACGCCCTTAGAAAGCCTGAAGGCGGTTCTTGGCTTTCGGGGCCCCGTACGCAGCTAGGCTCCCAAAAAATCCCACACATGTGGTATCCCCGTACTCAGGAGAAGCAGCATAATTTATTTTGGGGTGTCATTTCACATATGCCCATGGCATGTGTGAGCAATATATCATTTAGTGACAACTTTGTGAAAAAATAAATAAAAAAACAAAAGTTTGTAATTTTCCCGCAACTTGCGGCAAAATATAAAATATTCCATGGACTCAACATGCCTCTCAGAAAATAGCTTGGGGTGTCTACTTTCTAAAATGGGGTCATTTGTGGGGGTTTTGTGCCATCTTGGCATTTTATGGCCTTCAAAACTGTAACAGGTAGTGAGGAGTGAACTCAAAAATGTACGCCCCTAGAAAGCCTGAAGGCGGTTCTTGGCTTTCGGGGCCCCGTACGCAGCTAGGCTCCCAAAAAATCCCACACATGTGGTATCCCCGTACTCAGGAGAAGCAGCAGAATTTATTTTGGGGTGTCATTTCACATATGCCCACGGCATGCGTGAGCAATATATCATTTAGTGACAACTTTGTGAAAAAATAAAAAATAAATAAAAGTTTGTAATTTTCCCGCAACTTGTGGCAAAATATAAAATATTCCATGGACTCAACATGCCTCTCAGCAAATAGCTTGGGGTGTCTACTTTCTAAAATGGGGTCATTTGGGGGGGTTTTGTGCCATCTTGGCATTTTATGGCCTTCAAAACTGTAATAGGTAGTGAGGAGTGAAATGAAAAATTTACGCCCTTAGAAAGCCTGAAGGCGGTGCTTGGTTTTCGGGGCCCCGTACGCAGCTAGGCTCCCAAAAAGTCCCACACATGTGGTATCCCCGTACTCAGGAGGAGCAGCAGAATTTATTTTGGGGTGTAATTTCACATATGCCCATAGCATGTGTGAGCAATATATCATTTAGTGACAACTTTGTGAAAAATTAATAAAGTTTGTAATTTTCCCGCAACTTGTGGCAAAATATAAAATATTCCATGGACTCAACATGCCTCTCAACAAATAGCTTGGGGTGTCTACTTTCTAAAATGGGGTCATTTGTGGGGGTTTTGTGCCATCTTGGCATTTTATGGCCTTCAAAACTGTGATAGGTAGTGAGGAGTAAAATGACATATGTATGCCCTTAGAAATCCTGAAGGCGGTGCTTGGCTTTCGGGGCCCCGTACGCGGCTAGGCTTCCAAAAAGTCGACCACATGTGGTATCCCCGTACTCAGGAGAAGCAGCAGAATGTATTTTGGGGTACAATTCCACATATAACCATGGCATGTGTGAGCAATATATCATTTAGTGACAACTTTGTGTAAAAAAAAAAGAAAATCTTTTTTTTGTCATTATTCAATCGCTTGCGGCAAAAAAATAAAATATTCAATGGGCTCAACATGCCTCTTATCAATTTCCTTAGGGTGTCTACTTTCCAAAATGGGGTCATTTGGGGGGGTTTGTACTGCCCTGCCATTTTAGCACCTCAAGAAATTAGATAGGCAGTCATAAACTAAAAGCTGCGTAAATTCCAGAAAATGTACCTTAGCTTGTAGATGTGACAACTTTTGCGCAAACCAATAAATATGCAGTTATTGACTTTTTTTTTACCAAAGACATGTGGCTGAATACATTTTGGCCTAAATGTATGACTAAAATTGAGTTTATTGGATTTTTCTAATAACAAAAAGTAGAAAATATCATTTTTTTTCAAAATTTGCGGTCTTTTTACGTTTATATCGCAAAAAATAAAAATTGCAGAGTCAGTCAAATACCTTTAAAAGAAAGCTCTATTTGTGGGAAAAAAAGGACACAAATTTCGTTTGGGTACAACATTGCATGACCGCGCAATTACCAGTTAAAGCAGCGCAGTGCCAAATTGTAAAAAGACCTCTGGTCATTTACCAGCAAAATGGTCCGGTCTGAAAGTGGTTAAATATAATCTTTTTTTCTTTACAAATGACAGTGTTGCTGCAGCTGGTCCTATACATGGTACCGATGTGCCACTTTACACACAGGCTCTAAATTTAAAGGAATTTTTCATTTTTATTTTTTCACTTTAAGCATCATTAAAATCACTGGTCCTGTAAAAGAATCAATTTTAAAAGGTTTTTTTGCATTGATACATGTCCCCCAGGGCAATACCCAGGCCCCCATACTCTTTTTATGGCCAATAATTTGCATATAAGTCTTCAAAATGGAGACTTTTGATTTTTCATGATCGGGTCCCATAGACTTTAATAGAGGGGGGGTGTTTGGCCCATCATTACTTAGGACAGTCTGGGAATCACTATTTACACAGCAGCTGAAGCCAAATAGCTATAACTCATCAATCTTGGCTGAACAGTTGACCATTTGGGAAATGTTCAAATCAACTACATGGGCAGAATGCATGCCTGCACAAATTTTCATAAGTCTTACTGAGCACCTCCAGATCCTCCAATAAACAGGTACTTTTATATGTAATATTAGCATTTCCTAGTGGAGTGGAGAACTGTCCTGCCCCCCTTTGCCTCTTGCATCCTCTTAAGGCCCAAAGGAGGTATGGGAGCTTGCAATGGGTTGTCCATTGTTTAACCAATATTTTTACTAGCATAATTATAACTTGCATATTGGAGCTTAGATTCATGGAGAATTTACATTCTACACCTCAAATCAGTTTAGACATTAATGCTATACACAAATGTACAAACCCTTTGCTCTATAAAGTTCTTGAAACACACTGGATATCTTTTTTTTTAAATTAAAGACAGTATAATTACCCATGGCAAAGAATGGTATTCCCAGCAGAGTCGAGTTGTATTTTCCATCAG
The DNA here is from genome assembly GCF_037356315.1 of Lithobates pipiens. Taxonomy (NCBI): domain Eukaryota; kingdom Metazoa; phylum Chordata; class Amphibia; order Anura; family Ranidae; genus Lithobates; species Lithobates pipiens. The sequence goes on along the minus strand of NW_027507758.1, from coordinate 552,623,351 downwards.
TAACGAAAAATATCCCTGCCGCGGTGACAATGGAGATACAGATTGTTAGTACTCCGAGTAGGCCCAGAAAAGGCTTGCTGCGTAGACAGTCTTTCATAGAGCTGGAGAGAGTGGCAGCCAGAAGGACCAGCATGAGACTCACCACTATCTTACTTCTAGACAACTCTATGGTTTTCTGGAAGTCTCTTAGCAAGCTGAACGAAGCCATTGAATAGAGCTGAATGTCTGGGTGTTCCTCTTGCAGCTGGTGAATTAGTGTGCAAAATTCATTTTCCCACTGCTCGTTGATGTGGTCCTGGATCACAGAGCCATAGTTCTGGAGGTAGTAGGTCATTTGGATGGCTCTGGCGGATTTGACCCGCTGATCCTTGCTGTTTGGCACTTCGGCAACCCCACCCAGCTGGTGTCCAATAAAACTCTGCCTTCCATTCTGTACAGAAATAAAACAAAAAGCTACATTAAAAATCTTACATGACAAATAATGATAACATTTACACTTGACTGGAAAGGTTAACTTTAAATTTGATTTTCCTACATCTTTGAAACCCTGGGCTGATAGGCTACTATGATTGCCACCTGCAATGGTAAATGGTACCACTAATGAGAACTGAAGACTTCATAGGAATATTTAAGTTTAATAATATATAGCAATGTCATGCTATAGGAATCCTACATACAGTAGTTATGTAGTATTGCCTGTGTATAACACTGAATAAATTACACTTTTGCTAAAATGTAAAGTAGTGAGTGTACAGCCTCTATAACAGTATAAATGTCCTGCCCCCCTTAAAAATAACTCAACACACAATCATTAATGTCTAAATCTTTGGCAACAAAAGTGAGTACACCCCTAAGTGAAAATGTCCAAATTGGGCCCAAAGTGTCAATATTTTGTGTGGCCACCATTTTTTTCCAGCACTGCCTTAACCCTCTTGGACATGGAGTTTACCAGAGCGCTCCAGGTTGCCACTGGAGTCCATTTATACTCCTCCATGATGACATCATGGAGCTGGTGGTTATTAGAGACCTTGCTCTCCACCACCTTCCATTTGAGGATGCCCCACAGATGCTCAATAGAGTTTAGAGGTGGAGACATGCTTGGCCAGTCCATCACCTTTACCCTTAGCATCTTTAGCAAGGCAGTGGTGGTCTTGGAGGTGTGTTTGGGATTGTTATATAGTTGGAATACTGCCCTACGGCTCAGTCTCCGAAGGGAGGGGATCATGATCTACTTCTGTATGTCACATTACATGTTGGCATTCATGGTTCCCTCAATGAACTGTAACTCCCCAGTGCCAAAAGCACTCATGCAGCCCCAGACCATGACACTCCCACCAACATGCTTTACTGTAAGCAAGACACACTTGTCTTTGTACTCCTCACTTGGTTACTGCCAGACACGCCTGAACCAAATAAGTTTATCTTGGTCTCATCGAACCACAGGACATGGCTCCAGTAATCCATGTCTGCTTGTCTTCAGCAAACTGTTTGCGGGCTTTCTTGTGCATCATCTTAAGAAGAGGCTTCCTTCTGTGAGGACAGCCAAGTAAACCAATTTGATGCAGTGTGCGGCATATGGTCTGAGCACTGACAGGCTGACCCCTCACCCCTTCAACCTCCGCAGCAATGCTGGCAGCACTCATACGTCTATTTGCTAAAGACAACCTCTGGATATGATGCTGAGAACGTGCACTCACAATCTTTGATTGACTATGGCGAGGCCTGTTCTGAGTGGAACCTGTCCTGTTAAACCGTGTGGTCTTGGCCACCGTGCTGCAGCTCAATTTCAGGGTCTTGGCAATGTTCTTATAGCCTAGGTCAGTAATGGCGAACCTTGGCACTCCAGTTTTGGAACTACATTTCCCATGATGCTCCTCTACACTGTAGAACGTACGAGCATCATGGGAAATGTAGTTCCAAAACATCTGGGGTGCCAATGTTCACCATCACTGGCCTAGGCCATCTTTATGTAGCGCAACAATTCTTTTTTTCAGATACTCTAGAGTTCTCTGCCATGAGGTGCCATGTTGAAGTTCCAGTGACCATCATGAGAGATTGTGAGCAATAACACAAAATTTAACACACCTGCTCCCCATTCACACCTGGGACCTTGTAACACACTTACGAGTCACATGACACCAGGGAGGGGAAATTGCTAATTTGGACATTTTCACTTAGGGGTGTACTCATTTTTGTTGCCAGTGGTTTAGACATTAATGGCTGTGTGTTGAGTTATTTTTAGGGGACAGCAAATTTACACTGTTACACAAGCTGTACACTCACTACTTTACATTTTAGCAAAGTGTAATTTCTTCAGTGTTGTCCCATGAAAAGATATAATAAAATATTTACAAAAATGTGAGGGGTGTACTCACTTTTGTGAAATACTGTCTATAAATATTATTCAAAAGAGGCTCTCAAATGCTAAATGTGCAAATTCTACAAGCTTACACCAAACAACTTTCTTTATACCAAACTATCCATAACTGTATACAGATCAGAAAAGAAAGCTGGAAAAAAAATCAACCCTTTCCTGCCCAGCCCTGGCATCCCTCTTTATGCCCGGAGGGTGGGACAGACTTCCTGATTACTTGACCAGTATGAGTGACTGTTACCATAGGTGTCTGGGGGGGTGTGCCAAGTGTGCCTGGGCACACCCTAATCATTATGTGCATTGTTGATTCCCCCTACTTCCTGTCCCCCCTCTTGATGCCCACACCCCCTTACCCTGCAGTGCTGCTGGCTTCCTTCCTCTCTTCTCCCCCTGGCTACTTCAGGATGAAGATCGGGGGAAGGGATTAGTAAATAGCTTTTGGCTGCCACACATATGCATTATGTGGGTGGAAAGGTTTAAGTGTTACTAAACCCAGGACCCTGCATTCACTATATCTGGTCTCCCACAGTACACAGAATGTGGAAATACAAGTACTTTAGTAAATATAAACTGCTAAATACCGTTTCTCATTAGCAGTATATAGCAGTCTTGTGACTTCTATTAGTGTCTGGTTAAAGCTTGTAGGAGGAGTTTTCATTCTACTCTGACTGTCCTATGAGGCTACAGGACCTTTGACCCTCTGTCAGGACAGTGCTGATTGGCCCTGTGCTGATCACATGCACTCTCCCAAGAAAAAAAAAACTCTCTAGCAATACAGACCAAACTGAGCATGTGCAGAGTGACTCCAAAGGCTCTGCCTTATCAGCAGATGGATTGGAGACAGTGGAAGAAGGGAAAGATCAGAGAAGACCCGATCAAACAGCCTTTTTACACAATGCAGAGGATTAACCCCTTAGGTTCCACAGTGAGTATAACAATCATGCTTTACTGCATATACATACTGATTTTAATGTTGTGGGTTTAGTAACTTTAAGGAAAACTCATATAATTAATGCAAATCTGTCAGGTGCTTCTAAATTTCAGTTAACATTACAGATAAAGATATGGCGCCACATGATGTCTATAGCTACCATTACTATTTTTCAGATACCTTTCTGTGCAGGTCCCAATGTCGCACGGGTATCCTTGTCTACTAATGTGTATTAGCATTTATAATGGAAGTCTATGGACGTTTATATGGCTTAGTGTTTGGCGCCATCTAGCGGTTGACCTTTTTACCTAGGATGTTGGGTGACCTACCCATGGACACCCTCTCTTGCACTGCATGCTGGGTAGGCCATAAAAGGACCCCTGGGTAGGACATCTTAGGTCGCTTGGGAATGCATGGCCTGTATGTGAGGACTTGTGAGGAGGCCTCCCGGAAGAAGTGGCCTATTGCCCTTGCAGAGTGCAACTCTGCACAATTGTGTGAGTGACCTGAAGTGCCAAAGACACAGTGATCAGATTGGGAATATCCAGAGACACTCGTTTGAGCATCGGAGGACCAGGTCCACCTATCGGAATGGAATAGAATGGAACGGAGTGGCATAGAAGCAAGCTGCAAACACCGGACCAAAGCTACCATACCGAGATTCCGATCCAGTTGGTGAGCGGGTTGTGGCCCACAGTTTTCTAGTCTTGCACCTAGTAAGACTTATATGCAGGCCTCGCTGGAATCCATAGTCCCACGGAGGAGGAGTATAGCAACTGACACTAGGCAGGCATAAGGCCTACTTACTGTCGCATCTCAAGTATTGTATTATAATTACGGAAGCAACACTAGGATCATCATTAACTCAACTTTAATTACTTTAACCCTTGGATTTCAAATTACAAGGAATTATCATTGCTAGCGAAAGCAAGAAGACTAAAGACTGAGTACTTTAAGTGAGATCTCACGTAAAGCTATAAAAGTAAGGGGAGTTCCTATATATATATATATATATATATATATATATATATATATATATATATATAGTTTTATCAAAATTCATTGTCCTGTCATTCTATGTTGGGATGACAGTACAATCGCTGCAATCACCTGTTTACCAATATATACAGTAAAATATACTTTGGTTAAGTGCCTCATTGTGTGGAGTATTGTTTTCTCCCAGCAGGTGGAGCCAGTGGATCCTGAGAGGACAATACAGGTATATTGTGTTATATTATATTGTACTGTATTGTATTGCACCACAGCTGTGGGGTTTATTAGCAGAGTGCAGGCCAAAATCAAACCAGCAGCTCCTTTGGGGGTCAGTGCTACACCAATATCCAATGAAAGATGACAATAAGACTTGGTTTACACTATGCAGGGTGGTTGCGGGTATGGGAATCTCAGCTGTTCCCACACCCACAACCACCCCCAGCCAAAACGGACTGGTCTTTAAAGACACACGGGGCTGCCATTCATTGGCATTTATAATGGCACCCCACACATCTCAAACCAAAAAGGTGCAGGAACCGCAGGGAAATCACACGATCCAAAAGCTCCATGCGATTTCCCGGACGTTGTTTTTCCAAAATGGTGCTTTAACCTTTTTCTGTGGGAAAAGCAGGCATGGCATTCAAATTAATGGGCTGCCATGGTCATGCAAATGCAGCCAACACACCTTCACAGATATTTCAAGGAATAAAAGTATGACTGGGGTGGTTATAAGGCCATATGTCAGAGACGTTTATGTCAGAGAAGCTGGGGCCTCATTTAGTAGTGGATAACGTGACAAGGGTGATATGACTGATAAGCAAGGTCAAAGAAGGCACTGGTGCACCTGACCTCTATCTGTATTGTTAATTATTAAACTGAAGATTTGGTGGGCTCGTTTTTAACCTCCCTTCTATAATCATCTTCCCATTGGCTGCAAAATATTAAAAAAATATTTGAGCTTGCTCTCCTTTCACACATCACAGCCCCCTGCTGCATGTGTTCCTTTAGTCTATATCACATTAAGCATTTTTTCAGTTATCCGACACACGGTCGGATTTTCTGACGAAAAATGTGCGATCGGAAAATCTGACCATGTGTGGGCTCCATCGGACTTTTTCCGTCAGATTTTCTGACGCACAAAGTTTGAGAGCAGGATCTTAAATTTTTTTCCACAATAAAATCTGATCGCATAAATTCCGATCATGCGTAGACAATTTCCACGCATGCTCAGAATAAACTAAGAGACGAAAGCTATTGGCTACTGGCCCATTTATAGTCCCAACATAAGTGTTTGACATCACCTCGTTCAGAACGATCGGCAATTCCGACAACTTTGTGCGACCGTGTGTATGCAAGACAAGTTTGGGCCAAAATCAGTAAGTTAGTGTAGGTTTTTGCTGTCACTTTGCGTGCATTTTTTAAATTTTTTTTTGCTGCGGTGTCATTCCTTTTTAATGGCACATCGACACATTATGTCAATGCATCTGGGCAACACTGTGGTGTAAAGCGCAGCAATGCACTGGGGTGCTTTGGTGGCTCATACAGCACCGGTTAATGCACCATGGAAGCTTGAACCTGCCCTTAGAGACCTAACAAAAAATTTGCTGTTTTAAAGGTGTGACGATGCATCCTGGGGTGGCGGTGGGGTGGATTTGTTCTTGAAGCCCTGGGCTCACAACAAGTGGGTTGGATAGGGGTGGGTATCATCCAACCTTGAAGAGGGCCAACACTGGATTGAACAATTGAACAGCATTGAGTCTGCAGGAGGCAGAGGTGGTGAATATTGCCATGAGAGCTGCTTTTTGTTTTACAGCTTCCAGGCAATATATTTTTAATTAATAGAAAGGAGGAGCTGGTGGTTGGTATGTACTAGTGGATATGGCACCTCATCCCAAAATTAAGATATAATAGAAAACAAGGGAAGTTGGATTATAATGGTGCCACCGACAACTAGACACAATCAATATCATAGAAATATATACATTTAAAAAGACAAGATAATACAAAATATAAGAACCACAGTATAGAAGTGGAGCACTATATATTTTTAATTAATAGCAAAAAAATGAAGATGAACTCTAAATTAAAAAAGGCAGCTAGGAATTCCCAATCAAAAGTGAGCATTTATAAGCATTTGTATAGAATACATTTTTATTGTGTTTTTAAGTCTTTACACCTGAAAGTATGTTTACTGATGGACCCGAACATCATTGCAGTCAATGTAATTATTGTCTTTTAACTTTTTTTACCCTTTTTTTACTTACCTGTTGTGTGTTTTTATTTAAATAACCATTCTGTCTGGAAGTTCTTTATTTAAGTACAGATAGAAGAGACTTGCCCCGATCAAGGCTATAAAATCAGTTTTACAGCAGCTCTGATTGTTGCCTTTGTAAGCAAAGTAGATGTCCGCAGGCCAGAATAATTTAACGCTCGGTGGCTGTCTGCATATGAATACATAAAACATCTGTGGACTTTATTGGGTTAGTTATTCTTTATGGATACGCAGTGCACCATACACAGTAATTTATACTCTGACAACAATTCAGTGCCATGTTACCCTTCCCCATAATATATATATGTATATTTCAAGCATTTCCCTTTTTTTATTTTGATGATTATGGCTTACAGCTAGTGAAAACCCAAAATTCAGTATCTCAGAAAATTTGAATATTACATAAGACCAATAAAAATAAAGGATTTTGAATACAGAAATGTTAGCTTATTGAAAAGTATGTCCATGTACAGTATAAGTATAGTATGCACTATACCAATACTTGGTTGGGGCTTTAGAAATTTCCTGGTAGAGGGCTGTGCTGACTTTGGACTAAAAATAATAAAACACAGCAGACCAACACCAGCAGATGACATGGCTCCCCAATTCATCATGGACTGTGGTCAATTTTGCATTTCATTTAGAAATCAAGGTCCTAGAGTCTGGAGGAAGAGTGGAGAAACACAGAATCTAAGTAGCATGAGGTCCAGTGTGAAGTTTCCACAGTCCGTGATGATTTGGGGAGCCATGTTGTCTGCTGGTGTTGGTCCACTGTGTTTTATCAAGTCCAAAGTCAGCACAGCCCTCTACCAGGAAATTCTAGAGCACCTCACACTTTCCTCTGCTGACCAGCTTAATGGAGATTCTGATTTCATTTTCCAGCAGGACTTGGCACCTGCCCACACTGCCAAAAGTATCAATACCTGGTTCAATGATCATGGTATCACTGTGCTTGATTGGCCAGCAACCTGCCTGATCTAAACCCCATAGAGAATCCGTGGGGTATTATCAAAAGGAAGATGTGAGACAACAGACACAACAATGCAGATGAGCTGAAGGCCGCTATCAAAGCAACCTGGGCTTCCATATCGCCTCCATTCCAAGCCACATTGATGCTGTAATTCATGCAAAAGGAGCCCAACCAAGTATTGAGTGCATATTATACTGTACATGGATATACTTTTCAGTAAGTCAAAATTTCTGTATTAAAAATATTTTTTTTCATTGGTTATATGCAATATAAAAAATTTCTGAAATACTGAATTTTGTGTTTTCATAGGCCATAATCATCAAAATTTAATGAAAAAAAAATAAATGCTTGAAATATATCACTCTGTGTGTGATGCTGCATACACACGACCGGACTTTCTGGCAGACTAGGTCTGACGGTCTTCCGACAGACTTTCGGCGGAGTTGCGAAGGACCTTCCAGACAAATGGACTTGTCCACACACGAACGGACTAAGTCCATTCGAAAGTTCATTTGTTTTGAACACGATGACGTACGACGGGACTAAAAAAGAAAGTTCAATAGCCAGCAGCCAATTGATCCCCTTGCGTTGTATTTGGTGCGTCGGACTAGTATACAGACAAACGGTTTTCCTGATAGGAATTGAGTCCATCGGACAGATTTGAAACATTTTCTATTTCTAGGTCCGTCTGATTTTTATAACAAAAAACAATCAGATTAGCGCACACACGATCCGATTGTCCGAGGGACTGATTCCATCGGACCTAGTCTGACGGAAAGTCCGGTCATGTGTATGCGGCATAACACATCTATATAAAATATAGGAGTTTCACTTTTATTAATTGAATTACTGAAATAAATGTACTTTTTGATGATATTCAGATTTTTTGAGATGCACCTGTGTGTGTATGTGTGTGTATGTATATATATATATATATATATACACACACACATACATATATATATATATATATATATATATATACATACATATATATATATATATATATATATATATATATATATATATATATATATATATATATATATATATATATATATATATATAAATCTTCTTTCGAGGTATGTAACCCAACTTTGATCTGAAAGACCTATATAGCATTAAATGTACAACCCAGAGAGCAAAGCCTACCTACTACAGTCTGGGAACCCCTGCCTGCGATGTAAGAGAGGAATTCCACATCCACTGTTGAGTGTTCAAAGTAAAGGAGTCTATTTAAACACAAAGAAAACTTATAAAAAATAAAGTTTTTTTTTTGTGCTGACTATAGTAAATAAATAAAATCCGAACAAAACAAGTAAAGTTTCCCTTTAAAGGCCCTGTGAGCAACAAATAGTGTTTTAATATGGAAGGAAAATATGACTTCCAAAATATCTTACAAAAGACCTTTCCATAAATGTGTGTGCATATTTTTGATTAAAGCTGAACTCAGATACAACAAATTAATACAGTTCTGCATTCATTAATACATCATTACATTTATTTTTTTAATGCAAGCAGTGTAAATACTTGGATTTAACGTGGCATCAGGCTCTTTCAGTCCATGTACAGCAGAGGTCAGAATGGAAGAGGGAGAGGCAAATCAAGAAGCCAATCAGTTCCATCTGCTGACAAGGAACATGCTCACAGAAGGAGAGAGAAGAGTGACAGAGAGATGAGCTAATCAGTCTACTCCTTCTCCTTTATTGTGCAGGCACAGACTAAGAGATGGACAAGGGTTATTTTAACCCTTTTGTTGCCAGAGCCATTTTTAAAATGTGTGTACTCGTGGCAAAATCCAAAAAGGCTTGAAAATTTGCTAAACCCTGAAAAATACACTGTTTTGTCAAAAGTATTGGTACACCTGCCTTTACACACAATGGCATCCCAGTCTTCGTCTGTAGAGTTCAATATTGAGTTGGTCCATCCTTTGCAGCTATATAACCCCAAGCTTGCTCATCCATGTCTTTATAGATCTTGCTTTGTGCAATGGTCATATTGGAACAGGAAGGGGCCATCCAACTCTTCTGGGAAGGCTGTCCACAAGGTTTAGGAGTGTGTCTATGGGAATGTTTGATCATTCTTCCAGAAGAACATTTGTGAGCTCAGGCACTGAGATAGACGAGAAGGCCCAGTTCACAGTCTCCGCTCTAATTTCCCAAAGATGATCTATCAGGTTGAGGTCAAGACTGTGTGCAGACCAGTCAAGTTCCTCCACCCCAAACTCGCTCATCCACACAATATTGCAAAAAGTATTGGGTCACCCCTCATTGGGTGGAGGGGGGATTATGGTGTGAGGGTTGTTTTTCAGGGGTTGGACTTGGCCCCTTAGTTCTAGTCAAGGGAACTCTTAAGTTGTCAGCATACCAAGACATTTTGGACAATTTCATGTTTCATTCAACTTTGTGGGAACAGTGTGGTGATGGCCCCTTCCTGTTCCAACATGGCTGCGCACCAATGCACAAAGCAAGGTCCATAAAGACAGGGATGAGTGAGTTTGGGGTGGAGAAACTTGACTGTCCTGCATAAAGTCCTGACCTCAACCCATTTAAAATGCATCCAATTCACATACTGTATATGTGAACCCAGCCTTATAACATCTCTGTCATGTGTTTTTTCTGGATTTTTGGTTGATATTTTGTCTCTATCATTTAAAATACACCTATGATAAAAAAAATATAGACCCTTCATTTTTATGTAAGTGGGCAAACTTACAAAATCTGCAGGGGATTAAATAATTATTTTCCCCACTGTGTGTATATATCCGGTTCCCGACCAGCGCACGCCGATGTACGTTGGCAGAATGGCACGGGCAGGCATATTGGCGTACAGGTACGTCTAATCTTCAATGCCGCCCTGCCATCGGCTTGCGTGCCGGTCGGGACCTCCGTGAGTCTGGTCGCGGGTCCCGCGGACTCGATCGCCATGGGCATACCCACGATCGTCTCACGGGACGGCTGAATGGAGAAGTGCCGTTGTAAACAGCATTTCTCCATTCTGCCTAGCAACTAATGACGCTGATCTCTGTTCCATGTGATTGGAGCAGAGATCATTGTTCACTAAATGAAAGCCCAACCCCCCACAGTTAGTAACACACCCCTAGGAACACTTAACCCCTACACTGCCACCCACTGGTTAACCCCTTCACTGCCAGTGTCATTTACAGAGGAATCACTGCATTTATATAGCAGTGATTGATGTATAAATGACAATGGTTCCAAAAATGTGTCAAAAATGTCCGATGTGTCTGCCATAATGTCGCAGTCACAATAAAAATCGCTGATCGCTGCGATTACTAGTAAAAAAAAATAATAAAAAATTATTAATAAAAATGCAATAAAATTATCCCTATTTTGTAAACGCTATAACTTTTGCACAAACCAATCAATAATCGATTACTGCGATTTTTTTTTACCAAAAGAATGTAGAAGAATACGTACCGGCCTAAAATGTTTTTTTATATATTTTTGGGGGATATTTATTATAACAAAAAGTAAAAAATAATGCGTTTTTTTCAAAATTGTCGCTCTATTTTTGTTTATAGCGCAAAAAATAAAAACCGCAGGGGTGATCAAATACCACCAAAAGAAAGCTCTATTTGTGGGAAAAAAAGGACGTCAATTTTGTTTGGGAGCCACTTCGCATGACCGTGCAATTGTCAGTTAAAGCGATGCAGTGCCGAATCGCAAAAAGTGGTCTGGTCTTTGACCAGCAAAATGGTCCGGTCTGTAAGTGGATATATATATATATATATATATATATATATACTTGTATTATTATTATTTTTTCCTTAAAGCAGAGACCTTGGAGAATAAAGGTCGTATTCCCAAATTTTTATGTCTCACCATTTCAGTTTAATGGTTTATCAAACCCATATTTTTAGTAACGGTAATTTTGATGCACACAAGCATAATTCATTTTTTGGCATTCTAATAGATCCAGATCTCCCAGACCTCCCAATAAAGAGTACCTGCCACAGCCTATTGCTTTCACAAGGGATGTTTACATTGTAAAAAAATATATATATTAACATAAGGTTGTATTAAGTGTTGTATTGTATGTAGATTGCGCATGCATATGTAAACAGTGTTCGTACCACACATGTGAGGTATTGCCGCAAACATAACAGCGAGAGTAATATTTTTTAGCGCTAGACCTCCTTTTGTAACTATAAACTGATAACCTGTAAAAAAAGAAAGCAAAACTTATGGAAATTTTTAAGTATGTTTGTCGCCATTCAATAAGCATGTGCAATTTTAAAGTGTGACAAATTAGGGATCTATTTACTCGGCATAATATCATCTTTTATATTTTACCAAAAATGTGGGGTTATATATTGTGTGTTTTTGCATTAAAATACCATTGTGACATAAAAATTGCAACAATCACCATTTTATTCTTTAGGGCCACTGCTAAAAAAATATATATAGAGGCATACCCCACTTTTAAGTACACAATGGGGTTTATTTACTAAAGCTGGAAAGTGCAAAATCAGGTTCCCTTCTGCATAGAAACCAAAGAGCTTCCAGGTTTTATTACCAAAGCTTAATTGAACAAGCTGGGGTTAGAAGCCCATTGGTTTTTATGCAGAAGGGAGCCTGATTTTGCACTTTTCAGCTTTAGTAAATAAACCCCATTGTGTACTTAAAAGTGGGGTATGCCTCTATATATATTTTTTTAGCAGTGGCCCTAAAGAATAAAATGGTGATTGTTGCAATTTTTATGTCACAATGGTATTTTAATGCAAAAACACACAATATATAACCCCGTTATAATGGTTGGGGGTTCTAGGTAACTTTCTAGCAAAAAACAAACAGAAAAAACTAATTTTTACCTGTAAACAAAAAATGCCAGAATAGGCCTGGGTTTTCAAATGGTTATACTATACAGTAAAATGTACCTTCCCCCCACCTCAGCTTGTGCAAACAATCCAAGACATTGAGTCACCTTGGTTTATAATTTCCCACATGGACAGTGAGATAACAGTGCCACGTGATTTTATGACAAACAACTGAAAATGACTCTTTGCGTCTCACAGAAAAAAAGCCACTAACCTAATTATCACCCCAACACTTGCTGAATTTGTTATATGTTGCTGTATGTAGATCATATATGTCAACTGCAAGTGATTCTAGCAAATAACAAATCATTCACATCAACTGTGCTGAGACAGGGGAATTCCACATGTCACAGCTGCACAGAATAAAACAAGAGATCTGATGCTGGGAAGTAAAAATGTGCTAGGCTAAATAGTTTTATATTATAGTCCAATTTTACCCTCCAGAAAAAAAATTAACTGTTCATTTCCAGATCCTGACTATACTGTCAAATATGTCTTAGCCCTTGTACACACAGTCGGACATTCCGACGGAAAATGTCCGATCGGACCATGTTGTCGGATAATCCGACCGTCTGTGGGCTTCATCTGACTTTTTCCGTCGGAATGTCCGACCAACAAAGTTTGAGAGCTGGGTATAAAAATTTTCCCGACAACATGATCCGATCAGACTTTGTCTGATTGTGTATAGAGAATTCCGATCGGACAAAGTGCCACGCATGCTCAAATCAAATTCCTAGACCAAAGCTATTGGCTACTAGCCTGAACGTAGTCCCGTCGTAACTAAATAACGTCATCACGTTGTGAACGATTGGATTTTCCGTCAACTTTGTCCGACCGTGTGTATGCAACACCAGTTTCGGACAAAATCCGTCGGAAAAAATCAGACGGATTTTGTTGTCGGAATGTCCGAACGTGTGTACAAGGGCTAAGATGTTGAAATAATCTGATGCTGCTGTGCAACTTTCTGTGATCGGACGGCCATGTTAGTAGGGGTTTGTATGCCCCCTACCAGTCCCACCTTGCTCCTCCATGAACCCAAGACTACTATGAAGGTGTTCTGGTTGGCCGAGGATATCTGCAAAATATCTTCATAACCTCCTCCCGCTGAGACTGAGCTGCACAGTTCTGGATTCAGAGCTGTCAAAATCCCAGATCTGTGGCAGGGGAATCATTACCAGCCCCAATGTGATAGCAGTAAATAGAGAGAAAAAAAAACGATTAAACAATTTATAAAAAAAAAAAGGAAATCTAAACTGAAGGTCTATCGCAGGATCCAGGCAAAGTTACTTACCTTGTCCCCAGGATCCTGCGATGTCCCCCCGCTGTGTGTGCAAGCTGTCCTCCGCCTCATCTATTACAGTGATGAGCTCCATTCCCTGCGAGTGTTGCGACGCACAGGGATGGAGCACGGCGCCAAATTCAAAAAGTGAAAAACACATTACATATACAGTACATTGTAATCTTACAGATTACATTACCGTATCACATTATTTCACCTCCTTTTGTCCCTAGTGGTTTGTCCAGTGTCCTGCATGCAGTTTTATATTATAAATACGGTTCTTTCTGCCTGGAAACTGGAGATTGTCCATAGCAACCAAAAAGTGTCCGTTTACATCAAAAGCAGTTTCAGACCAGCTAGAAAACAGCAAAAATAAATAAGAATCACTCGCAGAATTGAGCAATAGCTATTTGTGGGGAATGTTTCATCAAACACTGAAAGTAATGACAGCGACAATTCTGCAACTGAGCACATTTCTGTGTTTTTGATTTGATTAAATTATTGAATCATTTTTTTTATTATTATATTATTATTTGCTATACTAATTTATAGTTATATATTATATTACAATTTTTGATTTTGTGTTTCAAACTTTATCATACCCGGGATGTCTACTAAATGCCAAATTTCCATGCAAAACATTGTACAGCTTTGAGCATCAAAAATCTGAAATAATCATACCGCCAGGGAGGTTAAAGGCTATAGGGAGAATGGGAACCCCTTAAGATAGCCCCAGTAAGTGTGCAGGCTTGGGAACTCAATGCAGAGATGATATAAAAGGAATCCCCAAGAGATTAACGATACTAGTGTTATGAGTCCATCCTGTTCAAAATGTGTATTTTGTAAAATAAGGATAATATAAATTATAAACTATTATTTAACTAGTAACAAAACTATACAAAGCATCCGTTTTAAAGATTTGCTGTGTTATAGGGAATGCCTAGAAATGGTAACTGTGGCTAAACAGGAATTTTTATTCTTTTCTTGAACTTTTCAGGCACTGCTTCCCCTGATTCCTAGTCTCACCAGATATGGAGTGAGATTTCGTTCATTGTTCTCCTTGCTGAAGAAGAAGCTGTACACAGAGACCTGCAATGCAAGGATTTCTCTGCTTCTGTTTCATTCATTCTGTGGATCTATGCTTCTTCCACCCCCTCTTGATCATTACTCCACCATTCATCAGATCAGCGGAAAACAAGGGGCAGCTCTGACATGAAGATGCACAGTCCTGCTCTGTCCACCTCCACAATATAACACAGTACAAAACAAGGCATGGTAAAGGTAACATCTGGTGTGGACCCCTCCATGTTACTAAATTATAGGCTCTATTAAGAGCAATAGCACAAAAGAAAGAAGCTACTCAGCATTCACCAGCACACCCTGAAAGAGGTGATGGGCTTCTCTGTTTTAGGCTCCCAGGTTGTGGCTCATAAATCCACCTTGAATGGCAATAGCTGACAGTAACAGGTCAAGGTAAAGAACTGAGATACGAGATTGTGGTCATATAAAAAGAGGTCAGAGCTAACAGGATTGTCAAAAAACAGGCAGAGATTGCTGACAAGCAATAGGCAGGAATCTTGGTCAGTAGCAAGTTGAGTCATCATCAAGAATCAGAAACATGAGTGATGTCACAAAAACTGGAGCCTAGCAGCAGAGTCTCCAAAAAACATTTTGCTTGTGCATCTGTAGCGAAGTGCTCCATGTACTGACCATGCTCAGATGCTGGCACAGTCCCTTTTCCCACATGCCCTTGAAATCCTGGACATACGCAGGTGATATAAGTGTCTCTACTTCCTGCCCTTTGAATGTTCTGAGAGATCACACCTAATGAGACAGAAGTAGCTGGGCATATGATGTGCTACTAGGTGTATGTTCCTCTACTGTTAAAATATAACTACAACTAAAACTTTTTTTTTTTTTGTTGCTGTTTGTGTCCCCATTAGGGAAATTCCCCCTATCTATTTGTCCTATTTACCATTATCATTGAAAGTGAAAGTAATAGAAAATCCCACATTTTGGGTTGTGCTCAGAAATGTAAGAGGGAAAATCTTCCAATGGGGACACTAATTCTGGTGACCTTGGGATCTCCAAGGAATTCCCTTTAATTAGGGATTTCCTCTCACTTCCTCTTTTGCTATGGGATACAGATGGCTACACAGATGGAACACAGATGGCCAAAAAAAAAAAAATATCTGACAGGGGTTTTAACCCTCCCTTTCTCTATTCAAAATGAAAGAAAACAGTTTTGCCTATAGTTCTACTTGTGTGGTTGGCTCCCATGCCCACAGCCATTTCCCTGTGTTTTCAGTCCAGAGACTCCTCCAGCCACTCACCTGTGGAACCGGCCCTGGGATCCCTCCAGCTACTCCCCTGGACTACTAGACCCAGCTTACCTCATAAATAACTGTTCTTCTACTTTATTTGTTGATTGTATTGTTTACTGAAGTAGTAATTCCTCTCTATGTTATATTCCTTTTGATTTTCACAGAGATTGTGCTGTACAGTCCTTCCTGATTAACAGAAACATTGCTCTTAGGAGGTCCTGTTTGCATAGTTATGTTATCTGTTTAACATTGTATTATATACTCAATGCATATCAATTGCCCTTCTGACCTTATCATCCCCTTATTCTTGATGGTATTCCTGCTACAAGAACTACTCAAGCACACAGGGCCAGTTCAGGATTTGGATGAGTTAATGAATGAGTGCCTTGTATAGGGCTACCTATTCAAACTGAATCAACTCAGGGCGCTTTTGCTGCTGGTGTCCATCTGCAGTATAGTGCGGTCCTTTGCCCCATGGGGTCCTGATGCGCTTACAAACACATACAACATGCTGACCAATTTTTTCAATAGGATCTAATTAACCTACCAACATGTCTTTGGATTGTGGGAGGAAACCCACACAGGCACAGGGGGAACATGTAAACATCAGGCAGATGGTGTCGTGATCGGAATTTGAACCAGCGACCCTATTGCTGCTAGGTGAAAGTGCTAACCACTACACCACTGTGCTGCCTCTCAGTGGATAAGAGATAATGCGGTCTGATCCAATCATATGGGATCCCGCCCAGCAAGCAAAGCTGGCCATTAAGGCTTTGGAGGGAGAAGCATGAAGGTTAATCCTTTAACTACCAGCAGAAGACCGGAATTCCCTTGACAAGATAGAGACATGTTTGAAACAGTGTACAATTAAGCAGTAGCATTTGGGCATCTCAGGGTTGTGCAGAAAGTAGAGAATAGGAGAGTTCATTCTGCAATATGCACTGGAAGTGCAAGATATGATGTAAGGAAAAGTGCCAGGAAGAACAGCCCAACTAGGGTGAGGCTGAATAAACAATTTGTAGCTGAAAAGATCAGAGAAACCCTGATAGGAACAAACCCAATGTAAAATTCCACCAATTGTTAGAAACAGACAGGAGTAGGGAAGTCGAAGTCCTGATGCACTCATGACGATCATAGGTGTAAAATCATTAGACTCACCTGCAACCGAATGGACAACTTCATGTAAGGTTGCCATCCAGAAATTGACAGGGGGGGCCAAGACAAGACCTGAATTGTTTAAACTTTGTCCACAATGTCTATGTGTGGTGGTGGGTATCTTGGTATAGGAGCAGGGCTTTGCTTCCTTGTGTCAGAGCTGACCCACGGTAATCAAATACCATCAGAAAAAGAGAGGAAGCACAGATCCACAGTATGAATGGAGCAAAAGCAGGAAAATAAATGACATTGCAACATTATAGTAATGTATGTTAAAGTAAACTGTGGTAGCAAGACCGTAAAAAGGCATGTTTTATTATGCCTTACCGCAATGCAGAATTGAAAAGCTTCTTTATAGTTTCTCTTTTGCCGTAGACTAACACATGGAACAATGTCTAGATCAGAGTAAAGCTTGAAGAATCCATGAATGTACAAATCTTTTTTTTTCCTGCAGCTACTGGTAATATTTCTGTCAATATGCTACTTATACATGCAGAGCATTTAGTACAGATGACTTGCACACAATCAGCAATAATAATCCATCGCATTGAACTGTCCTCTGTTGCTTCAGTGCCGTTCTATAAACAAAACTTTGCCTTACCCTCTGCGAAATGCCAAGCGGCACAGCTGAGCGGACTGCGCTCCGCAGATTTATTATGCAGATTTGAACATTTCCTGTTCCCATCCAATACAACTCCAGGCTGTACAAAGCAACCATGTCACATTTACAATATAAAATACAGAATAAACTGACGGCAGGTGCCAAAAAAGTAAAAATATACAATATAGTGTAAATGTAGCCTGGCTTTGTTCTTTGAATATAATCAAACATTTTGCTAGAAGGCTCAGCGTCCTGCCATTAATACAGTTCTGCTGCCAATTCATTTTGTTAATACCGTTCCGAATATATATGTGGCCTTTTAAAGAAATCATTGAATTTAAACTATGACTCTGTTTTGTTTGAAAAAGTCCTTGAATTGTTGACAATATGGCAGCAAGGAGATCAGCACTGTACAGGTCTTGTGTCTGTTCGCTTTTTGCATGGATATTGTGTACATAGTATAGTAAACATAGTATTAGGCCAAAAGGGGCAAATTCACTAGACTCATCCAAACTCTACTTGAACCCCACAGTAGTTAAAATATTAAGATACAAAATTCATCAGAAATATATTAGTATCATGCTGTAGCAAATTGGTACCACCCTAACAAAATCCCTTTCTTCATTTCAGAATGTGCTCATATTAATTGTGGGTGGAGGCTTCAGCCCAGCATGGTATGGATTATTGCAGTGCAATAACCTACCCCCACCTGCTAACAGTTTGACAGAGCTTCTTACCAGCAAAAATATGATTGTAAGTGGATCTGTCAAGACATAAAGTATAGCAGCTGCCATTGTTGACTTTAAAATGCGCAATATGGCCAAAGCCTGTGGACACCCCCAAGGAGGTAGTTTACATTTTCAGGACCCCATTTTAAAAATGTTATTAGGATTCACTAATAAACCCTGGAGTAACTCTTTAAATCATCCTCCATTCACTAAACTTAGCCAAACACATAAAGCTGGCTGAGCAAGAGAAATCCATAAATTCCCCCCACTCTAAATAGACTGGATGGACGAATCCCCATCCACCCATGGCTATCAGAATGCCCAAACAGTGATTGCAGCTGATTAGATGTCATATTTAGGCCTATTTTTTTCTCCCCAGCTCCTTTGATTTCTCAATTTTTTTTTATTCATCTGGGTGGTTTTTCAGGACTATCCACAGCTTTTTTTGTATATTCAGAAGAATTATCAAAAATTAAAGCCATGTAGGACAAGCTTAAAGTGGTTGTAAACCCTTACAAACCACTTTGACCTACAGGTAAGCCTAGATTAAGGTTTACCTGTAGGCAGGGCCAGATTAAGAACATCATGGGCCTGGTGCTGAGGATTTTGGTGGGGCCTTTTATAAAAAATAAATAAAAATGCAAACTATTTTTTGTTATAACAAATTAAATGAGAGAGAGAGAGAGGGATGAAAGAGGATGCACATGAGGATGTGTGGGAATGACATCAACGCAGCCTGGCCAAGTCAAGTGACCGAAGGCACAGAACCCAGAAAGAAGACCGGGTGAAGATGGAAGTGCTCGGGCCCCGCCGGATTGATCACAGCACAGCACTGGAGGGCTCAGTCTGACAATTTAAGTGTACCCTAATGTGCTAATATGCTGTGCATACTTGTACATTATGGCATAACTTACCCCAGGGCCTCTAAAAAGTAGTAATGTTAGAAAAGTTTACTACCGCTTTAATATCACAGGAGCCTCTCATGGGGCCCCTACTGACCCTGCGGCCCTTGGGCAGTGCCTAAGTACATAGCTGTCAACATTTCAAAAATATTTTCAGGGACGCTTTTTTTTTTACAAGTGCTATATTTGGAGTAGCTGACATCACCTATGTTCCTCTATACATCACAATAGTAATTATACAATTAAATAAGTACTAATAATGGGGCAGAACAAATATGAGGACTGTGAGATTTCCTTTAGTTGAACTAACAAAAGTGCCCATTCTAGAGCTGGTAACATTGAGGATATTCAGTATAATTTTAAAGAACAGTTTTTGTGGGTAAGAGGCATAGGGGAGGAGTATGGATGGTATAAAAGTGGGAATTATGTGCAGGTGAGGGAGAGGAATGTGGACACTATGTACATGAGAGGAGTGCAGAGGGTATGGCAGAAGGCACTATGTATAGGAGAGAAGTGTGGAGAGTAGGACAGTAAGCAGTAATTACAGGAGAGGAGTGTGGAGGGAGGGTATGACAGTGAGTAGTATGTACAGGAGAGGAGTGTGGAGGGTACGAGAGCGGGCACTATGTACAGGAGAGAAGTGTGTAAGATATGACAGCGGGCGTTATGTATAGGAGAGAAGTGTGGAGAGTATGACAGTGGGCACTATGTATAGGAGAGGAGGATGAAGTAGTCTGGGAAGGAAAAATGCAAAGGTTTGTGGAAGGATGTTTAGGGACTGCGTAGTGGTTAAGCAGGCCATACATGGATTGAAATTACACCAATTAAGCAGAGACCAGCCATAGTCGATCTATGTATGGGCTAGCTGGTTTTACACAAGTCAACCTATTTACCGACTTGAGTACAACCAGCCTGTCAGGTTTTCCCCAAAACAATCAGTGCTGCCAGCTATAGTTAGCAACACTGATCATTGTATTCACGGGCAGAACACAATAACACTGCGGGAGTGATTACCCCATTCACAGGTCAGCAGGTGAGAGGGTGTGTGGGGACAGGCTGGGGAGAGATACTAGTCAGTCCCTGGGTAGGACTGGTTAGTATCAGAGTCAGATACACACAGGTTACATACTTTTTTTTTATGAATGAAACAGTTTCTTTACAAAAAAAGGTTTGAAAAATTGCTGCGCAAATATCGTGTAATGTTGCAAAGACCACCATTTTATTCCATAAGGCGTCTGCTAAAACAATATATAATTCTTGAGGGTTCTGAGTAATTTTGTAGCATAAAAAGAAAAAAAAAACACACACAATGACTTTTACATGTAGGAGAGAAGTGTCAGAATGGGCCTGGGTGGCAAGGGGTTAATTATCATAAGTAATATACAAATAATTATTATAAGCACTGTGAGTTCATCCTCTCAGTCTGCTGCAGAGTGTTCCAGCTTGTATTTATACTGGCCGCTCTGTATGTAGCTTATGACAGGCTGCGCAAGCAGCCCTGTATCTCCGGAACCAGGGCTCGACAAACCCCAGGCGCCAGGTCGCATTTGCGACTAGAATTGCAGCACAGCTGTGGGGTATCCTGTCTCCGTGCACACCTCCCCTCCCCCCCAGCGTGATTGCGGCCGGTAATTGAGGCCCCGGCTTTGAGGCCTTCTGGGGTCCCATACGTCCTGGAATATGGCGCCCTCTTGTGGTGGCCATGGGTATGACAACCAGCAATGCTAATGAAGCTTCCACTGCTTTCTCTGCCCACCTATTTTTTATTCTAACACCCTAGAGAATAAAATGGTGGTTGTTGCGATACTATCTGCCACACCGTATTTGCGCAGCGGTCTTACAAGCGCACTTTTTTTGGGGAAAAATAATTGAATTAAAAAAATAAGACAACAATAAAGTTAGCCCAATTTTTTTTTATATTGTGAAAGATAATGTTACGCAGAGTAAATTGATACCCAACATGTCACGCTTCAAAATTGCGACAAACATTTACCCTTTAAAATCTCCATAGGCGACGTTTAAACAAATTCTACAGGTTGCATGTTTTGAGTTACAGAGGAGGTCTAGGGCTAGAATTATTGCTCTCGCTCTACAGATCACGGCGATACCTCACATGTTTGGTTTGAGCACCGCTTTCATATGCGGGCGCTACTCACGAATGCGTTTGCCTGTGCATGTGAGCTTGGCGCGACGGGGCACATTTAAAATTATTTATTTTTTTCTTATTTATTTTAACTTATTTTACATTTTTCCTCTGTGCTTTTAAAAAAAAATTGTCACTTTTATTCCTATTACAAGGAATGTAAAAATCCCTTGTAATAGAAAAAATCATGACAGGTCCTCTTAAATATGGGATCTGAGGGGTCAGAAAGACGTCAGATCTCATATTTACACTAAAATGCAATAAAAAAAAAATGTAATTTGAAAAAGATAAAAAGTCCCTCTAAGAGCTATGGGCAATGACTTGGAGACAGGTGGGGGGCACGCCATCTTCCCCTCACTTGTCTCCATGTCAGGCCAGGGACAGGTCCGGATCGCAAATTTGTCAAGCCCTGTCCGGAACCATAGATGATAGCAGCCCCATATTTTAACCAGTGCTGGAGTGGGTCTTTAGCTACCTACCTCCCAAATATGGGGCCTCTGTGACTCCTGATCGCCGAGCTACAATCCTCAAAGTCAATCCTTTTTTTTTTTTTTTTTTTGGGCAAATGGGCCTATCTTGAGAAAGGGGCCTGGAGCTGCAGCTCCAATAGCCCCTATGTTAATCCGGCCCTGCCTGTAGGTCCAAGAAATATCTCCTAAACCTACACGGTTTAGGAGATATTTGCCAAAAGACAGGCGCCGCTCTCTGCGGCGCATGGCGCACTGAGCGTGCCGCTGTTAACGACGTCATCGCGGCTCCGTCGAATGACAGCACCGGAGCAGCGAGACCCACCAAGAAGATGGAGGCTCCGTACACAAGGGGACAGCGGTGACTTCGCTGGCTGCTGTGTCAGGTAAGTGACACATAATGGACTACTATGCGATGCATAGTAGTCCATTATGCTTTACCTTTGCAGGGAATCAAAGAGGAAGTAAACCCATCAGGGTTTACTTCCTCTTTAACTCTCTTTGCTCTCTATGTAGCACCTGATAGTGTTATCTGTAGCAATACTTATCACTGATCTTAATATACCATAGAGTGTGCCTAAACCAGGCCATACACTGATCCAAATTTGGTTGGCTCAGTAGGGTCTAGGCAAATTTTGATCCGTGTGTGGCAGCCCTTGCTCAACAGAAGTAGATTGATCAACTTCCATAGAAGGGAGATGTTGGAAAATTGACTTCTTGCAGCCGCTGATCAGTGTATCCTGACAGGTGGGTTCAGCTGTCAGAATACAATGTCCTCCATCCACCACATTTGTGTAGAAGGAGGAATGTTAGTTTTTTTTTCTGTTAGCCCACAAACTGAATGAAAAAAAAAAAAGGAAAAACAAAACAGCTTAAATCAAGGACAGGCAGTAGGAGAACTAGCAATAATAATAAAACAGACATACTGCTATTTTTTATTGGGACAAAATGAGTAAAGCTCTTGCTCACAATTACTTTATATCCCAAATACAGACTTCTTTAAACTCCAGCTTCTTTACACTTTTTTCATAGAATCACAAACCTTAGTTATCCTAGGTTTTAAGAGTAGACATCCTGGGATTTTTTTCTTACTGAATAAGGCATGCAGTGTCAATTGCAGCCCATGGCAGAAGTTTAGATGCCAATACATCTACAGTGCTCAGCCAGATAAGAAAATGTTTCTTACTGCACAGAGGGGCACCTGGGAGATCCATTCTGTATTGGAACCTCCACAGTTAAGTTGTTCTAACCATCCTTGCTAATGGGCCCACCCCCCGACCTCAGGCTCATTGACAGCTGCATCCATTGCTTTAGTTTATATTACACCACTGGAAACCAATCAGTTCAGGTGTTGTTGAAGGGTGATGTTAATGCTACAGCATGCAAAACAATTTAAGACCAGCCATTCTCAACCAGAGTTCCTCTAGAGGTTGCTAGTGTTTCCTTGAGCTGTAGCTAATTGGCCTCCCATTTGATGGTGTTTGAACAGTTCCAGAGTCAATGCTACCTGTCATAGATAGCTGCAGGACACCGGTTACCTTTTTATCTGTAAGGATAGCATTGTGGACACCTTTGTAAAGGGGATAATTTTTTTCACTGGCCACCCATTTTTACCACTGGCTGCTCAGCCCTGATGAAATTGTGTTAGCAGGGGTTCTCTGAGACCTAAAAATTATTTAAAGGGTTCCTCCAGGGTAAAATGGTTTAGAAAGGCTGTTTTAGACAATTGTGCACTTCCAACCCTGGAAGCATTTTGGGGAAGGCTCTTTTTCTGTTTCAGCATAGCAGTGCTCTGTGTACAAAGCCAACTCCATAAAGATGAACCTGAGTGTCCTGCACAGAGTCCTGACTTCCACCCTACTATATACCTTTCTATGAATTGGAAACCCAATTGTGAGCCAGGTCTACTCATCCAACATCAGTACCTGACCTCACAAATGCTCTTTTGGCTCAATGGGCACAAATTTCTACAGGGGGAACTGCACAGAACCCTCAACCTCACTTAACAACTGAATACTTTTGTGACAAATTAGAACACTGACTATGAGCTTTTGTTTTGTTGCAACCATAAAAACCTAAAATAATTTTTGGCTGGCAAAGCCGTTAAAGTGGTTGTACACCCTGTACAACCACTTTTACCTACAGGTAAGCCCATATTAAGGCTTACCTGTAGGTGCTTGAAATATCTCCTAAACCTCCACGGTTTAGGAGATATTTTCAAAAAATCCAAGTTCCAATGACTATGGGGCATGCGCCGATGTCATTGGCGCATGCGCACTTTAGAAAAGGCACTCCCTGCCATTTCTAATAGGGGTAATGCCCTGACTGGCGGCTCCCACCCGCATGCGCTGGAGTTATGTCACATGACTGCGGCCAGTCACAGAGCCGGAGTTTGCGACCCCGGAAGGAAGAGGGGCAAAGATGGATGCTCCCTACCAGTGGGGACAGCGGTGACATTGTGGGCTTCGGTTTCAGGTAAGTGACACATAGTGGGCTACTATGCGATGCACACTAGCCCATTATGCTTTAGACCCGGTTCACACAGCGAGGCGCGGCGAGGCGTCTCCGACTTGCCTCGCCGCGACCTGCGGGGACCTCAGCGGCGACTTGCAGAGGACTTCTGTATAGAAGTCAATGCAAGTCGCCCCCGAAGTCGCCCAGAAGTAGTACAGGAACCTTTTTTCTGAGTCGGAGCGACTCGAGTCGCTCCTCTCAGAACGGTTCCATTGTACAGAACGGGGGCGACTTGCGGGAGCGAGGCGAGGCGAGCCGTGTCGCCTTGCGGGAGCTTCGCTGTGTGAACCGGCCCTTACCTTTGCAGGGAAATAAAGAGGAAGTAAAAGCCACTAGGGTTTACTTCCTCTTTAAAGTAGTACTCAATTGTTACAAATTAATTCTTTGTTTTGCCACAACCAATGGTAAGTAAAAGGAGATCAAGTTATTTATTGCAAAACAAAAATATAGTTTTCCCTTCCATTGTTCTCCTTGTGTTGTGCACATCTTGTGGACTCATCTTATGAACTTCCAGCAGAAATGTGCATGTTCCAGTGGCACGTGAACAAAACCATGTTACTAGTAACAATGCACAGTGTGATGGGAAAGCTGGTCGTAGACCAACTCAAGAATGCACAGGAAAGGGTGGCAACTCGCAACCAAAACTGTGTAAGAATTTTTATGCTAAGAAAAGAAAAAGTCTGTGGATATATCTTGTTTATAGGACAACCAGGTATAATTTAGTTAAAAGCAGGAAATCTATATAAAAAAAAAGTGTTTAAACTTTTGACATTACAAAATCATTTGCATTACAATTGATTTAAGTGTTTGGGTTTGCTTACACTTTAATATCTATTCAAAAGCAATAATGTATAGTATGCCATAGCTGCAATCAGAAATGTGTGAGGCTTAATATTCACAGCAGGCTGTAAATCTTCTGTCAGAGTCTTGGAATCAGGGGATTAATTAGAGATTTGGCACATATATTAATTGCAATAGTTAAATTTAACTGTCAACCGCATACCAAGAACTAAGCAGTATTTTTAATGAATAATTTACTTTTTGGAGGAAAATTCCTCCTCTGTTGACTATTTAATTTTTTCACACAAATTTCAATTTAGGGTTTTCAGTGTCGGTAATTTGATGCATTTTAAAAAGGCTTAGATTTAGGGTTGTTGGCTTAGATTTAATGTTTTTTGGCTTAGATTTAGGGTTTACTTTACAGGTAAACCTGAACTCCAGGCAGACAGATAAATACACAGCTGAAATGCACATATATACTTGTCCGAAAGGGCGCCTCTTTTGGATGAGAGTGCACTCTTTTATTTTTTCAGTTACAACAGTCAATACTATTATAGACATAAGTATTGCACCAGTAAATACGCCAGTCAAAAATGTTTAAAGTCACACTCAAGCCTTAATATATTTCATGTTCCTATCCGACCAAAATTGTCATTGCGACTGCCTGGAAAATCCCAGTTATAGACATAGCCTTAATTAAGCTCAAACACACATGGATAATGCTAAATGAAAAAAATGGTGTCTTGCGAGACAAACAACGGCTTTTTGAGAAAATATGGTCTCCTTGGCTTGCCTATTTGCAGGTCCCATACACAAGGTGCTGACTTCAGGAAAGGCTGGCAGTAGATCCCTAGAAAAGACTCATCTTTTCTACTCTATCTTTCTCACCCCTTTTTTCAATTCTTCCCCGTTTTTTCCTTTTCTTTTAATTTAGGTTTTGAGTCTGACACTTTTCCCCTTCTACCCCTTTCCCTACCTATTTTCAACAAATAATATATATGGGGAGAGTGCCTGAAGTTTACAACATAAGTTAAATGTCTTATAGTTTGAAGAATATCTCACAAAGGTTTTGCGATATTGTTGTTCAAAGCCTCAAGGGTTATGATTGTATTACAGATGGGCCTGAAGGGCTGTCCCTGAGAGGGCTTTCTTCCATCTACAATGGCCTCACAGGTTTCTTCTATGCAACCACCTATTTAACATTTGTTTTTCATATTTGTTTTTCTGCTTATAATGGACACCAAAGCTGACCTGCGAATTAGCGGTGCTCCAGCTACGTTTTCCTTTGCCCCCCCCCCCCACGCACACTTCTCTTCCCTTTTATTCCTTATGCATTTAAATTGTTGATTGATTTGAGCATGGCAAGGATCTACTTTGTAATGTTTTTTTTTCAGTAAAATCAATTGAAACAAAAATGCACACATATGAGTGACTACAGATAAAATTAAATATCTGGTATTGTGTCCTGACCATTTAATGTTTTTGCATTCCCCAACTTTTTTCCACCATTTTTGCTTCTTCTCCTCTAGTACACTAAAATGAACCTTTACCTCTCTTTTGAAAATATTGCAACTCCCCAATTATTTTATTAAAATCATAGATAATATATTCTCTGCTTCTGTCTTTTTTTGCAAGAACAATGTACCCCAGCTGCTCACAGCCTCCTGGTATACTTATGTCATGCATCTCAGGAGGCTTCAGGGCAATCCACTGGACATACATGGTGATGTGTTATCAAGGTGCCAGATGCAAGAGGCTGGAAGAGACAGACAGCTCCTGATGTAAGCAAAAGAATATGGCAGTGTTCAACGGTGGAACAAATATTACAGTAGGACATCACTGGGCTTGCTGGACGTGTGACTAGGTGACTATGTGTTTTGAAGATAACCAAGAAAACCAGGAAATGAGTATAGAAAAAAAATGTAATCAGGATGGGGAAGTTCCTCTTTTTATCTCAAATCCATACCCTTCTATGCTTTTTCCCCCACTTATCTGATCTCAAGGATTTTCTTCAAAATGCAAACTCACCTAACCAGGGAGTCTAGCAGTATCCTACTGTGATCTGCTGTTCAGATGGCTAGAATGGCAGGGGGGGACAAGGCCAAAAAAAAAAAAAAAACAAGCCAAGCTAACAAACTTTAATTCCACTGGGGTGGGGTACTTAAAATAGAACTAACTCCTTTTCTGTGAGTTACAGTAAGTCTTGATTTATTGTATCAACCCAAGGTAATAAGACAATCCGTCTCCTTACTGCATGGCTTTTATTATCAGACAGGAAGCGTTTAATACACTTTTTATCCATTACTAGAGCTTAAACAGTCCACAAGGATGTCTATGGGTCTGCTACACAAAATAACAGTTTCTCACTTTGCAACTACTGTATATACTGTACTGTAAGCACCGTTCAAGGAACTATCTGTATCATAATATTACAAAATGTGTTAAAGTATAACTAAAGGCAAAGCTTTTCTTTTTTTCCGATTTCGTAGGAGTAGAGAATAATTAGAACATCTATTGGGTTTTATTGCTGTCTGTTCCCCTGTTAGGGAGATTTACCCTCTCTATGTGTCCTGACTCTGAGTAAAAAAAGACAATGTCAGCGTTCAGTGGGTAACATTAGGTGGACATAGCACTGGCAGGAACCATGAATGGCAGTCAATGGGTTAAATAAAATATTTATTATGAGTAATGTTGGTGGATCAGGACAAGTTTAATGAATAATCATCATGACATTAAAAAAAACAAAAATCGGCATACATGTAATGTATTAAAATGGGTAAAGCCCCATACATACTATCAGATTTTGTGCAGATTTGTGTCTTCAGGTTTACCAAAACCATGTAGTGCAAGGACCTGTCTGATTGCATACAAATTGAAACTGCTAAGGTTTGATCTCATCATATATGGTTTTGGTAAATCCGAAGACAAAAATCAGCAGAAAATCTGCTAGTGTGTATGGGGCTTAAGATTAAATGAGCCTATGGTGTCACTGGCGGTTCCCAAAGCAAAGAGGAGCTAACGATGTCCAACGGTGAAACAGTGTAGCTTGGGGGGGTGCCAATAATCCCTCTACACTGGAGGGTCCTGACCTGAAGGAATATTTTGTTTAACCAATTGCCTGCCATTCATGGTTCCTGCCAGTGCTATGTCCAC
Organism: Lithobates pipiens; assembly: GCF_037356315.1. NCBI lineage: Eukaryota > Metazoa > Chordata > Amphibia > Anura > Ranidae > Lithobates > Lithobates pipiens. The sequence continues at coordinate 552,594,925 of NW_027507758.1, read as the reverse complement.
CTAATTTTACCCACTGAGCACTGACATTGTCTCTTTTGTCCTGTTGCCATCAATACTCCAGTCACTTTCTGTATTGGATATGGGACAAAAAGTAAAAAGAAGTCTCTCCAGCGGGACACAGATGGCAAAAAATACCTGACAGGAACAATAACCTTACTCTATCCAAAACAAAAAATAGTTTTGCATTTAGTTCTACTTTAAAGTCCAAAGGGGTGAATACTAATTAGCAACAGTATATCTAGTGATGTATGCCTAATCAAGTTGTAATGTTTTTAGCAATATACTTGGAGGTACACTTTTACAAATCTATCCTAGACTTATTAGACAAGCTTTACCAGCCTTATTTCTTTTTTTTAACCTTTAATGCCTCCATGTGTTGACAAAGTATCCTTTAGACAGAAATAGCTTTAAATTGCTATGCAGCATGGCTCTTTGGCTGTCAGAAGACTTTATAGTCGATGAGAAGCCATGCGTACATTCATCCGCACTATCTGGTGCCTTGTGAAAGTTTTCTGACATTTAATCAGATCTCGCTGGATACTTGAGTTGCAAATAGAGACTCTGAATTATTCACTGGCAGATACCAATCAGATGCTCTATGGAACTCTCTACGTCTCGGATAAATATTGTCTGGGCATCAGCAGATAAATAGAATGCAGGGGGATGTATCTGATAAAACAATTTCAAAACCCATCCTGGAAGTTCAGCTGAGGGGATATCTAATCATTACGTTCCTCTGTTTATCACATGGAATGGATGGCCGTGAAGGCCACAGGAAACCAGCTGCCAGTGATTCTGATGAATAAGATGAGCATGGAAAACAATCTTGTGCCAGTTTGGCTGTCCTCTGTTAAGGTAAAAAATATGTAATTGTAATCTGTAAATTGGCTCATGCTATTCAGGAATCACTGCAGGTGTGCTAAACAAAAGTCCCTTCAATCCGTCTTTACATGTAGTTCTATGTGAGCAACACTTTAAGGACTGCCCATAACTTTTTGGCTGCTCTATAGCAGAATACTGTTTAGCTGATTGGCTTGGGAAGGGACAGGACAGGGTAGGGAAGAGGGATGGTGCAGGACAGTCATCCTGTAAAATAATGGATGGACCACATATAAAATACAAGAAATAACTCCTCAGCACTCTGCCATATTAACCGGTAAAAAGGGATGAATTAAACTTTTTTCGAACAAAAGCAACGTCAAGGCAATCAAAGGGTTAAAACCAGCTTAGAGTCAGTCTCCTATATATTAAAAGTGTGATCACTGGTGGAAAGTAGATTGAAGAAATGTACTTACAGGTTCCTACCGATGAATCTCAGTGTATAAAAAACAAATTAATCAAAATGCTATCCCCTACCCATGAAAGACTGGGTCGCAGGGCAGTATTCCAACATAACGACCCCAAACACACCTCCAAGATGACCACTGCCTTGCTAAAGAAGCTGAGGGTAAAGGTGATGGACTGACCAAGCATGTCTCCAGACCTAAACCCTATTGATCATCTGTGGGGCATCCTTAAATGGAAGGTGGAGGAGTGCAAGGTCTCTAACATCCACCAGCTCCATGATGTCGTCATGGAGGAGTGGAAGAGGACTCCAGTGGCAACCTGTGAAACTCTGGTGAACTCCATGCCCAAGAGGGTTAAGGCAGTACTGGAAAATAATGGTGGCCACACAAAATATTGACCCTTTGGGCCCAATTTGGATATTTTCACTTAGGGGCGTACTCATTTTTGTTGCCAGCAGTTTAGACATTAATGGCTGTGTGTTGAGTTATTTTGAGGGGACAGAAAATTTGCACTGTTATACAAGCTGTACACTCACTACTTTACATTTGAGAAAAGTGTAATTTATTCAGTGTTGTCACATGAAAAGATATAATAAATATTTTCAAAAATGTGAGGGGTGTACTTACTATATTATATATATATATATATATATATATATATATATATATATATATATATATATATATATATATATATTGTCAAAAGTATTGGGATGCCTGCCTTCACATGCACATGAACTTTAATAGCATCCCAGTCTTAGTCCGTAGGGTTCAATATTGAGTTGGCCCACCCTTTGCAGCTATATAGCTATATAACTCCAAGCTCACTCGTCCATGTATTTATAGACCTTGCTTTGTGCACTGGTGCACAGTCATGTTGGAACAGGAAGGGACCATTACCAAACTCTTCCCACAAAGTTGGGAGCATTAAGTTGTCCAAAATCTCTTGGTATGCTGACAACTTAAGAATTCTATTCACTGCAACTATGGGCCAGGCCCAATCCCTGAAAAACAGTCCCACACAATAACCCCCACCACCACCACCAAAGGATTTGGACTGATTTGGAATGATTTTTTTTCTTTTTATATATATTTAATAAAATTATGTATGTTAATTGTTACTCAGTTACATTTTTATTATGCACTGGAACCCATCACTAAAGACCTAAGAGTACATTTCCTCTGAACATTGATTAAAAGGAACATTGATTAAAAGTGAAGATGACAGTCAACGAGAGATGGACCCATCAATTCCATCACCCAAGGCAAAGTCACTGAATTTGAGTGAAAGGATTGTTCTTTATTAATAAATGGTGGAGAATTTATGAAAATGTAGAATGTTTCTGTATATTCTGTTTGAACACATCTTGCAATATCATATATATCTCTGAAGGCAATACCAGGTACACAATAATGATGCTGGGTCAGGAAACAGACACCAAACAAATTAGTAAAATTGAATCTCAGTGCATTGTCACACACTATGATTGATAACGATAAAGGCATGAAAGTGGATTAGCATAAATAATAGTACAACTCAATATATGGTATGATCTGTAGTCAGCAGTAGCTATAGGATAACACTATGCGCCAAGATCAGCATAAACAGTAGCAGGATCACTGTAAGTGCAGCAATGGCCAGTAATGGGTAGATTTACTCTGTTCTGGAGACTATACTGCCAAAGTGTATTATGGGAGATATGCTTTATGCCTTTTATGTGAGTAGTAGATAGAATTGCTTTATACAAGGAAGTCCTATACTGTGTTTTTCTGCCGGCTATTGTTGGAGCCCATAAGCAGTATTGGTCCACTCAACAACAGTCTTGATGAACCCGCATACAGTGTAGATGCTGTATACTAAGTGTCCTGCTTCCAGTAACTCAGTCTCAGTGTGCAAGGATTGGGCAAAGTGCCCTCTCATCAGTCCCCATGGTGCAGGTGTTGACTCCTGCTGTAGGAAAGGGGCCCCTTTTGTCTCTGTACAGGTGATCCAGTGATCAGAAGTGAAGGAGGGGAGAGTGGTAAATTGCTACAGTTTTCCTGCAGGGTTGATTTAATTGCTGCAGTCCATGCAGCGCTGCTCCAGTGTCACTACTATCAGTCCTCAAGATCTGGTCCCCACCAGTCTGGTCTCCCTTAGAGATGTGTGCACACAGGCTGCTCACATAGACTCCTGCGCTGCCAAAAGAAAGATGTTTTCAGTGCAGTCTGCTAAAAGCTATTCCACCACTCCCCTCTTCCTCAGTGTGTACGGGAATTGTAGCGTGAGGGTCTATGAGTCCCATTCTATGGGTGATGTCCTGGACTTTAACTCCCATGATCCTCAGTGTTCTGCATAGCAGTCCATAGGCTTTCCTGGCTATAGCTCTCCCCCTGTTGACTGGAGGACAACACAACATCCAGCACAGTAGTATAGAGTAAAATTAAAACTTACTGTAAAGAGGACAGTGTCTCCTACTGAAAGGTCCACTTTAAATCCACTGGGATTTTTTTACCTCTACTTTTCCTATATGTGTTTAAAAATTCAATGATCTGAAGGGTGAATGAGATGTTGAGTGCAATATAAACAACTTTGGTAGTTAAATTTCACATTTATTTAAACAGATCCCTGGACCAGATGTCAGTATCATTTCTAAATGGTCTTTAGTCTTTGCTCCTTTGTTCCTGAAACATACTGTATACCAAACTTGTTAATTGACCCGGCTTACACATGAGCTGCTTTTGGATTACCCTTGTTCGTATAGGTTTGCTGTCTATTTTTGTTACTGACCTCAGCCTGGACTCCTGACTAAGATTCTGCCTATCAACGTTGTACCTTGCTGCCTGCATGTTGCTAGCCTCTGCTTGTTCCTGACTCTGACCCTGCCCATAATTTGGTACCTTTTTCCTCAGCTGTTACTGGACCCAGCATGTGACTCAATTCCCTTTAACTGAACTTGGTGTATCCATGGTGTACCACCAGCCATAGCCCTTCTCATCTGATGCTAAGGTTTCCAAGTTCCAGTCTTCAGCTTCAGCCCCCTGCCATTCCATTGCCCCTGTAGACCTTGTCTCAACTTTCAGGCATGCTGTTCACATGGTCACCTTAGTCATCTCAGGTTCTGCAATAAGGTCCATGACAAAAAAAACTAACATTTGTGAAAGAATAAGAGACTGTTGATAGCGACACATTCCCATCCCCTCCCTCCTGAAGCATGCCTGAGCCCTCCTGACTTTGACATTAGCGGAAGCATAAGCAGAACTTCACAGGCATCACACAATATAATGCTCTGTACTCTCTGGCAGCCTATAATCCACCTATAAGAACACGCACAGGCACTGGACCCACATTCTACAATGCAATGCTCTGTGTCTGGTGACCTTAGGCAGGTATAATTTACCTTTGAAAAAAAACAGTGTTTGCTCGGGCCTACTGGAGCCATGTTAATGCCTTTTCTCCCCTGAAATTGTTCTATTACATTGTAGTAGTTAACAAAGATACACTTTGAGCTTAATTTTTCAGGAAACACCAGCTGTGAACGGTCAAAATACATCTACAGTCTTCTTACAATCCGTCCCTAAAGTATAGCCAGAGAAATTCTTTAAAAGCAAGACCTCCTCATATATTTCAATTAAAATTAATTTCCTGTGAAATTCTCTATGTCCTAGGGCGATCATAAGAATAAAAGCTATGTGTGATGTAAAAAGGGTGCTGCTGTCACCATCGCTGAATTAGCAGGTTCAAATGTAATGGTGTCCAGTCACGTACAAGGAAGTCCCATTTGATCTCGCTCTGCTCGGCTTAATGTCTTTTAATAGCTATTGTACAGATGGTCAGTGTGATACTTGGTGGGTAATAAAATGTGCCAGGTTTGAGACGGGTAATTATTTGGACAACTGCTGAGGCGATAGCATAAAAGCATCAGATTTTCATTTGGGAACTTGTCTTTGGAGGACAATTTATTTTTGTTTCTCAAGTGCAAATATCACAAAATGTAATATTTTGGTGGATGTTTTAATTTTCAACAACAATATAATTATTACTGTTAGTATTACATTATTTTTTATAGCAACGAGTTTTTCAACCCTGAATAATGCTCACATATATAACTATTCTTTAAAATTTTAGCTGCTTACCTCTATAAAGTAAGTGTTACCCCCCAAAAGAATTAAAAACATAAATAAATACATAAAAGAATAAAATAACTCACCCTTTTTTTTATTGTCAATGAAAGTTATTTATACCACATATGTATGTTATATGCTCAAGTGTATATTGGACTTTCTGTGATTTGATTTATACTACTGTACTATATATTTTGTACCACCTTTTGTACCAAATAAAAAAGTTTGTAAACAAAAAAAAAATAGTATTACATTATTTGTATAGTGCAACAATATTCCACCGTGCTTTGATAATTTTGTAAAACAGTTGACATAATAAAGCAGACAACCCTTGGATACAAATAGCATCCAGCACCTCTGATGTTTCCGCCATTGACAGGCTTATAATGCTTCCCCAGCAGATCCAAAGCTTTTTGCAGCGGATGCCTGGGGTGGCCAGAAGACTGCATGCAATATTCACATTGTTGTAACCTATCATTTGACATTTGATGGATGGAGTCACAGCAGGAAGAGCACTCAGGGTGCAGAAATCTAGTAAGTAATGATATTTACTATTTATCCAATGAGAAAACAAAAGGCTGAGTGTGAGTCTAAAGAATTCTAGGCACTGAAAAGAGTTGTGCCCTTCCTATGTAATGCAGCTAAATAACACAGAAGAGAAGCATGCACCACAATAGTATGTACACTTCTTGAAAGCCCAATAAGAATTTTGCCCCCAGTCCTCCCATTGGCCCCTGGATCACCCCCAATCTATCTTTTTTTAAAGTATTTATTTTTCTACTGGCTATTTACATAATACACAGGATCCTCTTCCTCTTTTCTCCTCCTTAATGCATCATTGTACAGTAAATTCAGAGTCCCTTGGTGGTCACCTCAGGGGACAGAGCTAGGAAACACTGCACTTCCACAAAGTTAAATAACACTAACACTTTATTAAAACAAATGCTGTGTAAATGTCTCAAGAATTTTCTTAGCTATCAAGAATAATGCCCATAATTTGACAAATATTTTAATTTCTTATGATAGACATCGCCATCTACTGGCCATAATGTGGCATTTTCCTGCAATACCAAAATCATAAAAATAGTGCAGTATGGCCACCAGATAGAACTCATGATCATACTAAACATGATGGCTGTGTGAATGATTGAGACATTTTTGACAGTTTGTTTATAATAAACAGGCCCCTAGCTGTTAGTTATTTAACCCAGGAGAGAACCAGTGCTGGTGCTGCAGTGGTGAGTCTGTGGGGGGCAGCACCAGAGAGGAGGCGAGCACTGAACTAAGCCATTTTTTAATTGTTAATGCAATAGAGCTACTGACATATAAAATAAAAATTTAAGCTGGAACAGGGCTTTATTTTACAAAGGGCTGATAAAGCAGGTGTCTGTATGTACAGGCATACCCCACTTTTAAACACACAATGGGGTTTATTTACTGAAGCTGGAAAGTGCGAAACCAGACTCACTTCTACATAGAAACCAAGGAGCTTCTAACCTCAGCTTGTTCAATCAAGTTTTGGTAATAAAACCTGGAAGCTCATTGGTTTCTATGTAGAAGTGAGCGTGATTTTGCACTTTCCAGCTTTAGTAAATAAACCCCATTGTGTACTTAAAAGTGGGGTATGCCTGTAGTCTTTAAAACTTAGGTTACATATTTGTAATCACCTTTTAATTGACTGTTTGCAGTTGTACATACAGATTCTGAAAATTTTAAATCTAACATTTCTCATTGGGCACAATTCGTTAGGAACCTGCAGAGTCATGTAAAACAAGTTAAAGAGTAATTTCACTTTTATTGGGAAAAAAATCCTCTCTGGGTGATCTATATACATTGCAAGGATTTTAACAAACTTTGTTGCAGATTCCAAACTTTTGTTATTCTGAACAAGTCACTGTTTGTCTGTGTCTATGTGAAAAGTGAATCTAATAGGAGTTTTTACATAATTATCAATCAGCTGTTGCACTTGCAGGTCTCTAATGAGGAAAATGTCACTGTTTGCATCCCTTTAGATATGATTTCCTCACCACAGATGACATTTTTGTTGCAGGGGATGCCAAAAATCGGACTTGTATCTTCGTGTAGACTTCTGGGAAAATCAGAGAGCCAATCACACAAGCAGGAAACTGCTCCCAGCTCTACTGCCTGCAGGAACTACCAGCCCTCCTGGCTGCTTCTCCACCAGCTCACCTGGCTGCTCCAAAGATCTTCCAGGGCAAGGGATAGGAAGGGTTAAGCATAACTGAAAGCCTTGCTACATGTGGCAGTCTCTCCCCTTGTGAATCCCCGGGTGTGCTTACGTACTCACTCTGTCCTCTTTGCTCCCTGTTGCTCCTCAGGCAAGATTCCTTTCAAACTGTGCTGCCAGGATCTTCCCAAGCCAGCCCAAGCCCAGCCTGGAGGCAAAGCCCCCCCCCCCCCCCCAATGCAGGGGTCCCTCCTACACCACTGACCAACTCTACAGTACTCCATCTTCCACCCAACCCAATGCTGGCATGGCTCCTCCATATTTAAGGGCTGACCTTGCCAAAGCATTCTGTCTGGGGATTGGCCAAGTTTCCTCAATTATGCAGATCAGTCCTCTTGGCCTCTGCCACTAAGTTCTAGAAGTTGCTCCAAACTTCCAGATCCAGAGGGAGGTACCAGAGACCTGCCTCTGCGAGACATCCAGCCTGACCAACAGTAAACCCTGACCCAATTTCAAACTCGCAAGCTATCTATGAGCCATAACATACATTTGCCTGCACTAACACTAGTAGTACACTAGAGGATGCTACACCTGCATGATTTGCAAAGGGGCAGGAGAGTTGAAAGAACGAGCTACATGGTTGGATTTTCTGAACCTAAAAGACTACAAAAAATTACAGTTGGAGTTTCTTAAGAGTGCAGTTCAGATATAAGGAAAACCTTTCATATTTGTTTTTTTTAATACCACTTGACCTCTGGAAAATTTACCCCTCTTCATGACCAGGAACATTTTTTGCAATACGGCATCTGCGTTAATTTAACTGACAATTACGAGGTCATGAAACGCTGTACCCAAATAAATTGTATGTCCTTTTTTTGGTGGTATTTGATCACCTCTGCTTTTTTTATTTTTTGTGCTATAAACAAAAAATGCTGACAATTTTTTTTCTGGTATGATACATATACAATAAAAAAATTAATAAAATCTAATTTTTTTCAGCAATTTAGGCGAATATGTATTCTGCTACATATTTTTGGTAAAAAAAATCCCAATAAGCGTAAATTGGTTTGTGCAAAAGTCATAGCATCTACAAACTATGGGATATATTATTTATTTACTTACTAGTAGTGGCAGTTATCAGCGGCTCATAGTGGGGATTGCAATATTGCTGTGGACATTCCGACATCAGCTAACACTTTTGACACTTTTTGGCGACCAATTACACTAGTAAAGTGATCAGTGCTAAAAATATGCACTGCCACTGTACTAATGATAGTGGCTGGGAAGGGGTTAAACATCAGGAGCAATCAAAGGGTGCCTAGCCATTGTTTATGTGTACTGTGGGAGGTGCCGGTGAACATCGAGTCCACGGTATCCACGGATCAGCTTCGACTGTGTGTAATCACAGCGGGAGCGAACCACCAGCAGCTCATATGTGCACCTCCTACCTGGAAGTGTCAGATCACATATACCGTATATGTGATCTGGCGCACAGGCGCCACCCTGTAGCAGGAAAACTGCTTAAAGGGCAGACGAGAAGTGGTTAAAGTGCAGTTGAATCTTGGTAAACTAGTTCCTTAAAAAGGAATTTCGGTCTTTGTAGCTGTTGTTCTTTTGTTGTAGCTGCTGGATTTTAATAAAGTATTTGTAGCTGCTGACTTTTAGTAAAGAGACCCGTACCAGCCCAGGGATCCAGTGCTGTCCTCACCTGGGCCACTTCTTTGCTGACCTCCCGCATCCACGATGGTGGTACCAGGGACCTGAAGACCAGCAGTGACTTCCTGATGTTTCACAGCCAGCTTCACACTGCGCATGCATGAGAAGCATTGGGCTTAATTAATGGTGGTGGGGAGGTCAAACCTTCCGCTCTGCTCACATAATGAGCAGGGCCGAAGTGGGAGTGGGTACCTGCCAAACAATAGGTGCCTGCTCCCCAAAAAAAGTTCCATATAATGAGGCGGAGGATGAGCAGAACACTTTTCTGCTGTAAAGCAGTAGAGGGCACCTTCATATCCTGCAGTTATCCTTAGGGTGCGAACCCCAAAACCCAAACTCTTTTAGGAAAATATATAAAGTTTAGACTTCATATGAGAGGATAATGTGGTTGATTTATTAACCTCCCTGGCGGTATGATTCAGTCTGGAATAAGGTGCTGAAAGCGGTACAATTATTTTGCATGGAAATCTGGCTTTTATTTTGTAGTCATGTAATTCTTAGGAATAACGCTCTTAAATCTGTTCAAACCAGAGTCTAGCAGACATCCCGGGTATGATAAAGTTTATAATATAATAAAGAATAATTAAAAATTATTCAATAATGTAATCAAATCCAAAAACACTGAAAAATTTACACTTTTTGGTTGCTATGGACAATCTCCAAATTCCAGGCAGTAAAAAACTGTATTTATAATATAAAAGTGAATGCAGGGCATTGCACAGACCACTAGGGACAAAGGGGGTGTGTATTTTTTAATACAGTACTGTAATCTGTAAGATTACAGTGCTGTGTGTGTTTTGTGTGTTTTTACTTTTTTGAATTTGCCGCCGTTCTCCGTTCCCGTGCGCCGTAACGCTGCAGGGAACGGAGCTCGGCGGCATTCGGCACTGTGAATCGAGCGCAGGACGGCTCGCTCACACAGTGCGGAGGACATCGCTGGATCCAGGGGACAAGGTGAGTAACTCTCCCTGTGTCCTCCCCTGCATCCAGCGAAGCCATCCCGAGTCTGGCTCGGGGTTACCGCTCCTATCAGTATATTCCTACCCCGAGCCAGACTCGGGATTACCACTAGGGGGGTTAAACCCACTTTGCACTACAAGTGCACTGCAAGTGCACGTGGAAGTGCACTTGGAAGGGCAGTCGCTGTAGATCTAAGGTGAAGATCTGAAATGAGGGGAAGCTCTGCTGATTTTATAATCCAATCATGTACAAGCAAAAAAAGCTGTTTTTTATTTTCCTTGCATGTCCCCCTCAGATCTACAGTGACTGCACCTCCAAGTGCACTTGTAGTGCAAAGTGGATTTGCCTTTAGTAAATAAACCCCAATGCCTTGACCCACCACCAAAATCACCGGCACCTCTACCAGCCCATTACTCTTGGCTAGAACTTTTTAGGTGCCAGTTTCTAGTAACATATTGTGAAAGTTGAGATTTATGAGGCACAACTATTAAAAAATATACCTTTTTTATTCAATTAAAAAAAACAAAAACATACTAATATACTAATATACCATGAGAAAAAGAAAAAATTGCTGCGCTGACACTGTTATTCCCGTTGATAAACCACAAATTGAATAGATTAGTATATTAAATTAAATGCTATAAGTGAACAAAAAAATATAATCCCACAATCCAAAGTGAAGAGAATAAATACAATTATTAAATATATAATCAATACCAATTATTGAAAATTGATAATAATTATTAATGAAAATAAATAGGTGAACAAAGTCTCAGGTGATAAAAAAAGTTTTCTTGAGTAAAAAAATACAAACAATAATCCAAATAATAAGTGAATATGATGAATCGTGCAATCTTCCATCACCAATAAGTGCAGGCACCGTAAAAAATGCATGCTTACCAGATGGCAAGGATCAATAGCTTGCAAACAAAACCCGCCAGGGTCCCAATAGTAGATCTCACATTGGCAATTAGGAGGACAGCAGGTCAGGAACACACACCCCCAATGGTAAGCCAGGGACACTCCCAATTGTAGGGCACTGGTCACCAATAAGGGCATCATCGGCATATACCATACAATATTCCATACAATAGATCCATGATACAATCTTATTCATGGGTTTCACCAAAACATTTTGTAAAAGTAATATACATGTATGATGGGCTTTTGTGGCCCCCCAAAAATATGTTACTAGAAATTTACAATACGGGGGTGTGGCCCTTTACAATTCATTTAGGATGATTCAGGTGCCAGCATGCTAAGGCTACATTGACTATGGGTTTGGTTTAAGTGTTTGTTGTATACATCAATAATCCAGATTGAGAATTAAATGTTTACAGCGTATTGCATCTGATCCAGCAGGCAATTTTCTTTCCAAGTTAAAGCAGCATTACAAAGATCAATAGTCTTCATTTTACACAACAGCCAGCTGCGTCAAATCTGTAACAATTCCATCCACTATAATAGCGTTGTACAACTTTGTATTGGCTTCCTCATAGAGAAGATGCACATCTGTACGACAACACATAAAACCATGCTGACTGTTACTGCTAAATGAAATATATGCCTTAAAATCAGCACTATGTCTTGTAACTATTAAAGTCAAATATACAGGTCCATAAGGCTCGATCGGTCATTTGAAGCAAACTTGTGTTCGGCTCATGCTAGACACAAAATTGGGTTTATTTTCTAGCAGACACAATAAACATTTTGGCATCACCTGCTCTGGTTACCCAAACTGCAGAGGATGACAAAATACACACTAAAATAATATACTAATAATAATAAATAATATTATTATAATATAATATTAAATAATATACAAAAAAATAATTAATGGGACTCTGTGAGAAAAGAGAATTCAGATTTCAGATCAGAATGCCCCAGGGCGGGAAGGGTCTGTAATCGTGTGACTACTGTCACAGTGGTCACATGATTGGAAGTCAGTCCCATCAGCTATTAATCTCTACCTAGACTGAGAGCTGTCTTTGACAGCCTAAAAGTTTTTTGAGTAAGGAACATACTCTCAATACATAAACATCGGCCGCCCAGCAATGCATATATGTGCCATGTGTGGGAATTAAAACCCACCTCCTGCTTCTGCACAAACACTATATTACCAACCGTATTGGGACACCTGCCTTTACATGACTTTAATGGCATCCCAGTCTTAATCTGTAGGGTTCAATAATGTGTTGCCCCACCCTTTGAAGCTATAACAGCTTCAACTCTTCTGGGAAGGCTGTCCGCAAGGTTTAGGAGTGTGTCTATGGGAATGTTTGACCTTTCTTCCAGAAGCGCATTTGTAAGGTCAGGTGCTGATGTTGGACGAGGAGGCCCGAAGGTATTCTATCAGGTTGAGGTCAGGACTCTGTGCAAGCCAGTCAAGTTCCTCCACCCCAAACTTACTCATCCATGTCTTTTATAGACCTTGTTTGTGCACTGGTGCGCAGTCATGTTGGAACAGGAAGTGGCCATCCCCAAACTGTTCTCCCAAAGTTGGGAGCATGACATTTTCCAAAATGTCTTGGTATGCTGATGTCTTAAGAGTTCCCTTCACTGGAACTAAGGGGCCAAGCCCAATCCATGAAAAACAACGCCACACTATAATCTCCCCTCCAATAAATGATTTGGACCTGTATACAAAGCAGAATCCATAAAGGCAGCTATGACTCAGCACTGTTAAGTGTGAAATGCGTCAAATCATGTGTCCCATTTTTTGCTGTGGCTTGTATCTGTTGGACTTTCTACAAACAAAGGCTATATTCCGGAGTGTGGCTGTCCAGAACTTCCTTTTTGCCTCATGTTGCTATATGCTTAGCCGCCACCTGGTGCTCCAGTTCTGAGGAGAGTTCTATATCCATATTTCCACCTGGAGCGGTGATCCCCTTCCCAGAGTCCATAAAGACATGGATGAGCAAGTTTGGGGTGGAGGAACTAGACTGGCCTGCACAGAGTCCTGATCTCAACCCGATAGAACACCTTTAGAGATGAATTAGAGTGGAGACTGTAAGCCAGGCCTTCTCATTAAACATCAGTGTCTGACCTCACAAATGCTCTTCTGGAAGAATGGTCAAACTTTCCCATAGACACACTCCTAATCCTTGTGGACAGCCTTCCCAGAAGAGTTGAAGCTGTTATAGCTGCAAAGGGTGGGCCAACTCAATATTGAACCCTATGGACTAAGACTGGGATGTCATTAAAGTTCATGTGTGTGTAAAGGCATGTGTCCCAATACTTTTGGTTATATAGGGGGTTATTTACAAAAGGCAAATCCACTTTGCGCTAAAAGTGCAAACTGCAAGTGGAAAGTGCACTTGAAATTGCACTGAAAGTGCACTTGGAAGTAAAATCACCGTAGATCCGAGGGGGACATGCAAGGAAAATAAAAAAACACAATTTTAGCTTGCACATGATTGGATGATAAAATCAGCAGAGCTTCCCCTCATTTCAGATCTACCCCTCAGATTTACAGCAACTGCACTTCAAAGATAGTCAGCCAATGAGAAGAGATTGGAGGGGCAGGAGGGAGGGGCCAGGAGAACCGGTGACGGAGCCGAGAAGAGGAGGATCTGGGCTGCTCTGTGCAAATCCTCTACACAAAGCAGGTAAGTATAACATGTTTGTTATGTTTAACAAAAAAAAAATGAGACTTTACAATCACTTTAAGTAAATTGGGCTGCACCACAACCATCTTGCAAAGCAATTTCAGGATACATCTCGCCTCCTCACCACCTGTCAAATAAGGATAATTTTTCAGAGGGATGGCAAGGTCTGCCACACATCTAAACTTACCCTTAAAGCAGTATTAAACCCAAAAGAAAACATATTATAGTATTATATTGCAGCTTGCAAAAAAAGAAAAAAAAAAAAATATTGCAGCTTGCTGATTCTTATATGTAATGGCTGCATTTGTTTTCTTTTTCTTTTTAAGGCCCCTTTCACACATGCGGATGGTATGTCCATATTTCATCCATCCGTTTGCGGATGAAATACGGGCATACATTCATCCCTATGGGATAGCGGGTGTCTGCGGATGAACATCCGCAGACACCCGATTTTCTCCGCCTCCGCAACAGTCCGATTCTGCAGACGGAGGAAAATCCTATTTTTCTATCCGTCTGCAGAGCGGATCGGATGAACACGGACACACGGTCCGTACGCATCCGATCCCCATAGAGGAGAGCGGAGAGCTGACAGGGCGGTCCCCGCACAGTGTGCGGAGACCGCCCTGTCCGCAGCCGGCTCAGCGGGGACAACGGAGCGATCCCCGCTGAGCGAGCGGATCATCACGGGGCGGATCATTACTGATCCGCCCCGTGTGAAAGAGGCCTTAGGCATTCTTTCTTATTTTTTCATCTGCTGATCTGGCCAGTAACCCTGTTTTTTTTTCACAAGCTCTCCGGCAGAATGTATACGTTTACATGGGGGAGACAAACCTCTTAACACTGGCAGGGGTGAATAAAGTTATCAGATTTTATTTATCCATGCAAAACCTTTATCCCAAAAGCAGAAAAAAAAAATGTTTGCTGTAACTGATTATGAAGTGTGAGCTGGAGCTTGGCTTCAATTTGTTAGTGCATCCAAATCTGCTAATACATTTAACACTCCTCCCCGTCTCCCCCCCACACACACACACTGACAATGTTGTTCTCTGCTGTGCCTCCTGTGCTCATTTCTCCAAAGTTGTGTCTCACTAATGCCGGAGATGTGTTTCTGGCCATAAATCCAGGGAAAAACAAAGAATAAAAAAGTGAGGCAGCCACCATATTTAATGATTGGTAAGC
The DNA here is from genome assembly GCF_037356315.1 of Lithobates pipiens. NCBI lineage: Eukaryota > Metazoa > Chordata > Amphibia > Anura > Ranidae > Lithobates > Lithobates pipiens. The sequence continues at coordinate 552,579,884 of NW_027507758.1, read as the reverse complement.
TGCATTATATTACATTTTTGGTTTTGGGCGTAATACCAGTTAAATCTAATTGTCCTTGTACTTGAACATTTTTAGAGACTAAATAAAATAAAAACTTATAATTGTATGTCTGATTGAAGGAAAGTTAGGTATGTCCTTGTGTGAATAAAGAAAGTATAACAGTCCAGCACCTGATGCATGGACATGGATAGGGCAAGAGGTTTCAGCACCACGGACAGTGACAAGTTCCCGGACAGGTCCGATTACAATGCATTTGGCCAATATCTAAAGGAATAGTCTACAAATCTGCAGCAAGCAAAAAGAAAGGATGTGTTTCCATAGCAACTAGAGTTTTGGCATTTTTCTAGAACATATAACAAAATGAGTAGGGCTTTTTTAAATCAAAGTGCCTTAAGGAAAGCAATGATCATGTTGTCTGTGGTATGAAGTAAAATTATTCACAGTGGGGGATAGTGGGGGTTATTTACACAAGGCGCGTCCACTTTGCACTACAAGTGCAAACTACAAATGCAAAGTGCACTTGAAATTGTGCCGAAAGTGCACTTGGAAGTGCAGTCGCTGTAAATCTAAGGGGTAGATCTGAAATGAGGGGAAGCTCTGCTGATTGTATAATCCAATCATGTGTAAGCTAAAATACAGTTTTTTTTATTTTCCTTGCATGTCCCCCTCAGATCTACAGAGACTTTACTGCCAAGTGAACTTTCAGTGCAATTTCAAGTGCACTTTGCACTTGTAGTGCAAAGTGGATTTGCCTTTCATAAATAACCCCCATTGTATAATTCTCCATAAAAACAATGGGGGTTATTTACAAAAGGCACATCCACTTTGCACTGCAAGTGCACACTACAAGTGCAGTCGCTCTAAATCTAAGGATGGGGTTAGTGGGGGTTATTTACGCAAGGCGGGTCTACTATGCACTACAAGTGCAAACTACAAATGCAAAGTGCACTTGAAATTGCGCCGAAAGTGCACTTAGATGTGCAGTCGCTGTAAATCTAAGGGGTAAATCTGAAATGAGGGGATGCTCTGCTGATTTTATCATCCAATCATGTGCAAGCTAAAATGCTGTTTTTATTTTCTTTGCATGTCTCCCTCGGATCTACTGCGACTTTACTTTCAAGTGCACTTGTAGTGCAAAATGGATTTGCCTTTAGTAAATAACCCCCAATGTTCACTGTGATTGGTCACTGCAGACAACAAGAACTGTTCTGACTTAAGATGATTTGGAGAAACGAAGGGGTTGATTTACTAAAGACAAATAGACGGTGCACTTTGCAAAGCTTAATAAATGAGCAGATGCTCTGCTGGCTTTCATCATCCTATCATGTGCAAGCAAAAATGCTGTTTTTTTTTAGTTTCCTTGCATGTGACTGGGTATACTTTGGAAAGTGAAGCCTTACTTCATTTACTAAGCTCAAGAGTAATTGCACTTGCAAAGTGCACAGTCTATTTGTCTTTAGTAAATCAACTCCAAAGTGTTATTTTTCAAGGTGTCCATATGAGGAACCTTCTTCTGCTTTCTACATCTGCCCATAGCAAACACTAATATTCAACATTCATTCTCCAATTCCCATTTTCCAGTGCAGCCTTTAGGCTTCATGCACACTTGATGTTTTTACAGCTGCTGCTTTTGGCTTCAGGTATTTCTTTTTCTGCATCCAGTAAACTGCCCAACATGTTATCCTATGTGCCCATGCATACATAGACTGTTATCTGCGTTTTTTTTGGCAGGGGTGTTTTCTGGCTGGAAAAAAACCCAGAACTAGTGGGTTTGAAGAGGAGGTTTTCAGCTGTAAAAATGCTCTAAAGCCCCATAGACACTATCAGTTTTTCTGCTGAGTTTTTCCTTCAGGTTTACCAAAACCATACAGTGCAAGAGCCTGCCTGATTGTATACAAATTGAAATTCCCGAGGTTTGACCTCATATTATATGGTTTTTGGGAAATCTGAAGCAAAAACTCAGCAGAAAAACTGATAGTGTGTATGGGGCTTAACTCTGATAAAAGCTTAAACACGCTGAAAAATGCTAAAAAACTCTGAAAAAACATGGCTATTTAGCGTTTTTGAGCCATAAGCCTTTATGGGAGTAAATCTAAGAAACGCTACAGCTAAAAAAACACTAAAAAACGCTACTGGAAACTCATTCTACAGCTACAGCTTTTACAGCTAATGCTACTGGCATTTTTATAACATCCAGTGTGCATAAGGCCTAAAAGCAGGCCTTTTGTTTTTTTGACCTTTATGCATTCTATACATGAAGATAAAAAACCTGCATGCAGCAGCCCTTCCAATACCAGCCCCCTAATACCTAACTAAGCCCCAGACCCAGCGATGTGCATGAGAGCCTCAGCTGTCCTGCGTCTCTCCATCCTCATTGGCCGAGACAGCAGTGGGAGCCAATCGCAGCCAGTGAGCCAATGAGGAGAGAGCAGGGTGTCTGTGTGTGAATGGACACACAGAGCAGCAACTCGGGAGCAAATTTCTCAGGTGCCCCGACAGGGTAATAAATAATAAATCAGGGGGCTCTCTGTACAGGGTACCTGACGGGGCCCCCTTCAGCCCCACCCTCAACCCCACCCCTGGCCCCTACCCAGAATCTGTCTTGAAACAAAATGCAGGAACAGGTTGGACGACTTATATTTATTTGATCCAGCGCGCCTGTGCCATTCTGCCGCAGTAAATGTACTGAGGGCAGGCGGCAAGCAGTTAAAGGTAAAAGGTTGGGGGTGGAATCACACGACAGGTCTGATCAGGTCCACCTGTCCATTTTTCAGGCGGACCTGATCTTCTGATTAACTACTATGGAGCGATGGATCTAAACTGACTTGTGTTCATTTACACCCGCTTACCTCCAATCCGATCTGCTAAACAAAAACAGAAAGGGATTTGTTCCCCTCCGTCTAGCACAGTGATTCCCAAACTGTGTGCTGCAGCACACTAGTCTGCTGTGTGAGATTTGCAAGTGTGGGAGTTTTGAAAAATATTGAAAATTGCTAGCGTTTTGAACCTTGAACATATCGAAAAATGAAATAGTAAAATCAATGGCGCAAAAGTTAAAAAGTTACATAAATAAAAACACAATCTCTGTTAGTCTGTCATTCATTGGTTCCTTTCATAATGCGAGACTCGTGCGAGATCTTTGGAGAACTTGATCGCTCTAATTATATTATAATAATAGAGACCGTTCCATTCCAAATTTGATGCTTATAAATACGTTTGTTCATTGTTTAGCGATGGGGAAATACTTAAAGCGGTTGTATACCCGTTTTTTTTACTTTGACCTACAAGTAAGCCTATAATAAGGCTTACCTGTAGGTAAAAAGAATATCTTCTAAACCTGTACGGTTTAGGAGATATTCCCCTGGCATGCAGCCGCTGATTTCAGCGGCGCATGTGCTCTGAATTTACCGGCTGAAAGGTCCGGCAGACGCCGGACCTTGCCGGAAAGAAGTCTCCCTTGCGCATGCACTGGAGTGACAACATCGTGGCTCCGGCCACTCACAGCGCTGGAGCCGTGATACCTGGAAGACACGCCGAGGGAAAATGTCAGCTCCCTCGGCGTGGACCGAGATCACCTGCTGACGCCTCGTTCTAAGGTAAGTATTTTATAATGATCTAGTATGCGGTGCATATTAGCTCATTATGCCTTTTGCCTTACAGGTTTAAAAAAAAAAATCTGCGGGTTTAATACCTCTTTAAAGTGTTACTAAACCCACGACAGTAAAATCCTGCACTGTCTAACTGGGGAAAGCCAGCTAACAGAGGCAGGGTAGCCGACCTGCACATGCTCTGTGTCTTTCATGCTGGAGAGAACAATTACTTGTTCTGAGAGATAGCCAGGTTACATGATATTGACATCACACATATGGGTGTGTATAAAGGCTGTAGTGGAAATATACTCCTTCCTGAACTCTCAGCACTGGAGAAACTGTGCAGTTTATCACTGACCATGGTATACAGATCATCCAAAAAGGTATACAGTGACAGTATTTTAATGTAAAAAGAAGATTTATAAGCTGTGGGCACTGTGGGGAGGGGGGCGGTTTAACTATTTTCATATTACTTGGTTTAGTAACACTTTAATCAAGTCTGGAACTCTGAAAGAGAAACTGTCAAATCAAAACCAAGAACACAAGCAAAAGTAAAACTAAATATATATGTAAAAATAAATACATTCTTCACCACAAAAATTGTTAAATCTTTTCAGGTGTGTCGTGAAAATTTTTTGAATTTTTGGTGTGCCGCAAGATAAAAAAGTTTGAGGAACATAGCCTAGCGGATCAGATTGGAGGGCAGTCAGGTGTAAACGAACAGTTTGTTTGTTTACACCAGCTGCCCTTAGTTCAGAGCGGGTTGTGTCCGTGTCATCTACATAAGCTGAGCAGACACGGACCTGTCACTCTGCTCAGTGAACAGATCCCCCTCTGAACAAGCAGATTCCACTCCACGTTAAACAGCAACACAGGTTAAGATCATCAGCATTATGAAAACACAAAGGCAGCAGTCAACAGGTGCTCTATCGTGGCTGGCACTGTCACCTGTGTCACAGGACTGTTGGGTGCTGATTTTGGTAACTTATTGGTAATCAGCTAACAAGGTCAGGGCCCAACAGTCATGTCCTGTGACACACTGTGACAGTGCCAGCCATGATAGATCACCTGTTGACTGCTGCCTTTGTGTTATTGATGGTGATATGGATGGTGACATTATAGTAATGTCCAGTGCACTGCAGTTTATCTTTATATTCACCCACCCCTAGGCACACCTGTGCTATAGCAGCCATTAATTCCCCCTGCTTTTGGACCCTGTCAGCTGCCTGCCCCTGCCTGCCTCACAGCCTCTGGCTTTCCGTCTCTCTTGGGCTGACTACTGAGTGGGGAGCTGAATGGAGGAAGATCACTCTGCCAGGTAAGGAAATGGACAGCCGCAGCGGCAGGCTGGTGGCCATGACTTTAAGCAGCGGAGCAGGCACCGAATGCACTGCACATGCGCCCGAAACTGAGAGAAAGGTCCCTCCACTCCCACCAGCACATCATCAGAGAGGAGTGGCCCAGAAAATAGCAATAACACACCTCCCTAACCTAGTAGGAGTGTCGGTGTGGGGGTGTAATTTAGAAACCTTGCTTCTTATTTTTTCTCTGCGCTGTCTGGAGGCTTCTGCTGAGCTGAGGATGCCAGGCCAGGTACACCAGGGTCGTTTGTACTGGCTTATCAGCGACCCTGTGCCCCGATAGAAATCTGCTTGATGCACTTGGCAGGAGGGAGGGGCCAGGAGTGTCGGCAGGGGACCCGAGAAGAGGAGGATCTGGGCTGCTCTGTGCAAAACCATTGTATCGAGCAGGTAAGTATAACATGTTTGTTAAGAAAAAAAATAATTGCCTTTACAATCACCTTAAAGTGGTTGTAAAGGCAGAAGGTTTTTCTATCTTAATTCATTCTATGTAATAAGATAAAAAACCTTCTGTATGCAGCACCCCCTCTCAGCCACCCTAATACTTATATGAGCCCCATATAGATCCAGCGATGTTGCAGGAGTGTCTCCCCCCCTCTTCGCTTGAGACAACAGTGCGGCACCATTGGCTCCCACTGCTGTCAATCAAAGTCAGTCAGCCAATGAGGAGACAAAGGGGGGTGGGGCCAGGCTGTGACTCCGTGTCTGAATGAACACAGGGAGCTGTGGCTTGGGTGCCCCCATACCAAGCTGCTTACTGTGGGGGCACTCAATAGGAGGAAGGGGACATGAGCACCGAAGAGGGACCCGAGAAGAGGAGGATCTGGTCTGCTCTGTGCAAAACCACTGCATACGGCAGGTAAGTATAACATGTTTGTTATTTAAAATTTTTAAAAAATTGACTTTTGTATAAATTTAAAGGGTAAGGTAAACAAATGTTCACTTTAACCTCCCTGGCGGTATGATTATGTCGGATTTTAGGTGCTGAAAGCGGTACAATTATTTTGCATGGAAATTTGGCGTTTTATATTGTAGGTCTGTAGTTCTTAGGAATAACTCACTTAAATCTGTCCAAACCAGAGCCTAGTAGACATCCCGGGTATGATAAAACAAAATCATAAATGAAAATATAATAAATAACTATAAATAATTATACCAAATAATAATATAATAATAAAAATGATTAAATAATGTAATCAAATCAAAAACAGTGAAATTTGCTCAGTTGCAGAATTGTCACTGTCATTACTTTTCAGTATTTGATGACGGATCTCCCCACAAATCGCTATCCCTCAATTCTGCGAGTGATTCTAATTTATTATCGCTGTTTTCTAGCTGGTCTAAAATCATTTTTGATGTAAAGGGATAGTTTTGGTTGCTATGGAAAATCTCCAGTTTCCAGGCAGAAAGAACAATTTTTATAATATAAATCTGCATGCAGGACACTGGGCAGACCACTAGGGACAAAAGGGATGTGAAATAATTACATACAGCAATGTAATCTGTAAGATTACATTATACTGTATGTAATGTGTGTGTTTCACTTTTTGAATTCGGCGCCGTTCTCAGTCCCTGTGCGTTCCAACGCTCGCAGGAAACGGAGCTCGGCACTGTGACAGATTGAGCGGAGGATGAGCCGCTCACACAGCGGGGGGGCATCGCTGGATCCCGGGGATAAGGTAAGCACACTCTTCCTGGATCCTACGATGCGATCCCGAGTCTGGCTCGGGGTTACAGCTTTTGGTTCTGAATTTTCACCCTGAGTCAGACATGGGAATACCGCCAGGTGGGTTAATGCATTATATGCATTAAGGTGAAAAAACATCCGACAATGCCGCCACCCTCCAGCCCCCTGTTTTACTTACCTGACCCTCAAAAGGGGCTCAGCCTGGCTGTTGATTGGTTACAGTGGATGGATTGAAAGCAGTGCAGCCATTGGCTCGCGCTACTGTCAATCACATCCAATGACGCGGCGCACCGGGGGCGGGGCCAAGTGATACAGTGAGCGGCTATGGCACTCCTCACCATGCGAGGGAGCTCGCATGAACGTGAGAAATCCTTGCGAGAGGAGGTCCGAGACAGCCGCCGAGGGACCCCAGTAGACCAGGTTCTGGGCCACTCTGTGCAAAACGAGCTGCACAGGGGAGGTAAGTATAACAAGTTTGTTATTTTAAAAAAAATACCTTTACAACCCCTTTAACCTCCATTTAGGAAAAGGCTTCTTCACAGTAAGAGCTGTGAAAATGTGGAAGACTCCCTCAAGAACTATTTTTGGTCAGCTCAGTAGATTGCTTTAAAAAAGAGCTGGATGCATTTATAAATGCACAAAATATAACTGGATATTAACCAATATATGTAGGTAATAACACCAGAGATTGTTGATCCAGGGAATGTCCAATTGCCTTCCTAGGATCAGGAAAGATTATTTTTTCCCCTGCTGGAGCAAATTGGATCATGCTTCATAGGAGTTTTTTGCTTTCCTATGCATCTGTGGGTATAGGATTCTCTACTTTAAATGGAGGTTTTCAATTTATTAATTTTTTTCTGTTGCTTGAACTAGAAGAACTTGTGTCCTATATGTAATTATGCAAGTCCCACACACATTTCATATCAACTCAATCCAATCCAATCCTTTTGCTCATCTGCTATAACATTCAGTGCATCTACACATTACAATTCTAAAAATAAGCAGCGGGCACACACAACCTGATATTATATGAGCTGCCTGATGTTTTACAGCCATGAGCAAACTCTTTTGCAAGCTGCGGCTTTCTGATTCGCCACTTCTGGATTACTTTCCCGTTTGATCTGAGCTTCAAAGACAGTCTCAGGAATAGCCCATCAGTTCTGCTTGAATTATATACTTCTCCGTGTGCGAGAGGCAGAGGAGGGGATGTAGCATCATGTCTTATTTTTAGTTTCTTGGTTTAAATAGAGGTCAGCAAAACTTCAAAAATGTATTTACATTAGTGAGAAACAGCTAATTCCACCGGGAAAATCAACCGCCATGTGTGAAGGTAAAAATAAGGCAGCCGAATGGCAAAATGCGCATTCAAATTTTGTATATAGAAGCTGCATAATCTGCCTAAGCATTTGTAGCAGTGTACACCCTCTAATCATCAACCCACCCTGCTGTGCTAGATTGATGCCAAGCATAGGAAAAGATGAAGCACTCTTCCTCTCTCTATATCACAGATATCTAGGCCTCCTTCACATGGACAGTCCATATAGATTTGAATGTCAGCTTTCCCATTGATTCTGAATTCGGAAGCTCAGGAGACGCGCTTCTGTTAACATCTGATTACCTCTGAGCAGTGGTGGCTGGTGCCCCATTTTTTGGAGGGGTGGTGGCAACCCCCCCCCGCCAGGTCTTCACTTACCCCATCCAGGTTGCGGGCGGCTTCCCCAGCTTATCCTAATTGGCCAGGAGGAGAACCAGGAAGATAAACTGTCGGATTTTTTCATCGATAAAGTCAAAACAATTTGTCAGAAGAAAACATGCAACCTCAGCCAGCAAATACATAAAGAGGATGTCTACACCAACATTCCGCAACCGCCGAAATTTTCACTAACCCCAATTACAGCAGACACCACAAACAACATCATTAATAAACTTCATGACAGTACCTCACCAATTGACATCATCCCCACAAAACTACTGAAAGAATGCTCCGACATCGTGGCTCCAACCATAATGCACCTCATGAACCGATTATTCCACGAAGGGATTGTTCCCAGCATCTTCAAACAAGGCATCATCAAACCTCTACTCAAGAAATCAAACCTGGACCCTCAGGACCCAAACAACCGTAGGCCAATTACAAGCCTCAACACCATTTCGAAGATCATGAAGAAAGCAGTAGTACATCAGCTACAACTCCACCTGGATATTCACAAACTCCTGGACCGGCTACAATCAGGCTTCCACCCGGGTCATGGAACAGAAACAGCTCTCCTCAAGATTTGGGACGACGCCCTCAAAGCAGCAGATGACAGAGAGCCGTGTCTCCTCGTACTGTTAGACCTCAGCGCAGCGTTTGATACAGTAGACCACAATACTCTACTCGTCCGCCTCACAGAAGTAGCCGGTGTCCAAGACGTAGATCTCCAATGGTTCGCGTCCTTCCTAGGAAATCATTCACAGACAGTGAAACTAGGAAAATTCCTCTCTGAATCTCGGGCAGTCACCTGCGGAGTCCCTCAAGGATCTCCTTTGTCACCCGTTCTCTTCAACTTTTACATCCGCCCACTCCTCCAAATCATCAGACGCTCAGACCTTTGCTTCCACTTTTACACTGACGACACGCAACTTTATTTCCGTATTAATGGAAAAAAAGATCACCAACAACAACTTGAAAACTGCCTCAAATCAATAGAGGACTGGATGACCACTAACTCCCTCCAACTCAACGAGTCAAAGCCAGAGCTTCTTATCCTACACCCAAATCATAATCCCGTAACCAAAACCTCCTGGTCTCCACCCACCACCGTCTTTGGGCAGACCATCTCCCCAAAGACCAAGGCCAAGAGTCTTGGGGTTATTTTAGATGCACAAATGTCAATGGATGCGCAAATAGGAGCCGTAGTCAGTGGATCTCACCATCTGCTGCGCATGCTTCGCAGACTCATCCCTTTTATCCCAAAGAATGACAAAGCAGTGGTAGTTGGAACAATCATTAATTCACGACTGGACTACACAAACTTGCTTTACATAGGATTACCACAATATCAACTTGCGCGATTACAACTGATCCAAAACACGGCGGCAAGGCTGATAACAGGAAAAAAACCCTGGGAATCCATTTCTCCTTCACTGAGGAGCTTACATTGGCTAACTGTAAAAAATCGGATCACGTTCAAGACCCTTTGCCTCACCCACAAATGCGTGCATAGAGAAGCTCCGCAATACCTAATGGAGAAAATAAATCATTATAATCTTTTTAAAGCCAATTGAAGCCTCAGGCTCTAATCATATGCTTGTAGAAATCTATGGGGGTTATTTACTAAAGCAAATCCACATGGCATTGCAAGTGCACTTGGAAGTAAAGTCGCTGTAGATTCGAGGGGGACACGCAAAGAAAATAAAAAGCTTCCACTCATTTCAGATCTACCCCTTAGATTGAGAGCGACTACACTTCCAAATGCACTTGCAGTGCAAAGTGGATTTGTCTTTTGTAAATAACCCCCTGTGCGTCCAGTGCCCTGCATGGAGATTAAGGTCTGACACATCAAGATTGGGGGGGGGGGCGGCCCTCAGGGACAGGCCATCGCTGCGCATGTCTAGGCCTGTGTCCTTTTCCATTTTGTTGGACATAAATGTGGCATGCTGGAGATCCATATACATTTGCCTGCCCATAGACCTAACATGGATCCGTTAGCCCTTGTACACACGGTCAGACATTCTGCCAACCAAATCTGTTGGATTTTGTCCGACGGATTTTGTCCGACGGATGTTGTCCGACGGATTGTGTCCGAAACTGTTGCATACACACGGTCGGACCAAGTTGTCGGAAAATCCGATCGTTCAGAACGTGATGACGTTATTTCGTTACGACAGGACTACGTTCACGCTAGTAGCCAATAGCTTTGGTGTAGGAATTTGATCTGAGCATGCGTGGCACTTTGTCCGATCAAAATTCTCTACACATGATTGGAGTATGTCCGATCGGACCAGTTTGTTGGAAAATTGGGTCCGACGGATAATCCGATGGAAACAGTCCAATGCATACCACACACAGTCAGATTATCCGACAACACGGTCCGATAGGACACATTCCGACGGATTCTCCGACCGTGTGTACAAGGGCTTAGACTTAGACGTGTGTGTTCAGATTGCTTTTCAGAAGCAGTTGTCTGCCTGTCATAAAAATATACACAAGAGGGCGCGAATGCCTAGTGCATTACCGCAAAAAACATTTGTTGAAAGCCCATGACAATATTATACTCACAAAGTAGGAATAAAATCAAGCTTGTCATATACAATGCTCCAACTGACTGAGGCCAGTGACTCTATGGCCACATGGTGGAAAACGTACGCATTTCGGGGGACACACCCCCTTCCCCTTGCCATGTGTTTTAATAAAAAAATTTTTGTGGTAATGCACTATGGATTCGCGCCCTCTTGTATATATTTTTGCAGTGTTTGGAAGGACCGCCCAGTCCCAAGAGAGCTGCATTGCTGAAAATGTTGCCTACCATAGTCCTGTTGTTTGGGGAAATCCTGGGATTGAGCGCTGGATGGTGTTTTTGGTTTGTCTGGTGACTGCCTATTTTAACCCCATTTTTACCAAAGAAATGTGCTGTAATCGAGTGCATTACACACAATTGCGTAGTGTTTGAGGAACTTCCCCATTCACTTGAATTTGGATAGTTTTTACTGAGGCTGCAAAGTTATTGACACTCTCAACTAGTACCAGTTCCTGGGGAGGGAGTTCTACATTTTTACTACTTTAATAGTAGAGAACCCTTTCCTCAAAACAAAGAAGCCTTTTTTCTTCTGACTTCAATTTGTGGCTGTATATCCTCTTTGGGGGCCTTAGATGAAACAATTTATTATGATTCCTGAAGCCACCTTTGATGTATTTGTACAGATCCCTTTCTAAAGTGTATGTTACCCCCAACTTAAAGCGGACCTTTACTGTTAAAGTGAAAGTATCATAAATCTGCCTCTCCTCCCTCCTCTAACATATGTGAAATATTTTTTTGGGGAGCAGGTACCTTTTTCTGACAAGTACTTACTACTACTTCTGCAATTCCCACCTAGGCGTGAATTACATACAGTAAGTTTGGTCCAACCACTGTCCCACTCGCAACCTCCTGGGACACGTCACATGTTCCAAGAGGGCACAGGATCATTCTGACAGTGTAGTGCGATCTTGTGCATGTCCAGTGGGGTGCCAGCTGTAAAAGAGCTGTCTTCCAAAGTAAAAATGGCGGCAGGGATCTGAAGACCAGCAAAGAACCTACCTTGGTGAACACAGCAATGGACTCCTGAACTAAAAGTCAGAAGCTTGTAATTTGAAAAAAAAAAAAACCTTTTAGATTTAGATAACATATGTGTCCAGGCAGGGCTGGCCCAAGACATTGTGCTGCCTGGGTCCATAATGAAATGCTGCCAACCCCCCCCCCCCCCACCCCAAAATAAATAAATGATAAGACATACCATTATGTTCAATTCCATGGGGTGGGCTAGGGCAGTATATGGACAGGCTTGGGCAGTATAGGAACAGGCTAGGGCAGTATAGGGTCAGGCTAGGTAGTATATGGACAGGCTAGGGTAGTATATGGACAGGCTAGGCAAGTATAGGGGCAGGCTGGGGTAATATATAGACAGGTTAGGGTAGTATATAGGCAGGCTAGGGTAGTATATAGACAGGCTAGGGCAGTATAGGGGCAGGCGGAAGGGCCCCGGGGGCAGTGGTCATCATGACACACAACTGCTGAAAAAAAATCTTGGTTGTCAATTTGCTGGGTAAATAGAAGAGAAGGAGGGGCGGCAGTGGTTCAATTTGCTGCCCCTCTCAAAGTGCTGTCTGGGTCCAATGGACCCACTGGGACCCATGGTAGGGCCAGCCCTGTGTCTATGTTTTATGAATGTGTTCATAAATCAAGCCTTTACTGTTTTGTTTTTTTAAACCCGGGGGAAAATAGCTGGTGATCCTGGCATTCTCCTTTCTATCTTAATTCAACCAGACCTCGCCAAGTACAGAAGCAAACCTATTCTGCTGTGTCAGTTTACATGCTGTATGACCTGCTTAGAATTACAGGATGCTTTTCGGATGCACAGCCTACCTGTATCCTCCCATAGTCAGTTTATCTGCCACTCCCCCTACCCTGCCCTGCTGTGTTTATCGACAGCTGCTTCTATCAATAAAGACAGGAGGGCTGAGTGGGGATAGCGTCACAGTCATACTGACTATGGGAGATACAGGCACGCTGTTTATCGGCACAGTGTCCTGTGACTCCAAGCAGGAAAGAGGAGCCTCTAACTGTGACTAGACATGTGTGGTTCGATTCATTCCTAATTGAAATGCAGACAAATTATTTCAAATTTCAAAAAAGTAACAAATTTATTCTGAAATAATAAATCAAAATTTTGGATGAAATTCAAATTCAAATAGTTCAAATTAGAATAGTTTTCAGTTTGAATATGAATAGTTTTTTAATCAAATTAGAATTTTCCAAAGAGAATAAAATAGAATGGAAATGAAAGGAATAGAATAGAAAAAAATAGAAAATAATAACATTTAATAGAGTAAAACAGAACACAGTCGAAAATGAAGAATGGAAAAACGTGGTTAGAATTGAAAATGAAAGAATAGAGTAGAACAGAAATAAATAGTATAGAAAATAAAGTAATAGAATAGAATAAAATAGAAATAGAAAGTATCTTCTGAAATTTGAATTTGCTTGCTTTGTGATGTGCTGCAGAGGAATAGTGATCACATGACCGCAGTAAAAAAAGATGATAAGAAAGGTATATAAAGTGCAAATGTTATATTTTATAACAGTGGATTTGTACAACATACAGTATGTTTTGACAGGAATGTATATATACTGTATATTTTGAACAGTGGCTTCACAACTACTTTAAAGTGGTATTAAAGGTTCAGGTTTTTTGAATTTTTATTTCAAACATGTCATACTTACCTGCTCTGTGCAGTGTTTTTGCTCAGAGTAGCCCTGATCCTCCTCTTCTCAGATCCACTGCCAACGCACCTGGCTCCTACCCTGTGACCAGTGCCCCCAATAAAATTCCTCTTGCTATGGGGGCACTGGTGCCTGCTCGCCCCCGAGCTCTGCTCTATGGGGGTTATTTACAAAAGGTGAATCCACTTTCCACTGCAAGTGCACTTGGAAGTGCAGACGCTCTAAATCTGAGAGATAGATCTGAAATGAGTGGAAGCTCTACTGATTTTATTATCCAATCATGTGCAAGCTAAAATGCTGTTTTTTATTTTCCTTGCATGTCCCCCTCGGATCTACAGCGACTGCACTTCCAAGTGCACTTGCAGTGCAAAGTGCATTTGCCTTCAGTAAATAACTAAATAACCCCCTATGTGTCCATAAAACAAAGTAGATGCAGTGCTAAGAAATAAGTGTGCCCAGGGGCGGACTGACCATTCGGCCACTCGGGCACTGCCGAGGGCCCCGGGCCACTAGGGGGCCCCATCAGCGTTGCCAGCCTCAGTAAAACCAGGGACAATATGTAGAAATGTCCCTTACTGACATCATTTTGGTCTAAAAATCCCGAGATTATAGCTGCCCCACCTCTCCAGTACCTTTTCAGCCAATAGAAACATGTCTGTGTATACTGTGTGTGTGTGTGTATACTGTGTGCCCCCATAATCTCCTATTGCCCGGGGGCCCCATGAGTTGTCAGTCCACCCCTGAGTGTGCCCTAGATTTGCATCAAAGGAGTAAAATTTAAAATATAAAGTGCAGTGAATCAAATAATTACGTACCGTATATACTCAATGAGTAATTTTATGCGGTTTTCAATTTTTTAATATATGTTAAACCTTTTTCCTGCTGTGGGTTTATATACCTTTTTCATGTTGTTTCATCACTATAATATAAACCTTCATGTTTTTTCATTATTATTTGCAACATTCTTAACCACCTCAATACAGTGCAGTTACACCCCCTTCCTGACCAGACCAATATTCAGCTTTCAGCGCTCTCACAGTTTGAATGACAATTACTCAGTCGTCCAACACTGTATCCATATGAAACTTGCGTCCTTTTTTCCACACAAATAGAGCTTTCTCTTAGTGGTATTTAAAGCGGAGGTCCACCCTAAAGTGGACCTTCCGCTCACTGGAACCCTCCCCCCCTCCGGCGCCACAATTGGCACCTTTCAGGGGGGAGGGGGGTGCAGGTACCTATACAGTACAGGTATCTGCACCCACTTCCGGCGTAGATTCTGCAGAAGGTACAACCCTTTCTGCAGAATCTACACCCCTTTCCGAAGGTCCCCCGCTGCCTGCTGGGAAACACACAGATCCCAGAGACAACGGGGACCATCCTTATTGCGCAGCGCGACTCGCGCATGCGCAGTAGGGAACCGGGAAATGAAGCCGAAAGGCTCCACTTCCTGATTCCCATACCCAAGATGGCGGCGGCAGCACCCGAGAGACGATCGAGAGATCGGCTTTGGGTGCCGACATCGCGGGCGCGCTGGTCGGGTAAGTGTCATTATTTTAAAAGTCAGCAGCTGCAGTATTTGTAGCTGCTGGCTTTTAAAAAAAAAAAAAAATGGCGGACTCCCGGTGGACTCCCGCTTTAATCACTAGTGGGTTTTTTATTTTTTGTGCTATAAATAAAATAAAACGTAAATTTTGTGAAAAAAATGCCTTTTTCTTTGTTTCTGTCATACATTTTTGCTAATTAGTAATTTTTCTTCATACATTTTGGCCAAAATCTATACTGCTACATATCTTTGGTAAAAATAACCCACATTAGTGTATATTTGGTCTTTGTGAAAGTTATAGAGTCTACAAACTATGGTGCCAATCACTGAAAATTGATCACTTCTGATCAGGCCTTCAGTACATCAGGTGTACCTCATTTCTTGAGACACAAACACGTTAGGAAAGTACAAACACCCCCCAAATGACCCCTTTTTACAAAGTAGACATTCCAAGGTATTAAGTAAGTAGCATGGTGAGTTTTTTTTAAGTTGTCATTTTTTCCCACAATTCTTTGCAAAATGAAGATTTTTTTTTTTTATTATTATTTTTTTTTACAAAATTGTCATATTATCAGGTTATTTCTCACACACAGCATATGCATACAACAAATTACACCCCAAAATACATTCTGCTACTCTTCCCGAGTACGGCGATACCACATGTGTGAGACTTTTACACAGCCTGGCCACATACAGAGCACCAACATTGATGTAGTACCTTCAGACGTTCTACGAGCAAAAATGACGCATCTCATCCACCTATTACAATTTTGAAGGCCCTGGAGTACCAGGACAATGGAATTTCCCATAAAATGACCCCATTTTGGAAAGCAAACACCCCAACGTATAATCTGTGAGGCATAATGAGTCTTTTGAATGGTTAATTTTTTTCCAGAAGTTTTTGGAATATGTGGAAAAAAATTAAAACGCATTTTTTTTACACAAAATTGTCAATTTATAAGATATTTCTAACACATAGCATGTATATAGCAAAAATGACACCCCAACATACATTCTGCTACTCCTCCCGAGTATGGCGATACCACATGTGTAGGACTTTTACACAGCCTGGCCACATAGAGAGGCCGAACATTGAAGTAGTACGTTCAGGCGTTCTAGGAGCATAAATGACACATCTCATTTCATTCCTACCTATCACACTTTTGAAAGTCCTGGAGCACCAGGACAGTGAAATTACCCACAAAATGACCCCATTTTGGAAAGAAAACACCCCAACATATATTCTATGAGACATGGGCTGCAAATCGGTACTGGGGTACTCTGATGGGCTGGAGATAGGTACTCTGGTACTCTGATGGCCTGGTGACAGGTACTCGGGTACTCTGATGGCTTGGTGACTGGTATTTGGGTACTCTGAAGGGCGGTGACAGGTACTCATATGGACTGTGACAGGTACTCGGGTACTAAGATGAACTGGGACAGGTACTCGGGTACTCAGATGGACTGGGACAGGTACTCGGGTACTCAGATGGGCTGTGACAGGTACTATGGTACTCAGATGGGCTGTGACAGGTACTCGGGTACTCAGATGGGCTGTGACAGGTACTCGGGTACTCAGATGGGCTGTGACAGGTACTCGGGTACTCAGATGAACTGTGACAGGTACTCGGGTACTCAGATGAACCGCGACAGATACTCGGGTACTCAGATGAACCGTGACAGGTACTCGGTACTCTAATGGACTGTGACGGGTACTCGGTACTCTAATGGACTGTGACAGGTACTCGGGTACCCTGATGGACTGTGACAGGTACTCGGGTACCCTGATGGACCGTGATAGGTACTCGGGTACCCTGATGGGCCGTGACAGGTACTCGGGTACCCTGATGGACCGTGACAGGTACTCGGGTACCCTGATGGACCGTGACAGGTACTCGGGTACCCTGATGGACCGTGACAGGTACTCGGGTACCCTGATGGGCCGTGACAGGTACTTGGGTACTCTGATGGGCCGTGACAGGTACTCGGGTACTCTGATGGGCCAGGACAGGTACTCGGGTACTCTGATGTGCGGGGACAGGTACTCGGGTACTCTGATGTGCCGGGACAGGTACTCGGGTACTCTGATGGGCCGGGACAGGTACTCGGGTACTCTGATGGGCCGTGACAGGTACTCGGGTACTCTGATGGGCCGGGACAGGTACTCGGGTACTCTGATGGGCTGAGACAGGTACTCGGATACTCAGATGAACTGTGACAGGTACTCGGGTACTCTGATGGGCTGGGACAGGTACTCGGTTACTCTGATGGGCTGGGACAGGTACTCAAATACTCTGATGGACTGTGACAGGTACTCTGATGGACTGTGATTGACAGGTACTATGAGGGGTGGTGACAGGTCCTCTTTATTGGGGGGGCAATCAGTATGATTGGTGTACACTGTAGGCGGTAACGAGATGTTACCGCAATCTCCTCCTCACACACGATCGGTGTGTGAGGAGGAGAACCCGGTAACATCTCGTTACCGCGGTTTGTTTACATTTTAGTGATCGGCTGTGAAAGGATCACAGCCGATCACGTGGGTAAACCGCCGGCCAATGGCTGTTTACCAGTGTCGGTGACGAGCAGTGTTCCCGGGGAACACGCCGCCACCGACGTGCACGCGCAGCGCGCTCACGATCGCGCGCATGCGCCGTGCATAGTCGGGGTGTGACCATCTGTGATCGGCCGTGACTTCATCACGGCCGATCAGGTGGTAAACAGCCATAACCAATGGCTGTTCACCCCCTTCGGTGGCGAGCGGTGTCTCCGTGACACGCCGCCACCGAAGAAACAGGGATGCACGCGCACGATCGCGCGCATTCCCTGTTTAAATGGGAGGCCGTCATATGATTTTAGATCCTGCTCTCCAATTTTTTCTGTTGGAAATCGGATTGGATTTTCCGGATCGGATTTTCCGACAATATAATCTGATCGGACCTTTTCCATCGGAATTTCCGACCGTGTGTACAGGGCATTATTCATTTTGCTGTCCTTTGCTGAACTCTTTCTAATTCAATAACATCCTTCCTGATTATTGGTGAGAAAAACTGAACTGCATATTGAAGATGAGGGAGCACCAGTGTGTTATAAAGGGGAAGAAATAACACATCAGTCACAAATGTCCTTCACTCCAAGTTTCCAGTTGTGTAAAGTGCACACACATACTTACATAATTCAATACCTGGCAGAAGAAAAAGTTTACAGTCTCCATAAATCTTGCATGAAACATTTATTTATTATAGTTATTATGTGGAAATAGCTTCACATTTACATGCTAGGCGAGTGTTCCAGGCATCTAAATACCCAAGTAGCCTGGGTCTTCCTGAGCAGGATGGTGACACTGATTAATTGCTATTCTCCACTGCGGAATACGGATCAGCTCTCATTTCCAGCAGGAATAATGTGGAGTGGAAATACAGGCTTGCTCCTATTTGGAAGGTGCGTGTCAGAAGATTTGACTTGTTCATATTTCACAGAGTATTCCTGTGTGATCTGAATGCTGACTGCGAGCAATTACAATGATAGATTTAATCCATTAAGGTTGGACACCACTTTCCCTGTTAAACTCATCTCTCCAGCCACTCATAAGTTCCCGTGGAAAAGCGGAGACCTGAGTGAGGTTTGCGGCTTTGTGGGAATCTTGGGGCACATTCTGTTTGATACATTTTCCTATGATTGTTGTTTGCAGTTCTTTGATGTATTGCAACACAATCATTTCTATGTTCTTTATCTTGGTGCAAAGCGGAAAACAAAACACAACTTTCTTCACGAGCAAAAAAGATCAGACAGAAATCGGCAAACTGCCTTGCAGAAATAAACTTAACCACTTGAGCCCTTGGGCATTTTTCTCCCGAATCCCCCTTGAGTGCCAGAGTGTTTTATTTATTTTGGCTATTTCTTGATTCCAAAAATTTCACCTTTTAGCATTTGTAGTTTGCCCTTTATCACTTACCCTCAAGAGTAACTGATGTATGGGCGCCCTGATTCCCGATGACAATGACCCTACAGGTAATGCCACACCAACATACCCAATATAAATAGAATTACACAATAGCCAATCAGGTCACCTGAGGAAGTCATGTGACATGACGTAACGCATAGGGCGTGGCCGGAATAAACAGCGGACCGGAAGTGACGTGCGAGGTTGCGTGAAACACAGAATGTTTGTCTCTCTTTGTCACACTTGCTGCTGCTTTCATGTAAGCAGGTATTTTTTATCTTAATAAACTCCTTTTTAATGGTAATACACTATTGGAGGTTAATTTACCTTACACGTGGAACGGAACATCGGATATGTGGGGTGGAATTTTCTGACACATAAAAGCTTATTGTTGATCCTGGATCCTGGAAGTGGAATTTGCAGTTTCTATTGGATTATGTTTCAAGGCATATGATCTATGCCTATGAGGTGAGAGTTCTGTGAGCACAGTGGTGTGGTGTCAGCGGTTTCACTCATTGGATAAATTACCACGTCTTATTGGTGCTCCATCTTCACTACATTGGGCAACTGGACTATCTCCACTTATGGACTTCACTGCACATATTTAAAGTGGTTGTAAACCCTTACAAACCACTTTGACCTACAGGTAAGCCTAGATTATACGGTTTAGGAGATATTTGCCTGAAGACAGGCACCGCTGTCTACGGTGCATGCGCCGTAGACAGCGGCGCGCAGGCGCACTGAGCGCGGCATTTCCAACAACGGAGCTGCCGCGCGTGTCGGCTCCCGTGCGCATGCGCGGGAGTGACGGCATCGCGGCTCCGCCGAATGACAGCGGCGGAGCTGCGAGAACCCACCGAAAAGATGGATGCACCGGACTACAGGGGACAGCAGTGACATTGCTGGCTCCTGTGTCAGGTAAGTGACACATAATGGGCTACTATGCGATGCATAGTAGTCCATTATGCTTTGCCTTTGCAGGGAATGAAAGAGGAAGTAAACCCATCAGGGTTTACTTCCTCTTTAATTAATTGTGTCACCATTGTTTGGATGAACGTTGAATGCAATTCATTTCACATTATTGCATTAATTTAATATTTTTGTTGATTGGTTTCACATATGGAGGTTTGTAGGTTATGTGCAAGAGCACTGAGATTTTAATTTTACTTATTTGTGTAGTTGTGAACACTATTAGGTTTTGCTGCATTTCCACTTTATTACTTTTTATTTTATTTACTAGTGGTAGTGCAGAAGACCATTACACGTACCTTCAAAGCTCTGTGCCAGGGCTTCTGTGTGCATGTATGAGAGTGATGTCATTGTGGCCCCGACCATTCATATAGCCAGGGTCCACAAACCTGTAAGGAAGACCGGGTGAAGATGGAGGTGTCCGGGACAACCAGGACATCGCTGCGGCACAGGAGGGCTTCATGTGCAGGTAAGTCTGTCATAATTTGCTAGTGTGTGGTGCATACTAGAACATTATGGCATAACTCAGCATGGGAATTTTTTTTTTGGGGCCGTTTACTACTGCTTTAAGACCTGGAGATTAATCTGTGAAGGGAATATTTCTATCTATCTATCTATCTATCTATATATCTATCTATCTATCTATCTACTGTATATACACTCAGCGGCCACTTTATAAGGTGCACCTGTTTAATTGCTTGGTAACACTAATTGCTAATCAGCCAATCACATGGCAGCAACTTGATGCATTTAGGCATCTAGAAGTGGTGAAGATGACTTGCTGTAGTTCAAACCGAGAATCAGAATGAGGAAGAACAGGGATTTAAGTGACTTTGAACGTGGCATGGCTGTTGGTGACAGACTGGCTGGTCTCAGCATTTCAAAAACTGGGATTTTCTAATTGGTCCAAAAAAGATAAAATATCCAGTGGACAAAAATGCCTTGTTGATGTCAGAGGTCAGAGCAGAATGGACAGACTGGTTTGAGATGATAGAAAGGCAACAGTAACTCAAATATCACTTGTTACAACCAAGGTATGCAGAGTACCCATTTCTGAACGCACAACACATCAGACCTTGAAGCAGAAGACCACACCGGGTGCCACTCTTGTCAGCTAAGAACAGGAAACAGGCTACAATTAACACAGGCTCACCAAAAGTGGACGATAGAAGATTGGAAATATGTTGCCTGGTCTGATGAGTCTTGATTTCAGCTGCGACAATCAGATGGTAGGGTCAGAATTTGGGGTAAACATGAAAGCATGGAACCATCCTGCCTTTTATCAACAGTTCAGGCTGGTGGTGTAATGGTGTGGGAGATATTTTCTTGGCACACTTTCTTGGCACACCCCTTAGTATCAATTGAGCATCATTTAAACACCACGGCCTATCTGAGTAATGTTGCTGATCATGTCCATCCCTTTATGACTTCAGTGTACCCATCTTCTGATGGCTCCTTCCAGCCGGGAAGCCTCCCTGGCGGTATTCCCGAGTCTGGCTCGGGGTAAGATTTAAATACAATAAGCGGTATTCCTGAGCCAGACTCGGGATTGCATCGCTGGATTCATGGAGGGGTTTACTTACCTTGTCCCCTGGATCCAGCGTTGTCTCCCCACACTGTGACCTGTGAGCTGTCCTCCGCTCGATCTGTCACATCGCCGGGCTACAATCCCTGCGAGCATTGCGACGCACAGGGACGGAGTTCGGCGCCAAATTCAAAAAGTAAAATACACAGTATAGATTACAGTACTGTATCAAATAATTACACATCCCCTTTGTCCCTAGGGGTCTGTCCAGTGTCCTGCATACAGTTTTATATTATAAATACTGTTCTTTATGCCGAGAAATTGGAGATTGTCCATAGCAACCAAAAAGTGTCCGTTTACATAAAAATTGGTTTTAGACCAGCTAGAAAACAGCAATAATAAATTAGAATCACTCTCATAATTGAGCGATAGTAATTTGTGGGGAAATTTCATCATCAAACACTAAAAGTAATGACAGTGACAATTCTGCAACATATTTCAGTGTTTTTGATTTGATTACATTATTGAATCATTTTTATTATTATTATTTGATATAATTATTTATAGTTATTTATTTTATTTTATATAATATATATATATATATATATATATATATATATATATATATATATATATATATATATATATATATATATATATATATATATATATATATATATATATATATATATATTATACTTTATGATTTCATATTTCAAACTTTATCATACCCGGGATGTCTATTAGACTCTTGTTTGGACAGATTTAAGTGAATTATTTCTAAGAATTACAGGCCTACAATATAAAACGCCAAATTTCCATGCATAATAATTGTACCGCTTTCAGCACCTAAAGTCTGAAATAATCACAACGCCAGGGAGGTTAATGCACCATGTCACAAAGCTCAAATCCTCTCACCACTGGTTTCTTGAACATGACAATGAGGTCTCTGTACTCCAATGGCCTCCACAGTCACCAGATCTCAACCCAATAGAGCACCTTTGGGTTGTGGAGCAACTGGAGATTCGCATCATGAATGTGCAACCGACAAACCTGCAGCAACTGCGTGATGCTATCATATTAATATGGACCAAAATCTCTGAGGAATGTTTCCAACACATTGTTGAATCTATGTCATGAAGAATGAAAGTGTTACTAAATCCAGGACCCTGCATTTACTATATCTAGTCTCCTACAGTACACAGAACATAGAAATGCAATTATTTTATTAAATATAAACTGGTAAATACTTTTTCTCATGCAAGGCTTTTGATAATCTCTTAGTCATGCTCACATTTTGTCTGAACATTTGTATATGCTGGTACCCTATTGTATGCCTGCATGTCACTGTAAACTGTACTGTCCCTTTAAACTACTCTGCTGTTCTTGTTAGAGAAAATGTGCAACCGATGTGTGTTCTGTTGTGTTAAAACTTTATAAAACGTCTCTGTTTAAAAAAAATAAAATAAAATAGATTAATTCTAGCATTTTTGCTTTCAAATTGTGTGTTATATGATACGCAACTACACCAATAAATGTCCCCCATTATTCTGCCTACGAAGAGAACTATTTATAAAGTGCTGTAAATGGCTGTCACAGACTTCCTATGCACAGTTACATACTGCTCCAGGCTGTCACAGTTTTCCTATGCACAGTTACAGTACATACTGCTCCAGGCTCTCACAGTCTTCCTATGCACAGTTACATACTGCTCCAGGCTCTCACAGTCTTCCTATGCACAGTTACATACTGCTCCAGGCTCTCACAGTCTTCCTATGCACAGTTACATACTGCTCCAGGCTGTCACAGTTTTGCTATGCACAGTTACATACTGCTCCAGGCTGTCACAGTCTTCCTATGCACAGTTACACACTGCTTCAGGCTCTCACAGTCTTCCTATGCACAGTTACAGTACATACTGCTCCAGGCTGTCACAGTCTTCCTATGCACAGTTACACACTGCTTCAGGCTCTCACAGTCTTCCTATGCACAGTTACAGTACATACTGCTCCAGGCTGTCACAGTCTTCCTATGCACAGTTACAGTACATACTGATCCAGGCTCTCACAGTCTTCCTATGCATAGTTACATACTGCTCCAGGCTGTCACAGTCTTCCTATGCACAGTTACAATACATACTGCTCCAGGCTCTCACAGTTTTCCTATGTACAGTTATTTAATGCTATAGGCTGTCACAGTCTTCGTATGCACAGTTATATATTGCTCCAGGCTGTCTTCCTATGCACAGTTACATACTGCTTCAGGCTATTATGGTCTTTCTATGCACAGTGGGGGAGCACTTTGGCCTTTTTGCCTTAGGTTCTAAAGGACTATGTCATGGCTAGGGATGAACTTCGTGTTCGAGTCGAACATACGTTCGACTCGAACATCGGCTGTTCGCCCGTTCGGCGAATTCCGAACGTTATGGGCCGTTCGCGCCAAATTCGTGTGGCGCTCACGGCCCACAATGCACTGCGTCATCGCAGTGCATTGCTGGCTCATGATTGGCCAAGCATGCACTGTGACCCCGCATGCTTGGCCAATCACAGCGCCAGCAGCGAGGAGAGCCATGATTGGCCACAGGCAGGATGCCTGTGGCCAATCATAGCTCAGGCTGTGTAGTACACGCCCCACACTATATAAGGCCGCCAGCGCGGCGGCCTAGTGTAGTGTGTTGGCGTCTGAAGCAGTTAGTGGGTGTTCTGTGTACCTTCAACACATTACACACCGATCGTTTTCAGCCGATTTTCGATCTTGCTGTTGTGTAGTGGTTGTTGTCTGTGTGCCCTGACCGCAGTATACACCGCTATATTCACCTCACCTATATAGCTAGTGATCTATCTTTTATAATAGAGCTTGCAGTCAGTAGTGTTAGGAGCTTGTGCGTGCTGTCTGCGTGCTCTGCACCCAGTACACACCGCTATATCCACCTACATAGCTCTTCTCTATTTGAGCCCACTTGCCATCTGCAGGAGTTATTGGAAGTTGTGTGTGCCTCCAGCACAGTATACATCTGTATATACCCCTTTATCTCTGGTGTTCTATAAAAAAGGCATCTGCAGGAGTTAGTGGGTTTTTTGTGCCTCCAGCACAATATACACCTGTATCTACCCTTTATTGCTGTTCTCTAATAGAGCCATCTGCAGGGCTTAGTGGGTGTTGTGTGACTCAATTACAGTATACCCCTTTATCTCTGGTGTTTTATAATAAAGGCATCTGCAGGAGTTAGTGGGTGTTGTGTGACTCCAGCACAATATACACCTGTATCTACCGTTTATTGCTGTTCTCTAATAGAGCCATCTGCAGGGCTTAGTGGGTGTTGTGTGACTCTATTACACTGCGGTTTTACCCAACTCCCTTTAGGCCATTACCATGTCTGGAAGGCCAGCAAGGAGAGGCAGACAGGCGCGAGCCGATAAAAGAGGGCAAGCAGGCTCTGTGTCTAGAGACAACAGTGCTGGTCGTGGACGCGGTGCATTGTCATCAGCACGTGGCCATGGGACACGCTTGTCCTTCTTTTCGGCAGCTGGACATGTTGAACCGCAACATGCCAACGACTTGGTAGAGTGGATGACCAAGCCCTCTTCATCCTCCTCATCCTCTCTCACCCAGTCTCAGGGTACTAGCAAAGCAGCTGCCAACGCATCGTCTTCCCTCCTCTCAATGTCATCATCAGTGACTCCTTCCCTAGACCCACCACGTCCTCCTGAGGAGTCTCCTGAACTCTTTGAGCACAGTGTTGGGTACATGCTCCAGGAGGATGCCCAGTGTTTTGTGGGCTCTGATGATGACACTCAGCTAGAGGAAGGCAGTAGCGTGAGCGCAGAGAGAGGGGATGCTCAAGAAGGACAGCAATCTGGCAGTCATGTTCCACAAGCTGCAGCATACTGCCAGGTTTGCTACAGCGAGGAAGAGGGAGGGGATGATGAGGGCACTGACTCCACGTGGGTGCCTGGAAGGAGAGGGGAGGAGGAGGAGGAGGAGGCACATGTCCAACGAGGCAGGATGCCCTCCGGGGGTCAGCTTAGGGGCAGCACACCGACTGAATCACACCGCAGAGCTCCGCCTGTGCAGGGCGCTGCCTCTGCGCATTATTCTAAAAGTTCTTTGGTGTGGGCCTTTTTTGAGACGAGTGCATCAGATCGCACCGCTGCTATTTGCAACATATGTCTCAAGCGTATCTCGCGTGGCCAAAACATCAGCCGCTTGGGCACCACATGCTTGACCAGACATATGTTGACCTGCCATGCAGCTCGTTGGCAAGCGTACCTCAAAGACCCACACCAAAGAACAAAGCGGACCTCTCCTTGCTCCTCATCAGCTGGCATCTCCAACCCCACTAGACCTTCAGTCCTCTCTGAAACCTGCTCTGAGAGGAATGAAGGTGTAGAATTAGGTGTGTCACAGCCAAGTGCTTCCGGGAACTCTGCTAGCGGTACACCCACGTCCGATTATAGCAGGCAAATGTCCCTGCCCCAGCTGCTGGACCGGCGAAAGAAGTTCACTCCCAGCCATCCACATGCCCAGCGGTTGAATGCTAGCTTGGCTAAATTGCTAGCACTTCAACTGCTGCCTTTTCAATTGGTAGACTCGGCCCCCTTCCGTGAGTTTGTACAATGTGCGGTTCCTCAGTGGCAGGTCCCCAAACGCCACTTTTTCTCACGGAAGGCGATTCCGGCTCTCTACCGGCATGTGGAAGGCAATGTCCTTGCCTCGCTGGACAGGGCGGTCAGCGGTAAGGTGCATATTACCGCTGACTCATGGTCCAGCAGGCATGGACAGGGACGTTACCTGTCTTCTGGCAGCTGGGAAGGATGCAGGACAAGGTGCAGTAGTGTTGGAGGTTGTTCAGCCACCACGCCTCCAAAATGCTACTATTGGTTGTGACACACCTCTCTCCTCCACCCCCTCCTCTTCTTCTTCCTCCATGGCCTCTTCCAGTGCTCTGTCCTCAGAACCAGCGGTGCTCCGTAGGCGTTCCAGGGGCTACGCAAGTACCCAGGCAAAACAATGCCATGCCGTGCTTGCGCTGGTTTGTTTGGGGGACAGGAGCCACACTGGGGCGGATGTTTTGTCAGCTCTGCAGGGGCAGGCCGAGAGGTGGTTGACGCCACGCCAGCTTAAGCCAGGAATGGTGGTTTGTGACAATGGCACCAACCTCCTCTCCGCCCTCCGACAGGGACAACTGACCCATGTGCCCTGTGTAGCTCACGTCCTTAACCTGGTGGTGCAGCGGTTCTTGGGCAGGTACCCCGGCTTACAGGATGTCCTGAAGCAGGCCAGGAAAGTCTGTGTGCATTTCCACCGATCATTTAATGCCTGTGCTTGGCTGGCTGAGCTCCAAAAGGAGTTGAACCTGCCCAAGAACCGCCTTATATGTGACATGCCCACCAGGTGGAACTCAACGTTGGCCATGCTGCAGCGGCTGCACACGCAGCAGAGGGCCATCAATGAATACCTGTGCGGCTACGGCACCAGGACAGGGTCAGGGGAGCTCGGTTTTTTCTCACCACGCCAGTGGGGCATGATCAGGGATGCATGCACTGTCCTGTCACCGTTTACGGAGGCCACAAGGATGGTGAGCAGTGACAGTGCATGCATCAGTGACACTGTACCTCTTGTCCACCTCTTGGAGCATACGCTGCGTGGAATAATGGACAGGGCACTTGAGGCAGAACAGAGGCAGGAAGAGGAGGACTTCCTTGCCTCTCAAGGCCCCCTTTATCCAGACAGTGTTCCTGCTGTGCCACCCATCACACAGGAAGAGGATGAGGAGGAGGAAGAGGAGGAGGAGGATGATTGTGTCAGCATGGAGGTGGAGGCTGGCACTCAGCATCAGCAGCAGCAGCAGTCTTGTAGGGATGATTTACAGTCCCAAGAAACACGTGGACTTGTACGTGGCTGGGAGGAGGTAGCTGCGGATCATGTTGTCCTTAGTGAACCAGAGGACTCGGGACCGAATGCCTCAGCTAACCTACGCTGCATGGCCTCCCTGATCCTGCAAAGCCTGCGGAAGGATCCTCGTATTCTTCGGATCAAGGAGAGGGACCATTACTGGCTGGCCACTCTCCTTGATCCACGGTACAAGGGTAAGGTTGCCGACCTTATCTTGCCATTGCAGAGGAAGCAGAGGATGAGACATCTCCGGGAGGCCTTGCAGAAAGGTCTGTGCAACGCGTTCCCAGAGACTGGGAGGTTACAAACTCCTGGTCCTGGACAACGTGTTGCTGAGGCATCGGTCAGAAGGAGCGGTGGAGAAGGTGGCCGTCTGACTGATGCTTTCAGACAATTTTTTAGTCCGCAGCCCCAAGGTATGATCGGTTCCAGCACCCATCACCAGCATCTGATTTACATGGTGCAGGAATACCTAGGGGCAAGGTCAGACTTTGACACCTTTCCCACCGAAAATCCTCTGGCTTACTGGGTCTTGAGGATGGATCACTGCCCAGAGCTTGCACAGTATGCAATTGAGCTACTGGCCTGTCCTGCATCCAGCGTTCTTTCGGAACGCACCTTCAGTGCTGCTGGTGGCTTTGTTACCGATCACAGGGTGCGCCTGTCCACCGAATCAGTTGATCGACTGACCTTCATCAAGATGAATCAGTCTACTTCCGGTTCCGGCGCCGCATGGAGTAGCTGTCCCCTCTCACAGCTCCCGCAGACCGGCCTATAAATCTGCTCCAAATCCGGCGATTTCGCCCGATCCACCGGCCAGCTAACTTCCCCACGCTACCAGCTCCAGGATGGACCGGTTCGTGGAAAAAACCGGGCCGCGTTCGTACGCGGCCGCCACCGCGCGGCAGGCCACGCCGCAAATCGAGGCCCCGGCTTCGGCCTACACCGCTCCGGTCACCGCTCCGGCCTGCGCGGCCTACCCGGAGGAGCCAGCGCCAGCCATGGAGGTAGGAGACCCAGCACAAGGCCAAACAACCTCCAAGGCACCCTCTTCCCTACAATCTCCAACCTCCACACATGTACCTGGGCCTGTGGCGCCTGCGACCATGCTGCATCATTTGCCATCCCCACCGCTGCAGGATCCACAGACAGAGCTTCTGGCACAAGCTGTTGCTGCTCTCCTCTCCCCCATGATAGCTGCCTCTGTTGAGAAAGCTGTCACCCAAGGCATGCATAAATTTCAAGCCCAACTCGGGGAACATGCATCCAGACTCAATGAGGCTGAAAATCGCATCTCTACTTTAGAGGAAGAATTATACCAAACGCAGTCCTTGGAACAAGCTCAGGACAGAACTAACAAATATATCTTGGAAAAGCTCGATGACCTCGAGAATAGGTCCAGGAGGAGCAACCTGCGTTTTGTAGGTATCCCCGAGTCGCTTCACCAATCCGCCCTATCAGACCTGTGTGCAAGCCGCATCCCGGAGGCTCTGGGCCTGGGGGGACCCTTCGTCGTGGAACGAGCACATCGTGTGGGGGCGCCCAACTCTGATCGCAAGTCCCCGCGTCCGATCATTGCCAAATACCTGAATTATTCAGACAAAGCCTCCATTCTGCAGCAGTATCGTCAGTCCAGATCACTTCAGATCGACGGGGTCAAAATCCTGATCTTTGCCGACTATTCAGTGGATGTTTCCAAAAAACGGAAGGCCTTTCAACATATCTGTACGGAACTATTTCAACGGCAGATGAAATTCACTCTGGCATTTCCGGCAATCTTACGGATCAAAGCACCCAACGGAGAACAGCTCTCTTTTCAAGACCCGGACGATGCATCACGTTTTCTGAAATCGCTACGCTCGGGCCCTCCACTCAGCCCGGCTCCCAAAGCGGCCCCAGTCAATAGAGCCCTTGACCAGAGGAGCCCACGGAAGGATTCCCCCAAGTGCTTCAGGGCCTCAGGTCCAGCTCCTCACGCTCTCAACCCACGTTGATGAACCCCAGGACCTTGTTACCTTTTTGTCTTCCCTCCCTTTTAGGGACGAAGCTTCACCTACCACCCGTTTTCTCATGGTAGAAGTGGCTTCTACATGAATCAATCCCCTCCTGGGCCACCTGCGCTATACATGCGCTCCTCAGGTAATATTTGACCAGGGCCGTGACTGGCCCCGTACGCTGCATTGACTGAACTTATGTCTTTTACCGTGCCCCATATGCCTTCGGCATCTGGTTGTTCTTTTATTGTCCTATTATAACTGTTTTCCTCAATGTTTGTGTTTTTATTTTCTCTCAGGTTATTCTCACTTGTTCCCCCTGTGGATTCTTCTGTGCAGACCATCTCACTTCGTTCTGATCCTTGCCTGGGTTGACGGCATGCCGTGCTACTTCTTTTTAGGGCAGCCATCTTTATGTCAGTTCGGAGGCCTGGTTCTGGGAGCTGGTCTACACAGTGACCCCCATGCGGAAAAAAGTGAAGTTCACAGTGAGTTGTTCTTACTTTTTTTGTTATTATGCTTGGCACATTTGCCGCTCCCTTCCCCGCCCCTTCCTTCTACTTATTCCCACAGCTGCACTTTTCCTTAAATTACTCTTCCTTGCTGCTACCTTATCAGGGGCTGCCCTAGCCCTATCTGGAGCAAAGTTCCTGCTACTACATGCCCCGGGTCCTCCCTACTACATGGTACTACTAATCCGCACTGTTACCGCTTTTAACGTTCCACCATGCTACAAGTAGTCTCGTGGAACGTTAAAGGGCTTCGTTCCCCCAACAAACGTATGAAGATACTGCGACACCTCAAGAGACTCAAAACAGACGTAGCGTTGCTACAAGAAACCCATCTCTCCTCACCCGACTTTGTTCGGATGAGGAAGCTCTGGGTGGGTGAGGTGGTAGGTTCTGAGGCCGTAGGCCGGAAAGCAGGGGTTCTTATTCTTATTAATAGGAATCTTCCTTGTAAGATCCTATCTACGGACACAGACCAACAGGGTAGACTCCTCACGATCAGGGCCCTCATAGGGACCAAGGAATTTGCTATTACGAACGTCTATGCCCCCAATAGCCCCACAAAACCTTTTTTCAGCGCATTGACTAGTTGGCTCCTGCGCTTCCCCCACCTCCCGCATCTGGTGGGGGGCGACTTCAATTCCGTTACCCACCCGGTAGATGACAAATCCTCATCATTGCGCCCCATACTCTGTTCGACTGCTACTGTTCCCACGAGCCTGGCAATGACTATGGAATCCCTTCACCTGCATGACATTTGGCGACTACACCACCCGACCGACCGAGAATTTTCCTTTTACTCTTATCCCCACAATGTTTTTTCAAGGATTGACTATTTTTTTAGTTCTAATGACTTAATCCCCTTCCTTCCGACAGCGGAAATCCATGATATAGCCATATCAGATCATGCTCCGATATCAGTGACTCTAGAGACCCCCGACATACACCCCAATCCCAAAATTTGGCGTTTCCCCTCCTATTTGCAGCACAACGCAGATTTTCAAGCTTTCATGATGAAAGAATGGGCATCATATTCACAGACGAACGCAATACATGCTGACAACCCACACTTGTTTTGGGACGCAGGTAAGGCGTTCCTTAGGGGACGCATTATCTCTTACGCCTCCTCATTCAAGAAACACGCCCAGTCTCAATACAAAGCCTCCAGTTCCAGACTACATCAGGCCCAACGAGCACTCTATGCCGTAAACTCCCCCGAAAATCGCGAGGCCTGGCATACAGCCAAGCAGTCATTTGACACTTGGGCCGAAACCTTGGAAAACACTAAACATGCCCACTTCGACGCCACTCTACACAAATTTGGCAACAAGGCTGGCAAGCTTCTTGCCAGACTATGCAAGGGAACCTACCGCCCCACGGTCATATCGTCGCTACGCGACCCTGATGGCACAGTCGCGACTACTCCAAAGGGCATCAATGCGGCGATGCTCCGCTTTTATTCCTCCCTCTATGCGGCGGACCCTATTGACCGACCCACTGCTCGCGACTTCCTCGACGAAGTACAATTGACCCGAGTATCTCCCGCACAACTCGATTCGTTAAACGCCCCCATTTCCCCCTCGGAGATATCCGATACGATTCGTAAACTAGCTTCCTCCAAAGCCCCAGGCCCGGATGGCCTATCAGGCGAGTTTTATAAATCTTTAAATGCACTTCTAACCCCGACCCTGGCCGATGTCTACCAACATATATGGTCTGGTGGCCCCTATCTCCCGTCCGGTAACCAAGCAATTATTAAGTTGTTAGAAAAAAAGGGTAAGGACCCACAAGAGCCCGGGTCATATAGACCCATCTCGCTTCTAAACCTTGACGTCAAAATTCTTTCCAAAATAATAGCTAATAGACTGGCTGACATCATCCCCTCCCTGATCCACTCCGCCCAGTCAGGTTTTGTCAAGGGCAGAACGGCAACTATCAATATCAGGAAGGTGATGATGGCACTAGAACATGCCAGATGTCACCCTACCAGCGATCTAGCCATTATCACCCTAGATGCCGAAAAGGCTTTTGACAATGTCAACTTTGAATGGCTTTCCATGGTACTGGGAGATATGGGCTTCACCGGACCATTTCTACACCTGATCAGCTCCATGTACACATCCCCTGCAGCCAGACTGGTGGCCGCTGGCCTCCTTTCGGATGAGTTCCGACTACATAAGGGAACCAGACAAGGTTGCCCCTTGTCCCCACTTCTCTTTAATCTGGCCTTGGAGCCACTATCCAGATACCTGACATATAAAGCTCCGCTACACGGGATCGAAATCGGGTCACACGAATTAAGAACCTCCCTCTTTGCTGACGATGTCTTGATATTCTCCGCCAACCCTTCAACAGACATGCCCACGATTAAACTCTTATTTGACCGTTTCAGACAGTGCTCGGGACTGCGCATTAATTACTCCAAGAGCGAAATACTCCCCCTGGGATCCCTTCCACCCCCGACATGGGCAAACCACTCCATTTTCAAAGTAGCCAGAACCCATATCACGTACTTGGGCATTAAGATAGGGAGGCTCCCCTCATCTCTCTACCACCTGAACTACCCCCCCCTTTTTGCCAAACTTATACAGGAATTAGACAACTGGATGGATCTGCCTCTTTCGCTCTTGGGAAGGTGTCACCTGGTAAAAATGGTCAGCTTTGCACGCCTCCTGTATCCCCTTCAGACGATACCCTTACTCCTTAGACATAAGGATACAAAACTTTTAAACTCAGCAATCTCTAAATTCCTGTGGCGAGGCAAAAGACCCCGCATAGCCTTCTCTAAACTTCACCTTCCCGGGAGCGAAGGGGGTATTAGCCTTCCCAATCTTAGAATGTATAACCTAGCATGTCTTTTGAGGGTGGGTCTAGACTGGATATCCCAAAAATCCCGCTGCTCTAA
This sequence comes from Lithobates pipiens, assembly GCF_037356315.1. Classification (NCBI taxonomy): domain Eukaryota; kingdom Metazoa; phylum Chordata; class Amphibia; order Anura; family Ranidae; genus Lithobates; species Lithobates pipiens. The sequence goes on along the minus strand of NW_027507758.1, from coordinate 552,547,001 downwards.
CTACCCACTGGAAGCTGCAATGACCCATCCTTACTACCTAGCTGCTCTTCTCCATTGCAAATGGAAACAATTAGATCCGTCATTGCAACACAACCTTTTACTGAGAGACACGGCTATTGCCTGGAGAGAAACACGGAAGAGCCTTAAGCTGTCCCCCTTCATTTCTAGACATCTCCCGATACAAGGCAACCCGCACTTTACCCCGGGGTTGGACCGCCAACCCTATGAAACATGGCGTCAACAGGGCCTCGTCACCTTCTTCTCCTTATGTGACCCGGACTCTGGTCGAGCACTTCCCTTCCACCGGCTAGCTGTCAAGTTCTCCTTACCGGATTCCTCCGCCTTTCACCATGGCCAATGCCTCAGTTTCTTGCAGAAAACTTGCAGAGCGGAACATGCAAGATTCCAATCCTCTTTCATCGAAGTACTTCTCCACAAAGACTCTTATGGCATCTCTGATATTTACAAACCTCTACTACTGAATACTACACCCTCTCTGGAATCTTCCTCGGTCTCTAACTGGGCCAAAGATTTCCCAAGTACCGATATTGTGGATAAGATCCTACACGGACTCCAAACAGTCTATAATTTGGTACCAAATGAAACTTGGAGGGAAACCCAACTAAAAATTGTACATCGAGCACACATACCTTTTCTACATTCTTCACCTTCGTGTCAATCTGCTGCTTCTTTGTGCCCTCTTTGCCAGCATCCAAGACCCTCCCTTACCCACCGCTATTGGTCATGCCTGGTCATCTCCTCATTCTGGGATGGAATTTTGGCTTTTATTTTCAAGATAACACTCCTGAAACTCCCCAAGGACCCGCTACTCCTTATCTTTGGGTATTGGGACCCCAAACTACTCCCCTGGTCGGCTACCCCCACACCTCTGGGCAAGGAGTGGGCCTTGCTCTGCTTGTTACTCGCTAGGAGAACCATCCTAGCCAACTGGACAACCACGACCAAACCCTCTGTTCCACAAGTAGACAGAGAACTTATGCATCTCCTCTTCCGGGACAAATTGAATACTAGCTTTCTCAACGCCAAAGCCAAACTACGTTTTCACAACAGATGGGGCTTCTATATGGCATCTAAACTCACCCCACAGGAACGAGCCCACCTTGAGGACCACTCCTTCATCCATAAGGGACACGCGCCAACGGCGATAATCGCTGCAACCTGAAACTGTACCAAGCGGGTCTCTGTGCTCCTGACTCTCTCTCTCCCCCCACACGGGAACTCTTCACCTCCATGGACAGCCGGGATCTGTGCAGCACCTCTCCCCCCCCCCCCATTATGCAATGAACTGCACCTGCTACTGACCAGTCCCCCCCCCCCTCCCGCTCCCCCCCCCCCCACGGTTATTTTATTTCATATTTATTTTATTTCATATTCAGTATATACTTTATTCTATCCTGTAGCTCGCTTTTATACAACACACCAGGTTACCTTCTGACCTCCAGATCCATCCAGTTGAAGCTTCCCCTTCTCCCTTCTCCGGGGAGAATGGTTAGTCTTCCCTTAAACCATGTACACACTGTTTAGTTACTACCAAACCCTAAGCTGTATGATTGTTTTCACTCGATCTTTATATTTCAATGAGAAAACTTTCGCCTTTGTATTATGTACAATTTGTTCTATGCCTTTTTCAATAAAATTTTATTTAAAAAAAAAAAAAAAAAAAAAAAGATGAATCAGTCTTGGATCACCCACAGCTACCAAGCACCTGAAGCTGATGTAACAGAATCATTTTTTTTGAAATATCACATCCCTTCAAGACTGCCTATGCTGATGCTGAGTGACTGTCCTGTTATGTTGATTGTCTATCCTCTTCCTCCTCCGCTGATATGTTGGAAGAACATTTCTGGTTCTGGGTGATGCCTAAGGCCCAATTTTTCTGCCCCTGTTTAACAGGGGCGTTTAAGTACAATTTTTGATGCAATGCTTTGCAGCAGGGCTAATTCCTGCAATCAAACAAGAGTATATGGGAGAGGTTGCAGTGTGGTGGCACCAGCACCAGTGCCTAAGGCCCAATTTTTCTGCCCCTGTTTAACAGGGGCGTTTAATTACAATTTTTGATGCAATGCTTTGCAGCAGGGCTAATTCCTGCAATAAAACAAGAGTATATGGCAGAGGTTGCAGCGTGGTGGCGCCAGCACCAGTGCCTAAGGCCAAATTTTTCTGCCCCTGTTTAACAGGGGCGTTTAATTACAATTTTTGATGCAATGCTTTGCAGCAGGGCTAATTCCTGCAATAAAACAAGAGTATATGGCAGAGGTTGCAGTGTGGTGGCACCAGCACCAGTGCCTAAGGCCAAATTTTTCTGCCCCTGTTTAACAGGGACATGTAATTACAATTCTTGATATAATATTTCACAGGAGGGCCCTTCCTGTGCCCACCCAGAGTAACGGTGAGGACTTATAGTGTTGTGGCACCAGCACCACAACCACCAAAGGTCAATTTTTCTACCACTGTTCAACAATGGCATGTAATTACAATTCTTGATATAATCGTTCACAGCAGGGCGCTCCAGCGCCCACCAAGAGTCACTTTGAGGGCTTACAATGTTGTGGCAAAACCAACACCTTGTTCCGCCAGTTCTGCAGAGCATATAGGGCAGGCCCCTACTTTCAAACATCCAACTTAGTATCATCTCCTACTTGCAAACGGAAGGAGACAACAGCAAGTGAGATGAAAAAAGATGGACGACAAAACAAATTATACAGGGGTGATAACCCTTCCCTATGTTTTCCAAAAAGCTTAAAAATAGTTTTTTGACTGGAGCTACACTTTAAAAATGTACCAGTTGAAAATTACAAACAGATTCAACTTAACACAACAAACCTACACAGTCCTTGTCTTGTTTGCACCGCCTGTATACTGCTGTTCTGAGTATATAGGGCCTGGGGGCCACACGCATTTCCTTTTTTTAATATGGGTACAGGGTTCCCCTTAATATGCGTACAAGACCCAAATAGGCTGGTAATGGGCAGGGAGGGCTACCCATGCCATTTTTCTCAATGATTTTCAACCATATTGCAGGAACTAGATATAACATTAAAACCGCAAGCAGTTTTAAATGGTGTTATTTCCGTTTAATATCCTTTTGTGCAGGGACTGTTCTAAACACGGGAAACACGTGGCACTTCACAGGCATACTACAGACACCCCCCAGGCACCATATTTAAAGGAATATTTCACTTTTTTTCTCACTTTAATCATCATTAAAATCAGTGCTCCCGCCAAAACGACCGTTTTTAAAACTTTTTTTGCATTGACCCATGTCCCCTGGGGCAGGAGCCAGGTCCCCAAACCCTTTTTAGGACAGTATCTTGCATATTAGCCGTTAAAATTAGCACTTTTAATTTCGAACGTTCGAGTCCCATAGACTTCAATGGGGTTCTAAAGTTCGTACGAATTTGGGGTCCGTTCGAAAGTTCTGGTGCGAACCGAACCGGGGGGGGTGTTTGGCTCATCCCTAGTCATGGCACTGCTTTTTACAATTGTATACTTCTCCTTGTTCTGCCCGTTACAATTATGTATTTTCCCCCTGTGAAGCTTACAGTTCAATCTTCCTCCTGAAGAACAAACTGGTCCAAAACCAGCTGAATATTTCAGTTGTGGAAGGAAACCTGGAGCACTTAATGAGAACCCTTACAACTATTGAAGACCAGAACAACTGCACGAAAATGGTGTGCTGGATAGGAGTCAAAATGATCACCCCTGCATTGCAAAGCAGGAGGGCAGCCACACTTCACACACCATACTGCATTTTGCCACCTCCTAGGAAAGTGAAATACGCATCCGTATTATAGATAACACATTTAATCTCCAACACCGTTAGTTATCTTTAGTCCATCCCATTGAAACTTCCATTATGTGTGAGTTATTGCATTGTCAAGGCACAGAGGTAACGTGGAAGTATTATCCCAGACATATTTATTATAGTCTCCAATTGCACTAATCACTTCACCCGCTGACTCTGAAGATACCCAGGTGGAAAAAGCTTTTATAAACTGCTTTGCTGTCTCTTTGAAAAACATGCATCATCAATAAATCAACGCTTTAGGGGTTATTTACAAAGTGTAAAAGAAATGATTTATAGAGTGGCAATGTTGTCAGCATGATAAAAAGAAGTGGTAAAAGTGTAACATTAAATTGTCTCTAAATTTTTAGAAGCCAGCAAGCTGTAATGGGGATCTGGACTCTTTATAGGGTCATATAGAAAGGTTTAGTATCAACTTAATTCAATAGATTCAGACCATCCACAGAAAATGCACCTAAAATGTAATTTTCTTTGATAACTCCAAATTTCACTCCTGTAAATAGATTTTTTTTTAACCCCCCTCTTAATATACCAGAGTCGGGAGATGTAATGTCATTATTTAATTGTGTGATCACCTTCAGGTTGAACCTATTACAACATAGCTATAGTAATACTAGCACCCTGTAAGTATAAGGGCCCATTGACTTGGACATGCAAGGTAAAATGTGTGTTGCATTGCCATAATACATGGCAATGCATGATATACAGTGTAGTGGGATCTATTCTGAATGGTACTTAACAGACCTAAGAAGTAAACCACAACACATAGATGTAAATAATTTGTGTGCTGCGCTGAAAAAAAGAACTATTGTAGGTCTGTTAAAATCTGCACTGTGGTGCGAATGAGCTGCATTACAGCAGTGGATGTTAATGTACAAGATATTGCATGTTAACACACATATGGTAATACATCACTTCACACAGTACAAGTGTGAATGAGCACTATCCTTATGGAATAAGGCAGCATTCCTCAACCTTTTTTTAACACCGAAGAACCCTTGAAAGGACGTTCCAGTTTCAGGAGACTCCTGCTAACAAATATTATATCTACAGCTCACAGTACTTTACCATGATGGTCAGTTGGAAGAATGCTCTTTACATTTGTGATCAGTGGGAAGAATCTTCAGCTTGCAAATAGCTGAAAAGATCATTGGTTACCTGGACAGAAATTTCTCATTTGTCAAGAAACCTCTAAAAATCTCTAGAGGAACCCGAGAGTTCCACGGAACCCAGGCTGAGAAAGGCTGCAATACGGCTATGGAAAGAGGAAAGAGTGGAATGCAAATCGCACCTACAAAAACAGCCAGAGCTCAATTTTTTGCAGTTCAAGTAGAAGTCAATGCAAATTTTCTTTTCATGCGAAGCCATCATTAGTGCTAATAAATGTGCTTATCCTTTTACACTATTGCTTTTCAGCCAGTATTTTGGAAATATTAGGTACTGACTCTCAGTCTGCTTATAGTTCCTATAGGCTGTAGTTGTGGCACCATAATACAATGGCGATTCTACTGTATTTCCCTGTGTCTATTCCACTGACTGTTGTCTACAACAAATCTACCCATAGTGAAATGTGATCATATCATATTTTACTATGGCATATGCAACAGATGCATGTACGTGGTAAGGTATATATGAATAACAGTATCGGGACAGATTCCTCTAGCATCCAGGACAAAGATGTGGATTTGCACCCCCTCCAGTCACTGCTCGACGACCACTGTAGTTTGCATGTGGGGGCACCAGGAGCAGCTCCTCCATTAGGGGTACCCAGTCCTCTTTTCTCACCACACCCTATATAAAGTGGATAGATTCTTGCATATCATGAATCTATCCATGGCTGCTGCCTATTCATGTGTCCGGCCCATTTCAGGTCACCAGGCATATGAATTTGAGCGGCCAGGTTTTTTTTTTTTTTAAAGAACCTGATTAGAGCCATAGGCTGTAATAGACTTTAAAACAGGGTGGACTCGGGACGCAGAGAATTGGGTCTGGAGTCCACCCAGCTGTGTTGCAACAGCAAATGAAAACACTGATCCTTCTCCTGGCCATTTGGGAAGCAGGTATGAAACCAGTTTCCCAATTGCCCAAAACATCAGGAGATTCTATTGGATGCCTGGTGCTGGGAGGGGAAGAGAGGAGACACAGCAGAAGCTGCTCCATGAGAGGACACCACTCACTGGAGCAGCTTTCCCAGAGCCCGCCGCACTCTCACCGCCCGCATCCAAGGTAAGGACAGCATGTGGTGGTGGGGGGGCTGTGTTAGTGCTGCTCCACCGGCGGCCCGGGGGGTTGTTTGCTGCTCCCCCCCAAGAAAACCACCAGCTGCCACTGGGGGGAACCCCCTTACCACTGCACCCAGGGAGGCTAGCCTTCCTGACCACTCTTTGTCCAAGCCCCAATGAATATATTGCAACTCTGGTAAAACTGCTGCAAGCATTTCTCATGCAAAGTGAGTTTTACATGCAGAGAAGATATTTGGAAAAGTTAGGAGAGTAATGGGAATGTTTCAAATATCAGTTCCAGAGGAACTTAAGAAAAAATTTTGCTGCAGAATTGTCTCAAAGATGTGATATAATAATTACGTGTTCAACACAACCAACAATTTACTTCAGCATGGAAGAGATCTTATACAGGCATACTCCACTTTTAAGTACACAATGGGGTTTATTTACTAAAGCTGGAAAGTGCAAAATAAGACTCACTTCTGCATAGAAACCAATGAGCTTCTAACCCCAGCTTGTTCAATTAAGCGTTGGTAATAAAACCTGGAAGCTCATTGGTTTCTATGCAGAAGCAAGTCTAGATGTTGCACTTTCTAGCTTTAGCAAATAAACCCCATTGTGTAATTAAAAGTGGGGTATGCCTGTATACTTTACCTCCACTTTTCTTATTACTGATATGGTGATACTTCTTTATTCATTTTTTGCAGCGATGGTGCCAAGCAGTTAAAGCATTATATATAAGAACTACTTAGTACTAACAATGACAATGTCATCGACTTTCATGAATTTGGAGCATGAAAAGTAACAGGGTGTGTATCCTTGAAGAAAGGAGGACACACTGCTCCTAGAGGGTCACATGCCTGTAGCACCTTCCCAAACTACCCTTCATAACCAAATTTCATGCTGTGTTGAGTGTAAAAGCTTTGGTTATTTTTGATAGTGTCCTAACCTCTCCACCACCTTCTTGTCTGTGCATTCCTATTGGCCAAAGAGGCTTCCAATCATACTGTTGGGTCAATAGGAATATGGGGGTGGGGCATTTGGCAGGCTTCAACACTAACACACTTTGCTTGCCAGAATGGCTACTCATTTAGCTGTAACAGGCTACACCTCTAGGTGTCGCCACTTTATTCCTGCTGCCAGATTTGGCACATCTCTATTTGCATCTAGTAAAAAGGAGTGGAGAATGACACTTCAGCATCAAATCCAACTTGTTTATTTTATCCTTTAAAAACAAGGTATAGGGTCTCAATGAATATTTGCCCTTGAGTGTGAGATGAGTAAGATATCTTGCTGCCTGTTGTTCCCCTTTATATGGATAGAGATAAAGAATTTGGATTTCATGCTGTCATCCATTGTTTTACTAGAAATATCTATATATAGATTTGTATATAGATATATCGATATCTAAATCTAGATATCGATATATCTATATATCTTCAGCAATGAGCTGGACATGCACTTAGTGGTGTTTGCAGCCAAGAGTAGATCAACCTGATGGGATGATCCTTGTGTCTACATCATTGTTTGCACCATCTGTAAGTGCTATACCATCTCTCTCAACTGGCCTTATCTTGCTCATGAGCCATGAGTTGTAGACCTAGAAAGGTGTAGGCATGGTTTTGTTTGTGCAGGGTCACTTAGACTGCAGTGACTTTTTTCATTTGGCAATAACTACGGTATTCGATATTTAAAAGCAGGCTTATTTATGAAAACTAAGGATTTTATGCTCAATTCAGCTGTATTTATATTTTCTAATTTTCTCTCCTTTGCCTTTGTTTTCCTTTTGTAAAATTATAAAGAATGGGGGCTGCAGATGGAAATGAGAATATAAGGCTAACAGCGGAATATAATATACATATATACAAATTAGCAGAAATTTTTGAAATATTTTAAATAAGTGATGACTGATAAGGAGATTTACAGAATCATTATGTTTTTAATGAGTAATTGTACAGCCAGCTAATCTTGGTTTATGAATTGTGTGATTCTCCACAAATGTACAGTCTACTGATCTAAGCAAAGGAGTGCATATTGTAATATATGACAGCTGTATCGAAGGTAATACGAAAGTGGGTATAACTTTTTAATGAACTTACATAAATCATTCACATTACACATCTTGGTAGAGTAACTCTTCTATTTCTTATTTTTCATTGCAGGTACCATATATTATGGATTTCAAGCAGAAGCAACCTGTCATCATTGAGATCTTGGTGAAGGAAGGGCGAAGACTGTCCGACATACACAGAAGGCTACAGAATGTTTCCAGAGATGACACTATTGATAAGAGCAACGTGCACAGAGAGATGAAAATATTGAAATAGTGTCCTCTTATTAAACCCCTCATTGATCAAAAACTCATTGACGGCACATTGCTTCTGCGTGGAACCCAATATTTACCTGCAATGAAAAAGAAGAAATAGAAGAGTTACAATAAAGGAAGAGTTAAGTGGGTAACCACTAGGGGCGGCCCATCCATTAAGGGCGCACGGGCACCACCCCTCCCCCCACATCCATGCTCCCGGCCCCTTGCAGGACACTGAATGCATTCATTTCAAAGGGGGGGGGGGTGTTTTTTTGGAAGCACCTAATTAGAGCCAGAGGCTCTAATAGGCTTCAAAATAGGGTGGGCTCGGGGCACAGAGAATGCAAACTGAGCCCATCCAGATGTGTTACAAAAGCGAATGACCAATCAGGAAGCTAGTTTTGAGACCTGTCACCCAATTGGCTGAAAGGACTGAGAATCTTATTGGACTCCTAGGAGGAGGGGAGGAGATGAATGGGGGAAGCCGTCGTGATGGAAGAGAGGACACAGGAACCACTGCCTGCCACCTGCCACCTAGATGGGGTAAGTGACAGACCGACTGGCAGACAGCAAGCAGGGGGAGGTGCCGTCAGCCGCTTGGGTGGGGTAGGGGGTTGGTTGTTTGCCGCCCCCCAAAACAAAACCACCAGCCACCACTGGTACACACTATCAGTTTTTCTCATTCAACCCTGTGGGATGAATGAAAAAACGGAGGAGCTTCAGAGGAGCTTGCTGCATTATCTGATGTTAGTACAATGATCTCTCCGCTGAGCTATTGTGTTCTAACAGGGGGATGACCTCTCCACCAGGACACGCCAGTTAGGCATGGCTGAGAGTGCAATTGGATGCCAATAGGCAGAACTTTTTCAGTCATTCCCCTTCAACAGAAGCCGGACGTTCGACTGGCTTCAGTCGGATAGGCTGCCATACACATATCTCAAATGTCGGCTGGTTTCTGTTGAACTGGCCAATACTGGCCACTTTTCGGCCCGTGTGTACGGGGCTTTACTCTACCATGAAGTGAAATTTGAATGACTTATGTAAGTTTATAAAAAAGTTATGGCCACTTTTGCATTACTTTTGGTACAGAGGTTGTATATAGTGATATGCACTTTGTTTCTTAGATCAGTAGACTACATTACACATCAGAAACCAAGTATAGCTAAATAATAGATATGCAATTACTCATTTAAAGCATAGTTAATCTGCGATTCTCCTGATTTGAACATTACTTATGTTGAATATGGCTAAAATTCCTACTAAATAAATAGAAAACACAGGTATTAGGTAAACAGTGAACTATAATTTGCCAAATTTATAAAACAAAAGTGCATCTAGCACCAAGCAGCCCTCTATGGACTTTTTGTAATTACATAGTACGTTGTGTAATCCAAGCAATGTGCTGTGCACAGTGGTCTCCATCTACCTGTCTGTCAAGCACCCAGCGGAGTCCACAACCATATGTGAGTGAGCAGGGTCTGCTTTGGCTCCTCACCATTCTTTATGAGCCAGTCAGTTAGCAGCAGGTCCCAGCCACTCAAGAGCTGATCACACGGGTACTGTAGGATGGTGAAACATTCTGATGAGGTTTGGATTCATGCCAACCATCACTGCAAATCCACCAAATTTGAATTTACATGCATGGATGAATTTATGAGAACGTTCTCTGGGTCCAACCTGTTTAAAACCATAATGTGCTGCATGGCCTTTGCAGGTTTAGAAGCACAATAATGAAGGAAACTTAACAAAACAAGCCATGTCGCTATAAAAGGGTGAGCTCAAGGTAGTCATATTTTCAGCATATGTGGATAATGTTAGGAAGAAGATAAGGAGAGATAGGGGTAGATTTATTAAAGGCAAATAGACTGTGCACTTTGTATGTGCAGTTGCTCCAGAGCTTAGTAAATCAGGTTAAAGCTTCACGTTGCAAAAAATACCCAATCATATGCAAGGGGAAAAAAACAACACAATGTTTGCTTGTACATTATTGGATGATGAAAGTCAACAAAGCTTCAGCTCATTTACTAAGCTCTGGACCAACTGCACTTTGCAAAACGCACAATCTATTTTCCTGTAGTAAATCAATCCCATGGCAATCTGTATATGGAGAGCTTAGAAGAACTGTGTTAAACTGTGCTGTTCTGTGCTGTAGATTGCAGTGCTGGGCTACATAATTTTTATGGTTCCCCCATGTCCTTGTTAGGACTAACACTGCTATATGCTGTATCAGCACCATGTCATTGTTAGCTGTGGGTTCTCCCTTTGCAGCTTTTTTGGGAGTCATTTTATTTTGTGCTTGATTTGAGGACATATATTTATTTAGGGGTTAATCTTTCATAGTTTATATATTTTAAGGGTATTTTTATTTTTAATTTGTGCTGCTATGGCCTTTCTTTTAAAACTGAGGCCTTCACTTGTTGCGGAACTATTTTTGGAGCAGTCCTTTGTACGCAGCATACTATTACATTGTTGTGCAAAAACAATGTACCCGAAAAGTATCTCACATCACTCATATTCCCCATAACCTTTCATAGCCATAGTAAAAAAAAAAAGTTTGAAGCATCCCCCCATCAGTCTAAAAAAGACTTGATGAAAACAGACTTGTCTCAACTATGACCGGATTAAACCCCTTTTTTTTTAATTCAATACATTTTTATTAAATTTTTAAGAGCACAGAAAAAAAACAAAAAAACAAGAACAGAATAACAATAACCACAATTACATTATGCAATGGTAGAATATTACATAAACGGGAGAAGTTCTAGGGTTGAGAGCATGCATCCTATTCACCTTGCGGACACTGTAGTCACATCAACAGAGCAGAAAAAGAGTATGATGGAGGGATATCTCCCCTCTAGACACCCCAAACGGGATCTTGCTGTGTCCAGAGAGGTAGACAACCCAGTTGCTATAATATGAAGACCATCCGTAAAACAGGAGGTCGAAAGAATAACATGTTATGATTTGAACAGTGGTTAAACTACAACTAGTCAATATAAACAAGTGGGTAGAGAAGAAAGCATCTAGAGTGTGTGGACATGTTGGTCGATCCAATATAGATCGCCAGCTGCAATATGATAAAGCAACAAACAAACAAAAGAGGGAAAGGGGGGGGGCAGGATGAGGGGATATGGGGAAGGGGAGCAGGCTCAGTGCGGTATGTTGAAAGAGGGAGTCTATAATGTAAGAGTGGTAATTCAGATGAATAAGGGACGTGATTTGACGAACCATGCATCCCATAATTTCCAACGCGTCGTTATTTTAGTTAAGTAACCTTCTGCCGCAGCATACATGCGATCATAAGCACAATGCGTATGTACTAAGCGTACAATTTCCGTATGGGAGATTGAAGCGGGGGATTTCCAGTTACGGACTATCACCAGTCTAGTAGCTAATAGGATCTGTGTAATAATATATTGGAGTGCGTGTGGATAAAGCTCTATGCCTATAGACAGAATCGCCAAGGCCGGGGATGGTTCAATGGGGATACTAGTTACTTCAGCAATTAGGTGGAATATATCCATCCACAGTGTTTTGATGTGAGGGCAATCCCAAAGAATATGAAAGAGGGTGCCAGGCGCACCACACTGTCTCCAACAATGTGCGTCTAGGGATTCATTAAACAATCGCATACGCGCAGGGGTGATATACCACCTGAGGGTAAGTTTATAGGTGAGTTCCCAAAGGTTAGCAGATTTCGTTGTTTTGTAGATGGAGCGTAGTGCACATTGCCATTGTTGCGGAGATAGGGAAACACCGATATCCTTTTCCCATTTAAGCATGGGAGGAAGGATAGCGATGGAGGATTAAACCCCTTTTTAACTGTTGTGATCCAAATAATAGAAGATTGGGGTGCTGATGACAAAAAAAAAGTAATTTCACAGCCAAAAATATTCTTCTTATGAAAATTGTGACGTACCATCATAGCACATACAGCTTTAAAGCATCAGCTAAAGCTGTCATTTAAAGGACTGATGTTTTTTTCATGTCCCTTCCTAGCCATAAAAATTCACTTTACCCCTTTCTTAAATTCCATAACCATGCTGTATGTTTTTTTTTTTTGTTTTGCTTGCATTGACACAGGCCCTGCACAGCAGGGTCCACCTCCACATACTGTACTTACCCAGCAGCCCTATAAAAGACCTCAATTGCTCAATGAAATGTGCCTCCTATCGAAATTGTATTGGCAGCGGGATTTGCAGTTTGCAATTTTTTTTTAGCACATGTGCTAGAACATAGTCAAACCTTAGCAGATTTTCTTATCCCTACTGAAAGTCCAGAGCCGTGAAAACAGGTGGGAAGCTGGAAAGTGTTTTGCACAGGTCATGTAGTGCTTTAGCATACACAGTTTTTACTTAATTGTATTACCTTATTTATCAAGATGAGAAAGACAATCATCGTCCATCTGTAGCAATGTGAGAACAAAATAATATTATGCTACTTTCTTAGGGTGATAGGAAATATGTAGGGCAATATATCAAGATCAGCAAATGAAAGGTGATGGACACATGTTAAGTCTTAAAGCTGAATTTCAGGTATGGATATTTTTCCCCACCTGTCACCTCTTCCAATTAGAGTAAGCATCTTATACATTGAGAAAATGCAAAGTGTTGTCTGAATGATGCCTCTGCTGAACAGTGATTTGTGTTCACAATGCAGCAGGGCAGTTGCTTGGCCTGAGACCCGGAAGTTTGTTGGGTCATAAATACCAAAAAAGAATAGAAAGAACCAAACTAGCGTAAACCTAGAGAAGAAGAGAGGAGGGGATGGCAGGAAAAGTTGGAGTGGGGAATAAGGGGAAGATGGGAATGTAGACTTGGGGTTGATCCTGGCCGCTCGGGGGACTATTGGCAAGGAAAGCCACCAAGATGGAAGATGTCAAAGGTCCAAAAATGCATTGAAATTGTTAAGGAACCAGAAAATCAAAATACACTCAAATGTACTACTTGCCGACCGCATTATGTGTATATACATTGTGGTTTGCAAGTGGTTTACCGGGATTATGGCTGAAGATATCAGCCATAACCCCAGCATTGTTTTTTACTGAAGCGGCTGGCTTTCCAAGCAGCACATGAGCCACTGGAATGCTGTCAGAAGTGGCGTCCCCCCCGTAGCTCGCCGGTGTTTCTCACACTTACATTTTTGACCGCCTTGCACCAACAAACGATCCGACGGTGCCGCCAGCTGGCCACACAGGCGTTCAAAGAGTAAATCTGCATTAAACGCTTCTATGGCCTTGGAGGACCAGAGTGATGTCATGATGTAATTTCCCGTCCAGGCTGGAAGTTAACAAGTTTTGTTTTTTGTTTTTAAAGCAAAAGATCAAACATTATTTTGTGGATCTTTTGTTTTTAATGGTAAAGAAGAGTTTTGGAGTATTTTTGACACCAGTTCTCTCCATAAAGAGGACTGTCATCCTTATTTCTATTACAAGGGATGTTTGCATTCCTTTTAATAGGAATAACAGTGATAAAAAAATAAATAAATAAAGGGACAGTGTAAAAATAAATAAGAAAAAGTAAAATAAATAAGAAAAAAAAGTAATGTCAACCCATCCCTCCGTGCTTGCATGTAGAAGCATACGTAAGTTGCGCACGCATATGTAAGCAGTATTCGCACCACACGTGTGGAGTATTGCCGCAAACTTTGGAGCGAGAGCAATACTTCTAGCGCTAGTCCTCCTCTGTAACATGTAACCTGTAAAGGCACTTAAAATCTCGTCTATGGAGATTTAAGTATCATAGTTTGTCGCCATTCCATGAGCACAAACAATATTAAAATAATACATGTTCAGTATCTATTTACTCAGCGTAACATTATCTTTCACATTTTCTAAAAAAAATTGGGGTAAATATTATGTTTTTTTTTTATTCATTAAAGTATTTTTTACAAACAAAATTGCATTTGCAAAACTGCTGTGTAAATACTGTGTGACTTGCAATTGCAATGGTTGCCATTTTATTCCATTTTATTCCCTAAGGTCTCTGCTAAAACAATGTATAATGTTTGGGGTTATAAGTAATTTTCTAGCAAAAAAATAGTGATTTAAACTTGTAAACAAAAAAAAGACAGAAAAAGCCACGTCTTCAAGTGGTTAGGAATCACGGGCCAATTTTTTTTATTTAATAGAACCCATGCCATCCTTTGTTTCACCTGGGTAATCTTGGAGGTGTAAGATTACTGCGCTTTTGGCCTTGTGAACATGTGAAATTGTAAGTTGTTTTACACAATTCTCTGTTTATAACAGAAGGAAGGAACAAGACATTAGCCAAAAAGATAGATATAGTCAACAGTCTGCCAAAAAATACAAAGTTATTTTTTATTGTTGCCAAAGCAGCACAAGGCTGCCTCTGATGTTGGATGATTTTTTTTTTTATTTCTACAGCTATTCTTTAATATTTTGTCAAAAGTCTCCCAGCAATAAAACAGCAATAAAACAGCAGCCACTCAACCTTAAAAACCACAATTGTTTTGGAGCCTGTCATGACCTCCTGATGCCTATCCACCCCTAGCTGCTGACATGCCAAGTTTATTTTATGCATCTAAATGTTCCATTGTGAACCCTGGCGCAGCCCACTGATTCTGCTTGTAGAGATTATAAAAATATGACATGATTATGACCCTGGAAGCCTGCTGGATAATGGCGCACTAAGCTACAGGCAAATCACAAAACCATGGAAACCCGACTGAAATATGTGGGTTGCCATTACCTTACCTGTAAATTTGTTAATTGCTTTGCTTGCCAGTTTATTTTTTGGCCTCTAGACTAATCAGGAACAAATACTGCAGCCACAGACAGAAGGTGAATCTCTAAAAACAAGAGAGTGATGGCAGCTCCAAAATATACATCCAGATAAGGTTCCTTTAAAGCAAAAAAATGATACTTTCAACGAAAGCTTTTCTGTAAAGAAAAAAGATCTTTTGATGAGAAATTACAAATCAAGCCAACTTCAGGAACTGTTGCAGAAATTGGGACATACTCTATATGACTATTAACCCAAAATAGATTGGACGCTAAAGCACTAGTACACTGTAATGGTACATTTAGTCCCCCCATAAGCTGCAAAAACAATGGATACGGGTGCAGCCATGCTGCAGTGCATTTGCTGTGTGCCTGTGTTAAAATGTATTCTCCCAGTTGTGCTTGGTGGGCAGAACCACTCCTGAACACAGCCCATTAAAGCAGAAAGGACATGCCATTAGTGCCCTGAAACCACATGCAACGCATGCATTTGCAGCTTGTTGGTATGGCATTTAAGGGGTTAAAACATGCATTTTAACCTCCTGATCCAAACACAGCGACAAAAGATTTTCTCATCGCACACGTACCTGAAGTGGGCTAAAGGACAAAAAAGGTGCTGTAGCAATAATTAGCTGGGAACCGGTAAGATCACAGATCAGTCTACATGCAGTATTTGTCAGCACACCAAGGATCTTCAAGTAATACCCAAACACTTTTATTGAAAAGATCACATCACAGCCATAAAGTGCAATGTTTCAGGCCACACAGGACCCATCTGTCAAGCATGTGATGACAAAGGATCACATGCCTGATGAAAGGGTCCTGCATGGCCCAGAAGCATTGTACTTTATGGCTACGATGTGATCTTTTCTATAAAAAGTGTTTGGACGTTAGTTGTAGATCCTTGGCAAATATGTAAGCTGATTTGTGATCCTACCAGTTCCCAGCTGGTTTTTGCTACAGCACCTGTTTAGTCATTCAGCCCACTCCAGGAATATGTGCGATGGGCACACATGTAGCAGTAGGCCACAGAATTCCTAGATTAGGCAGCCTACTGTGGCTCAATTGGTTTGCAGGTGTGAGGTAGTGCTGCACCTTCTAAAGAGCGATTATTTTGCCTGCTCAACTTGTGGAAGAATCCTGGGTCTGTTAGTTCTTTCAATGTGGGTGATTGTCATGGTGAGTGAGGAGCACCATTAAAAGAGAAGTCATTAAAAATTTATTTTATAAGGAAACATATATAAAAAAATCCAAGATTCATGGCTAAAGCCTTTCTCTAGGGCTAAAGATTATAAATGTTGGGTTTGTTCATGATGGATTGGTGGAGCCAGGTAAGATGTCGTAGGTGAGTCTTAGCTTTATTGGGATAGTTGCATTCCAAGCCTCCTGTGTTTCCAAAATGTTGTTGCTGTTTCTTCAAAATCAATGATGTTCTTGCTCCCCACTGTGATCAGTGGTTCCAGTGGTGTCCTGTGGCAACATAAGGAGGAACCACTAAGTGTAGCATTTGACCTTACTCCCAAAATTTTTGGTTTTTGAAGAGGACCTCAGTTAGCACCATATCAGCATCAGAAAGGCAGTGGGTGGTGCAGTCAGCAAGGGAGTTAAGTACTTACATGTTTTTTATTTTTTATTAAAGGGTCGGGTTAGGGAGTACAGTGAGGGATGGTAAGGCTGGAACTGGAGAGACATAACTCTTCCTAGATCCCTCCCCCTAAATTACCACAAATGTTTTATATTTGTTTTTTTCCCCCTCATTTTTATGACTTGGTTTTGTCACATTAGTGGAAGTAATGGGGTGATGGGAGGTGATGAAAGGGGGAGGATGGTGAGTTTAGTGAGTTTAGACCAGGTGGAGAAGATTTGTCTCTGGGGTTTAGGCATTTAGAAGCAGGGTGTTTCCACGTCTTATGCTACCTCTTGCCTCCTACTAGGGGAAAAATCTCGTTATACTTGGTAAATTATGATGAAATTCTAGGAGATACACCTTTTATATATCTGTAGGTATTGTATTTAAGTTATATTGTGTCTGAGATCTTAACGTCTTTTGTAATTTATGATGTACCTTATGGTGATGTATTGTGTTTGGTAATTCTTTGTTAAATGAATAAAAATAACTTAAACTAGAAAAGCTTTTTAATTCACAGTTTATTTTTAACCACACAGTCACTTTAAAGCTGAACTCTATTCAAGCTGTTTTTTTAGATCTACATAGACATTGGAATGGTGAGAAGTTAACAAGCTACACCCTATCCAAACTACACAATTGTTAGCTGGATGTGAACTTGAAGGTGCTTTTGTAACTATGCAAATATTGCTGCATGTACTTATCTCCATTGCACTGAAATGTGTTTAGTTATAGATTTTTTTTCTGCAGATGAATATTAATGCAGACTGTTGATTGTCCATCCAATAAAGGATCGAATAGTCCAGATATTTCATGGAAAAAGATATGTTTTTATGCCTTTTGTTTTGAACTCAGATCCACAAGGGGTTTAGGAAAACAAGGTCAGTATGGTAAGTGCAGAATTAGTGTACGTGGGAAAACTGAACTGTGTAAAATAACGAAGGAATAAAACATTGCTAATGTGTAAGTTTTAGCTTCCTGTTTCTGTTTATACACATTGATTTTTTTTAATTCCCCAAAGGGGAGACGCATGGATCATCTGACATTGTTTCACCTAATGCTTTTTTCTAGTAATCTATAGAGACATGTTAACCAAACAGGCTTGTGAGATCAGTTAATAGACAATCAATAATAAACTTTTGTCTTAGAGCCATTTTTATATCTCCATAGTTCCTCTATTTTTACAAATAAATCCCTGTAATTGTTTACTATCCCACTGTAAGTTTGGGTTGGCAATTTCTGAGATTTTAGGTAATATTTATCATTTAAAAGGAATGGCACTCTACCTTACACCACCCCTACTAAAAAAAAAAAAAAATTCCTAGGGCCAGTTGCACATTGCAATTTACCAATGTTTACATTCAGGATCTTGTTGATAGAAAGATCCTGCATAAAATGTTTCATGAAAACATTGTGTAAATGCATATACACACTTAAAATTCTTCTTCATTGCCAAGGTTGCAATATACGTGCATATAGACCATAGAAGCACACATATGCAGGTAAATTACTGTGCTCAAATTTAACATTTTCTATTTTTGTTTAGCACCTATTTACATCAGAATCACACAGCAGCGCAGTCTGCGGGCCTCTGTGTTCCCCTGCAGTGTGAATTTCAGCCCAAGTCATTTGAATGGGTTGCAAATTGCACCAGAACTGACAAAAAGGAGTGCATGCTCTGCTTTTGAAAAATGCGCTGCACCAAATGGCACTTACAAGTGTTGTATAGCATATAACCTTTTCCTCTTCTTCCCTGGATGCACTGCTCGGACCTGAGTGGTTAATCATCAGGCCGTGAAGACCGTCACCTTAGGGAGGGGAGAAAGTTACTATTTATTTATGACAGGTGATTTACCAGTGCTGGCTATTTACGGAGTATGTAAATACTGTACATTCACATCGATCCTTGACCTCAAGGAGCTTACAATCCAAGGTCCCTAACTCATAAGCATACACACATGCACTCAAATACTAGGGTCAGTTTAGACAGGATTCAATTAACCCACTGATGTGTCTTTGGAGTGTGGTAGGAAACCAGAGTACCTGGAGGAAACCCTTGCAAGCACAGGTAGAACATCACAAGAATATTAACCAGACGAAAACTCAAGCCACTACAACCCAATAAAGATAAAAAAAAAAAAAAAAGAGAGGAGAAAAAGGGGCGGGACTTCGTATGGAGTAAGAAATAGTTGTAAAGTTAATTGGTGAGTATATAGGAATTTAATTGATTGTAACAATAAAACACACATAGAAACCAGGTACAGAGATGTAACATCAATATCATAAGGTACAATATTTAAGCTTATTGATAACATCAATTACTCATACTGAATTAACAATCAAATTCCAAAATTCACCAAAGAAAGGATTAAATAAAATGTTTGACACAGTAAAACCTGCAAGACCTATTGCCTCCCTGGGTCAGTAATTAAAAATGATACAATAATAAATTGAGACTCAAATAAGTGATGGTAGGGACACGGCAGTTTGTAGCCTGGTTTCTATGTGTGTTTTATTGTTACAATCAATTAAATTCCTATATACTCACCAATTAACTTTACAACTATTTCTTACTCCATACGAAGTCCTGCCCCTTTTTCTCCTCTCTTTTTTCTCAATGAACTGTGATGGAAACGCAGGACCTTACCAGGCCATGGTTTCACTCAAAGTCCCTAGGGATGGAATTACATGTACCTTTACCAGGACATGATTTCAATAAAGTCCCTAAAAATCCTTATTTTTTGTTACCAATGTTACATTTTTGTATCTCCTTTTTATGTATGTACTACTGTTACAATCATTTAAACCCTTATACATTTACCAACTAATTTTATAATTACCTTTTACTTTATATCAAATCTCGTCCCCTTGCTCTTTTTCAACCCAATAAAGATACCATAGATAAAAAAAAGTTACTCCAAAGGAGTCGGGATCTTATTGGTGCCGATAAATTGTTACAATAATAGATACAATTTCATAACTTTTTATTATTCCATATCAAACATTTTTTATCAATAAAATTAATATAAAACATTTTTTTTCATAAACGGACTCGTGATTGAAGCATTCCCAACACATGTTTACAGATTGTCATGGTGTATTAAATCACAACATGTTTTGCCTGCTCAAGGCTTCCTCATTAGATATACTGTACCACACTTATAGAAACAGTCAAAGCAAAAATGGCTGAAAATGATATCACACTGTTCTGAAAAATTGCACCCCGCATGATACGGTGGTCAAATATGGTCAAATTATTCATAAAAAAAGTGTCACAGGGAGAACATGCAAACTCTATGAAGTTAGTGTCCTGACCGCGACACTATAAATCTAAGTGAACTTTGAAAAAGACATGACATGGAACTTAAACATTTCACACAAATGAATAGGGCATCACTTATACCTTTTTAGTTTTCTGTCAGCAGTCATCATTTTCACACAGCAGCAGGCTCCCACAGCAGAGAGAGCAAGCAACGAGCATCAGTCAGCTAAAATATTTAAAGACATGTGGACATCTGAGACTAAATAATGAGGTCTGGCTAGTTAGTAAGATGTGGACATAGGAATGGAAGCTTTATCCCCACCAAAGCTCTACAAAGCCTCTGGGCTCCAGGAGCCAGCACAAATGTATTACTATTCTAGAAATATATGTTTTTTTTTTTACATCAGCCATAAACCCTGAAGTCCCTCACCATGTGTGAGAAACCTAGGTGACACATACACACCGTCCACAATCTTGCTGACAAGTGCCTTATATTCAGATAGACTGGCTTAGAAAATTAAGCAAATTTTAAATTATACATGTTTACCTTGGATACTCTTATGCCCTGTACACACGGTCGGAAATTCCGAAGGAAAAGGTCTGATCGGATTATATTGTCGTAAAATCTGACCGTGCGTGGGCTCTATTGGACTATTTCTGCTGGAAATTTGAGAGCAGGATCTAACATTTTCGACAAAGAAATCTGATCAGACTTTTTCCGATCGTTTGTAGAGAATTCCGACGGACAAAGTGCCACGCATGCTCAGATCAAATTACGAGACCAAAGCTATTGGATACTAGCCCCTATGTAGTCCCGTTGTATGCAACAAATGTCACCTTGTTTCAAACTATCGGATTTTCCAACAACTTTGTCCGACCGTGTGTATGCAACACCAGTTTCGGACAAAATCCGTCGGAAAAAATCTGACAGATTTTGTGGTTGGAATGTCCGACAGTGTGCACAGGGCATTATTTTGTTGGGTCTATCTTGAGATGGTCAGGGGTTCTATGCTTAGGTCAAAAGGTACAGGAATACCCCTGTTAAGTGCCATTGCAGATAGGGGGAGAGGTGCCTTAAAGTATAGACTGGCAAGACTGTAAGCCTTTATAAAAAGATCCCTTAAAAGAATTCTGCGGCCATTTTATAGATTGTATAGGCCTTTCAAAATTCTTCTAGCCTCTATAATATCCATACATTTGTAATTTACATTTTTGGGGCAGGGACAAAGAGGAGTCGCTAATTTATTTTAAAGTATGGGGACACTATGAAAATATCTTTTAATGGCTGCAGGGACACCTTTGGTACTGATCTAATGGCACAGTGCCACTTCACCAGGTTAGGTTAGCACACAAGTATGCTTTAAAGGGTAAGTGTATATATATATATATATATATATATATATATATATATATATATATATATATTTTTTTTTTTTTATCCCACCTATCCCTCCATATTAAAAGTAGCCTCTCAGACATCCTCATCTTAAAGCTGCAACCATGCTTGGATGCACCATTTACTGTACATCTGATATGATGTGCATGAAGGCTCCATCTTTTTAAAAAATATGGTAGAGAGTCCAGAACACTCAGGGATTTATATCTCTATAAAATTTAGTACAATTTACCCTTTAATCTACCAGCCAAAGCTTTATTTGGAATTTCATAATCAGAATTTAAAATATTGGTTTATAACTTCCTAACTTTAGCAGACACTTGCAAACTTTAGGTATATTTAAATAGGAAAATCCCCAAAAAAAGTTCTGTCTTTCCTAATAGTATATTCATTTTATTTTCACTTTCACGCATTGTGTCACTGGTGGATTCTGTCTCCAGTGTTGAATTTAGCTGATCAGAGCATGCCCTAGATGTGACATCACACCTCCAATACACACAGTGGTCTTTTCTCAGCGAGATCCCACCTCCTGCAGACAGATTGGTCTTTTCCCATGGAGATGCCACACCCAACACACACATAGTGTGAAGTACCCACAATACAGCACACGTTGGGGTTGATTTACTTAAACCGTAGACTGCAAAATCTTCTTGTCAAAGCTTAATTGAAAAAGCTGAAATTGGAAGCTACCATGCACAGCTGCTCCAGATTTTGCACTCTCCAGTTTAGTAAATCAACCTCATTGCATCCAGCACACACATTGGTCATTCTCCAGTGAGATACCACCCCCAGTTTATACTCAGCTTGGTCCTTCTCCAGTAAGATCCTACCCTCTGAACAGAAATTGGTCTTTCTCTAATGAGATCCTAACCATAGGCATGTGCATGGGGTGTGCCAGGTGTGCCTGCGCACACCCTAATCACCCCCATGTACATTGCTCTGCCTGGCCCTGGTAATTCTGTATGGGTTACTGGCAGCAGAGAGAGGAGCCCAACTCACAAACTCTTGGCACCTCTGCTCTGCAGCTATTTAAAAAGCAAAAACAGCCCCATTGTTTATCTGCCTGGCGGGGCCAAAAGGGGACTATTTAACCGCTTTCGGGTGCAGGCAGAGTGATTTACTGCACTGCGGTTCCTGACAATTAAATGAAAGTCCTGGCTTCCCGCTTCTTCTATAACAATCTCCCAAGGCTTTAATCTAATTGCAAGCAAAGGCTTTGGAAGATTACTCCACATGCTCCTGAACGTGAATAAACAGTCCTGCTTTGGCCCCAGACTCTGGTGCCTAGCCCAGCACAGCGCAGTGCAGTGGTTGGAGTGGTGGGTCTGGGATGGTGAATCCCAGTGATCAATGCTCTGTCCGGCTCTCAGTGACTAACATGGAGCAGCGGGCGCAAGTGCAGAGGATGGCTGGCTGTGTGGATCTGTCCAGTGTGCCTGGGTCCCTCCCTCGCGATGCCGACTCATCCCCCCACCGTCAAGTGGATGTGCTGCAGGAAGAGATTGGCTACACTGATGGCTGCCCAAATTGTGAGTACCAGCTAACCCTCTAACCCTGCCAGGCTATCTGGGGTCCCCTCTGACACTGTTCTCTGCTCCTCTCCTGGCCCTGTGCCTTCCTTCTGCCCTGCACCCCTCGCCCTATACTGACCTACTCTACAGCACCTTGCACTCCTCACTATGCACCCTGCCCCCACCCCACAGAACCCTGCACCCCTCACTATGCACCCTGCCCCCACCCCACAGAACCCTGCACCCATCACTATGCACCCTGCCCCCACCCCACAGAACCCTGCACCCCTCACTGTGAACCCTGCCCCCACCCCAAAGAACCCTGCACCCATCACTGTACACCCTGCACCCATCACTGTACACCCTGCACCCACCCTGCCCCCACCCCACAGAACCCTGCACCCCTTACTATGCACTCTGCACCCACCCCATAGAAACCTGCACCCCTCACTATACACCCTGCACCCACCCCACACTATGCACCCTGCACCCACCCTAGAGAACCCTGCGTCCACCCTGCCCCCACCCACATGACCCTGCACCCCTCACTGTGCACCCTTCTCCCACCCCACAGAACCCTGCACCTCATAGAACACTGCGCCCCTGTCAGGCTTAGGGCCTAGCTCTGTCAGCTGGAGGGAGCTTCCTCAGGTAGACTGTATCAGGCCCATGATTTCTGACAGTGGCCCTGTTGCTCTGTGTAGTGGTGGGGTGATGGGACAGCTCTCCCTCTCTTCTCTTTCACTATGCGGGTGGGGAGATGATATATTATATACTCACACCTACATGCGTGTTTCAGCTTTGGGGTGCACACCCTAATGTAATAAGCTGAGCACGCCTATGATCCTAACCCCTGCACATAGATTTATCTTTCTCCAATAAGAAATCACCTCCAACATGCAACATGCAGGGGACTACTCTCCTCCAGAACACAGCGTTCAGTGCACACAGTGCCTTCTGTCGCACAAGGAGCTGTACACATGGAGCGAAAGTTGGCTGGTTCTTACCAAACCGACTGATTTTCAGCCTGTATGTACCCAGCTTTAACCCTACTCCATGGAAATGACTGCTTTCATGCACTGCACTGATGATGACCAAAAAAGCCCAAAACAACTATATGTAGTACGGAATAAATTATACTTTTTTTTTTTTTAAAGGGGTAACATATCGTACAGTATATAAATTATAATACATAGGAAACAAAGACAACAACAATAAGAGTGGCAAGTAGTCTGAAATCCCTCTTTTTTGGGGGAACAGACGGTGGATGTACCAACATTTTAGGGGTTAGTTTACCGCGGGGACCTTGGTTGAGGGTGAGCGCTTATCTTTATGCTGGTTCCTTCAATGCCATTTGATGAATTTATATATATTGTTTGATCATGTCTGTTATTGTATTTATTATTCTTGTTTTGTTTGATGTTTTATTAGCCTACACACCCCCTGAAGAAGCTACCTGGCGAAACATGTCGGGATAAGTGTGTATGGACTTTCGTGGCTTTATTGGATCCTTTTGCCATCAAATAAGCTGGCCAAATTGTTTTTAATTTTTGTACCTGAATAAATTTTGTCATTTTATTAATTTTGACTTTGTTTCTTCACAATTCCTGAATAAGTCATTACTGAATTTTTAGAGGCACCGTGAAAATCCCTACTTTTTTCCCTGTACCATTATAATAGTTTTCTGGGCTGTGGTGCCAATAACATGGTGGGTGTTCCCTGGCCTCTGGACCACACAGATCACAAATTTTGTCAAGAGAATTGAACAGTTACATCTCAAGTATCACAATACAATGCAAACCAGATGTCCATTTCATACATCAATAATATATAAAGGAAGGGCAGTTATACAACACTATTTCACCAAAATACATAAAATATAAAGTGCTGTATAGGGATGAGCTTCGTGTTCGAGTTAAACATACGTTCGACTCGAACATCGGCTGTTCGCCCGTTCGGCGAATTCCGAACGTTATGGGCCGTTCGTGCCAAATTCGTGTGGCGCTCACGGCCCACAATGCACTGCGTCATCACAGTGCATTGCTGGCTCATGATTGGCCAAGCATGCACTGTGACCCCGCATGCTTGGCCAATCACAGCGCCAGCAGCGAGGAGAGCCATGATTGGCCACAGGCAGGATGCCTGTGGCCAATCATAGCTCAGGCTGTGTAGTACACGCCCCACACTATATAAGGCCGCCAGCGCGGCGGCCTAGTGTAGTGTGCTGGCGTCTGAAGCAGTTAGTGGGTGTTCTGTGTACCTTCAACACAGTATACACCGATCGTTATCGGCCGATTTTCGATCTTGCTGTTCTGTAGTGGTTGCTGTCTGTGTGCTCTGACCGCAGTATACACCGCTATATTCACCTCACCTATATAGCTAGTGATCTATCTTTTATAATAGAGCTTGCAGTCAGTAGTGTTAGGAGCTTGTGCGTGCTGTCTGCATGCTCTGTACCCTGTACACACCGCTATATCCACCTACATAGCTCTTCTCTATTTGAGCCCACTTGCCATCTGCAGGAGTTATTGGAAGTTGTGTGTGCCTCCAGCACAGCACAGTATACATCTGTATATACCCCTTTATCTCTGGTGTTCTATAAAAAAGGCATCTGCAGGAGTTAGTGGGTGTTTTGTGCCTCCAGCACAATATACACCTGTATCTACCCTTTATTGCTGTTCTCTAATAGAGCCATCTGCAGGGCTTAGTGGGTGTTGTGTGACTCCATTACAGTATACCCCTTTATCTCTGGTGTTCTATAATAAAGGCATCTGCAGGAGTTAGTGGGTGTTGTGTGCCTCCAGCACAATATACACTACCCAACTGCTGTTTTACCCAACTCCCTTCAGGCCATTACCATGTCTGGAAGGCCAGCAAGGAGAGGCAGACAGGCGCGAGCCGATAAAAGAGGGCAAGCAGGCTCTGTGTCTAGAGACAACAGTGCTGGTCGTGGTCGCGGTGCATTGTCATCAGCACATGGCCATGGGACACGCTTGTCCTTCTTTTCGGCAGCTGGACATGTTGAACCGCAACATGCCAATGACTTGGTAGAGTGGATGACCAAGCCCTCTTCATCCTCCTCATCCTCTCTCACCCAGTCTCAGGGTACTAGCAAAGCAGCTGCCAACGCATCGTCTTCCCTCATCTCAATGTCATCATCAGTGACTCCTTCCCTAGACCCACCACGTCCTCCTGAGGAGTCTCCTGAACTCTTTGAGCACAGTGTTGGGTACATGCTCCAGGAGGATGCCCAGTGTTTTGTAGCCTCTGATGATGACACTCAGCTAGAGGAAGGCAGTAGCGTGAATGCAGAGAGAGGGGATGCTAAAGAAGGACAGCAATCTGGCAGTCATGTTCCACAAGCTGCAGCATATTGCCAGGTTTGCTACAGCGATGATGAGGGCACTGACTCCACGTGGGTGCCTGGTAGGAGAGAGGAGGAGGAGGAGGCACATGTCCAACGAGGCAGGATGCCCTCCAGGGGCCAGCTTAGGGGCAGCACACCGACTGAATCACACCGCAGAGCTCCGCCTGTGCAGGGCGCTGCCTCTGCGCGTTATTCTAAGAGTTCTTTGGTGTGGGCCTTTTTTGAGACGAGTGCATCAGATCGCACCGCTGCTATTTGCAACATATGTCTCAAGCGTATCTCGCGTGGCCAAAACATCAGCTGCTTGGGCACCACATGCTTGACCAGACATATGTTGACCTGCCATGCAGCTTGTTGGCAAGCGTACCTCAAAGACCCACACCAAAGAACAAAGCGGACCTCTCCTTGCTCCTCATCAGCTGGCATCTCCAACCCCAATAGACCTTCAGTCCTCTCTGAAACCTGCTCTGAGAGGAATGAAGGTGTAGAATTAGGTGTGTCACAGCCAAGTGCTTCCGGGCACTCTGCTAGCAGTACACCTACGTCCGATTATAGCAGGCAAATGTCCCTGTCCCAGCTGCTGGACCGGCGAAAGAAGTTTACTCCCAGCCATCCACATGCCCAGTGGTTGAATGCTAGCTTGGCTAAATTGCTAGCACTTCAACTGCTGCCTTTTCAGTTGGTAGACTCGGCCCCCTTCTGTGAGTTTGTACAATGTGTGGTTCCTCAGTGGCAGGTCCAAAAAACGCCACT
Source organism: Lithobates pipiens (assembly GCF_037356315.1). Lineage (NCBI taxonomy): Eukaryota > Metazoa > Chordata > Amphibia > Anura > Ranidae > Lithobates > Lithobates pipiens. The sequence goes on along the minus strand of NW_027507758.1, from coordinate 552,519,987 downwards.
TTTTCTCACGGAAGGCGATTCCGGCTCTCTACCGGCATGTGGAAGGCAATGTCCTTGCCTCGCTGGACAGGGCGGTCAGCGGTAAGGTGCATATTACCGCTGACTCATGGTCCAGCAGGCATGGACAGGGACGTTACCTGTCTTTCACGGCCCATTGGGTCACTCTTCTGGCAGCTGGGAAGGATGCAGGACAAGGTGGGTTCTTGGGCAGGTCCCCCGGCTTACAGGATGTCCTGAAGCAGGCCAGGAAAGTCTGTGTGCATTTCCGCCAATCATTTAATGCCTGTGCTTGGCTGGCTGAGCTCCAAAAGGAGTTGAACCTGCCCAAGAACCGCCTTATATGTGACATGTCCAACAGGTGGAACTCAACGTTGGCCATGCTGCAGCGGCTGCACACGCAGCAGAGGGCCATCAATGAGTACCTGTGCGACTACGGCACCAGGACAGGGTCAGGGGAGCCCGGTTTTTTCTCACCACGCCAGTGGGGCGTGATCAGGGATGCATGCACTGTCCTGTCACCGTTTGAGTTGGCCACAAGGATGGTGAGCAGTGACAGTGCATGCATCAGTGACACTGTACCTCTTGTCCACCTCTTGGAGCATACGCTGCCTGGAATAATGGACAGGGCACTTGAGGCAGAACAGAGGCAGGAAGAGGAGGACTTCCTTGCCTCTCAAGACCCCCTTTATCCAGACAGTGTTCCTGCTGTGCCACCCATCACACAGGAAGAGGATGAGGAAGAGGAGGAGGAGGATGTATGTGTCAGCATGGAGGTGGAGGCTGGCACTCAGCATCAGCAGCAGCAGCAGTCTTGTAGGGATGATTTACAGTCCCAAGAAACACGTGGACTTGTACGTGGCTGGGAGGAGGTAGCTGCGGATCATGTTGTCCTTAGTGACCCAGAGGACTCCGGACCGAATGCCTCAGCTAACCTACGCTGCATGGCCTCCCTGATCCTGCAAAGCCTGCGGAAGGATCCTCGTATTCTTCGGATCAAGGAGAGGGACCATTACTGGCTGGCCACTCTCCTTGATCCACGGTACAAGGGTAAGGTTGCCGACCTCATCTTGCCATCGCAGAGGGAGCAGAGGATGAGACATCTCCGGGAGGCCTTGCAGAAAGGTCTGTGCAACGCGTTCCCAGAGACTGGGAGATTACAAACTCCTGGTCCTGGACAACGTGTTGCTGAGGCATCGGTCAGAAGGAGCGGTGGAGAAGGTGGCCGTCTGACTGATGCTTTCAGACAATTTTTTAGTCCGCAGCCCCAAGGTATGATCGGTTCCAGCAACCATCGCCAGTGTCTGATTTACATGGTGCAGGAATACCTAGGGGCAAGGTCAGACTTGGACACCTTTCCCACCGAAAATCCTCTGGCTTACTGGGTCTTGAGGATGGATCACTGGCCAGAGCTTGCACAGTATGCAATTGAGCTACTGGCCTGTCCTGCATCCAGCGTTCTTTCGGAACGCACCTTCAGTGCTGCTGGTGGCTTTGTTACCGATCACAGGGTGCGCCTGTCCACCGAATCAGTTGATCGACTGACCTTCATCAAGATGAATCAGTCTTGGATCACCCACAGCTACCAAGCACCTGAAGCTGATGTAACCGAATAATTTTTTTTTAAATATCACATCCCTTCAAGACTGCCTATGCTGATGCTGAGTGACTGTCCTGTTATGTTGATTGTCTATCCTCTTTCTCCTCCGCTGATATGTTGGAAGAACATTTCTGGCTCTGGGTGATGCCATCAGCCCAATTTTTCTGCCCCTGTTTAACAGGAGCGTTTAATTACAATTTTTGATGCAATGCTTTGCAGCAGGGCTAATTCCTGCAATATAACTAGAGTATATGGGAGAGGTTGCAGTGTGGTGGCACCAGCACCAGTGCCTAAGGCCCAATTTTTCTGCCCCTGTTTAACAGGGGCGTTTAATTACAATTTTTGATGCAATGCTTTGCAGCAGGGCTCATTCCTGCAATAAAACTAGAGTATATGGGAGAGGTTGCAGTGTCGTGGCACCAGCACCAGTGCCTAAGGCCCAATTTTTCTGCCAGAGTAACTGTGAGGACTTATAGTGTTGTGGCACCAGCACCACAACCACCAAAGGTCAATTTTTCTACCACTGTTCAACAATGGCATGTAATTACAATTCTTGATATAATCGTTCACAGCAGGCCGCTCCAGCGCCCACCAAGAGTCACTTTGAGGGCTTACAATTTGTGGCAAAACCAACACCTTGTTCCGCCATTTCTGCAGAGCATATAGGGCAGGCCCCTACTTTCAAACATCCAACTTACAAACATCTCCTACTTGCAAACGGAAGGAGACAACAGCAAGTGAGATGAAAAAAGATGGACGACAAAACAAATTATACAGGGGTGATAACCCTTCCCTATGTTTTCCAAAAAGCTTAAAAATAGTTTTTTTGACTGGAGCTACACTTTAAAAATGTACCAGTTGAAAATTACAAACAGATTCAACTTAACACAACAAACCTACACAGTCCCTGTCTTGTTTGCACCGCCTGTATACTGCTGTTCTGAGTATATAGGGCCTGGGGGCCACACGCATTTCCTTTTTTTAATATGGGTACTGGGTTCCCCTTAATATGCGTACAAGACCCAAAGGGGCTGGTAATGGGCAGGGAGGGCTACCCATGCCATTTTTCTCAATGATTTTCAACCATATTGCAGGAACCAGATATAACATTAAAACCGCAAGCAGTTTTAAATGGTGTTATTTCCGTTTAATGTCATTTTGTGCAGGGACTGTTCTAAACACGGGAAACACGTGGCACTTCACAGGCATACTACAGACACCCCCTCGGCACCATATTTAAAGGAATATTTCACTTTTTTTCACTTTAATCGTCATTAAAATCAGTGCTCCCGCCAAAACGGACATTTTTAAAAACATTTTAGGCATTGACCCATGTCCCCTGGGGCAGGAGCCAGGTCCCCAAACCCTTTTTAGGACAGTATCTTGCATATTAGCCGTTAAAATTAGCACTTTTAATTTCGAACGTTCGAGTCCCATAGACTTCAATGGGGTTCTAAAGTTCGTACGAATTTGGGGTCCGTTCGAAAGTTCTGGTGCGAACCGAACCGGGGGGTGTTCGGCTCATCCCTAGTGCTGTAAACCCTATGTCCAATCAGCACCTTAAGTTATATCTGAAGTATCTGGTGGTACAGCTTGAGGTCACCCAAGAGTCCCAAATTTTATTACATTTTCAGGGGCAACCCCTAACTTCATAGGTCAGTTTGTATAATGGGAGCGCCTGATTAATAGGGTTCAGCCAAAAGGCTACAGTAGGGGGAGCTGAAGATTTCCAGTGCATAGCAATAGATTTATTGGCATAGAAAAAACTTAGCATAGAAAAATCTGGGAATACTTTATTATTAGGCTGTATCTGTGCTATAAATGAATAGTTCTGGATACACAGTTGGGCAAAAAGTCAAAAAAGAATGCTTTGCACGGCTCAACCCATCATCCTAAAATGAGTAATAATTACTTTAGTTTTGGGTTTTGTGATGAAATACAAATTATACGTACAGTCTCTTCAAATAGTTCTCTGCTATGCCTCAAGCTGGTTCGGTTTTTCCATTTAGACAGTCCCACCACAACCAGTTGGATTGTAATTTTTCACTACCCTACTTCCTAGAAACCATTGTAACCTTGTACTGCACTGATGATGGCTCACAAGCCTGAAAATGCTGTATGACATTTGGAATGAATGTTACTGTAAAATAAGGCTATAACTGTGCTGTGAATGGATGGGTCTAGAAGCACACTTGACTTAATCAGGATAAACTGGAATGGTTTACATGGCTCTACCCAAAATTCTAAAATAAGGAGTATTATCCTTATTTTGGGATTTGTGAGAAATAAGATATGCAGATACCTTCTATTCTGAGAGGCAGGGGAGCAAAGGAAGTGAGCATATGGGGGTGGAGGCAATAAAGGAGAATTTCACCCAAAGCTTGTTTGGCTGTACTTCTCCTGTGGATCCACTGGAATGCGCTTCATTCTGCACTCCTGTGACCCGGACATGCCTGGACAGGCACGAGCCGATGAAAGCCAGAGCCGGCCGCTCCCGCTCCCTCCACAGTCCAGGGCTCCATTGATTGGGGGGCAGAGCAGAGAGCCAGTGAATGACAGCCAGTCATTAATAACAGTGTTATGCCACGGACACACGATTGGATTTTCCGTTGTAAAAAACTTGGATGGTTTTTCCGATGGAGTTCCGCTCAAGCTTGGCTTGCATACACACGGTCACACAAAAGTTCTCTGAACTTTCGACCATCAAGAACGCGGTGACGTACAACACTACTACGAGCCAAGAAAATGAAGTTCAATGCTTCGGAGCACGCGTCGAATTGTTTCCGAGCATGCGTAGGAGTTTTGCAAGTCTATCCCTCCAGTAACCTCAGCCAGCAGTCTGACATGCCCAGTTGTAGTTCTCTGTAGAACGAGCAGGAAGGAAGCCGACATGTAGTGGGCGGAGGGGGTCTCACAGCCCCCGACCTGTGCCACCCATAGAGGTGGTGTCCTCCTCCTCTCTCCTCCCTCCTCCTCTGCTCCCTGACAGTCACCGCCCCTCCACTCCATCCCCGCTGCACTGCCATTCATTTTTTGGATTGTTCATGTATTATGTATTGATGTATGAAATAAAGTATTTTATTATCTTACTCCATGCAGGTATTTAGTTATATGTGTAGTATATCAATTTTCTATTGAATATGCATTATGAGACAAATGTCCTACTCCTTGACATGTAGTATAGATATATATATATTATAGATATGTCAATTATAATGCCACACAACACTTGACCCTCCGCGTACTTAATTTAAAGTCCCGCCTTCCTGTTCTCTTTTCTCTTGTGTACACGATTATTATCAGAATCACTTGTATGACACAACAGGGATCTCCCACTTTGACAGGTATTGTATATGAGCACACCGATCGCTGATGTCCCGCCTCCCGACATGGCGGTCCCAGACATGCTCCACTGGTGGTTCCTGACATGCAGCACTAGTGGTCCCTGACATGGTGGCCCCTGACGTGCGGCACTGGTGGTCCTTCACATTCGGCACTGGCGGTCCTTGATAAGCTGCACTGGTGGTGGACACTGACACATTGCACTGGTTTGCATTTATATTAAAATACTTTGCATTTATAAGGCTGTAACCTATTATACCATGTGTTATGTATGGCTTTCTGGGTGCAGAATGAGGGGTGTGATTTATGTTGAAGTGGGCGAGTTCACATTTACATGTAAAGGCCTAGTGTACCCTCCCACATTCACTCCCATCCCAAGGATTAATGGGAAATGTAGTCTGATTACAGTTAGAGAGAGAGAAGAGGATGTGATGCAATCACTCTTCTAACAGTTCCTCCTTGCCGGAATACAGGCAGCATTTTTTGAATCACAAAGCTGACTTCCTGAAAATTCAACCAGTCATATGTCATATTTCTTGAACAGTAAGACATTTCACACATGTAATAACTGTTTACTGTTTTGTGTGTGTGTGTGTGTGTGGGGGGGGGTACTAATGGGGGATTTTTTGAAAATCTTGGAGTTCTGCTTTAAGGATGATAGCATTGTCACCCTCTTGTCCTGTTCCTTGGACAATCATCAAAGTATAATTAGCTCCAAGTTCTGCATCTCTCAGCTGAAGTTCCTCTGGTATGATCTGAGTGTCTGGTTAACCTCCCTAGCGGTATGATTATTTCAGATTTTAGGTGCTGAAAGCGGTACAATTATTTTGCATGGAAATTTGGCGTTTTATATTGTAGGCCTGTAATTCTTAGAAATAATTCACTTAAATCTGTCCAAACAAGAGTCTAATAGACATCCCGCATATGATAAAATTTTAACTATGAAATCATAAATTATAATATATATATATATATATATATATATATATATATATATATATATATATATATATATATAAAATAAAATAAATAACTATAAATAAGTATAACAAATAATAATAATATAATAATAACAATTATTCAATAATGTAATCAAATCAAAAACACTGAAATATGCTGAGCTGCAGAATTGTCACTGTCATTACTTTTAGTGTTTGATAATGAATTTCCCCACAAATTACTATCGCTCAATTCTGCGAGTGATTCTAATTTATTATCACTGTTTTCTAGCTGGTCTATAAGCACTTTTGATGTAAACGGACACTTTTGGTTGCTATGGACAATCTCCAGTTTCCAGGCAGAAAGAACAGTATTTATAATATAAATATGTAAGATTACAGAATACTGTATTTATACTGTGTATTTTACTTTTTGAATTTGGCGCCGAACTCTGTCCCCGTGCATTGCAACACTCGCAGGGAACGGAGCCCGGCGATGTGACAGATTGAGCGGAGGACAGCTCGCAGATCACAGTGGGGAGACATTGCTGGATCCAGGGGACAAGGTAAGTAAACCCCTCCATGGATACAGCGATGCGGTCCCGAGTCTGGCTCGGGAATACCCCTTATGATATTTAAATCTTACCCCGAGCCAGACGGGAATACCGCCAGTGAGGTTAAGGTTGAGAAATGCTTGCTAAAATATTCGCTGATTATTACGTAACCACTAGCTTACTGGGCACTTAAACCCCCCTCCTGTCCAGACCAATTTTCAGCTTTCAGCGCTGATGCACTTTGAATAACAATTGCACAGTCATTCAACACTGTACCCAAATTAAGTTTTTATAATTTTTTTCCCACAAATAGAGCTTTCTTTTGGTGGTATTTGATCACCTCTGTGGTTTTTATGTTTTGTTAAAACATTTTTTTAAATACAGAATTTAAAAAAAAAAATATATATATATTTAAAAAAAATATATATATTTTTTTGATATTTTGTTATAAAATTTTGCAAACACGTAATTTTTCTCCTTCATTGATGTACGCTGATGAGGCTGCACTGATGGGCACCGATTGGCTGCACTGATGGGCACTGATGGGCTGCACTGATGGGCACCAATGGGCTGCACTGATAGGGCAGCAATGGTGGGCACTGATAGGCGGCACTGGTGGGCACTGATAGGCGGCACTGAGAGGTGGCACTGAAGGGTATTGATATGTGGCATTGGTGGGCACTGAGAAGTGGCACTAATAAGTGGCACTGATAGCTGGCAGTGATGGGCACTGATGGGCGGCAGTGATGGGTTAAACTGAAAGGCAACACTGCTAGGTGGCACTGATGAGGCACTGATTGGCATGACTGGTGGGCATTGATATGTGGCACTTGTGGGCATTGATAGGTGCCACTCATGGGCATTGATAGGTGGCAGTGGTGGGCACTGTGGGCAATGGCAGGTGGCACTTGCAGGCACAGAGGAGGAGGCAGATGTGCCTCCTTCCTCTTCGAGACAGATGTCCTTTGAGCATAAGCTGGTGATCAGCTTTATTTTCTCCTTGCACTGTCAGCGTGAGGAGGAAAAAAAAGCCAATTACCAAGCTTTTGTTTACATACGTGATCAGCTGTCATTAGCTGACAGCTGATCACATGGTAAGGGGCCAGGACCGGCCCCTTACTCTGATCGGTGATCACCCAAGTCTCGGTGATCACAGCGAGCACCGCGCGCCCTGCAGGATGCGCACGGGGAGCGCGCAAAGGGGAGGACATCTTATGACGTCCTCCCGGAAATTCAGGTCCGTCCTGTGGCCGTAATTCAGCTATAGCATGGACCTCAAGTGGTTAAAGGTTCTGAAGCTGCGCTATGTTCTCTCCACCTGCCCGGTGGACCAAGCCTCTATCTGAGTCCGGAAAAAGGATGGTCGGCACTCAGGATGACACCCAAAATAATATTTCATGTACAAAGCTGTAAAACAGCCTATGCTTTGGGACATTAGTCCTTAGTAATGGCTGATAAAAAAAACTAAATAAATAACACTTAAATAGTATATAAAAAGGTCACGTGATTAACCAACGCAGGTGAATTAAAAATGCAAAAGGGAAAACCCGACATGACTCTGTGCAATGGAATACATCACAGAAGATAGACATGAAAAAACAGGCATATAAAGAGTGACAATAGCATGCGTAGTTTATAATATTGCAAAATGGAACATTGTAAAAATAGTGGGTGCTTCAAAAAGATGATATTGCCTAGATGCCTAGATGCTGAAATGCTTTGCGATATTATAAACTACGCATGCTATTGTCACTCTGTTTTTTCATTTGTCTATCTTCTGTGATGTGTTCCATTGCACAGTAAAGTCGGTTTTCCCTTGCATTTTTAATTCACCTGTGTTGGTTAAATATCTCCTGTGAGGGAGAGAGGGATTGTCAGTGCCTGCAGTGGGATTTCTCCCCCTCCTTTTCTCCTCACTGGCTCACACAGGCATTCGCTGCTATGTGATCTCCCCCTGTGTTTCTATTGGCAGGGGGAGAGGGAGACAATCAGAGGGGAGCTAGGACTTTAACAGCAGCAGCTAACATAGCCCCATAGCCTTGTATGGGTGCAGGAACTGCAAAAGCCAGCATGCTCTGGGGAAAAATAACCAAAAGACTCCATCTTGTTTTCCTGAGGAAATTCAGTCACCACAAGGCAAGAAAAGAGTCTGCACCCAAGGGAGAGGTGCCTCCCAGGTCAGCCCACCACATTGTTCTGGGCATCCACAGCCGGTTGTGCACATCCAGCCTGAGAGAGGGGGATCCCAGGTGCATATCCAGGCGCACCTGCACCAACGGTGTGAAGCGTTTAAGTGTAAGGTGACCAGTCGGGTCACTAGAAGAGCCTGCTGGTTGCAGGACATTCATTTGGGCCTTGACCACATGATCGGTGAGAGGGCACTTGCCCATTTGCAGGAAACAAGGACACCACACACAGACAGGATTGTTTCACTTTGCCCATCCAGCTTTATGAACACTGTACACAGACATCATTGCTCTTAACCATCTTCCTGACACCTGTAGTGCCACAGGACCCCAGGCCATCCAGATACAGAGACACTGTATACAGACACCATTGTCCTTATTCACCTTGCTGAGGAAGATCCTGCATTATTTGTTTGATACTCTAGGCCAGTTGTATTGGTTTGCTCTGCCATTCAGGAGTTTAAGTGCACCAACAAAATTGGATAGCTGAAGATCCAAGGCCTCATTCTTGTACCAAGGGGCTGAATTTACTAGTGTCCTATGGCCATGCACACACATGTTCAGTGCTCTTTATATATGGTATGTGTGCGGGATAGTTTATCTTGGGGGCTGATCCACTGAGTGCTGAATGAGTTCAATGTTTGTAGTTGGGCCTGTGGTGTTAGGGGATAGAAGAGAGTATTACAAAAGTAAAGATGCGCTAAGTGGAATATGGATGAAAACTGCAACACTGCGAAAATAGAGTCCATAAGTGATGAAAAAAAGGGACAATCCCACAGTGCACTACTAATTGCCAAAATAGGGTGTGAGTCCCAGAAGAAAAACGTATTAATGTGCCGCTTACCAGCTCTTATGACCTCCTATTATGGAAGGTCTATCTCGCGTGTGGCTATTACACCAAGCCAAGGCTTTTAATCCTCCAGTGGAACCCTGTTAGAGAGCGCCCACCACTCAAGGGAGGACTCAATCAGATGAAGTTCCCAAAAAAAGAGATAAGGCTTCCATAGTGTAAAATCTTCAACACAAGGTTTTGATAAATAAAAAAATTACACTTACAAAAGGTAGTTGGCTGGGTGTAATAGCCACAAGTGAGATAGACCTTCCATAATACAAGTTCATAAAGAGCTGGTAAGCGACAAATTTATAAGGTTGATGGTTTTTCTTCTGGAACTCACACACTATTTTGGCGATTAGAAGTGCACCGTGGGATTGTCCCCTTTTTTAATCACTATGGACTCATCTTTTCATCTATATTTCACTTATTTAGTGCAACGTTATTTTTGGAATATTGACTCTTACACACAATCGGACTTTCCGCCAACAAAACTGAGGATTTTTGTTCGAAGGTTGTTGGCTCAAACTTGTCTTGCATACACACGGTCACACAAATGTTGGCCAACAATTTTGAACGCGAGAACGCGGCATTACTGTGTGTAACTAACAAAATAAGTTGTTGCTGCAAAGTCATTTTATGTATGATGTTTTTTGGATAGCGCAGTATATATTATTTACAAGATAGAAGAGAGAAGTCTGACATAAGAGAGGGTTATTCCTCTGCTCTCCTCTGGCCTGGACTCATAGAGCTAATTTAGGTAGAGGTAACTAACCTGATATGAAGTTGTTATTGTTGAAGTGTTTGTCTCTGCTCTTGGGGTTATGCTCAGGTTTGGAATCCCCTGAAAGCAGCCTTAATATAGTATTGAGCTATATTGCTCCTAATCTCAGTTATTGCTCTCCAATTGGATTACTTGAATATATACTGTTACTCTCTGTTACTCTTTTCCACAGAAATATTACAGTAAAGACAATTCTGTGTTATATCATATTGTGTGTATTTCTCATTAGTCCTTGCATTTACATTATTGCCAGGTGTGCCAGAGGGGCTCAGACTGTTATTGGGGTTGAGAGGCAGAGTACGCAACCAAACATAATTAAGCGGCTCCTGCAGGGGTGGCGCTACACTTAATAAAGAAATATTTTGGATGTTATCCTGAGTGTCGACCATCCCTTTCCCTACTCTGGTACGTTGGAGGTGTCAGCAGCCTCGAGGTCTGAGCACTGGGTGGAGCTTTTACGTGGGAAGGTTGCAGCGCCTATACACCTGCAATCTTCTATCCGACCCTCAATTGACATTTCTCCCATAGGCATCCTTATCACAGCCAATAGGTAGTGACACTGCAGACCAGACCCTCCCAGACTACAGATAGGAATAAAGAAGACCTGTAACCCAGTATGTCATGTGACAACAACGTTTAGAAAGATTTTTTTTACATAGAATATATGTAGATTAAGTACCAGGGTGGGAAGGATTTTTTTCTCTCCCTGAAGAGCTTTAAAGGAAATGTAAATTCTTTTCTAGATTCCACACATTTTAGGGCCACATTCCTGATGTGGTTCCCTGAACCAGAATGATTCTTTTCTTATGGACTGGACCTCATTAGGCCTCAGGTTTGTCACCATTCCACTAGTATCTCTCCAGCATGGGAACAGCAAATGATCACCCATCTTTCTCTCTCTATCGCTCTTTGAGGGTCTCGTGCCATGGAGAGGAAACAATGGCTGACTCTAGCCCCAAGTTCCCCTCACCTCACCGTTCCACCTTAGATCTAAATATTGTTTTGTGGCCTGCATTACACCTAAGTTTGTTCTTTCTCATGGTGTGATTAGAGTAATTAAAGGCAACACAATTGGATTTTGTAAGAAATCTCAACTCTTTTATCTGGAAAGTTTCTCTTTTAAAGTCATTGTAGCACTATCCCCATAGGGGTTGCAGATGACTGGGTTGCCCACTCCTACACAGCCAGGCAAACAGCATCTCCAGCTTTTATCCAGACACAAGGAACAGTCTTTGACTTTGTTTTTATGTTTTATTAGGGGTAATAACTTGGGTGGGGAAAAGGAGTTATGGGATGCCCAACTTGATAGCAACAAAGATCAGGGATATCTTCCTCCCTATGTACAACTATGATATATCATATATCTGATAAAGCTATAGCCTTCTAAAGCTAACCCTACTAGCATTTTTTTAATGACGTCCAGTGTGCATGAGGCCTTAGTGGAAAATATGCAAAAGCCCCCTCAGTCCCTTTGGAAAGTAGCACAAAGTGTTATAAGCTGCATCCTGCAGTGCCTCCAACTCCCTTGTAGACACTGATCCCAGCTCTACCAACTGCACAAAATGCCAGCCCACCTGGCTGATTCTTCACCATTCTACCCAATTGGCTCTTCACTAGTCTACTGATTGCTCTTCACCAGTCTATCCAACTGCTCTTCTCCAGTATACCAGACTGCTCTTGAGATCACCCAGGGCAAGATTAATAAAGATTTAAGCACACCACTATCTTCCAGAGAGACCTGCTACATGTGGCAATCTCTCCCCTTGTAAGTCCCTAAACTGCGCTGTGGTACTCTGGTACTCACACCGTCCTCCTTGCTCCTGCTGCCTCTCATGGAAGACTCCTTCCAAGCTGCTTATGTTGGCAGGATCCTTCCAGGCCAGCCTGAGCCCCAACCCAAGGTAGAGCACCCCCCCCCCCCCCTCCAGACTAGTTGGTTCACCTCAAGGACCACTGACAGTCCCCTAAGCACTCCATCTTCCACCTGACTTCCCTCCAGCATGACTCAAACATACTTAAGGGCTAGCCTGACCACTCTGCCAGACTCACTGCCTGGTAATTGGTCAAGCTCCCCTGAGTATACAGAACAACCCTTCTAGCCTTTGCCCATCAGTTTCCAGAAAGTTATCCAACTTTCCAGAACCAGGGGGAGACACCAGAGATCTGCCTGCATAAATCATCCAACCCTAAACTCCAGTAAATCCTGACTCAGTTTTTTATGACTCAGACTTAGTCCTGAAACAAACTATATTTTGCCTACTCTAACACTAGTAGCACACTAGAGTGTGCTACATCATTATAACATTCTTGAAACTTAAGAAAATTGAACTTCAGCTGATCCGATTCCTCCCCCACTTCCGTGTCACATTTGGCACCTTTCAGGGGGATGGGCGAGCAGATACCTGTCTAATGCAGGTATTTGCTCCCACTTCCGGCAAACCATGCCATGTCTGGCCCCTCCTCAGCCCCCCCCCCCCTCCCCGCTGTCTTCTGGGAGACACACAGGTCCCAGAAGACAGCAGCAACCATTCAAAACACGTAGCACAACTCACGCATGTGCAGTAGGGAACCAGGCTGTGAAGCTGCAAGGCTTCACTTCCTGATTCCCTTGCTGAAGATGCCGGCACCTGCACCCAGAGCCGAGGGATAGATTGGCTTTGGGGCGAGGACATCATGAGCCCTGGACTGGTAAGTGTCCTTAGTTTAAAAGTCAGTAGCTGCAGTATTTGTAGCTGCTGACTTAAAAAAAAAAATTCCATCGGAATTCCGCTTTATTATTCAATCTCTTGAAACACTGGTAAGACCGCATAGGGGGCATGGCAGGCAATGCCATAAGGAACCAAGATAGGTGACACCACACAGTATCTACATTATGACTTACAATTCATAGACTCCTCTGAGAGTTCACAAGGATAACTCTTCTTTCACCAGACCTTCTCCCTGGATGGCTAGACCTCTACGCCACTTCTATCAGCACTCCATCAACACCACAACTTTATGTCGCTCCTTTACAATTTTCAGGTCAATGACATGTTCCCTTTTAATGCAGGGAAACCTCCAATCAGGAAGAGTATAGTCACACACAGAACTCATTACGTGACATTAAAGACACCCCAATATAATGTTTAAGCGATCGACTTGATGTATACATTTTAAACACCTTGTACCATGTACAGCTTATAAATACATAGGTATGTAGGTCAGCTATATTTGCTTCTTCCTTTGCAGTGCTACCCAGTGGCTATGTTCTTTCGCAACTATACAATATACAATACAAGTCTATTAGTTGGTTGATTCTTTGAAAAACAATATAGTGTGGCTGATATCTCAAAGCCACAGAGAGTTCCTTCTAGAGCAGCCATTCTCAACCTCAAGGTCAATCAGCCACAGCTCAAGGAACCCCTAGTAACCTTTGGAGGAACCCTAGGGTTCAACCCGTGGAACCCTAGGGTTCCTCCAAAGGTTGCTTGCTGATTTACCTCCTATCTTAAGGTGCCTGAATAGTTCTGGGGTCAATGCCACTTGATAGAGCCAGTTGCATGAAGCCAATAATCTTTTAAGCCATCTGTAGGGATTGCATTTTGACCACCACTGTAAGGGCTGTCTCATTCCACATGGCCACAAATTTAAGGGGTATTTTTTCACTGACCACCAATGAATTGGTTTAAGTAAGGATTCCTCAAGACTAGAAAATAATTTCAAGGGTTCCTCTGGGGTAAAAAGGTTGAGAAAGACTGTTCTAGAGGCTAATCTACAAATCTTTGTATTTTATACAATAACAAAACTCACATAAACATTTATATAAAGGAAATGCTATAATAATAACAACTCAGAATATGTGCTTGGTTATAATACTGTATCCATTTCATTTAAAGTGATTATAAACGGAAAACATTTTTATCTTCATAAATTTTCTGCATGACGGTAAAAAATATTACACTATTTGTATCACCCCCCTCACCCCCTAAATACTTGATCCAGCGCCGTTGCTGGCTTTTTTTTCTTTGCCTTACAGTATATATCTAGTAGATGCTGAAATAGCATAGGGAATCAGAAATTATTCTGTACAGAATACAATTTGAGGGCACAGCCAGTAAATAAAGGAGAGAGGCAGTCATGGAGCAGTTTCGCCTTCTGCCTGCGCCCTGCCTGTACTGAAGACCGCAGCGTAATGTACTGTAACAAGATTCTGCAAAAAAGAAATGCTTTGCTGAACTTTGCTACAGCTCAGTATGCTTACGGGTGCTGGGAATGTGTGAAAGTCGCTTATAACACATTTTGCACAATGACATTAATTAAAAGATAATTAAATGAAATAAACCAAAACACCCTAAGTACACCCCCTTCCCTTACAAAAAGCAAAACCCTGCAAATAACACTAAAATGACTTTTCCGCTTACACAAGAAAATCTATTTCACAGAAATTGCTCTGCTCATCCCTAATTCCACATCCATGATAAGGGATTGTAGGCAAGGGTGTGATTTGCCTGAGCATAGCATGGATTTCGATATCAGTTTTGACCAGGAGTCATCGCGACCTTCCTCAAGAAAAGGTTGCAAAGACCTCAGATTGATATGCAGGACAATGACAGTGGTACTTTGCACTTCTAATAATATCTTTGCACTTCAGACAATATCAATTCTCATGTGGTCATATATGGGGGTCAACGAAGAATAGGATAGTGCTGCGCTGTACAAATAAAAGAGAAAGTGCAAGAGTGCTCCATGGAGAGGATACTAAACCACACTAACAAGAGGCAAAAAAACGCATGAAAGCTTAGTCATAAGATAAAGTGCAAAAAACTTAGATAAATAAATAAATACATAGAACTCCCTAGGTGAGATAAATAAATCAATAACATATATAATGAATCGCAGTATATCCAATAAAAAAAAAAATTAAATAGATCAATGTCCGTGAAAAGTTCCTTTTCCAAAATTGTGCAACTTATGGTGACTAGATATAACAATCAAAAAAATAAATATATTTAAAGTCCAGGTGCTGGTAAACATTTTCTGCTGTGAAATAAAAAAAATGATAATATGATAATATGATAATGAATCGCAGTATATCCAATAGAAAACATAAAATAGATAAAATGTCAGTGAAAAAGTTCCTTTATCAAAAGTATAGTGCAACTTATGGTGATTGAATATCGATCCAAAAAATTATATATATAAAGTGATGGTGCTGGTAAACGTTTTCTGCAGTGCAGTGCTGGTGATGGGTTGCTTCTCCCCTTCTGTGAAGCTAGGTATATGGGTGTCCCCTTACCTTACTGCTGTAAGGTAACAGCATGTATAAGAATCTTTGTTATGGAACCACTGTGTGTCCCCTGGTAAACGTCCCCAATATGTTCTCTCTGCTGTTGCTGGTCCTGATAGCAGGCATCGTCCCCTTTAAGATCACTGAAGCAGGTGAACCTCACAAATAGGGCAAGAGGGATGCTCGATAGTGTAGTAATTTTTTGCAAACTATTTATTGATAACAACAGGTAAAAAGCAGGTACTCACATTGAGCAGTAACAAACTGGCAAACAAAAACCAGCAGCACATCACTTCCGGTATCTCGTTTTCCCAAAGATTTCCCAAGATACCGGACGTGATATACACCAAGCTCCAATGTAATGAGAAGATTTACACTGACCACCAATGCAACTGAAACATTTAGCCTGCTTTCACATTTGTGTGTGTCAGAAATACATATTTACATAGTTAGTAAGGTTGAATAAAGACACCAGTCCATCCTGAGTGAGGTGTCTACAATTGTCCCTATCCCTGTACATTGCACACTCACATCAGTCCCTACCCTCAAGGAGCCCACAGCCCAAGGTCCCAATTCATATACTAGGGCCAATTTTTGAACAGAAGCCAATTAGCCTACCTGCATGTCATTGGAGTGTGGGAGGAAACTGTAGTACCCGGAGGAAACCCATGCAGGCACAGGGAGAACATACAAACTCCAGGCAGGTAGTGTCGTGGTTGAGATTTGAACCAGCAACCCTTTTTACTGCTAGGCGAGAGTGCTAACCACTACACCACTGTGCCACCCACACAGGCAAAAATCACTTTCCTGACTAACCACAGAAACATGCTGCCCTTTAGCAGATACACAGCGGTGCCATTAATTATTAATGACACTCTCATGCATCGGATGAGATGTGCGTATTCACATGCACCAAAATTTAGGGTGCTGTGGCACCTTGTTATTTTGAAGAAAGGTTCCACCTCCAATTTGCTTACCTTTGCATAACAGGCTGATGTTAGGCTTAATGACTATAGTTGTAGGCAGGACTTTCAAGCATGCTCCTTTACCTTCCCAGTGGGCAGCATTAGGTATAAGTGATGGTAGATATGACCTCAGGGGGACATGATATACATATGAATGCTGCCACTATTTACATATCAATGCCATGGACCACGACTATTTACATATTAGTGATGCCGCTATTTACATATCAATGCAGGTTATTTACATGTAAACACAGGGGTCTGTGGGTGAGTCATTTGTACATGGCAACAGGGCAGAGTTGGGCAGCAGCAACATACCTTTACACTGAAGCCCCAAACACACTTCAGTTTTTCTGCTGAGTTTTTCCTTCAGGTTTACCAAAACCATGTACTGCAGGGGCCTGCCTGATTGCATACACATTGAAACTCCTAAGGTTTGACCTCATATTATATGGTTTTGGTAAATCTGAAGGTAAAACTCTACTCTAGGACTAAAACTTCAAGGGATAAGGGAATTTGAACTGGGATAGTTGGCAAGTATAAGGCAGCTGCTTTGGGCCCCACAACAATGATGGGGCCCAGGGCAGCTGCTCTTTTTGCCTTGCCTTAAAAACGGTCCTGACAACAGTAGAGAATGCACAGTTACATCATTTTTTTTAACATAGTCTTCTTGCTGTAATCTGCTCTTCTTCCAGCGTTCCACAAGCTTGTATATAAGCTCGGAAAAAAAAAGATTTTGGTTTGTCCCCCAGCTATGTATGCACTGCTTCTTGCACATGTTGGTCTGTGGGAATTCCGCAACCTCTTAAGGCATTTTTAAGTGGATATTCTTGGCCATGATATTACACTGTCCCCATATTGCGATGATCGCCTTCAATGGATTTTGTCTCCTAGAACACCTTCGGACCACAAAAGAACCAATCACTGTTCGCTATTCTTCTTTGGTGCAAACAGAAAGTTGTGTGGCCATGTTTACTGTGCAATAACAGCAAAGAAAGGAGTGATGAAGGTCAAACGTTTGGTAAAGCCACAACAAAGGCACCGTCTCTCAGCACAGCCAACCTACATTTTTATAGCAAAAGTGTGGATAATTAAAAGATAAGTGCAGGAATATATATATATATATATATATATATATATATATATATATATAAAAACAAAAACTGTCATACTCACCTAGGTGGATACACCATTAGTTCAATGCTGCATTTGTCCCCCCGCTGCCTCTAAGACCGAGAAATCAGAGACTGCTGATCGCTTGGTTCTCGGTCTTGTGTGAGCAGATAGCTTTGACTCTCAGTCACCGGCTCTCTGCTCTGCCCCTCTAGTGCTCACTAGAGCACCAGGCTGGGTCTGATGACGACAGATGTTGCTGAAGGTTAGTGCATGACACGTCACTTCCGCCATCATTCTGGAGTGCAAGTGGAATGCGATCGGTGTGCCTGTTTGCTTTAATGGGCTGACCAAGGTTTTTTAAATGGTAAGTGCTACATTTTTATGGATTAAAATGTTTTGCATACTATACCATGAGTGGTCCTTTCTTCCCTTGTTGATTTATGTTGCACATCATTGGTGAATACCGTGTTGGGGGTCGTATCACACCGGAGGATATATCCCTATTGATATCTATGCTTATCTGACTACATGTAATGGGTGTCATGTTGGTCTGGTGAGTAGGATGTTTGCCTAAATACCGGTGGAAGACGGCACTTACTTCACACAGCAATTAAGAATTCTTCACTATTTTTATTTTCTCTTGGATCGAAGATACTGGTGGTGGCTTTATGGACATTATTATCCATTGATTTATTAATGTGTTTACTCATTGTGTTATATGTTGTTTTAGCACAGTATCAAATGTATTTAGTTTCATTTCACACTTAGACTTTGGTCTCACTATGAGCTGCTCTACATATATTTATTTACTAAATTTATTAACTAATGCCCCGTACACACGATCTGACATTCCGACAACAAAATCCATGGATTTTTTCCGATGGATGTTGGCTCAAACTTGTCTTGCATACACACGGTCACGCAAACTTGGTCGAATTTGTGAACGTCAAGAACGCGGTGACGTACAACACATATGACGAGCTGAAAAAAATGAAGTTCAATAGCCAGCGCGGCTCTTCTGCTTGATTCCGAGCATGCGTGGCGCTTTGTGCGTCGGAATTGTGTACACACGATTGGAATTTACGACAACGCATTTTGAAAATTTGAGATTCAGATCTCAAATTTTGTGTGATGGAAATTCTAATGGAAAATGTCAGCCTACACACGGTCGGAATTTCCGTAAAAAAGCTCCCATCGAACATTTTCCTTCAGAAAATCCGCCCGGGTGTACGGGGCATTATTGTTGGTTCAGGGTGCGCGGCTTATAGGCTTACAACCTATATATTTTTTCAGGCTCTCAGGGGTTCGCTGAGAGGATGAGCCAGCTGCCGATCCATGCTTCTGGGTGGATCCTGACATTAAAGTCAGGATCCCTTGAGAGCCTGGACTGGCTGAGTGATGTCAGCTGACAGCGGACTTTAGCCCGCTGTTGGCTGAATATGGGTCACAGGAGTACAGAAATAACTGCACTCCTGGGATCCACAGGAGACGTAGCACCAAAAGAGCTTTGGCTCTATTTCTTCTTTAATGACTCAACCTTGTATATCTTTTAATGTTGTTACATAGCAAAGACATTTAGTGCTTCCAACCCAGCAATATTACCACTTAGTATACCACTTAGCATTCCATGATCCCCATCCTGATCCATTTAATCACGCTCATAGATTGACAACATTTTCCAGCTTTTAATTAAATTCATCTCAATGAATCATTGCTAAACTGGACCTTTTTTTTTTTTTTTTAAGGGATTCATGTGTAAACAATGTGCCTCAGTAAAGGTAATTGGGACATCTATAAGTACAAACTGAGCATATGTACATCTTCGGTTTCCACCGTCCATTAGGCTCTAGCTGTAACAGGATACAAAAGGACAGGAAATGTATATAGTGGAGAGCTGTAGAGGTGCGTGTTTCATCAATTCCAGTCTTTCCAGCAGAGTAACACAGTGATTGAGGTATACAAAGCACAAAATGAGAGCTACGGCTGACTCGTTTGTGAGATCTCTGAGGAGCCGCTTAGTACTACTGCATCTAAATTGTGTGAAAGTTATTATTGTAACTGGGTTAAAGAAGGTCGGGGCAGATGGGAAGAGGGAGAGTGGCTGATTACAATATTCAGCATGATGGCACAGGGAATAGGAAGTGTGAAAAATGAAATCACTCTTCAAAATTAAAGGAGAACTGCAATAAGCCAACAAAAACCTTAAGCCAACACCTGGTAATAGTAACAGGATATTAAACACAAAATTTGTGCTTAGGTAAAATTATAGCTGCAGCCTTTTCAATCAAAGACGCCACAAAGTGGAGCCCAAAGAACAAATAATCACAACAAAGGAGAAATGGTGCTGCTAAAAAGAATGTGAAAGCGACACACATATATATATATATATATATATATATATATATATATATATATATTACCTAACTTTAAAGATATTTAAATAGGTGTATGCCAATCGGAGATCTTTATAGGACAATAAAAAAATGTATATAAAGGTGAATATATATATATATATATATATATATATATATATATATATAACAAAGTGAACCACTAGTATGTATGTAGAACAAGTGTATAATAGTAGTGAGCATCAGGGGTGGCCTGACCATTTGGCCACTCGGGCACTGCCTGAGGGCCCCCCGGCCACTAGGGGGCCCCATCAGGGTTGCCAGCCTCAGTAAAAAATGTCCCTTACTGACATCCTTTTGGTTTAAAAATCCTGAGATTATAGCTGCCCCACCTCTCCAGTACCTTCTCAGCCAATAGAAACATGTCTGTGTATACTGTGTGTACATGTATGTGTATACTGTGTGTGTGTATACTGTGTGTGTGTATACTGTGTGGCCCCATAATCTCTGATTGCCTAAGGGCCCCATAATCTCCTATTGCCCAGGGCCCCCATGAGTTGTCAGTCCACTCCTGGTGAGCATACAATACATAAATAAGAAAAACTGTATTAAAAAGCTGTATGCAAGCACAACAACGGAAAACGTCAATGTGTGTGTGTGTATATATATTATATATTTATGGTCGAAGCCCTATGAACGATACCGATATGAACAAATAGACTTACCATAAGACTTACAACATGAAATAGACACGAAGTGTGCCCTGGTCTGATGGTCAGTATACCAAAATAAGGGGGCATACCCTAAATTAGAAATTAATATTTGTGAAGAGAAATGAATTTGAGAAATGCCCTGAAAAGGGGATGGGGGGGTGGGTACTGTGCACAGGAAACCGACAAAGACCACAGGCGAGCGGGCTGGTTAAATACCCCCGGGGCTCCTCCCATAAATTCAGGCCACCATACTGGCCTTCCTACTTATGGTCGAAGCCCTATGGCCGATACGGATATGAACAAATATTCTTACCATAAGGCTTACAACATGAAATAGACCTGAAGTGTGCCCTGGTCTGATGGTCGGTATACCAAAATAAGGGGGCAAAAACATTCAGGTAGGGGTGTAGTTTTATTAGTTTTAGCTTAATTTATTGAACAAGTTTGGTGAATGCTTGTGCCATTTTGAACCCGAGGATTGGGGATGTACCGGGCGAGATAGGCAGAGGTCCATCTGCTTAGTCTCTTAAAGATGTGACCTGGGACCCATGCCGAGATGCTGCCAAGGCTGCTCCAATACTAAAGAGTGACCGTGGTACGGACTGGGGTCGAGGTGTAGGCTGCGTAGAAGAACCCCCATGTATTTGAAAAACTGGCGGGCACTCAGGGGATTGCACGGAAAAGGTAACAGGGTACTAGAGTTTGAGCGTTCCGGTAGGAGTGACAGTAGGTGGTTGAGTATGGTTACTGGACATCAGACGTTGTTTGCTTTATAGAGATGGACGTCTATCCTGGAGCATGATTGCTGGGTTTTAGACACTGCAAGGTGGAGAATGAAACGGTGTTGGTAGCGAGCCAAATGACGACTACGCAGAACTTGGCCTGCGGGATTGCTGTAGGTGAACTTGCTAGGCCACCAGAACCCATAGTAGGCTAAGTAAATTGCTGTTTGTATGAGCAGGCTGAGGAGAAGGCTAAATGGCGAACTAGTAAAGATAGTAGACATGTCCCGGAAGATGGCAGCCTGGAATGAACGTACAGTGGACGTTAAACTGGTGCTGCCAAGATAATTGCACCAGCCTGCGCAGGAAGGACATAACTGAGAGCGATCCAGACCTGGCTTCATAAACAAGATCGGCCTTGGCCCGGTTGTCGGTGGTGAAAGCCACGGCCTATCCTGTTCCATATGACCCCAGAGTTGAGCAGCTGTCATGACCGGGCATAGCTTGAAGAGGGAGGAGGGCCGGGTAAACCCGGGGTTTAGGAGTATTCATGAGGCCATGGTCCTGTAAACCAATGGTGGCCAAAAATTGCAGCGAAGCCTGTGGAGGCTGCGGTATCTGTCACTACCAGGGGTGATATGGGCGTCACAGATGGTATAAACATTGCTATACCGATTCACGCAGTACGGTACCTTCTGACATTGGTAGGTCTGCTATTGCCGCGGCGTCTAAATTAAGGATCTGAAAGGGGTCCTACGTCTGTGAGAGGAAGATCAGGGAGTGTGACATAAAGATCAACCTTGGGGAAAGACCCGTATTGCAGAATTGAGCATTCTCAAGAGAGACTGGAGCCGCTTCTTGTTACATCCCCATGTATGGGTGAAGTCTTGGAGTTGGGCACCGTAAGCTGAAGGGCGTAATGGTCTTTAAAAGTCAATAGATGTCTGTATAGTGCCTGGCTGCCAGTGCCACTAATGATAAATTAACTAGGCCATAGAAAACCATAAAGGGCCAGGTAGTTGGCCGCTTGGATGACTAGACTGGGGAATGTGCAAGGATTTTTACATGTCCCTAAAGATGACAGTTGTGATGGGTGAGCGTTTGCCGTTGGCTATGGGCTGATGCTTCTGGATGCCTCGTAGAGGGGATCTTACTGTATGGGCCGTAAATACGGACGTCCTGTAAGGGTAGGAAATGCTGGATGCTGGCTAGGTATAGCCTGGTAGTGTTACAAGAAGAAGCCAGTTGCGTGTAGCAACACGATACCTGTTGCAGGACGGAAGCTGAACTCAACTGCCCTAAGGGAGAGATGACAGACAGGAAACGGTGAGTGGCTTGTATGAAAAATGCCACTGGAAACAAGTGGCCAATTAAGTGCCGCTGAAAATGATGTGTAGCCAGTTTGTGTGCCACTGAGAATGTCCTTGCAAGAAGAATGATTGCAAGAAGTTATGCTAAGTTGTGTGCATTGCCACGATTGCAAAAGTTGTGCTTAAACGTCTTCTTGCAACGATTGCACGGGAGTTTGTCACTGGAGATGTGTTCGTAGTGACTGTGAAAAGTTTGTATTACTGCATGTGCTTGTGAAGACTGCAGGAGTTGTGCTTGAATGTGTATTTGCAACGATTGCAAGAAGCTATGTTTGGATGCAAAATTAATTAAATGTATGTCATGACAGAGGCACAAGTCAGTTGTGCCGCAACTGCGACTGACAACGAACCAGAATCTGCACTCTAATGGGGCCAAAACCACTGGGGCACACCAGAACGAATCGGTGCATCCTGGATTTTCGCAACTGGATTCGAATCGGAGCACGGTACGTGACAGTGAGATGATTTTGATTGCCATGACAGAGGCACGAATCGATCATGCCACTATTGCGACTGACCACGAATCAGACTCTGGAGCATGTACCGAAATGTGGCTGAAATACCTGGGGCCCGCTGAGACGAATTAGTGCATGATGAGACTGGATTCGTATCGGAGCGTGATACGTGACAGTGAAATGATTTCCCATGACAGAGACATGAATCAGAGAACCGAAACCTGCGACCGACAATGAATCCTGACTCTGGAGCATTTACTGAAATGAGGTCGTAAACAACGGGGGCACACCGGAACGAATCGGTGCATCACGCATGCAAATGGATTCGAATTGGAGCAGTAAGTGAAAAATGTTTGCCATGACAGAGGCACGAATTGGTTGTGTCGCGGCTGCGACTGACAACAAACGGGACTCTGGAGCATGTACTGAAATGAGGCCAAAAATACCTGGGGCACGTCGTAACGAATTGGTGCATCGTAAATGCAACTGAATTTGTATCGGAACGTGATACATGACAGTGAAATGATTTCCCATGACAGAGGCACGAATCGGTGGGCCGCAACCTGCGACTGACAATGAATGGGACTCTGGAGCATGTACAGAAATGAGGCCGAAAAGACAACTGGGGTGCACCGGGACGAATCGATGCATCGTGGATTCGACTGGATTTGAATCGGAGCGCGGTAGGTGAGAGTGAAATGATTTGAAATTATTGAAATGGTTTGAAATGGTTCAGCCTTGATATGGCACTGATCGGTGTCCAGTAAATTCACGAGTGACATCGATTTGTCTGTGGAGCATAAAACAGTGAGACATGCCTAAACTAAGCTGTGTCTTTGCGTCAGTGGGAGGTACATAAAAACAAAGAAATGTTTGGTATGATAACGTTATGAGTAATAGGCAGATGTTGTGGCTGTGTGTAGGGTTTTACGAATGATTCCTAAGTTTGATATCGAGGTTTAGTGACAAGATATCTAACAATGCGTGAAATGAAAAGTCAACCAAAAGCCCTACCTGCGGCAGCCGAGTCAGACGCGTTGTACGTGAATTGCGAACGGAAACGAGAGCCTCGAAAAACTACGAGCAGGGAACTCACGGACGCTGAGTTTCGAAGAATCGGGCCTAGTGACGTCGTACTGCGCACAGGAAACCGACAAAGACCACAGGCGAGCGGGCTGGTTAAATACCCCCGGGGCTCCTCCCATAAATTCAGGCCACCATACTGGCCTTCCTACTTATGGTCGAAGCCCTATGGCCGATACAGATATGAACAAATATTCTTACCATAAGGCTTACAACATGAAATAGACCTGAAGTGTGCCCTGGTCTGATGATCGGTATACCAAAATAAGGGGGCAAAAACATTCAGGTAGGGGTATATATATATATATATATTCCCAATAAAGTTATTTGTGCTGGTTTTCAAACAATGCAACTCTATCATGACTTCTGTGCAGCAAATAAGGCGACTTCTTGTGCTCCCCCTTAGGTATATACACTCACCAGAAGCCCTCATCCCTGCAGGGGTAAAGAGCATGTAGTAAATAAGATCCTCAATCCAGATGTACCTGGGACCAGTACACTCTTGCTCCTGCAAAGCACTATCCACATAGAAATCAAAAATGGGCATCCATAGTGTAAATCCGATAAAAAAATTGTTTATTTAACACAAATAAAAAATATATGATATAGAAAAGGACTTTCCATAAGCATAATAGATAAATGCCTCCAATTGCCCTAATTTAAAACGTAGCTTGCTGACAGGTTCCCAGGTCTTGGCGGCGTGCATTCCACGGAACGTAACCAGACAACCGGAATTAACCGTAAATGATGTTGACGTGTACCAAGTCCTGCCTGGCGGTACCTGCATCTACACTACTTGAATGACTATCCCTCAAGAGGGATATGGGCCTTCAATATCATCTGTCACCCCCATACTTTATAATGATTAACACCTCTACCCTGGTGATTTGACACCAATTCACACCTTCAGCCATGGAGCTCTAATATCCAGTATTCATTGCAAACGGCAACTATCCAGCGGTCCCATAGGAATGCCTCATGCTGCAACCCCAGTTATTCCTATGGGACCGCTGGAAGTGCGTAAGAGGACATGGCAGGGATATTTTCTTTGCAAACATGGATGGGTCCATACAATTGCTTAACACTAACTGTGTGTGCATGCACATATACCTGCAAATACAAAAATGTCAAACTATGCATACTGGGACTCGAAAATGATAGGAATATATTATTAAACACATGTTTAAAATTGGTATTTCCCTTCAACTATTCTTAAAAGAAAATATTATAGTTCTCTGAAAAAAAAAGGAGAGGAGATTCTTTTTTTCCCTTAGATGTACTATACTGTGTAGTACGTTTCCCCATGATTAAAAGGTGTATTTTCATATTAAAAGGGCTATTAAATGTTTAATATTGGGATGCTGCAGAAGGTCCCTTTCACTGCCTGCCAAGAGTTATAAGATGCATAATGCAGCATGGTTCACTTGGAGTGAGAAGGAAATTCTTTCCTGCATCGCTTTCCTATTAAGCATTAACAGACAGCAAAGCAGGAATGAAATGGCATTCCTGACAAACGACATCTGATAGTTAGAATATATTCAATACACAATTTTATAGAGAACCTACTGCCCACAAAGAACATAAATAACAAATCATGCAAAAAGTATAATAAATCAGTTAAATGGTAAATTGTATTTATGCTGAACTTATAAAGCAAGTATTCCAACCAGAGCCCTCTCATTCATGGGAACCTACAGCAAACATGACATTTCATAGACTTGTGTCCCTCAATTTAGGGCTGTATTAATGCATGGGTACCCCCAGGCAGTGCCCAGGGGCCCCAGGTGCAAGGGGGTACCATCATAATCTTGCATTACATCATAGTACCAACTGTCCTGGATTTGACAGGACAGTCACGCTTTTTACTAAGCTGTCCGGGGATGGCCTTGTCCCAGGCAGTATCCTGGATCCTGCACTGTGCCCTCCTAATCCTGGTATTGCGCCTTCCTGACTCCTCCTGTACTGTGCTCTTCTACCTCCCCTGTACTGTGCTCTTTGTGGTGATTTGTTTTTGATTTATGGCATGTATTTATTGCTTAAAATTGATTTTATTGAAAGTGCTAAGAATATATATGTTTTAGTATATCAGCTATTTTTATACTTTAGTTCTTGAGAGCAGGTTCGAAATTGGGGCAGGCTGGTAGGGGGCCCTAGTGCATTACTTTAGCCAGCGGCCGGTGATGGTATTTGGATAGCCCTGCCTCAATTGCCTGATGAAGGGGCTGAATCCTTGAAAATATGTTTGCTGTACTGTTACGCTTCGGTAATACTCATCTGAAGCCAACATTTTTTGGATACAATAAGAAAAATAATTAAAATCCTTATTATTTTTTTTTCTTTTTCTCTTTGACCCACTGCGGAGGGTTCCCGTCACTTCCTGTATTGAACACAATAGTCACTGGAATGGTTGTCTTCAATAGATTGTCCTTTGCCTACTGTTCTGGTGACATATTGATTTCCCATCAATGTCTATCCAGGGACAATGGTCACCAGGGTAAAAAGAAAGGGTGAATCTCCCTAGCAAGAACACAAAGAGCAATAAAAGCATAACAGTGAATCTTATCATTCTCTACAAAATCTAAAACAAAGAATGTGGAGGCTTTACAGGCACTTTCAAATAAACATAATTGCTCCTATGAATCACTGAGCTTCACTGGCCCTTAAGTGCTGTCCATTATGTAGGCTGATTGAAGTTATTCACTCTCCATTGCTCAGCTTAAAGAGGAAGTAAACCCTGATGAGTTTACTTCCTCTTTCATTCCCTGCAAAGGCAAAGCATAATGGACTACTATGCATCGCATAGTAGCCCATTATGTGTCACTTACCTGACACAGGAGCCAGCGATGTCACCCCTGTCCCCTGTAGTCCGGCGCATCCATCTTTTCGTTGGGGTCTCGCAGCTCCGCCGCTGTCATTCGGCGGAGCCGCGATGACGTCACTCCCGCGCATGCGCACGGGAGCCGACACGCGCGGCAGCTCTGTTGTTGGAAATGCCGAGCTCACTCCCGCACATGCGCTGTAGACAGTGGTGCCTGTCTTCGGGCAAATATCTCCTAAACTGTATAGGTTTAGGAGATATTTCTTGGACCTACAGGTAAGCCTTAATCTAGGCTTACCTGTCGGTCAAAGTGGTTTGTAAGGGTTTACAACCACTTTAAGTTAACTTTTATGAGTCTTTGGAAAGTGGGAAATGTTGCTGTTTACAATTAGGGGTGAGATTCGGACTTGGGTTAAATGTGAGTTCAACCCCAACCTGGCTCGTTTGTGGTTCACTGAACTGCCAAACTAATTTTCCTAGTTGGCCAGTTCTCCCACCTGAAACCCAAGCTGCTGAAATGTAAGCGAATAGCTGGGAGTTCCTGGGAGACATCATTGACCAAATATGGTCATGACAATATTTGGTCAATTATGTTACCAATGATTCCCACCTCTGTGTTTATATTACCAAAGCTCCAGAGATCTGTAATTTAGCAATGGGAGTTTGGTAGGTAAATGTTGCCCTCTCTCCTGATTGGCTAACTCACTTTGACACCAGCAGGAACAATGGCGCCACTGCTGTGTCTCAGACAATCAGGAGGGAGAGTCCCGGGTTGGAGGAGGAACTTGTGCACATCACTGGATAAAGTTGGGGCTCAGGTAAGTATTAGGGGGGCTGCTGCTCACAGAAGGTTTTTTTTTATCTCAATGCATAGAATGCATTAAGATTAAAAAAAAAAGTCTGCTTTTACAACTACTTTAATGTTTGTTTGGGTTTTCCAGTGAGTCTTTCTCTTCGCTAGGCTGCAATCAGATCTGGTGAATCCGGTAAAGAGAATGAGGACGCAAAATGTAGCCAAAGTGTGGTCAGCAGAGGTGCCCATACATTAACCACTTTCAGACCGGACCAATTTGCTGGTCAAAGACCAGACCACTTTTTGCGATTCGGCACTGCGTCGCTTTAACTGACAATTGCGCGGTCGTGCGACGTGGCTCCCAAACAAAATTGACGTCCTTTTTTTCCAACAAATAGAGCTTTCTTTTGGTGGTATTTGATCACCCCTGCGGTTTTTATTTTTTGCGCTATAAACAAAAATAGAGCGACAATTTTGAAAAAAACTCATTATTTTTTACTTTTTGTTATAATAAATATCCCCCAAAAATATATAAAAAAACATTTTTTTCCCTCAGTTTAGGCCGATACGTATTCTTCTACATATTTTTGGTAAAAAAATTGCAATAAGCGATTATTGATTGGTTTGCGCAAAAGTTATAGCGTTTACAAAATAGGGATAGTTTTATAGCATTTTTATTAATAATTTTTTATTATTTTTTTTTTACTAGTAATGGCGGCGATCAGCGATTTTTATTGTGACTGCGACATTGTGGGGGACCCATTGGACATTTTTGACACATTTTTGGGACCATTGTCATTTATACAGTAATCACTGCTATATAAATGCAGTGATTCCTATGTAAATGACACTGGCAGTGAAGGGGTTAACCAGTGGGTGGCAGTGTAGGGGTTAAGTGTTCTTAGGGGTGTGTTACTAACTGTGGGGGGGTTGGGCTTTCATTTATTGAACACTGATCTCTGCTCCAATCACATGGAGCAGAGATCAGCGTCACTAGTTGCTAGGCAGAATGGAGAAATGCTGTTTACAACGGCATTTCTTCATTTGGCCGCTCCGTGAGACGATCGCGGGTCCTGACAAACAACATCTGATAGTTAGAATATATTCAATACACAATTTTATAGAGAACCTACTGCCCACAAAGAACATAAATAACAAATCATGCAAAAAGTATAATAAATCAGTTAAATGGTAAATTGTATTTATGCTGAACTTATAAAGCAAGTATTCCAACCAGAGCCCTCTCATTCATGGGAACCTACAGCAAACATGACATTTCATAGACTTGTGTCCCTCAATTTAGGGCTGTATTAATGCATGGGTACCCCCAGGCAGTGCCCAGGGGCCCCAGGTGCAAGGGGGTACCATCATAATCTTGCATTACATCATAGTACCAACTGTCCTGGATTTGACAGGACAGTCACGCTTTTTACTAAGCTGTCCGGGGATGGCCTTGTCCCAGGCAGTATCCTGGATCCTGCACTGTGCCCTCCTAATCCTGGTATTGCGCCTTCCTGACTCCTCCTGTACTGTGCTCTTCTACCTCCCCTGTACTGTGCTCTTTGTGGTGATTTGTTTTTGATTTATGGCATGTATTTATTGCTTAAAATTGATTTTATTGAAAGTGCTAAGAATATATATGTTTTAGTATATCAGCTATTTTTATACTTTAGTTCTTGAGAGCAGGTTCGAAATTGGGGCAGGCTGGTAGGGGGCCCTAGTGCATTACTTTAGCCAGCGGCCGGTGATGGTATTTGGATAGCCCTGCCTCAATTGCCTGATGAAGGGGCAGAATCCTTGAAAATATGTTTGCTGTACTGTTACGCTTTGGTAATACTCATCTGAAGCCAACATTTTTTGGATACAATAAGAAAAATAATTAAAATCCTTATTATTTTTTTTTCTTTTTCTCTTTGACCCACTGCGGAGGGTTCCCGTCACTTCCTGTATTGAACACAATAGTCACTGGAATGGTTGTCTTCAATAGATTGTCCTTTGCCTACTGTTCTGGTGACATATTGATTTCCCATCAATGTCTATCCAGGGACAATGGTCACCAGGGTAAAAAGAAAGGGTGAATCTCCCTAGCAAGAACACAAAGAGCAATAAAAGCATAACAGTGAATCTTATCATTCTCTACAAAATCTAAAACAAAGAATGTGGAGGCTTTACAGGCACTTTCAAATAAACATAATTGCTCCTATGAATCACTGAGCTTCACTGGCCCTTAAGTGCTGTCCATTATGTAGGCTGATTGAAGTTATTCACTCTCCATTGCTCAGCTTAAAGAGGAAGTAAACCCTGATGAGTTTACTTCCTCTTTCATTCCCTGCAAAGGCAAAGCATAATGGACTACTATGCATCGCATAGTAGCCCATTATGTGTCACTTACCTGACACAGGAGCCAGCGATGTCACCGCTGTCCCCTGTAGTCCGGCGCATCCATCTTTTCGTTGGGGTCTCGCAGCTCCGCCGCTGTCATTCGGCGGAGCCGCGATGACGTCACTCCCGCGCATGCGCACGGGAGCCGACACGCGCGGCAGCTCTGTTGTTGGAAATGCCGAGCTCACTCCCGCACATGCGCTGTAGACAGTGGTGCCTGTCTTCGGGCAAATATCTCCTAAACTGTATAGGTTTAGGAGATATTTCTTGGACCTACAGGTAAGCCTTAATCTAGGCTTACCTGTCGGTCAAAGTGGTTTGTAAGGGTTTACAACCACTTTAAGTTAACTTTTATGAGTCTTTGGAAAGTGGGAAATGTTGCTGTTTACAATTAGGGGTGAGATTCGGACTTGGGTTAAATGTGAGTTCAACCCCAACCTGGCTCGTTTGTGGTTCACTGAACTGCCAAACTAATTTTCCTAGTTGGCCAGTTCTCCCACCTGAAACCCAAGCTGCTGAAATGTAAGCGAATAGCTGGGAGTTCCTGGGAGACATCATTGACCAAATATGGTCATGACAATATTTGGTCAATTATGTTACCAATGATTCCCACCTCTGTGTTTATATTACCAAAGCTCCAGAGATCTGTAATTTAGCAATGGGAGTTTGGTAGGTAAATGTTGCCCTCTCTCCTGATTGGCTAACTCACTTTGACACCAGCAGGAACAATGGCGCCACTGCTGTGTCTCAGACAATCAGGAGGGAGAGTCCCTGGTTGGAGGAGGAACTTGTGCACATCACTGGATAAAGTTGGGGCTCAGGTAAGTATTAGGGGGGCTGCTGCTCACAGAAGGTTTTTTTTTTATCTCAATGCATAGAATGCATTAAGATTAAAAAAAAAAGTCTGCTTTTACAACTACTTTAATGTTTGTTTGGGTTTTCCAGTGAGTCTTTCTCTTCGCTAGGCTGCAATCAGATCTGGTGAATCCGGTAAAGAGAATGAGGACGCAAAATGTAGCCAAAGTGTGGTCAGCAGAGGTGCCCATACATTAACCACTTTCAGACCGGACCAATTTGCTGGTCAAAGACCAGACCACTTTTTGCGATTCGGCACTGCGTCGCTTTAACTGACAATTGCGCGGTCATGCGACGTGGCTCCCAAACAAAATTGACGTCCTTTTTTTCCAACAAATAGAGCTTTCTTTTGGTGGTATTTGATCACCCCTGCGGTTTTTATTTTTTGCGCTATAAACAAAAATAGAGCGACAATTTTGAAAAAAACTCATTATTTTTTACTTTTTGTTATAATAAATATCCCCCAAAAATATATAAAAAAACATTTTTTTCCCTCAGTTTAGGCCGATACGTATTCTTCTACATATTTTTGGTAAAAAAATTGCAATAAGCGATTATTGATTGGTTTGCGCAAAAGTTATAGCGTTTACAAAATAGGGATAGTTTTATAGCATTTTTATTAATAATTTTTTATTATTTTTTTTTTACTAGTAATGGCGGCGATCAGCGATTTTTATTGTGACTGCGACATTGTGGGGGACCCATTGGACATTTTTGACACATTTTTGGGACCATTGTCATTTATACAGTAATCACTGCTATATAAATGCAGTGATTCCTATGTAAATGACACTGGCAGTGAAGGGGTTAACCAGTGGGTGGCAGTGTAGGGGTTAAGTGTTCCTAGGGGTGTGTTACTAACTGTGGGGGGGTTGGGCTTTCATTTATTGAACACTGATCTCTGCTCCAATCACATGGAGCAGAGATCAGCGTCACTAGTTGCTAGGCAGAATGGAGAAATGCTGTTTACAACGGCATTTCTTCATTTGGCCGCTCCGTGAGACGATCGCGGGTCCTGACAAACAACATCTGATAGTTAGAATATATTCAATACACAATTTTATAGAGAACCTACTGCCCACAAAGAACATAAATAACAAATCATGCAAAAAGTATAATAAATCAGTTAAATGGTAAATTGTATTTATGCTGAACTTATAAAGCAAGTATTCCAACCAGAGCCCTCTCATTCATGGGAACCTACAGCAAACATGACATTTCATAGACTTGTGTCCCTCAATTTAGGGCTGTATTAATGCATGGGTACCCCCAGGCAGTGCCCAGGGGCCCCAGGTGCAAGGGGGTACCATCATAATCTTGCATTACATCATAGTACCAACTGTCCTGGATTTGACAGGACAGTCACGCTTTTTACTAAGCTGTCCGGGGATGGCCTTGTCCCAGGCAGTATCCTGGATCCTGCACTGTGCCCTCCTAATCCTGGTATTGCGCCTTCCTGACTCCTCCTGTACTGTGCTCTTCTACCTCCCCTGTACTGTGCTCTTTGTGGTGATTTGTTTTTGATTTATGGCATGTATTTATTGCTTAAAATTGATTTTATTGAAAGTGCTAAGAATATATATGTTTTAGTATATCAGCTATTTTTATACTTTAGTTCTTGAGAGCAGGTTCGAAATTGGGGCAGGCTGGTAGGGGGCCCTAGTGCATTACTTTAGCCAGCGGCCGGTGATGGTATTTGGATAGCCCTGCCTCAATTGCCTGATGAAGGGGCTGAATCCTTGAAAATATGTTTGCTGTACTGTTACGCTTCGGTAATACTCATCTGAAGCCAACATTTTTTGGATACAATAAGAAAAATAATTAAAATCCTTATTATTTTTTTTTCTTTTTCTCTTTGACCCACTGCGGAGGGTTCCCGTCACTTCCTGTATTGAACACAATAGTCACTGGAATGGTTGTCTTCAATAGATTGTCCTTTGCCTACTGTTCTGGTGACATATTGATTTCCCATCAATGTCTATCCAGGGACAATGGTCACCAGGGTAAAAAGAAAGGGTGAATCTCCCTAGCAAGAACACAAAGAGCAATAAAAGCATAACAGTGAATCTTATCATTCTCTACAAAATCTAAAACAAAGAATGTGGAGGCTTTACAGGCACTTTCAAATAAACATAATTGCTCCTATGAATCACTGAGCTTCACTGGCCCTTAAGTGCTGTCCATTATGTAGGCTGATTGAAGTTATTCACTCTCCATTGCTCAGCTTAAAGAGGAAGTAAACCCTGATGAGTTTACTTCCTCTTTCATTCCCTGCAAAGGCAAAGCATAATGGACTACTATGCATCGCATAGTAGCCCATTATGTGTCACTTACCTGACACAGGAGCCAGCGATGTCACCGCTGTCCCCTGTAGTCCGGCGCATCCATCTTTTCGTTGGGGTCTCGCAGCTCCGCCGCTGTCATTCGGCGGAGCCGCGATGACGTCACTCCCGCGCATGCGCACGGGAGCCGACACGCGCGGCAGCTCTGTTGTTGGAAATGCCGAGCTCACTCCCGCACATGCGCTGTAGACAGTGGTGCCTGTCTTCGGGCAAATATCTCCTAAACTGTATAGGTTTAGGAGATATTTCTTGGACCTACAGGTAAGCCTTAATCTAGGCTTACCTGTCGGTCAAAGTGGTTTGTAAGGGTTTACAACCACTTTAAGTTAACTTTTATGAGTCTTTGGAAAGTGGGAAATGTTGCTGTTTACAATTAGGGGTGAGATTCGGACTTGGGTTAAATGTGAGTTCAACCCCAACCTGGCTCGTTTGTGGTTCACTGAACTGCCAAACTAATTTTCCTAGTTGGCCAGTTCTCCCACCTGAAACCCAAGCTGCTGAAATGTAAGCGAATAGCTGGGAGTTCCTGGGAGACATCATTGACCAAATATGGTCATGACAATATTTGGTCAATTATGTTACCAATGATTCCCACCTCTGTGTTTATATTACCAAAGCTCCAGAGATCTGTAATTTAGCAATGGGAGTTTGGTAGGTAAATGTTGCCCTCTCTCCTGATTGGCTAACTCACTTTGACACCAGCAGGAACAATGGCGCCACTGCTGTGTCTCAGACAATCAGGAGGGAGAGTCCCGGGTTGGAGGAGGAACTTGTGCACATCACTGGATAAAGTTGGGGCTCAGGTAAGTATTAGGGGGGCTGCTGCTCACAGAAGGTTTTTTTTTATCTCAATGCATAGAATGCATTAAGATTAAAAAAAAAAGTCTGCTTTTACAACTACTTTAATGTTTGTTTGGGTTTTCCAGTGAGTCTTTCTCTTCGCTAGGCTGCAATCAGATCTGGTGAATCCGGTAAAGAGAATGAGGACGCAAAATGTAGCCAAAGTGTGGTCAGCAGAGGTGCCCATACATTAACCACTTTCAGACCGGACCAATTTGCTGGTCAAAGACCAGACCACTTTTTGCGATTCGGCACTGCGTCGCTTTAACTGACAATTGCGCGGTCGTGCGACGTGGCTCCCAAACAAAATTGACGTCCTTTTTTTCCAACAAATAGAGCTTTCTTTTGGTGGTATTTGATCACCCCTGCGGTTTTTATTTTTTGCGCTATAAACAAAAATAGAGCGACAATTTTGAAAAAAACTCATTATTTTTTACTTTTTGTTATAATAAATATCCCCCAAAAATATATAAAAAAACATTTTTTTCCCTCAGTTTAGGCCGATACGTATTCTTCTACATATTTTTGGTAAAAAAATTGCAATAAGCGATTATTGATTGGTTTGCGCAAAAGTTATAGCGTTTACAAAATAGGGATAGTTTTATAGCATTTTTATTAATAATTTTTTATTATTTTTTTTTTACTAGTAATGGCGGCGATCAGCGATTTTTATTGTGACTGCGACATTGTGGGGGACCCATTGGACATTTTTGACACATTTTTGGGACCATTGTCATTTATACAGTAATCACTGCTATATAAATGCAGTGATTCCTATGTAAATGACACTGGCAGTGAAGGGGTTAACCAGTGGGTGGCAGTGTAGGGGTTAAGTGTTCCTAGGGGTGTGTTACTAACTGTGGGGGGGTTGGGCTTTCATTTATTGAACACTGATCTCTGCTCCAATCACATGGAGCAGAGATCAGCGTCACTAGTTGCTAGGCAGAATGGAGAAATGCTGTTTACAACGGCATTTCTTCATTTGGCCGCTCCGTGAGACGATCGCGGGTCCTGACAAACAACATCTGATAGTTAGAATATATTCAATACACAATTTTATAGAGAACCTACTGCCCACAAAGAACATAAATAACAAATCATGCAAAAAGTATAATAAATCAGTTAAATGGTAAATTGTATTTATGCTGAACTTATAAAGCAAGTATTCCAACCAGAGCCCTCTCATTCATGGGAACCTACAGCAAACATGACATTTCATAGACTTGTGTCCCTCAATTTAGGGCTGTATTAATGCATGGGTACCCCCAGGCAGTGCCCAGGGGCCCCAGGTGCAAGGGGGTACCATCATAATCTTGCATTACATCATAGTACCAACTGTCCTGGATTTGACAGGACAGTCACGCTTTTTACTAAGCTGTCCGGGGATGGCCTTGTCCCAGGCAGTATCCTGGATCCTGCACTGTGCCCTCCTAATCCTGGTATTGCACCTTCCTGACTCCTCCTGTACTGTGCTCTTCTACCTCCCCTGTACTGTGCTCTTTGTGGTGATTTGTTTTTGATTTATGGCATGTATTTATTGCTTAAAATTGATTTTATTGAAAGTGCTAAGAATATATATGTTTTAGTATATCAGCTATTTTTATACTTTAGTTCTTGAGAGCAGGTTCGAAATTGGGGCAGGCTGGTAGGGGGCCCTAGTGCATTACTTTAGCCAGCGGCCGGTGATGGTATTTGGATAGCCCTGCCTCAATTGCCTGATGAAGGGGCAGAATCCTTGAAAATATGTTTGCTGTACTGTTACGCTTTGGTAATACTCATCTGAAGCCAACATTTTTTGGATACAATAAGAAAAATAATTAAAATCCTTATTATTTTTTTTTCTTTTTCTCTTTGACCCACTGCGGAGGGTTCCCGTCACTTCCTGTATTGAACACAATAGTCACTGGAATGGTTGTCTTCAATAGATTGTCCTTTGCCTACTGTTCTGGTGACATATTGATTTCCCATCAATGTCTATCCAGGGACAATGGTCACCAGGGTAAAAAGAAAGGGTGAATCTCCCTAGCAAGAACACAAAGAGCAATAAAAGCATAACAGTGAATCTTATCATTCTCTACAAAATCTAAAACAAAGAATGTGGAGGCTTTACAGGCACTTTCAAATAAACATAATTGCTCCTATGAATCACTGAGCTTCACTGGCCCTTAAGTGCTGTCCATTATGTAGGCTGATTGAAGTTATTCACTCTCCATTGCTCAGCTTAAAGAGGAAGTAAACCCTGATGAGTTTACTTCCTCTTTCATTCCCTGCAAAGGCAAAGCATAATGGACTACTATGCATCGCATAGTAGCCCATTATGTGTCACTTACCTGACACAGGAGCCAGCGATGTCACCGCTGTCCCCTGTAGTCCGGCGCATCCATCTTTTCGTTGGGGTCTCGCAGCTCCGCCGCTGTCATTCGGCGGAGCCGCGATGACGTCACTCCCGCGCATGCGCACGGGAGCCGACACGCGCGGCAGCTCTGTTGTTGGAAATGCCGAGCTCACTCCCGCACATGCGCTGTAGACAGTGGTGCCTGTCTTCGGGCAAATATCTCCTAAACTGTATAGGTTTAGGAGATATTTCTTGGACCTACAGGTAAGCCTTAATCTAGGCTTACCTGTCGGTCAAAGTGGTTTGTAAGGGTTTACAACCACTTTAAGTTAACTTTTATGAGTCTTTGGAAAGTGGGAAATGTTGCTGTTTACAATTAGGGGTGAGATTCGGACTTGGGTTAAATGTGAGTTCAACCCCAACCTGGCTCGTTTGTGGTTCACTGAACTGCCAAACTAATTTTCCTAGTTGGCCAGTTCTCCCACCTGAAACCCAAGCTGCTGAAATGTAAGCGAATAGCTGGGAGTTCCTGGGAGACATCATTGACCAAATATGGTCATGACAATATTTGGTCAATTATGTTACCAATGATTCCCACCTCTGTGTTTATATTACCAAAGCTCCAGAGATCTGTAATTTAGCAATGGGAGTTTGGTAGGTAAATGTTGCCCTCTCTCCTGATTGGCTAACTCACTTTGACACCAGCAGGAACAATGGCGCCACTGCTGTGTCTCAGACAATCAGGAGGGAGAGTCCCGGGTTGGAGGAGGAACTTGTGCACATCACTGGATAAAGTTGGGGCTCAGGTAAGTATTAGGGGGGCTGCTGCTCACAGAAGGTTTTTTTTTATCTCAATGCATAGAATGCATTAAGATTAAAAAAAAAAGTCTGCTTTTACAACTACTTTAATGTTTGTTTGGGTTTTCCAGTGAGTCTTTCTCTTCGCTAGGCTGCAATCAGATCTGGTGAATCCGGTAAAGAGAATGAGGACGCAAAATGTAGCCAAAGTGTGGTCAGCAGAGGTGCCCATACATTAACCACTTTCAGACCGGACCAATTTGCTGGTCAAAGACCAGACCACTTTTTGCGATTCGGCACTGCGTCGCTTTAACTGACAATTGCGCGGTCGTGCGACGTGGCTCCCAAACAAAATTGACGTCCTTTTTTTCCAACAAATAGAGCTTTCTTTTGGTGGTATTTGATCACCCCTGCGGTTTTTATTTTTTGCGCTATAAACAAAAATAGAGCGACAATTTTGAAAAAAACTCATTATTTTTTACTTTTTGTTATAATAAATATCCCCCAAAAATATATAAAAAAACATTTTTTTCCCTCAGTTTAGGCCGATACGTATTCTTCTACATATTTTTGGTAAAAAAATTGCAATAAGCGATTATTGATTGGTTTGCGCAAAAGTTATAGCGTTTACAAAATAGGGATAGTTTTATAGCATTTTTATTAATAATTTTTTATTATTTTTTTTTTACTAGTAATGGCGGCGATCAGCGATTTTTATTGTGACTGCGACATTGTGGGGGACCCATTGGACATTTTTGACACATTTTTGGGACCATTGTCATTTATACAGTAATCACTGCTATATAAATGCAGTGATTCCTATGTAAATGACACTGGCAGTGAAGGGGTTAACCAGTGGGTGGCAGTGTAGGGGTTAAGTGTTCCTAGGGGTGTGTTACTAACTGTGGGGGGGTTGGGCTTTCATTTATTGAACACTGATCTCTGCTCCAATCACATGGAGCAGAGATCAGCGTCACTAGTTGCTAGGCAGAATGGAGAAATGCTGTTTACAACGGCATTTCTTCATTTGGCCGCTCCGTGAGACGATCGCGGGTCCTGACAAACAACATCTGATAGTTAGAATATATTCAATACACAATTTTATAGAGAACCTACTGCCCACAAAGAACATAAATAACAAATCATGCAAAAAGTATAATAAATCAGTTAAATGGTAAATTGTATTTATGCTGAACTTATAAAGCAAGTATTCCAACCAGAGCCCTCTCATTCATGGGAACCTACAGCAAACATGACATTTCATAGACTTGTGT
Source organism: Lithobates pipiens (assembly GCF_037356315.1). Classification (NCBI taxonomy): domain Eukaryota; kingdom Metazoa; phylum Chordata; class Amphibia; order Anura; family Ranidae; genus Lithobates; species Lithobates pipiens. The sequence goes on along the minus strand of NW_027507758.1, from coordinate 552,481,276 downwards.
CCCTCAATTTAGGGCTGTATTAATGCATGGGTACCCCCAGGCAGTGCCCAGGGGCCCCAGGTGCAAGGGGGTACCATCATAATCTTGCATTACATCATAGTACCAACTGTCCTGGATTTGACAGGACAGTCACGCTTTTTACTAAGCTGTCCGGGGATGGCCTTGTCCCAGGCAGTATCCTGGATCCTGCACTGTGCCCTCCTAATCCTGGTATTGCGCCTTCCTGACTCCTCCTGTACTGTGCTCTTCTACCTCCCCTGTACTGTGCTCTTTGTGGTGATTTGTTTTTGATTTATGGCATGTATTTATTGCTTAAAATTGATTTTATTGAAAGTGCTAAGAATATATATGTTTTAGTATATCAGCTATTTTTATACTTTAGTTCTTGAGAGCAGGTTCGAAATTGGGGCAGGCTGGTAGGGGGCCCTAGTGCATTACTTTAGCCAGCGGCCGGTGATGGTATTTGGATAGCCCTGCCTCAATTGCCTGATGAAGGGGCAGAATCCTTGAAAATATGTTTGCTGTACTGTTACGCTTTGGTAATACTCATCTGAAGCCAACATTTTTTGGATACAATAAGAAAAATAATTAAAATCCTTATTATTTTTTTTTCTTTTTCTCTTTGACCCACTGCGGAGGGTTCCCGTCACTTCCTGTATTGAACACAATAGTCACTGGAACGGTTGTCTTCAATAGATTGTCCTTTGCCTACTGTTCTGGTGACATATTGATTTCCCATCAATGTCTATTCAGGGACAATGGTCACCAGGGTAAAAAGAAAGGGTGAATCTCCCTAGCAAGAACACAAAGAGCAATAAAAGCATAACAGTGAATCTTATCATTCTCTACAAAATCTAAAACAAAGAATGTGGAGGCTTTACAGGCACTTTCAAATAAACATAATTGCTCCTATGAATCACTGAGCTTCACTGGCCCTTAAGTGCTGTCCATTATGTAGGCTGATTGAAGTTATTCACTCTCCATTGCTCAGCTTAAAGAGGAAGTAAACCCTGATGAGTTTACTTCCTCTTTCATTCCCTGCAAAGGCAAAGCATAATGGACTACTATGCATCGCATAGTAGCCCATTATGTGTCACTTACCTGACACAGGAGCCAGCGATGTCACCGCTGTCCCCTGTAGTCAGGCGCATCCATCTTTTCTTTGGGGTCTCGCAGCTCCGCCGCTGTCATTCGGCGGAGCCGCGATGACGTCACTCCCGCGCATGCGCACGGGAGCCGACGCACGCGGCAGCTCCGTTGTTGGAAATGCCGAGCTCACTCCCGCACATGCGCTGTAGACAGTGGTGCCTGTCTTCGGGCAAATATCTCCTAAACCATATAGGTTTAGGAGATATTTCTTGGACCTACAGGTAAGCCTTAATCTAGGCTTACCTGTAGGTCAAAGTGGTTTGTAAGGGTTTACAACCACTTTAAGTTAACTTTTATGAGTCTTTGGAAAGTGGGAAATGTTGCTGTTTACAATTAGGGGTGAGATTCGGACTTGGGTTAAATGTGAGTTCAACCCCAACCTGGCTCGTTTGTGGTTCACTGAACTGCCAAACTAATTTTCCTAGTTGGCCAGTTCTCCCACCTGAAACCCAAGCTTCTGAAATGTAAGCGAATAGCTGGGAGTTCCTGGGAGACATCATTGACCAAATATGGTCATAACAATATTTGGTCAATTATGTTACCAATGATTCCCACCTCTGTGTTTATATTACCAAAGCTCCAGAGATCTGTAATTTAGCAATGGGAGTTTGGTAGGTAAATGTTGCCCTCTCTCCTGATTGGCTAACTCACTTTGACACCAGCGGGAACAATGGCGCCACTGCTGTGTCTCAGACAATCAGGAGGGAGAGTCCCGGGTTGGAGGAGGAACTTGTGCACATCACTGGATAAAGTTGGGGCTCAGGTAAGTATTAGGGGGGCTGCTGCTCACAGAAGGTTTTTTTTTATCTCAATGCATAGAATGCATTAAGATTAAAAAAAAAAGTCTGCTTTTACAACTACTTTAATGTTTGTTTGGGTTTTCCAGTGAGTCTTTCTCTTCGCTAGGCTGCAATCAGATCTGGTGAATCCGGTAAAGAGAATGAGGATGCAAAATGTAGCCAAAGTGTGGTCAGCAGAGGTGCCCATACATTAACCACTTTCAGACCGGACCAATTTGCTGGTCAAAGACCAGACCACTTTTTGCGATTCGGCACTGCGTCGCTTTAACTGACAATTGCGTGGTCATGCGACGTGGCTCCCAAACAAAATTGACGCCCTTTTTTTCCCACAAATAGAGCTTTCTTTTGGTGGTATTTGATCACCCCTGCGGTTTTTATTTTTTGCGCTATAAACAAAAATAGAGCGACAATTTTGAAAAAAAACGCATTATTTTTTACTTTTTGTTATAATAAATATCCCCCAAAAATATATAAAAAAACATTTTTTTCCCTCAGTTTAGGCCGTATTCTTCTACATATTTTTGGTTAAAAAATCGCAATAAGCGATTATTGATTGGTTTGCGCAAAAGTTATAGCGTTTACAAAATAGGGATAGTTTTATAGCATTTTTATTAATAATTTTTTATTATTTTTTTTTTTTTTTACTAGTAAAAGCAATTTTTATTGTGACTGCGACATTGTGGGGGACCCATCGGACATTTTTGGAGCCTCATTCTCTTTACCTTTATTTAAAAGAGTGGAGTTACAGCATCCTTATTGGCAGTGTGTGTTGGAGCTGTTAGAAAGAGTTGACAATTCTTTGTAAGGAGAGAACCTGTTTTTCTTTTTTTCATGTTTTCCATGCCAAAATAATAAGTGGCCTCACATTGTGCAGTAAAAGACTTAACCACTGTTGCTATAAGTATCATCATCCGAACTGAATAAACTAGAAATTTGAGAGTCTGGACCCCAGCCAAGACCATCAAAAAAAGGGGGGAGCAAGTGGACTATCTCGGTACAATTTAAACAATTACAAAAGAATCAGATTTAAAATGTATCAACATTTTATTAATACAAAAACAACATCAAGATAATTCCATAAAATGTACAGAAGGTGTGGTATTTCTACTAGTTTCTAGTTGAAATCAGAGACAATGAATGAATGGTACAACTGAAGGCAAGATGATGAAAGGCTCCAAACAGATGGATCGGGGAAACGTTCATAAGAAAGGTTTGAAAGAATGTATTTAGTTTAAACCCGGTGGCATTTAATCTTTCTATCCACAGGGCTTCCCTTTATAGAAGAATTTTGTCACGATCTCCTCCTCTAACATCAGGAGGTATCACTTCTAGTGCCAAGAATTTAACAGCTTGGAGATCAAATTTGTGATACAGCCCTATGTGCTGACCAATGGTAGAAAGTACTAATGGTAGTAAGTTTGCCGTTGGTTGAATGATAAACGTGATCTCCAACCCTCTGTCTGAACTCCCTAATTGTCTTGCCAACATAGAATGCTCCCCAAGTACACAGCACCAAATATATAATGCCAGTAGTACCACAATCAGCTGGCATATGGGGAGTAAAAATCTCTCCATTGGGGAGCTTGAAAGAGGACCCTGTAAGTATCCAGGGGCAAAGAAAACATTGTCCACATGGGGCAGTACCCCTGTGGGTAGGGGGGCCCTGAATGTCAGTTCGATAATGACTGCTGATTAAACGGTCCCTGAGAGATTTTGCCCTACGAAACACTAATTCAGGTTAATCGCGTACATAATGTTTAAGAATGTGATGGTCAGTGAGAAGATGCCAATGCATGGCCAATATATTTCTCAATTGGCCGTGGTGTGCTGAATATTGGGTAGTGATTTTTACTGTATTAGTTCTAGAAGCAAGAGTAGGGTGGTAAAGTAAAGAGGTTCTAGTCTGACCTAGAGCTTTATTAAAAGCCCTTCTCGGGTTGGTCTTAGAATACCCCCTCATAAGGAGTCGTTCACGTAGGGCAGCTGATTGTATAAAAAAGTCTTCCTCTCGTGAGCAGTTCTGACGCAAGTACTGCGCATAGGGGATACTGTGGATGAGAGGTTTGGGATGGGCACTTGAAGCATGCAAAAGAGTGTTGTCAGCTGTAGATTTGCGATAGAGATTGGTTCCCAATGTGGCATCAGGGTTCTTGACAATCAAAAGATCCAAAAACGGGACCTGTGTATTGTCAAAAGTTACTGTAAAATGCAGGTTCATGTGATTACAATTAATTCCCTCAATGAATTGATTTAATAGTCAATGAGCCGGGCCAGACCACAAACAAGTCATTGATGAATCTGAACCAGCAAAGTATTGACTCCAAAAAGGTTGAATACCGATCATTAGAAAAGACAAATCTTTCCCACGCTCCAAGAAATAGATTAGCATTTGATGGGGCGCATGATGTGCCCATGGCAACGCCTTGTGTCTTCAAGTAATGTTGATCCTCGAAAATGAAAAAAATTTCACGTAAGGATAAAGGCTAACAATCTTTAAATAAATTCCTTGAGTGGCCAAGACATATGCTCCTGTTCCATCAGGAACAATCTAACCATCACAACTCCCTTCTCATGGAGGATGCTCGAGTAGAGGGACTCGACATCAATAGCCACGAGGAGGGAGTCGCAAGGGACTTGGATCCCCTCAATGTGTCTAAGGAGATCAGAGGTGTCACGAATGTGTGATGGTAAACTAGTTACATGAGGTAATAAAAAGCTATCCACGAATTTACTTGCATTGTCAGTTAATGATCCAATGCCGGAAACAATGGGTCTTCCTGGTGGCTGACTAAGGCTTTTGTGCGTCTTCGGCGGTGTGCAGAAAGAGGGGGTACATGGATGTGTAGGGACCAAGAAGTTGAGAGTGTCCCTGTCAAACAGACCTTGCCAGACGGCTTCTCTAAATTCATTCACAAAACCTGTGATACTTATGGGTGAAATAGGTTGGTACCAAACAGAATTGTCTAGTACATTGTGACACATGCTTTGGTATTGGGCATGGGACATGATCACTATGTTACCCCTTTGTCGGATGGCTTAATAATAATATCCTGACGTTTTTGTAAATGTTTCAAAGCTCTTTTAGACTGGTGGAGAAAAGCCCATATGGCTGGGCAAGTAATAAGATTGGGGAAATTGCGTAATTTAGGTTTAAACTTGCTAAGGAACTTAGAAGATGTGGGCTCAGAGAGAGACAGTGTAGTGGAAGTATCAGGAGGGTCGGTCATCCACCCAGATTGTGAATTTGAACTACCTGTGGCACTTTCATTAAGTCACGCAAAGCGTGAAATTCCTCCATTGTAAAGTGTCTTGTACGTTCTGTGAGTTCACGTTCTAATTTAACATTCTTATGATTTTTATCAAATAAAAATTTGAAGGTTAAATTACGTGCAATTAGATAAAGGTCTTTAACCACTTGCCGCCCGCCCTATTACAAATTGACGGCGGCAAAGTGGTTTCATAATCCTAACCGGACGTCATATGACGTGATTAGGATTATGAGCCGATGCGCGCCCCCGGGGGCGCGCATCGCGGCGATCGTTGTTGCGGGGTGTCAGTCTGACACCCGGCAACTACGATCTCGGTAAAGAGTCTCCGACGGAGACTCTTTACCATGTGATCAGCCGTGTCCAATCACGGCTGATCACAGTGTAAATGGGAAGAGCCGGTGATCGGCTTTCCCTCACTCGCGTCTGTCAGACGCGAGTAGAGGAGAGCCGATCGGCTGCTCCTCTGACAGGGGGGGTCTGTGCTGATCGATTATCAGAACAGCCCCCCCGAGGATGCCCACACTGGACCACCAGGGACACCACTAGACCACCAGGGAAAAGGTAATAAAAATCCATAATCCTCCCTAGACCACCAGGGTGCCAGTCAGCACAATGGGTGCCAATCAGTGCCCATAATGGATGCCAATCAGTGGCCACAATGGGCATCACTGATTGGCATGCATTATTGTTTGGCACTGATTGGCATCCATTACTATAACACCGATGCCGCCTATGAGTGCCCACCTGTGCCGCCTATGAGTGCCCACCTGCGCCGCCTGAGTGCCCACCTGTGCCGCCTGAGTGCCCACCTGTGCCGCCTATGAGTGCCCACCTGTGCCGCCTATCCGTGCCCACCTGTGCCGCCTATCTATGCCCACCTGTGCCGCCTATCCATGCCCACCTGTGCCGCCTATCCATGCCCACCTGTGCCGCCTATCCATGCCCATCCGTGCCGCCCATCTGTGCCAGCTATCAGTGCCAATTTGTGCCACCTATCAGTGTCCGTCCCTGTCGCCCATCCATGTCGCCCATCCGTGTCGCCCATCAGTGCCGCCTATCAGTGCCACTTCATTGGTGCCACATTGGTGCCCATCAGTGCCACCTTATCAGTGCCCATCAGTGTAGCCCCATCAGTGCCCATCAGTGAAGGAGAAAACGTACTTATTTACAAAGTTTTGAAACTGAAACAAAAAAAAACATTTTTTTTTTCAAATTTTCGGTATTTTTTTATTTGTAGCGCAAAAAATAAAAACCGTAGAGGTGATCAAATACCACCAAAAGAAAGCTCTATTTGTGGGAAAAAAATGATAAAAATTTCATTTGGGTACAGTGTAGCATGACCGCGCAATTGTCATTCAAAGTGCGACAGCGCTGAAAGCTCAAAATTGGTCTGGGCAGGAAGGTGTTTAAGTGCCCTGTATTGAAGTGGTTAATAGTCTCTGACATATGTATAGAATCAAGGGGACAATAACCTAAGCCTAATTGTGAGGCAGATAGCTCATCTGAAGATAAAGGGCAAGATGGCAAATTAATTACGTTTAAGTGTGAAGCGTGGAAGTGCTGGGTAGGGGTGTGGGAGGTGGTTTGCGAACAAATGTGTCTAATTTGGTTTTTTGGTGTTTTCTTAGGTCTGGTGAGGTTAGGTCTAAAAAATCGATGTCAATGAATGTTTTTTTTGGAACTACCAGAAAGTGTGCCAAGAACCTTGGGAATAACATTATTTAAATTGGAGGAGCCGGCTCAGCCATCTGGTTGTACAGGTGGTGGGGAGGGATCCTCCAGTGTGTGCCAATTTCTGTTTAGAAGATGTCCTTTCACCTTTACTGGGTGCTGCAGGGGATGTACCACCACTATAACGAAATCGCTTACGCGTAGATTTCGAAGGGAGGACTGGTTGATTAGGAAATAGATGAGGAAAGTGATGAATCAGATTCAGTTAATGGAAAATTTGATGTTGTTTTTGTATTAACAAAATGTTGATAAATTTTAAATCTGTTTACTAAAATTCTTTTGTAATTGTTTAAATTGTACCGAGATAGTCCACTTGCTCCCCCCTTTTTTGATGGTCTTGGTTGGGGTCCAGACTCTCAAACTTCTAGTATGTTCTCCGTGCCAGCGCCAGGCTTCCATTGCCTTTTTTTGACAATAGATTCCTCAGTAGCCCTTCAAATGACCAGAATTGGTCCATCCTCATAGATTTCAATAGGGTTCATTGCAAATTCTAACTTTGTGCAAGATTCACAAGACTGTTCATAAACCTAACCCAGGTAGATTCGCTCACCTATTACTCACCACTCTATTCAAAACTAAAAAAGTTTTGAACTTGACTACACTTTAAACTAACTTTTAATCTTACCATGACCCCCTGATCAGAATCTCAAGTTCAGCCTGCCATAATGTTTGCGTGGATAAAATTTGTATGCTCCAAATCTATTCTTATATATTAATAATAATTTTAACCAGAATACAATGCATCAAATTATTGGTGTGCCATAATATCTTCAAATACAATTGATGCACTCTTTTTTCTATGTGACTGCCGGGGCTCTGCCAAAAACTGTCCCCCCATCGGATAGTGTCTGCCCCATACTGCGCAGGTGCAGAGCTTGTGTAGTACGGAGGAGAAGGAGACTCCAAAAGTCTCCGAAGAAGGGTATCTGCGGATTGAGTCCAGGGTGAAGCCCCACAATCCAAGTAGATAATAGGTAGCACTTAGTAAGAGGGCTCCTCGCGGCCTCACTTCACTCAACACGCTTCTGGCACGGCCTCGCTTGACTCGGCTATTTTTTTTATTCTAACTCTATGTCCACTTTCATGGTGGGGCTTGAACCTGGATTAAGGCACCATTCATCTTCGGAGACTTTCAGACACTATCCGACGGGGGACAGTATTCGACACAACACCGGGTTACAGTATACTGTTCTTTATAAATTACATTTTGTTTTTCAGCTTACTAGCAAACATTGGTCCAATTTGTTGAATAGCAAAGATGAAGAAAATAATGGTAGTGTGTTACAAAAATCTATGAAGTATTTATGTGCTGGGGTATTAATATAATGTTTTAAAATCTGATAAGAGTTTGGGGCTTTATTTGAGGAAATATAAGGAAAAACAAGCACATTGTTTGGATAGAGATGTTTAAAAATGCAACAAAGGCAATAATTAATATAGATTTATAGAACAAATGTCCTAAAATACGTAAACTGAAATAGCTAGAAGAGAAGACACACAAATACACATAGGTGAAAAAACTAAATTTACACAGGCAATGGCAGAGTTTTATATAGGCAGGGAAATATCAATCTAAAATAGAACCAAGTTATAAAGAAAACAATAAGGAAATACACACAGCTGTACATGGACCATCTAAAAACTGTGCAACATGAATACAACTATTAGAAGACCATGGTTGGGATGTGTTCAAACTGTCAGGAGACTTTAAACCAGTCTTTTTAAACCAGGGTGCCTTCAGGTTTCCTCAGGGATGCCTTGGAAGAAAGCCTACAAATTGCCCAAAAAAAAAACCTTCTAGCTGTCCTAACAACCAATGATGTCATTGGTTGATAAGGAGAACATTGGGCGCCTGCACAGCATCTTTATTTTTTTTTTTGCGGTGCTGCGTTTTCTTAAATACATCAAGGGGATGGTTCAATATGAAACCAAAATCAAGAACACGAATACATGACCTCAAACGAACTGGAGGAAAGTTTAAAACTAATTTTACAAAATTGTTATTTTACTGAAAGCATGGTTAGTGCTTGAAGCTTCCAGCAGAGGTAGTGAGATGGTCAACTATAAATGGCTTCAAACCTGGTTAGAAAAAACATAGATCTATACTCAAAAAAAGTTAACAAAAAACCCCCAAAACAAAACCAAGATTAAAAAAAAAAACAATTAAAAAAACAATCAAAAATGGGAAGACTTGATGGACTACTCTTTTTTCTGCCATCACTTTTCTACGTTTCTATGTCAGTGCTGCTTAATTAGAGAAACATACTATAATTTAATCCCATGCAGGCCTGTCACTATTAAACTGTGCCACTATACCACTGTGTTTCAGTGTGGTGCATTTTGTATGCCACTATTATGCTCTGATTCCAAGAACTGTCACCAATCTCAAGCTTACTGACTTTTAAATATTCCAAGATATGGCCTTTAGATACAGGCTACCTACCTGTATGATAAAAATATGAATTCCAGAGCTCCATTAAAAAGTAGACATATGCATTCGTTTTCATCTGAATGCATTTTCGTCTGAATTTCGGGAATTTTCGTTATCGCTTTAACAAACATGCAGAATCCGAAAACCGAAAGATCCGACATAAACAAATGCTTTATTTTCATTTTCGTTGTGATAACAGTTCGATATAGATGGGAGAGTCGACATGACACTGACAATAGCAATCTGTGTTCATTGAACCTGTGCCTCGAATGTGCCTAACCTTAGCTCTATTAGTCCAAGATTATTCTACATAGAGAGAAAAGGTTCAACTTGAAGATTCGGCGAAGCAGACGCCGCAATTGGACATTTATGGTCAAATGCTCTGCCCATAGGCTATAGAAGAATTCTAATGTTGGTTGACTAGTAATAACAGTTAATAAATATAATTATTACTAGTGTCATACAACATTAGAATTCTACTATAGCTTGTAGGCGGAACATTCGACCAGAAATGTACAATTGCAGCGTCGTACAGTTTAGCTGCTCCCTCAAATCTTCTTAGAACATTCGACAGACACCATAAGCCTTCAATGACAGATTCAACCTTAATTATTTGGGATTTTCGGAAGAATGCATTTTTTAACGAAACAAAATAAATGAAAATGAATTTCGGGAGTAACTAAATGAATTTATTTTTCGGACGAAAACGAAATTCCGAAACAAAATATTTCAGTGTGCATATGTCTAATAAAAAGTAAGGATGGATAAATCTTCCCTGCCTGTACTTTGTCAGAATATCTAAACAGCATCTGCATCTGATTAAATGCAGGTGCTGTTTGGCCAACAATTTTCCACCCAGCTCCTTCAACAAAGTGATTTGAGCAACTGACTTTTGTCCAACAAGGTGGTTCTGACATGGATACCAATAGTTTGAATGCTGAATTTGCCAAATTTTGAGCCATGTATGACAGCTGAGCCATTCACAAGGAATTGTACAATCAATTATATTCTGGGGAAGGGGTTTAGGGGTAACACTGGTGGCTGTTTAGTGTTAATCATTTGAATGTGATGTATGTCCAAAACTAGCACTGCTTACTGCTTGTGATACTGACAATTTAAAGCTGAACTCAAGGAAAGCAGATAAATACACAGGTAACAATATTGTACATTGAGCTGTAACTTTTTATTTTATTTTTATTTAATTTTTCTAACTATTAGGGTTATCGTTTACCAAAGCAACCACCTAGCATTTCTAATAATTCACATTTTACAGGAATGTACAACGTTTTGTCAGTATGCTCTGTAGAGCCAGACCCCTCGAACTACACTGAATAGGGAGAAGGTTCAGGTGGACACCATGACCCATCTTTCACTGTGATTACCATATAGGACAGGGTGAAGACGGTGAAGTTCCATTATACATAAGCAAGGTTTTTCTTTCATTGTTATTACCCAGCCTGTATTCCTTCTGTGATGTTAATTTCTAAATCACCGAAATGAAGCCAAACTCTTTCTCTGTTATAATCTGAAAAACTAAGCAGACAACAACACATGAGTCACGTAAGACCCCTGTGGCGTCGCTTATGAGAATTCATTTCCATTCATTTTGATGTATAAATGCTGTGGATGCTTTTTTTATTTTTAATAAATCCCTTCACTGCTTACATTCCAAGTGGAAGCCAAAGTCATATGCTGAACAGAAACATTTCTCTTCAATAGGATTAATTGGCTTTACAGAGACACAATAAATAGCGCTGCAATCTGCTGTATAAAATAGGTTAATCAGCTCTGATTTTAATTTTAGGATTGCTACAAGGCAAGGAAACCAACCCATGACAGCGGTTGGGCAAATTCCAACCATTCAAGAGATGAATCCATTCTGAGGTCAGACTGGTTGTCCCCCATGCAAGAAAATGACAATAAAATATAATACATTGTATATAAACAAGAACACTTGCCTATACCATCACTACCTTTCCTTCTTGTGGATTCCTTTTCAGGCTGCCTTTATGCAGCCAGTGTCCTTGCTTCCACACCCCTGTTTTCAAAATATATGTTTTCCTATGCATACCTGAGATGGAGCGCATGATATCAAATGCTTCGTCTCACACATCTAGTGTATGACATTGCATTTATCAAAAAAAAAAGCCTTCCCAAAGAATGTTTTTTTTTTTTTTTTCATTTATTTATAGTAAATGAGTTTAATACTATACGGCACATGCACCGGCTGATGTCACGTGCTTCATTTCATGCATGCGCTGTCACTGCTGGATTTAGATCTTAGGGGCCTTGGACACTTCATGTTCGGGGAGCCCCTCAACATAGAAAGTAAATTAAATGAAAAGTAAAAGATTGAACTGAACACCTGCTAAACGCAGCCAAAGCGCTGATACCTGCCCTCTGGAGATCCACCCGAGTGCCTTCTATTTCAGACTGGCTAATACGAGTAGCTGAATTATATGAAATGGAAGACACAGTAGCTCAAGCCATGGACAAAGTGGACATGTTCCACAAAACCTGGTCACCCTGGTTTACCTTCCGATATTCTGCGGAGTACCAAGAACTAAAATCAGGATGTATGCCGACGCAAGCCTCTCCCCTCTGACTTCCCTACTCTCTCCCCCCTTTTCTTTAACCTCTTTGCTATAATCTGCACTTTAAGTTCAATATGCATAAAGAATTTCAAGGCTATCTGAGCGAATAACTCAGCAAATAGTCAAATTGTTTGATTACTTTGATTCTACACCAGGTTACCTAGACAACAGGTCTACACATTAAGCTCATAGTAGTTCTGGGCCATTCTTGCGGCTGAACATTGTTTTCTCATTTGAGATTACTTATCCACAAAATAACTCTGCAAGCTAAAACAGCTGGCTGCTGAAACCTTAGGCCGCGTACACACGGGCGGACTGTTCGCCCACCTTTGTCCGCTGAACAGTGTTTGGGCGGACAGTCCGCTCGTGTGTGGGTTTTCAGCGGACAGTTTCAGCGGACAGTTTGACGAACAAGGTTTTTCGGAATTTCCGAAAAACTGTCCGCTGAAACCTTGTTTCAGCGAACAGTCCGCTCGTGTGTAGGCTTGTTCGTCAAACTAAGTTCCGCGCATGCTCAGAAAGGATTTACACGCCGAAAGTTATAATGTAGTGTATAGGACGTCGTATTTTTCGTCCCGTCGTACGTGCCGTTCACGTCATCGCGCACGGTTTCAGCAAACTGTTCATCCGTCGTGTGTGGCCATGTCCGTCCATGCTAAGTTTGAGCGGACTGTTTGCCGAAACTGTTTGACGGACAAAGTTGGGCGAACAGTCCCGCGTGTGTACGCGGCCTAACACTATGTTTTTGATATCTATACATGTTACCTGCATTTTGTATTACAATTGCATATTTTTCTCCATAAACTTTGAATGTTAAAAAAACATAAATAAAAGTTCATTTTAAATGTAAAAAAAAAAAAAAAAAAAAGATTGACCTGAAGGGGATGATAAACCTGAGTTCTCTGTAAAAACCCACTGGTTAGGAATCAACTTCACTACTACACTCTGTGCAATACACATAAAGATGGAAGGTCCTCTACTCTCTGACAATTTTGTCAGGCACTCTACTATGTCGTTCTGGCCAAATTCTGATCCAAGGCCACCCCTGTCCTGAATTTGACCAATCTCGTAATTTCGGGTAAACCTTGTTCTCTGAACCTGAGTTCTCTGTAAAAACCCACTGGTTAGGAATCTACTTCACTATTACACTCTTTTTTTTTCTTCTTTTTTTCATATATAGGAAGTCTGGGACCCCTCTGGCAGCGGAGCCTGGGGCAATAGCTTCATTTGCCCCCTTATCCGGCAATGTGCACATTATGAGAATATTGTGAGATTTTATAGCTTAGGTATGAGATCTCCTTAAAAGCACTATAAACATTTTCTTCTTAAGAGGCATCTGTGCATCAAGGTATCATGTACCTGGTAGCAGAGCCTGATATGATGAGGAAGGCCTTTCTTACACCTCTGACTCAGGGCCCCTGTTGAGTGTAAACAGGAGGTACAGGAGTACAGAGTGGCACGAGCGCCTGTAAGTCTTGCTAGCAGTAGGGCAGATGTCCATGTTGGGCAGGTGAAGCCACCAGAAGGCTCCCAGTAGCAGGCAAGCTGGTAGGGAGCAGACTGAGACAGGCTGGTGCTGGTGCTGGCAACAGCGGTAGCAGGAAGCAGACTGCAGGTCAGCTGGAACAGCAGGATGATAGGCAGGTACTGGTGAAAGAAGGCAAAGTAGCAGAGTCAGGCAGGCTGGTTCATACACAGACAGGATGGATCAGGTACAAGGCATAGGCAGGAGCATGGTCAGGAAACAAGCCAGGTCCTGAACCGATCAGTGAAGCAGGAGCCAATGGAGAAGACAGAAGTGGGGGTCAGAGCACAGGCCGAGAGGTGAGTGCAGGCAGAGTTCAGAGAGTGGCCAAGACAAGCTGGGTCAGCAACTGGAATCAGGATACAGAATCAGTGGGTCACAGGATGCACAGTTGACTGAAGACAAAGCATCACTGATTCTGAGTACAGTTTAGCAGTGCACCAACATCTGTCACAGGTGCACGTGAGCGCTGGCACGCACAGGTATGCACAAGTGCATGTATGTGTGCATGCATATGTACATTAGCCAGTGCCCAATTCCTGCAAACATGATTTTAGCCTGTGCACAGATGTCCATCCTGAGGAGCCATCTTGCCTATTGCCATGCCCTTCCTTACACAAGGGCTATGTCACTAGACATGTGCATTCGTTTTCGTCCGAATGCATTTTCGTCCGAATTTCAGCTATTTTCGTTTTCATTTTGACAAACGATAACGAAAGCACAAAATCCGAAAAACGAAAGATCCGACCTAAATAAATGCTTTATTTTCGTTTTCATTGTTACAACAGTTCGATATAGAATAGGAGATTCGACATGACTCTGACAACAATCTGTGTCTATAGAACCTGTGGTCGAATGTGCCTAACCTTACCTCTATTAGTCCAAGATTATATAGAGAAAATATTCGACAGAGAAAAAAGATTTGACAGAGAGAAAAGATTCTGCAAGTTACTGTCCTAAAAAGTGTTTGGGGACCCGGGTCCTGCCCCAGGGGACATGTATCAATGCAAAAAAAAGTTTTAAAAACGGCCGTTTTTTCGGGAGCAGTGATTTTAATAATGATTAAAGTGAAACAATAAAAGTGTAATATTCCTTTAAATTTTGTAGGGGGGGGGGGGGTTGTCTATAGTATGCCTGTGAAGGGGCGCATGTTTCCCGTGTTTAGAACTGTCCCTGCACAAAGTGTCATTTATGCAGGAAAAAAAGTCCTTTAAAATCACTCGCAGCTATTATGAATTGTCGGCTCCGTAATACAGAGAACACTCATTGAAAGTCATTGTTAAAAAATAAATAAATAAATAAATAAAAAAAGCGTGGGGGTCCCCCAAATTCAATTACCAGGCCCTTCAGGTCTGGTATGGATATTAAGGGGAACCCTGCCTCAAATTTAAGAAAAAAATTGACGTGGGGTTCCCCCTAAATATCCATAACCAGACCCTTCAAGTCTGGTATGGATATTAAGGGGAACCCCGCGTCAAATTAAAAAAAAATTGACGTGGGGTTCCCCCTAAAAATCCATACCAGACCCTTTATCCGAGCACGCAACCTGGCAGGCCACAGGAAAAGAGGGGGGGACAAGAGAGCGGCCCCCCCTCCCTCCTGAATCGTACCAGGCCACATGCCCTCAACATTGGGAGGATGCTTTGGGGGTCTGTGACCCCTCAAAGCACCTTGTCCCCATGTTGATGAGGACAAGGGCCTCATCCCCACAACCCTGGCCGGTGGTTGTGGAGGTCTGCGGGCGGGGGGCTTATCAGAATCTGGAAGCCCCCTTTAACAAGGGGACCCCCAGATCCCGGCCCCCCCCCTGTTTGAAATGGTAAGGGGGTACAAAAGTACCCCTACCATTTCACAAAGAAAGTGTAAAAAATGGTTAAATAAAACAAACACACTTTTGAAAAATTCCTTTATTAAAAATAAAAAAATAAAAAAAAGATTCCAGCGGCGGTAATCCACTCTTGCTATCCAGCGACGGACGGTCATCTCTCCAGCGATGTCTCATCTCATCCAGCGCAGGGAATACATCCTTCTTCTGTCTCCGTGGAGGAGACACTGCAGGCATCCGGCGGCTGACGTTTCTTATATACGGAGGGCGGGGCCACCCGTCACCTGACCCCGCCCCCCTCTGACGCAAGGGGAAACCCGGGGTTCCCTGTGACGTATAGGTGACCCCGCACCCCTCTGATGTAACACAGGCAGGTTTCCGTTACATCAGAGGGGGGTGGGGTCACCCATACGTCACGGGGAACCCCGGGTTTCCCCTTGCGTCAGAGGGGGGCGGGGTCAGGTGACGGGTGGCCCCGCCCTCCGTATATAAGAAACGTCAGCCGCCGGAATCCTTGCAGTGTCTCCTCCACGGAGACAGAAGAAGGATGGAGGATTCGCTGCGCTGGATGAGATGAGACATCGCTGGAGAGATGACCGTCCGTCGCTGGATAGCAAGAGTGGATTATCGCCGCTGGAATCTTTTTTTTATTTTTTTATTTTTAATAAAGGAATTTTTCAAAAGTGTGTTTGTTTTATTTAACCATTTTTTACACTTTCTTTGTGAAATGGTAGGCCCTTACCATTTCAAACAGGGGGGGGGTGGGATCTGGGGGTCCCCTTGTTAAAGGGGGCTTCCAGATTCTGATAAGCCCCCCGCCCGCAGACCTCCACAACCACCGGCCAGGGTTGTGGGGATGAGGCCCTTGTCCTCATCGACATGGGGACAAGGTGCTTTGAGGGGTCACAGACCCCCAAAGCATCCTCCCAATGTTGAGGGCATGTGGCCTGGTACGGTTCAGGAGGGAGGAGGGCCGCTCTCTCGTCCCCCCCCTCTTTTCCTGCGGCCTGCCAGGTTGCGTGCTCGGATAAAGGGTCTGGTATGGATTTTTAGGGGGAACCCCACGTCGATTTTTTTTTTAATTTGACGCGGGGTTCCCCTTAATATCCATACCAGACCTGAAGGGTCTGGTTATGGATATTTAGGGGGAACCCCACGTAAAATTTTTTCTTAAATTTGAGGCAGGGTTCCCCTTAATATCCATACCAGACCTGAAGGGCCTGGTAATTGAATTTGGGGGACCCCCACGCTTTTTTTATTTATTTATTTATTTATTTTTTTATCAATGACTTTCAATGAGTGTTCTCTGTATTACGGAGCCGACAATTCATAATAGCTGCGAGTGATTTTAAAGGACTTTTTTTCCTGCATAAATGACACTTTGTGCAGGGACAGTTCTAAGCACCAGAAACATGAGCCCCTTCACAGGCATACTATAGACAACCCCCCCCTACGAAATTTAAAGGAATATTACACTTTTATTGTTTCACTTTAATCATTATTAAAATCACTGCTCCCGAAAAAACGTCCGTTTTTAAAACTTTTTTTTGCATTGATACATGTCCCCTGGGGCAGGACCCGGGTCCCCAAACACTTTTTAGGACAGTAACTTGCAAATTAGCCTTTAAAATTAGCACTTTAGATTTTGAACGTTGGAGTCCCATAGACTTTAATAGGGTTCTAAAGTATGCTATATACTAGCTCCGTCGAATCTTCTTTATACATTCGACAGACACCATAAGCCTTCAAAGACAGATTCGACCGTAATTCATGTGGATTTTCGGACGAATGCAATTTTTGAACGAAAAACAAAATAAATAAAAACGTATTTCGGGAGTAACTAAATAAATTAAGTTTTCGGACGAAAACGAAATTCCGAAACGAAATATTTTACTCTGCACATGTCTATATGTCACTAGTGCCTTCAGGGGAACCAGGAAGTAGACACAAAAAAATGTAAGTAATTATTATTATTTTAAATGTTATATGTCTTCACATCAGCATACAGTGATGCATGGAGATGATGAGAGGGAGATGTGTTTGTAGTCCAAATCAGGAGTGCAGCCGAGGGAGAAAACATTTTCCCTACGGCATAGTCATCCTAGGAAGGCAGTGTGTTATTGGCAGGAACATCAGGTGAAGATTTAGATGTCACTGCCCCACCTCTACATCTCATCCAATCAAAGAATGGTGGAGGTGACCCCTGTGTTTTTTCTGTGCAGAAGGGCAGCTCTTTGCAGGGGACCTGGAAGACTGCTGCAATCACTGCAGTAGCATGACTATTGTAGTGATTCTCCACTTTCACAGTGTTCCCACAGGCATGGAATATGTATACTTACATTAACTATGCAATAAAAACCACACCTGGAACTTAGCGTTAACATGATTGTAAACCCTCCTCTTGTATAACTACCCATTCAGTTTCAAATAGAAATAAAAAACATTTGTGTATAGATATAAAAAAATGATAAATACCTTTTCCCCTTTTTGTTTATAAGTGATCACATTTCCTCTATTCTCAGCTGCATAAGACCTGGGGAGGAGCAACAGCAGGACAATGATCTTCATAGTGAAAGGTTGTATGGGGGGGGGGGGGGTTAGGACAAGCCTGATCATTGGAGGAGAGCACACTGAGTTCCCAGCACAGCTAGAGAACTCATCATGGTGTGTCCTCCTGATAAGTGTGGCACAGTGGTGTAGTGGTTAGCACTCTCGCCTAGCAGTAAGAAGCATCACTGGTTCGAATCCCGACCACAACACCCCCTGCCTGGAGTTTGCATGTTCTCCCTGTGCCTCCATTTTCCACGGTTTCCTCCCACACTCCAAAGACATGCAGGTATGTTAATTAGCTTCTGTCCAAAAATTGGCCTTAGTATATGAATGGGGACCTTGGATTGTGGGCTCCTTGAGGGCAGGGACCGATGTGAGTGTGCAATGTACAGGGATAGGGACAATTGTAGACACTCACTCAGGTTTAACTGGATGGACTGGTGTCTTTATTCAACCTTACTAACTATGTAAGTGTAGTCAGGTTTTAATAGAAAGGCAGAGGGCCTGGCAGGACCACCAGGAATTCCACACACAAAGCAAAAAGGATACTTTTGCATGCAATAAGTACATCGTACAGCAGGCACATATCAGGAATATAAAATGTTGGGTTTGCTTATTCTTTTGTCTTCCGTGTTTTCCTCTCAGAGTCATACACAGACATTTTCTGTGCCATATGCTATTTCATTTACCCTTTTATAGTGGTAAATGTAGCTAGGAAACTGGATTTCTCCTGCACCCTTCCATACAGTGATGTCTGGGTGGAGGGACTGAGAGGAGCTTTTACAACATTTTCCGAGGCAACAAAGGGCCGTGAGCTGTTCATTTATAGGGCTATCAACAGTGTCAACATCTAAGAATCTACAGCATCAGTAAGGGTGCTTTCATTGCTGTTGGAAGAGTGTTGTTCCCTTATAAAGGAAGATGTCTATGTGCTGGCTCTACTTGCAGGATCAACACATATTTTCAAACCATTCTAGAGAGCCTGGACTTACTGTAATTCTGTATGCGGTTTACATTTTGATAAACCAGCATTTACAGTTCAAACATGGTAATCTTGTTTTTAAAGAATACCCAAGGACTACAAGCTGTTAAGCCAGATAACTCAATCCTCTTCTGCGCAGCACAACGGTTAACTATCCTTCACTCCCACGGTGCATCTATCCCACCCCGTCATACAATGTCATCTTGTAATCCAATCAGAATCTGGGACCTAATGCCTCTGACAGCCTCTGATGAAGAGGTCTCTGTTCCTAAACAATTACAACATGATTAAGTCATTAAAGGGTTATTATTCAGCTAAATATGTATTTATGACCAGTTCCCTTTAAATTGGTTTATAGACACTCACCAAAAATGCTGGCTTTAAGGTCAATTATTGTTAGACAATGGAAACGTTTCCCTTGGATGAAGAAAAAAAATGATGTAGGGCTGTGCTTTCCAAGCCAAGCAAATTGCCTTTCAGCCGGTTCTCTAGTCACTGACTGAGTGACCTAATTTGTCTGCATAAGAAAAAAATGTCTTTATAAAAAGTCATTTCAGGGATTTCATTACAACGTTCATAGCAAAGAACCGTTAACAATAGCGTAGCAAATGTAAAAATACTGCTGCATCTGTCAACCTGGAAAATGAAATACATAATAGCATCTAGAAAGATTAAAGAGTTTTATTTAATTACAAGCAGCACAGAGAAGGATAGGCAACAATACATCCCTCCCTCCCAACAATTTTATAATATAAAGCCTGGAGCCTGATTATAGTTCTGGCATACACAACTCCTATAATTCCTATAATTACTTGGATGCAAATAGTTTCAAATCATTTCCAAGGACATTTTTCTGCTGAGCTGTTATAATTACACTTGTCATGCTAACTACCTGAAGAGGATATGGGGACACTAATTATCCAATTATATCATGATGGTGGGAATACAATACAAACACTGATATTTGACCATAAAAGCCAAAACTAGTCCTTCAGTTATCGGTAGATTCTGGTGAGTTCTAATGTCTTTTAAAAGCTCCAGTTGACAAATCTCATTCCTTGAGTTCCTGACATTGCCCTCCTCCATCATTTCCAATGCAAAGGCAAACATAGGAGTCCTAGGCCTCCATTGTAATGTAAACGTTATTGAGGCTACATTCCCATACTCCAATTTGCTGTACAGGAACACCTTTTGGACAGGAATACGTTTTTTTCTGGCCCCATAGACTTTTAGTATGGAAGCGACTGAAATAAGCATTATTTTGCACACTTTTTCAGGCACTCTTATTGAAGTCTGTAGGGTGAAAATTGGTCTGAAAAGAAGCTCTTGTACTTTTTTGAGCAACAGGCGATTGAGCACTCAGGTGTGAACGTATACCATTTAAAGCAATGGCATTTTTAATGCTGAATGAGATCTAAAAGCCCAGGAGCAGTTGAGGGTTGCTGGGAAATAAGTTTCAGAGATATTACCAGCTGGGAGATATATTAACACTTGTGGTGATTCAACCAGAAAGCAACCACCCAAACTGAAAGGTTAATTTAAGGACTCTAACACACAACAGAAAGATAGAGGTAGATCTAATATATAATAAAAGTAATGGTACAGCTTGTAAGTAGTGGTAAAGTTGAAATCTGGGAATTAAATAAAATGCACCCTTGTAGTGCTCCCCTATCTCACTGCAAAAGGTAAATGCTTGTTTAAACTAGGGGGGCAGGGATGCGGTGTATTATGTAGCTCTCACCAATGGAGGGGCTGCTGAGAATATGCTGGACTCACTTCCCTCTAGTAGCAGGCACACCTGAGAGTCCAAAAACTAGGTCTTAGTCACAATGTCCTAGGAGCTGTCTGCTACTCAGCTTCCACATGACATTCTTCAGTGAGGGAGATTAAGGATCCTTCTCCAGACCAGGACTCCAGAACAATGCCTTCCAGCGAAAGTCCTTCATCATTTTTCTCCAGGTCCTTATCCTAGTACCTGCCAAGGCCCAAACAGCAATTCTAGTCACACTCCAGGAGAACTGGAACCCTTCCTGAAGAGGAAATTAACTCACCAGCCACCTTCTGGGCACCCCCTTGACTGGGGTTTGATTAATATTCATAAATCAGTGGTTGACCCTCCTATTCTATTTTCAGAAAGCTTCCACCAGAAGCAGACAGAAGTAAACAACCACTGACCATAGGGAATGTTCCCCACCCCCCCAAAAAAAAAAAAAAACAACCAAACAAACCCCAAAACAACAAAAAAAGAGACAATTACTCCACTGAAGAGCTGAAAACTAAATTTAGCCTAACTAACGCTAGCTACAATTACCCTCTTCTCTTGGTGCGGCAAGCTCCAGCATTGTTCTCTTCTACCCAAAGCTCTAGGCTGTGGGTGTTCCCTTGGCTACTAACTCTGTATTGTACGTGGAGGAGAAGCCAAGAAGTATTAGGTATTAGACCATATCGCTGCACCCTTCCGCTAACATAGCATTTAAAAAGTATGTTACCAATGTAACTCTATATCTACCATACCTAGCAGATGCCCCTGGAACCTGGAAATCCCTGATGTACCGGTAGATATCTCTAATCCAGTGATCTCAACTTGCTTTCATGTCCCGTGCTGGCCTGATGCATTGTGAACTACTCAGCACAGGTGCAACTTTTTCAATTAATGCTAAGTGTTCTCTAACTGAACAAGGTGGAGGAAGCAATGTCACTGCCCCACCTCTCTACCTCATCCTTCAGGAAATGCAAAGCATTCTCTGAATGACACCAGTGTTGAGTGGCCAAACTCCTATGTTCAGAACGCATCAGACTCGGCATGGGACCCAGAACCAAGTGGTGATTACTGGAGTAGAGGTGACTATTTCAATGATTACCAGTTTCCAGGGGCATCAGACAGGTATTGTACAGCGGTGGCCAAAAGTTTTGAGAATGACACAAATATACATTTTCACAAAGTCTGCTGCTTCAGTGTTTTTCGATCTTTTTGTCAGATGTTACTATGGTATACTGAAGAATAATTACAAGCATTTCATAAGTGTCAAAGTATTTTAATGACAACGATATTAAATAATACAAAGAGTCAATGGGGTTATTTACTAAAGGAAACTCCACTTTGCAGTGCAAGCGCACTTGAAAGTGCATTGAAAGTGCACTTGGAAGTAAAGTCGCTGTAGATCCAAGGGGGAAATGCAAGGGAAATAAAAAACAGCATTTTAGCTTGCACATGATTGGATGATAAAATCAGCAGAGCTTCCACTCATTTCAGATCTACCCCTTAGATTTAGAGTGACTGCACTTCCAATTGCACTTTCAGTGCACTTTCAAGTGCACTTGCAGTGCAAAGTGGATTTGCCTTTCGTAAATAACCCCCAATATTTGCAGTGTTGACCCTTTTTGTTCAAGACCTCTGCAATTCGCCCTGGCATGCTGTCAATCAACTTCTGGGCCACATCCTGACTGATGACAGCCCATTCTTGCATAATCAATGCTTGGAGTTTGTCAGAATTTGTGTTTTTTTTTGCTTTGTTTACTCGCCTCTTCAGGATTGACTGCAAGTTCTCAATGGGATTAAGGTCTGGGGAGTTTCCTGGCCATGGACCCAAAATGTCGATGTATTGTTCCCCAAGACACTTAATTATCACTTTTTTCTTGTGGCAAGGTGCTCCATCATGCTGGAAAAGGCAAGGTTTTTTTCAGGATGCCTCAAAGACCTTTTGCTGAATATCAATCTGTCCCTGATGTTTTTTCTGGAGAGAAGTGGCTTTTTTGCTGCCCTTCTTCACACCAAGCCATCCTCCAAAAGTCTTCTCCTCACTGTGCTTGCAGATGCACTCACACCTGCCTGCTGTCATTCCTGAGCAAGCTCTGCACTAGTGGTGCCATGCTCCCACAGCTGAATCAGCTGTAGGAGACCCTGAAGCCTTCATAGGAGACCCTGAAGCCTTCATCACAAATGAAATGGACATGTTTTTTTATGGGATTAAGTTGATTTTCATGGCAAAGAGGGACTTTGCAATTAATTGCAATTCATCTGATCAATCTTCATAACATTCTGGAGAATATGCAAATTTCCATCATAAAAACTGAGGCAGCAGACTTTGCGAAGATTAATATTTGTATCATTCTCAAAACTTCTGGCCACAGCTGTATATACATTGTTACATGTAACTATGTTTGAAATATACCATACCTGGAATTTATCTTCAAGTAACCATTTAATGTCATTTTAATGCAACTTATGTAATGAGTTGGGATCAGCCTTGCAATCCAGCAGCACTCATACTACGTGAGAGAGGCGCAGAACCAGGAGCCTGTCAGATGTGCTTACAGGAAACATGCTGACAGAAAGAGAAAGCAGAGTGAGCAGGGGGATGACCTAATCAGTCTATTTCTGCTTCTCACTGTCCAGTCAGGAAGCTAGTGGTAGTAATAATGTAAATGTTTGCACAAACATTTAATGCATACTGCAAATTGGATTTTAGGTTTACATAGCTCAGTGAAAGAGGGTAATAACTAGGGAAAGGTCAAATGGAACCCTGTTCGGTTCGCACCATAGCGTTCAAACACCCCAAAAGTTCGGTCCCGAATAAGGAACCCCATTAAAGTCCTTGGCACCCAAATGTCCAAAATCAAAAGTGCCCGTTTTGAAGGCTTATATGCAAATAATTGGGCATACAATGATTATAGGAGTTCAGGTCCTGCCCTGGAGAACATGTATAAATAAAAGAAAGTTTGTGAAAAACTTAATTTTTAAATAAGCGGTGATTTTTAGATTTTTAAAGTGAAAGCATAAAAATTAAAACTTCCTTCCAATATAGTGCCCTAGTCTACCTGTAAAAACATTCTTCCAGGTGAAATGATTGAACACCCTTAAAGCTAGGCAGCCCCGAAGTCCTGCTGAGATTCCACATTCTAAAAAGACTTAATAAGTCACATCGGCATCAGAGGCTACATAGCTGGTAATCCAGGACTGATTAATTTTTATAAAAGTCAAACGATCCACGGAGTCTGTGGACAGACGCGTTCTATAATCAATAATGAAACTTCCTGCAGCACTGAATGCCCATTCTTAAAGCACGCTGGATGCAGCACAGCCCAACAACTCAATAGCATGCTGGGCAAATTCTGGCCAGTGGTCTATTCTCATAACCCAGCAAGTCAGTGTATCATCCGCTGGAAAGCTCTCCATCTCTGTTTTGGCCCCCAAAGTAATTATCCATCATGTGAGGTAGACGCTACCAATGGGATGTGGAAGCTGACAGCCCTGGGCGGCGAGAACTAAAAAAATTCTGAAATGCCTCACTTAGGCGGACACATTCTACAGCGCTCCTCTCTTGACCAACAGAAGACTCAAAACTACATTTTCCATGACACTGTAACTTACTGGAGACCAGAAAAACGTCCACTAAAATCCTCTTTAACATGTCCACAAGAGATTTTATCTTCTGTGCTCTCTGTGGAGATGAGATGAGTTCCGAGACCTTCCCCTTAAAACGGTGGTCAAGGAAGGTTGCCAACCAGTAATCATCCTTCTCATTTATGCCATGTATTCTTGGGTCCTTTCGCAGGCTTTCAAGCATGAGGTTGCCCATGCGCCTCAAATTTGCAGAGGCTTGAGAAGTAGACTCTTCAGGGTCACTCAGGATGACAGCATCTGGAACTTCCTCCTCCCAGCAACGTACTACTCCCAAGGGTCCTAGGGTTGGAAAGCCATCGCTTACAGATTGACATGTCTTCCTTTTTTTCGAAGCTTATGAAAGTGCCAAAATCCTCCTCCTCATCCTCCTCCCCTCTCTCCTCCTGTGTGTTCTGTGACATAGGAATGATGGTATCTGGATAAAGTGGGCCTTGAAAGGAAAGGAAGTCCTCCTCTTCCTTCTGCTGCTCTGCCTCCAGTGCCCTGTCCAAAATGCCACGCAGAGTCTGCTCCAGAAGGAACACAATAGGGATTGTGTCATTGATGCATGCACTGCCACTGCTCACCATCTTTGTGGCCTCCTCAAATGGTGACAATACAGTGCATGCCTCCTTAATGATCAGCCATTGGCATGGGGAAAAAAAGCAGAGGCGACCTGAGCCTGTCATTGTGCTGTACTGGCACAGATACACATTGAAGGCTTTCTGCTACATGTATAGCCACTGCAGTATTCCCAAAGTTGAGTTCCACCTGGCGGGCAGGTCATAAATCGGGCAATTGGAATGTAGGTGGAATTCCCACTGAATTTCAGCCAACCGAGCACTGGCTGTGTATGACTGCTTGAAATAGCTACAGACTCTTCTGGCCTGCTTTAGTATATCTTGCAACCCTTGGTACGTACTTAGGAAACGCTGCACCACCAAATTGAGGACATGTGCCAGGCATGGCATATGTGTCAACTTTCCCTGCCTAAAGGTGGACAGGAGGTTTGAGCCGTTATGGGACAGCAGCATTCCTGGCTCCAGCTGCCGTGGTGTGAACCAGCTCTGGGCCTGTCCCTGCAGAGCTGCAAGAATCTCTGCTACGGTGTAGTTCCTGTCCCCTAAACACAACAGCTGAAGCACTGCATGGCACCTTTTAGCCTGACTCTGGGAATAGCCCTTTGAACACTTAGGGGGTACCTGATGTTCATAGGACAATTCTGCAGAGGAAGAGAAGAGGGCATGGAGGTGGCGGTGGAGGAGAAGGAGAAGGAGGTAGAACTCACAGGTCTGGCATCACCACCAGCTGTATGGAGATGTGGGGGCACAACAAGCTGCAGCACCAAGCCCTGTCCTGCATCTTTTCGAGTTGCAAGCAGCGTTACCCAGTGTGCTGTGAATGAAATATTTTGTCCCTGCCCATGCTTGCTGGACCACGTGTCAGCAGTAAGGTGGATTGTATGGCTGACTGCCTTGCCCAATGATGCCAGAACATTCCCTTCCATATTATGGTAGAGAGATGGAACTGCCTTATGTGAAAAGTAATAACTGGGAATCTGCCATTGTGGTACAGCACATTGTGCAAATTCATGGAAGCAGGCAGAAAGGCAGAAGTTGGAGAGCCAACAGCTTTGACAAGCTTGCATTCAGACGCTGGGCATGTGGGTCACAGGGACTGTATTTTTTTTTCCGCTGCAGCAGATGGGGTCGAGAGTTTTTCCGGCTACAGTCTACAGCTGGTGGTGTGCTGTCAGTGGAGGCTGCTGAGAGGTAATGACTCGGTATAGCAGGGGCAGACTAAAGTGGGTAAGGAGGAGGAGGGACAGATTTGTGCCCCTTTTGTGTGGCTTTTAGGTGCTCTTGCCAAGGGGCTGAGTGGTTAAATACCTTTTTAAGCATGTGGTACCCAAATGGTTTTTACCACATTTGATGTGCCTGAGACACAGTTTGCAGATAGCAACAGTGCAATCTGCTGCAGATGTGCTGAAAAAGGCCCAGACAGCTGAGCTTTGGGGAGTGAGCCGAGAGGTAACAGCTGCAGAATGTGATGGAATAGGGTGGCTGCTCTCTATTCTTTCTTGATGTCGGCCTCCTTGGGGTTGTGCCGCTTCACCTTCAGTTTCCTCCTCTGATCTATCTGGCACATAAGTCGCATCAGTGACCTCTTCATCATCTCCATCTCCTTCATCCTCATCATTACCACTGGAGACAACTTGGCAATGCGCTGCGGCTTGGGGAATATGAATGCCAATTTGTCTACCAGTGTTCCTCCCTCTCTCTATGCTCATGTTCCTGTCATCCTCAGCCTCAGAACCAACATCTGAATCCAGTAATGGCTGGGCATCACTCTGTGATCAAATAACTCAGCTGACTCCTCAATGGCTGATGTTGGGGCTATGGCAGGAATAGATGTGGACATGGAGGCAGGTTGATCCACTCTGGCAACTGCAAGGGACTGCACACTTGTCTCTGCTTGCGTAACAGAGGATGAGGAGGATGAGGAAGGTTTAGTAAAGCCCCATACACACTATCAGATTATCTGCTGATTTTTTCCTTCACATTTACCAAAACCATATAATATGAGGTCAAACCTTAGGAGTTTCAATGCAATCAGTCAGGCCCTTGTACTACATGGTTTTGGTAAATCTGAAGGAAAAAATCAGCAGAAAATCTAATAGTGTCTATGGGGCTTAAGCCAGTCCACCACCTCCTCTGCATGCTGTGGCTGGATAGCATGGGCAAACTGGCCATGGGAACATCTGCCTCTCCTTTTTGTCCTCCCAGACATTATTGGGAGGCTGGGGGCGGTGCTTATAAGCAAATGTAAAGAAGAAGTTGAAATCTGTACGTAGATGCACTTTACTCAATGTAAAAGAGGTGTTTGGTGCACTTTAATTTGAGTACTCACACTACACATACACACTCTACGGATACACTATAATATACTGCAATATAATGCGCCAAGCGTATAGTGACGCACAGAACTATATGGCATTACACTGGCAGTAACGCACACAGAACTATGGCGTTAAACTGGCAGTAACGCACCCAAAACGATATGGAGTTAAACTGACAGTAATGCACACAAAATGATATGGCGTTAAACTGGCGGTAACGCATACAAAACAATATGTCGTTAAACTGGCAGTAATGCACACAAAACGATATGGCGTTAAACTGGCAGTAACACACACAAAACTATATGGCGTTAAACTGGCAGTAACACACACAAAACTATATGGTGTTAAACTTGCAGTAACACACACAGAGCTACAGTATATGGCGTTAAACTGGCAGTAACGCACACAAAACTATATAGCGCTAAACTGGCAGTAACACACACAAAACGATATGGCATTAAACTGGCAGTAATGCACACAGAACTACAGTATATGGTGTTAAACTGGCAGTAACGCACAGAAAAACTATATGGCGTTAAACTGGCAGTAACGCACACAAAACTATATTGCATCAAACTGGCAGTAACACACACAAAACGATATGGCGTTAATCTGGCACTAATGCACACAGAAGTAAATGGCGTTAAACTGGCAGAAACGCGCACAGAACTATATGGTGTAAAACTGGCAGCAACGCACACAAAACTATATGGCGCTAAACTGGCAGTAACACACACAAAATGATATGACGTTAAACTACCAGTAACGCACACAGAACTACAGGATATGGTGTTAAACTAGCAGTAATGCACACAAAACTATATGGTGTTAAACTGGCGGTAACGCACACAAAACTATGTTTCGTTAAACTGGCAGTAACACACACAAAACTATATGGCGTTAATCTGGCAGTAACGCACACAGAAGTAAATGGTGTTAAACTGGCAGTAACGCACACAGAACTATATGGCATTAAACTGGCAGTAACACACACAGAACTATATGGCGTTAAACTGGCAGTAATGCACGCAAAACTATATGGAGTGAAACTGGCAGTAACGCACACAGAAGTAAATAGCGTTAAACTGGCAGTAATGCACAAAACTATATGGCATTAAACTGGCAGTAACGCACACAAAATGATATGGCATTAAACTGGCAGTAACGCACGCAAGACTATATGTCATTAAACTGGCAGTAACGCACACAGAACGATATGGTGTTAAACTGGCAGTAATGCACGCAAAACTATATGGAGTTAAACTGGCAGTAACACACACAGAAGTAAATAGCGTTAAACTGGCAGTTATTCACAAAACTATATGGCATTTAACTGGCAGTAACGCAAACAAAATGATATGGCGTTAAATTGGCAGTAATGCACACATAAGTAAATGGCGTTAAACTGGCAGTAACGCACACAAAACTATATGGTGTAAAACTGGCAGTAATGCACACAGAAGTAAATGGCGTTAAACTGGAAGTAACCCACACAAAATTATATGGCGTTAAACTGGCAGTAACGCACACAGAAGTAAATGGCATTAAACTGGCAGTAATGCACCCAGAGCTATATGGAGTTAAACTGGCAGTAACGCACACAGAACTATATGGCGTTAAACTGGCAGTAATGCACACAGAAGTAAATGGCGTTAAACTGGAAGTAACCCACACAAAATTATATGGCATTAAACTGGCAGTAACGCACACAGAAGTAAATGGCGTTAAACTGGCAGTAACGCACACAGAGCTATATGGCGTTAAACTGGCAGTAACGCACACAGAACTATATGGCGTTAAACTGGCAGTAACGCACACAGAAGTAAATGGTGTTAAACTGGCAGTAACGCACATAGAACTATATGGTGTTAAACTGGCAGTAACGCACACAGAAGTAAATGGTGTTAAACTGGCAGTAACACACACAGAACTATATGGCGTTAATCTGGCAGTAATGCACACAGAACTATCTGAGTTGTCCCTACACTAGCTGCACACTATGCAAAGTTGAATGATGGTCCTCCTCACTACACTCGCACTATCGCTACACTGACACTAAACTAATATTCTACACTGACAATTGAAGCAAAATAGCACAGTATAGCTCACTAACAGAACACTGAACAGAGCCCTGTTCTATCTCTCTCCATGCCGAAATCACACTGAAAATGGCTGCCATTGAAAGAATACTTTTATACTGCGGGGCGGGAATGAGCCATGATTGGGTAAAGTCATGATGACCGTGTCCAATCATGATTCTGACTGTGCTCTGTGCCCTGATTGGCTGAAGCTTTCACTGCTTCAGCCAATCAGGGCATACAATGCACTGTTCAGCCCCGCAACAACCCGTTTGACCGGCTATTCACCGAAACGACTAAACAACGATAGTTCAGCCCGAACTTATGCTCGGGCCAAATCGTTTGCCCATCCCTAGTAATAACCACAATGAAGCTGTGCGCGAAGATCCAAAGCCTCAGATCTATATACAACCATAACCAGTATGCATCTGAACACAACAGCCTTTTATACACCTGTGTACATGAGGTCAAAGAGTGGTGCCATTCACCTGGCTGTGCTGCGTGGCAGAACCGTACAAAATCTCAGGACTGGATGGACAGAAACATAAACTCTCTAGCAGGTAAACAGCTCTCATACTGTATATGTAATTTATCTGTGTATTTAGCTGTTGAGTTCAGCTTTACAATTGTAAACAGGCTAATGAAAGAGAAGACATAAAAAGAGCTAGCAGTTCCGAAATAACTGTAATATTCACAGTTTTAAAACTGTTGAATAACTGATGGTTTACTACTTGTAAAGGATAGAACAGGCCCATTTTCTGTTCCCAGTTTTAAAACCATTTATTTTTAATAAGGTACTATTATTTCACATCCAGTACATCACCTTTTAAAACATAGACGTATCTGAAATAACATTTATGATTCTTCCGATATATCTAACTCTGGATGAAATAACTTTTTAGAGTTACATCAGAACCACATTCAAATTTACACCCCCCACCTTCTAATACCTTCTAATATCAAACTCTTAAAGCTGAATGGGGGGGGGGGGTACACTCTTGCTGCCCTCCCCCTCCTATCTAGCCAGACTGTATTGAATAAGGATCTGGTATGGATTTAGGGGGATTTTTTTTAGTTTTTGGGTCAGGACCCCCTTTAAAATCCCCACCAGCCTCATTAAAAACAAATGTTTGATATCGACTTTGGGGGAAACCCCATGTGTGTTTTTTTTTTTTGCATAGGTCCCCTTATGCATTGACATGAGTATCTAGGATACGGATCTGGTATGGATTTTGGGGAGAGACCACACATCATATTTTTTTCTATTATTTTAGACTGGGGTGCTTCGAGATTTTATATACTGCTTTGACTGGCAGATTACATGAGAACAATATATTAGGCCTGGAGTGAAGAAGTGGGCAAGGGGAAATGCTTTGTGAAGGATGGATCAGCCACACTGCCACAGGGCTGCTTTGATCTGGAACTTAGAGGGTTGGGAAGCAGTAAGAACAGAACAGTCTGCTGATAGGCAGTAATGAGCTCTCCCAAAAGGGAGACAAGGATGAGAGATGTGACAGACTGTGATGAAAACCCAGAGGTAAGGATCCAGATCTAGAAATATAAAGTAGGCTTTTATATCATTAACTGCTGATATTTAAAACCTAAAGTGAACCATTTAAAGAGACACTGACACTTTTCCTATACCAACAAATTATAAGCTTTTGGAAATCTGTTTTGACATTGCCAACACCTTGTCAACACTAGGGTGTTCATTTATTTTCGGGGTGATGGCTTGTGGTTGTTAAGTATGACATCTGAGTATGTAAATATCTACAGCTGCTTTTTTTATAAGCTTTGACATTTTCAACCTTTACTGTTTTTAAATGTATAGCTGTTGTCTTCTACTAAAAACCCTGTTCCTAAACCCCCTCCTATCCAGAATAGCCAAGGACAGTTTTACATTGCCTGACTCTACGCAGCACTAGGTAGTGTACACATGAGTTTTTCCTTTTGGCACCTGTGCTGTAGTGTTCAGGTGTGACTACAAGTTCTATGAAGATGGATGGGTGACTTGAGTACATATAAAGGGGAACAAATAGAATACACAATGTGGAGAGCTGAGAGTGCGGCTGAAAACAGGCATGTGAACATCAGCAGAGAACTGAATGGCACAAGAGCAAAATTTTGGCCACTTGGAGAGATCACTCAACCACCAGATCAAAGTCTCCTGAGACCTTCCTCCCAGTCTACTGCTGCAGGAATAGACTATGCATTTTGGCAATCCCAGAATGCCAAAACTATGAAAACAAGTACATCTGTGGGCAACTGGGCCAACCAGAGCTAAGGAATACTTCTTAAGCATGCAAATAGTACAGATCAGAGTTTCTTGTTTGCAAAAGCGTGGGTCTATAAGGCCTATTTTATGCAGTACACCAGACATTCTCTTGGTTTCTTCAGAGGTTGCTAGGGGTTCATTGAGCTGGGGGTGATTGGTCTTCTGTTTGATAGTGCCTCCATGGTCCTAATTACACAGAAAGCAATAAAAGCATCATATAGTCCTAATCTGAACGCTCCATTTGAATTGTCTTCTGACCAAACAGACAGTGCTTAAATGAGTCAGTCTAGGTCAGCCATTCTCAATCAAGGTTCTATGGAACCCTAAGGTTTCTCCAAAGGTCGATAAGGGTTCCTTGACCTTGGGCTGACTGACCTTCTGTTTGATAGTGCTTGCATAGTTCCATATCACACAGAAAGCAATAAAAGCATTAAACTGTCTTAATCAGAATACTAATCAGTGCTTAAAGTGGAGGGCCACCCTGAAAAAAAAAATACATTACAATTTGAAAAAAAATCTGAAAAAAAAAAAATGAATTTTTTATTTATTTTTTTAACTTAGCAGAAATGCCTGTTGCTAGGCATATCGTCCTAATCTGCCTCTTCCTCCTCCGCGGTGATCTTCTGTCTTCTCTCCTCCGTGCGGCATCTTCTGGGTAATGGGTCGTGCTGTGTTCTGGGAACTGTGTGTCTCAGAACACAGCGCGCCCCATTCACAAAGCGCTGCGCGACTTGCGCATGCACAGTAGGAAACGGGCAGTGAAGCCGCAAGGCTCCACTGCCTGTTTCCCTTAGCCAAAATGGTGGCGCTGGGACCCAAGAGCCGAGGGACGGGTCAGCCTCGGGCGGCCGACATTGCGGGCGCCCTGGACAGGTAAGTGTGCTTATTAAAAGTCAGCAGCTACAGTGTTTGCAGCTGCTGACTTTTAAAAAATGTTTGTTTAAAACCGCCCCTCCTCTTTAAGCACTTCAGCCCCGGAAGGTTTTACCCCTTTAATGACCAGAGCAATTTTGAGATCTGGCACTGCATCACTTCAACTGACAATTGCGCAGTCCTGGGACGCTGTACCCAAAGAAAATTGACATCTTTTTTTCCCTCACATAGAGCTTTGTTTTGGTGGCATTTGATCACCTCTGCGGTTTTTATTTTTTGCGCTATAAACAAAAAAAGAGAGACAATTTTGAAAAAAATATATATTTTTTACTCTTTGCAATAGTAAATATTCCACATTAATTTTTTTTTAAAACAAATGTCTTCATCAGTTTAGGCTGATATATATTCTACATATTTTTGGTAAAAAAAAAAAAAATAGCAGTAAGCATATAGTGATTGCTTTGTGCAACAATTATAGCATCTACAAAATAGGGAATAGATTTATGACATTTTTATTATTATTATTTTTTATACTAGTAATGGCGGTGACATGTGATTTTTATCCAGACTGCAACATTGCGGCGGAAAGATCGGACACTTCTTTTTTGGGACCACTGACATTTATACAGCGAACAGAGCTAAAAATAGTCACTGATTACTGTATAAATGTCGCTGGCAGGGAAGGGGTTAACACTAGGGGGCGATCAAGGGGTTAACTGTGTTCCCTATGAATATTTCTAACTGTGGGGGGGGGGTGGGCTTACTGGGACATGACAGAGATCACTGTTCCCGACCACTGGGAACAGTAGGTCCCTGTCATGTCACCTGTCAGAACCAGGAAATGCCTTGTTTACATTGCATCTCCTCATTCTGCCTGTTACAAGTCAATCGCAGGTCGCAGGAGGACATCGAGTCATCTCGCTCCGCCTGCAACTGAGCCCGCGTGAGCCCCCGTACAGCTATGGTGATTCGTGCTGGAGAGCCATTGTGCCACCATCAAATGACGGCGGCTGGTCCTAAAGCGGTTAAATAAAGTCAGTCTAGGTCAACCATTCTCAACCAGGGTCCTACGGAACCATAGGGTTTCTCAAAAGGTTGATAGGGGTTCCTTGACCTTTGGCTGACTGACCTTTCATTTGATGTTGCCTGCATAGTTCCATAACACACAGAAAGCAATAAAAGCATCATACAGTCCTAATGAGAACCCTAATTAGAGCTTAAATTAGTCAGTCTAGGCCTGGCCAGCCATTATCAACCAGGGTTCTGTGGAACCCTAGGTTTTCTCCAGAGATTGAAAATAGTTCCTTGAGCTGAGGCTATTTACCTTCCATTTGATGGTGCCTGCATAGTTCATGGACCTACGCCACTTGGCTTTCTGTAAGGGTAAGATTCTGACCACTGTAATGAGGGCGTTCTGCCGTGACCACTAATGTAAGGATACATTGTTACAATGAATTTATTTCAGTAGGGTTTTGCTGAGACATGAAAATTATTTTAAGGGTTCTTTAACTGGGCTGGTAAGGCCATGTATCATTTGATAATTGACTTATTATATAACTTGGTTTTTGGAAAGGTAATGGACTCACAATCGAAATGTAAATTTTCAGAGATTGCTTCTTTAACAGCTTTCTAACACACCAGACATGAGCAAATATTACACACGCTGCAGTTAATGGATTTCAGCTGCGTGATACACATCACTGCCTTCCAATTTCCATTGCAAATGAACACGCACTAGTACAGCGCATCAATTAGCAGAATGTGGAACCTACACCAGCCTTAAACACCTCGTGACTGCGCGATAGAAACCCAGAGCGTCCCCAGGCAGCAATTACTGAGCCTGTCTGTACTGGTCATCTCCCGGTTCTTCCAGAGCCTTTATAGCCAGGAGAGATGAAATCATATCTTTACAACTGTCACATTGTATACACTAATTCAACCTCAAAATTGGCGAGAAAAAGGAGGAAAAGGAATGTGACATTTCAACTGATTTCCAATCAGTGTTTTTGCTACACAGCTAGATTTAAAGGATAACTCAGTTCAGGATACAAGTCACTAGTAAACTGACACACAGTAAGGTCAACTTATTTGTGCTTGCTGCTTTTGTAGAATCTGTGTACCATCAAGTTTTGTGCTCAGTTTACATGCAACATGATGTGCGCAACTGCAGAGATGCACAGGCTATACTGTACATAGGCTGAATTGCTTAACTATCATCTTGAAAATGCTATTTTCCCTGGCTGCTATGTAAATACAGAGCAAATATACAGATTGGGAGTTCTTGACTTCATTATCTGAATGCTTGTTCCAGTTAGTGGCTTAAAGCGGCCTAAATGCTGCCCCACCTCCTCCCCTTCCCCCTCTTAAAGTTAATATTTTTTTTGTTTTAATAACTCAATAACACTTCAGTGTTTTTTTTCTCTCCACCCCCTGTGCGTGCTCGGGTCCTGAGAGAGCCTTGTAGCCCAGCTGCACATGCACTGGCTTCCCAGGTCTTCTATTCACGCTCAGAGGTTCCTCTCGTATGCTTAAAGATATAGTCCCAGGCCTTTCCCATCTTTGAGCATGTTTGAAAAATCACCAGCATGTGCGCATATGTGTCGTCAGGCTCTGCCTGGATCCAAAGGGTCATGTCAAGCCTGTCAGCTAATATGCGCATGTGCCATTTTGGCAGCACCGGAGAGACAGACTGAAGTTCTGCTTTAAACGTACAGCTGCAAGGGACAGTTTACAGCTAGCACTTTCAGAAGGAGAACAACCATTGAAGCAGTCAAACTTGTCACAGCCAAGGATATTTTTCACATACCTAGCACACAATGTAAAGGTACTCGAACCTCTGGTCCAGCAGTCGCCAACCAGTGGTCAGTGGACCACTGATGGTACATGACCAATGTTGTTTCCAGTCTTGTTCTCAATGCAGTGTTGTTCTCAATGCATGCTGACAGTCAATACTGTCAGCGTACATTGATACCCGATGCCTCCTCTGCATTTCTGACTCTTGTGAGGGGGGTACTTGGAGTAGTGCAGACAGCGGGAGGTGAAAATGGCAGCGCTGATCACAGACTGTGGGTGGGAGCATGGAGCTTGAGCACATGGCTGGATAAGGAGGTGAGATCCAATGATGATTCTGTGCAAGGCAGCAGTGTAATGCAGAGTGTGAGGAGGTGGGACGGGGCAGAGAGCCAGAGCATTGTATGTATAAGGCAGCAGTGGGATTGGGGGGGGGGGGGGCAGACAGCCGGAGCATTGTGGATATAAGGCATGTAAAATTAAGTTATTAAAGTTAGTGGGCCACAAGATTCAGAAGTGTGAGTTTAGTGGTCCGTGAGGTCCAAAAGGTTGGTAAACCACTGCTCTAGTCAGAAACAAACAAGACACAGCCAACTTTATCTATGTGTGAGCTGGGTCACTCAATTTTGAATTTTCACCTCCCTAAAAGACTCATTTCCTTTTTGTACACCACCGGACACAGAGCCTTGTTAATTACGTAATGTGTTGTATAGCTCACCAATAGGTGAAGTCCCCCTCTCTATAACCCCTCCCATAAGGAGAGTAACTCAGTTTTTTTTTCG
Organism: Lithobates pipiens; assembly: GCF_037356315.1. Classification (NCBI taxonomy): domain Eukaryota; kingdom Metazoa; phylum Chordata; class Amphibia; order Anura; family Ranidae; genus Lithobates; species Lithobates pipiens. The sequence continues at coordinate 552,445,337 of NW_027507758.1, read as the reverse complement.
CCAGTGTCTGAGGTGGAATCTTAAGGACTTTCTCCTATGAGTAGCTGCATGTCTTACATGTTTCCGGCACTGAAGGGAATAAAGAGGCATACCTGGTTTTCTACTTACCATGCTCTCCAGGAAATGAAAGCTCAGTGTCATCCGGTCCATTGAACGGCTCACTTCCTCCGCTGCAGGCTCTGCCACAACTCTGTAGGGGGGGGGGGGGGTCCCTCGCAGAGTCCACAGCGCTTGTTGGAGGGATCTCTCTCTCTCCCCTTTCTCACCCCCGCCATTACCCTACGAGCACAGGGGGCATGCTTTTGAAGCCAGTTTGACAGGGAAGCAGGGGGGTTGCCACGGGCATGCACATGCAGTGTGCACGCCAGCCACAGCGCAGGGCGGAATTTTTTTAATTAACCCCCAGACACCAGAGCTCTGCATACAAGAGGGACATAGCAGCTTGGGGCACATAAGCAGCACTATGTGTGTTGGATGCAGGCACACCAAGGTGCCTACTCAGCATCAGGCTGTGCAAATTAGCAGCATATTGTTTGTATTGCTAGACTAGCTTAGAAGTTGATGCACCTGCTCTAGAACCTCTGCTTTTTTTCTAGCTTAGGACTAGGCCTTCCCGTAGATGGAGTTCTGGGGCAGGGAAGAGGGGTACTAAGGTGTCACCATCCAGATCAGGGGTCCTAGTCATGCCTGCCTGGTTCCATCCTTCCCTGCTGGACCTGATGCAGCTGCACAGGATGAGCCATTACCCCTTCAGGCTTTGCAGCTTCTCCTAATATGGCAGCTCCTGCATATGTCACTGAGGACACTTTAGCAGCAGCATTAAATGGTTTAGAGGAAAGAATCGCTACTTTAATTGCAGCTTTTGCAGAAGAGCAAAAAGTGGGGGAGGTCCCCTTCTGCTGCTCTAAATACCCCATCAGATATAGTCCTTATTAAAGGTATAATGGTGACTTCACAAAAACGTGAAAATAACTTGTTGCGGTGTCCATACTCAGCTGCTCCCCACCCTCAGGCAATGGCCAATCACCTTAGAGCGTGAAACCTCGCAATTAAGTTCAGTCAAACACGCATATGAATCACCTCAGGGATTCTAAGTTAGCTGTATGGATCCAGACTGCTCACTGATGCTGTATTCTCACATAGAAACAGTAGAAAGAGACTCCATAGCGTGATACCTTTTAACACAATTTTATTGTACAAACAAAAAATCCCCAGTACGGGGTACTCACATGGGTTAGGTGCATTAAGTACACCAATCTGTAATGTGCCTTAAAACGCTGGGTTTTGGTTGAGGTCATACGTCTGTTCCCTGTGGAGCAGACCAGCTGCTTCCTGCCCCATCCTGTCCCCAGGGGATCAGGACTGCGCAGACGGTCGATCACTTTGGACCTGCTGAAGCCAGTTTTCCAAGTATTTTGTGCGGGGCTCTACTGAAGAGTGACCCTCCTGAATGGAGAGGAAAAAGGACCAGAAGGCCGCAGATCCTCCCCCTTGACATCAGGGCAGGCCTCAATAGCTTCTTTTTGTTTTTTTAATCAGAAAAAGTTTTTATTGTTCAAAAACATAGTAATCTGACAAATAGTAGCATAGAAATACTGTGCATAACAATGTACAAATAATATTGTTGTCAACACACAATAGCCACAGAAAGTCTATTAACAATGGGTTCAATTATTATTGTTTATAGATATAACATGTAGGAAACAGTCGTGTCCATCAGAATGAATTTTACTATACCTCTATATACAGACATTCTGTAAAAAACTAGAACCTCTATGATCAAATGAAGAATAAACATTTATATCTATTACAATACCTTTTAGAGAACAGATACAGTATGTATTTTCATGTGCCTAACCTCCTCAAACAACATAATATCCTGCCTCATCATCTACTCCTCATCCCTCCAGCAATCGATTCAGTACTAGTTGGTGTGGTGCAAGACCTGGGATGTCCAACCATGGCTGCCATATTGAAAATAATTTTTTATGGGCCTTTCTATGGAGATAGCTTAATTTTTCTCTGATAATCATGGAATTGACGTGTTTTATCTCTTGTCCCCTGGTGGGTACCCTGGAAGAAATCCAGTATCTCGTGATCAGTTTGCGTGCGACATACAGTAAGCATATAATAGCCAGACATGTATTTGAAGTTAATAACTCCTCTTCCAGGGTGCCCAGCAGGCAGACAACAGGATCACGTTTCACCTGATAATGCCTGTGATAATGTGATTACCTCAGTCCAATAGCGGAAGAGTTTCGGACATCTCCATAGCATGTGTATTAAGTCCCCATGTTCTCATTGGCATTTTGGGCATAAAGGGCTATCTCTACAACCCCACTAATGCAGCTGCTGTGGTGTCCTGTAAACTCTGTGGAGCAAAAATAGATGAGATCAGCGGGGCAGCAGCCAAACAGGAGTTCCTTACATCTCCATCTATATTTCCCACATCTCTTTCCCACCCCCCCCTACATAGCAAATTCCCATCCCCCTGTATTGCACTTAGAAGCATGGAGTATACTCGTGAAATCATACCTCTTTTTTCAAGGACCATAAATACCTCTTCTATGATGGCGTGGTCTGTTAAGCTGACATCCAATATGCGTGCCTGTGCATTCAGGGCGTGTCGCAGATGCAAATATTTGTAGAATTGTTTCATAGGGATGTTATATTCTTGTTGTAACTCTATAAAGGCTTTAAGTGTGTGCCCTTGATAAATTTGAGAAATCCTATGTACTGTATTTTCTTGCGTATAAGACTACCTTTTACACTTAAAAAAATGCCCAAAAATCGGGGGTCGTCTTATACGCCGGGTATACAATGCTGCCCGATGGATGTCAGCCCCCAAATGTCTGCTAATAATGTATGTGGCTTCAGCTACAAACAGTATACGCCGTTGAGCCAATCCCGGCGAGCGATGTATTCTATTAATGAATACAGAGCCTGCTTGGATTGGAGTAACAACCTCTGCCAATCCGAGCAGGCTACATAGAGTGTAGAGTAGCCTGCTCGGATTGGCTTTAAGAGAGAGAGAGAGAGAGAGAGAGGGGCAAGGGATGATGATGCTACAGCCTCTGCCAATCCAAGCAGGCGTTGTATTCATTAAAATAATACACTGCTCACCATACTTCCCTGGGTAAATCCATTCACTGATCTCCTACTACTATACATCCTGCTGTTTGCCTTTGAGGTCCCAGGCACCCAAGAGGGACAGGTAAATCTGGGACATATGACAAGGGGTTCTTAAATGCATTTTGGTCCATAGAATGTAACCCAAAATTGGTATAGTTTTGGTTAGTGAAAAATTCTACTTTCCAGAATTGTGGCATTCAATAGATCTGTTTGTGTTATTATTGTTTGATTTACTTTATGACATATCACAGCATGGCGGATGAGTAGATGGCATTCTTGCTTTGTGTTTTGGTTCTAATGTTTTTTTTAAATGGTGTTGCCTCAGAAGGGGGGTAGTCTTATACCGCGAGTATTGCCCAAAACCTATGTTTTCACTTGGAAAATAGGGGGTCGTCTTATACGCCCAGTCGCCTTATACGCCGACAAATACGGTATGTGAGCTACATGTAAAATCCTATGTATGTGAGCAATCCTATGTATGTGAGCTTCCAGGGTTTCTAGGGCTAGGGCAAAGAGCAAGGGTGACAAAGGACACCCCTGCCTAGTGCTTCGGTGTAGTTCAAACGGTTCATAAATTCCCCATTTACTCTAATGCGTGCTGACGGAGCCGCATAAAGAACTTTTATCCATTCTATAAACATTTTGCCCACCTCGAAAATGCTCCAAGACCTCTCACAGATATGGCCACTTCACACTGTCGAAGGCCTTGGCACCGTCGCTCTGTTGCCTGTGTTGTCCACCAGCATTTGCAGATTTAAATAAAGACGCCTAAGATTGTGGGCTGTGGACTGGGCTGGGATAAAGCCACATTGGTCCCTATGGACTATCATGGGTATGACTTTGGACAATCTCGATGCCAACACCTTTGCCAATAATTTCACATCCCATGTTAACAGAGAGATGGGTCTGTAGGAGTCGGCAAACATGGCATCCTTTCCTGATTTCAACAGGACAACAAAAATCGCCCCATTATATACTTTAAGCAGAATAGACAGCAGTTGTTTTGCATATTTCCCAGATACCTCAGACGGAAGTCCATCTGTGCCTGGAGATTTCCCGTAACTTTTAATGCCAGGAGTTCCTCCTCTGTAATTAAGGCATTAAGTGATTTTTCATCTTGTGGTGACAGAGAGGACAAGAAGCATTTGCCTAGAAAATGTATTTCACCCCCATTAGGTTGTACTATTGAGGCACACAGGTCTGTATAAAATGTAAGAAACACCTGGAATAACATTTGAGTTGACCTCCTAATGCCGCGTACACACGATCAGACTATCCGGCGGACTTAGTCTGGCGGACAAACCGCCGTAAAGTCCGCCGGACTGTCCAAACGAGTGGATCTGCACACACATGGGACTTTTCCGCCAGACTATCCGCCATACTTTTGAAATGAACGGACTTGCCCACACACACAGAGGAAAGTTCGTTCATTTTGAGCGTTGCTCCAGGTAGCGGCAACCAGGAAGTGTCGCTGGCCCCGTCACCTGATATGGAGTTAAAGGGGAAGCCCTACGCTGAAAAAACGGCGTGGGGGTCCCCCCCAGGTCCATATCAGACCCTTATCTGAGCACGCAACCCGGACGGTCAGGAAAGGGGGTGGGGACGTGCGAGCGTACCAGGTTGCGTGCTCTCAACACGGGGGGTGTTTTGGGGAAGGGGGGGCCGCGTGGACCCCCCCCCAAAGCACCTTGTCCAGATGTTGATGAGGACAAGGGCCTCTTCCGACAACCCTGGTCGTTGATTGTCGGGGTCTGTGGGTGGGGGGCTTATCGGAATCCGGGAGCCCCCTTTAATAAGGGGGGCCCTGGATCCCAGCCCCCCACCCTATGTGAATGAGTATGGGGTACAATGTACCCCTACCCATTCACCTGTGAAAAAAATCTAAATAAAACACAACACACAAGGGTTAAAAATATTTTATTGCACAGCTCCGGGGGGTCTTCTTCCGGCTCAGGAGGGGGGGGCGCCCACTCGTCCCCACCCCCTTTCCTGACCGGCCAGGTTGCGTGCTCGGATAAGGGTCTGATATGGACCTGGGGGGACCCCCATGCCGTTTTTTCGGCATAGGGCTTCCCCTTTAACTCCATACCAGGTGACGGGCCCGCAACGCTTCCTTCGCTAGTGCCGGCTACCTGGAGCCACGCTCAAAATGAACTGACTTTTCTCCGTGTGTCCGCCGGACTGCGAGTCCGGCGGACATATTTTGGTGCAAAACTACTTTCTTAGTCCGCCAAACTTTTGGGTAAAAAGAGTCCGCCGGAGCCCACACACGGGGGACTTTTCCACCGGATTGTTTGATCGTGTGTACGCGGCATAAGACTTCCCTGCGAGTCATACATTTTGTTTACATGGGAGGACCATTGTTGATTGTGTATCAGCATCGCTAACATATGCCCTGTATTTTCCACCTCCTCATATTGCTGGGCATTGATTGTGAAGCCAGCCATTTCCTCTTAGTGCCACTTATCGGGGATGTCAACATATGCTTCCTCAGCCCTCCTAGCCTCCCTTAGGACAAGAGTCTCACAAGCCTTTGTAGTTGCTTTGATTCGTTGTATGGCGTGTATAAATTGACCTCTCATGTAGGCTTTGGCTGTGTCCCAAACTACTCCTATATCTGTGGAGTCCAGGTTGGAGCTGAAGCTAGAAGCCAGAAATTCAGGGCCAGGGTCAGGTTCAGTGAATAGGGTTAACCAAAATGGATTACATTTCCAACTGAATTGTCTTGGGGTTGTGGGGTAATCTAGATCCGCCCAAAAAGGGGAGTGATCTGAGATGTGTCTGGGTTCGAAGCTGAAGTCCGTTGGGAAGGAGAGGATATATTTGTTACCCAGGCCCAAATCAATTCTAGACAAGCCGTCATATGCAGCTGAATAACAGAAAAACATCTTTGCATTGGGATGTCTCAATCTCCACACATCCACTAGCCCAAGCTCCCCCACTAGGCTAGAAAATGGAGCAGGTTTCCTAGAGTTAAGATGAGTTTGGGAGTTGGGGGACAATTTATCCCAGTGGAAGTCTAGCAGGTGATTATAATCTCCCACTGCTATCAACGGTGTAGTAGGGTAATGGGCCATAAAACTAGCCAAACTATTGAGTACCTCAGCCGAGAATGGTGGAAGAATGTACACCCCTGCTACATGACATTGAAGCCCATACAATTTGCATAAAAGAAACACATATGGACCATTGTTCTCCGTGAGCACTTGACTACATGTGAATTGAGTCCCCTGTCTTATAAATATGCTAACCCTTCTGGAGTAGGTTGAATAGGTTGCATGATACTGACTAGGGATGAGCTTCGTGTTCGAGTCGAACGTACGTTCGACTCGAACATTGGCTGTTCGGGCGTTCGGCGAAATCCGAACTCTTGGTCCGTTCGTGTCAAAATTCGTATGGCGCGCGCGGACCACAATGCACTGCGATGGCGCAGTGCATTGCTGGCTCATGATTGGCCAAGCATGCACTGTGACCCCGCATGCTTGGCCAATCGCAGCGCCAGCAGCGAGGAGAGCCATGATTGGCCACAGGCATCCTGCCTGTGGCCAATCATAGCTCAGGCTGTGTAGTGCACGCCCCACACTATATAAGGCCGCCTTTGAGGCGGCCTCGTGTAGTGTGTTGGAATCTGAAGCAGTGGGTGTTCTGTGTACCTTCAACACAGTTACACACCAATCGTTTTTGGCTAATTTCCTATCTTGCTCTTGTGTAGTGGTTATTGTCTGTGCCCTGACCGCAGTATACACCACTACACTATATTCACCTCACCTATATAGCTAGCTAGTGATCTATCTTTAACCACTTAACAACCGCCCATTGCCGATTAACGGCTTCAGGGCGGTTGTTTAACTCTGAGAGGCCGTTAATTAACGGCCTCCCAGAATTCTGCTCTCGCGCACTCGAGAGCATCCGTGACCGCCGGGTCCACAGGACCCGGCGCATCACGGATCACGGTAAATGGCCGCTCGTCGCGGCCGTTTATCACGTGATCGCTCCGTCAAATGATGATCGGTACAGCGGAGGGGAAAGAGATCGGTGTCAGCAGCGATGTGGGCTGCATCTGCAGTGCCCACATCGCTGCTCACCGAATTTAACCCCTCAATTCCCTGCCAATACTCTGCAATACCAGTGCATACTCTGCAGTACCCTGCCATTACTCTGCAGTACCCCCCATTACTCTGCAGTACCCTGCCTTTACTCTGCAGTACCCCCCATTACTCTGCAGTAACCCCCATTACTCTGCAGTACCCTGCCATTACTCTGCAGTACCCCCCAATACTCTGCAGTACCCGCCATTACTCTGCAGTGCAGTACCCTGCCATTACTCTGCAGTACCCTGCCTTTACTCTGCAGTACCCTGCCATTACTCTGTAGTACTCCCCAATACTCTGCAGTACCCTGCTATTACTCTGTAGTACCCCGCCAATACCCCGCCAATACTCTGCAATACCAGTGCATACTCTGCAGTACCCTGCCATTACTCTGCAGTACCCCCCATTACTCTGCAGTACCCTGCCTTTACTCTGCAGTACCCTGCCATTACTCTGTAGTACTCCCCAATACTCTGCAGTACCCTGCAATTACTCTGTAGTACCCCGCCAATACCCCGCCAATACTCTGCAATACCCTGCCATAAATTGCCATACCCAGCCATACTCGGAGATACCCAGCCATACTCGGAGATACCCAGCCATACTCGGTGATACCCTGAAATACCCAGCCATAGACGCTCCCCCACCCCTCACCGCCCTCCGGTGCTTCTACCAACTCGCCAGTACGATCAAAGCCAGAATCTTTTTTTTATTTTTTATTTCAGGCTTCCCAGCCTAGAGGTGAGATGTGGGGTCATATTGACCCCCAGATTTCACTGTAAAGAGGACCTGTCACCCCATATTCCTATTACAAGGGATGTTTACATTCCTTGTAATAGGAATAAAAGTGATCAAAAATATATTTTTGGGGAAAAAAATGTCAAACTAAAATAAATAAAGTAAAATGAACAATAAAAAATAAAATAAAAAATTAAAGCGCCCATGTCCCCATGTGCTCGCATGCAGAAGCGAACGCATGCGTAAACCCCGCCCACATATGAAAACGGTGTTCAAACCACACATGTGAGGTATTGCCGAGAACGTTAGAGCGAGAGCAATAATTCTAGTCCTAGACCTCCTCTGCAACTCAAAACATGTAACCAGTAAAAAAAAATTCATGAAGAAAAAATTACTAATCTGCAAAATTTTATAACAGAAACAAAGAAAAATTCATTTTTTCGCAGAATTTCCGGTCTTTTTTCTTTTATAGCACAAAAAATAAAAAAACTGAGAAGTGATTAAATACCACCAAAAGAAAGCTCTATTTGTGTGAAAAAAAGGACAAACATTTCATATAGGTCCAGTGTTGCATGACTGAGTAATTGTCATTCAAAATGTGAGAGCACCAAAAGCTGAAAATTGGTCTGGTTATTAAGGGTGTTTAAGTGCCCAGTGGTCAAGTGGTTAATAATAGAGCTTGCAGTCAGTAGTGTTAGGAGATAGTGCGTGCTGTCTGCGTGCTCTGTACCCAGTACATACCGCTATAATATAGGGCAGGCCCCTACTTTCAAACATCCAACTTACAAACATCTCCTACATGCAAACGCAAGGAGACAGCAGCAAATGAGATGAAAAAAGATGGACGACAAAACAAATTATACAGGGGTGATAACCCTTCCCTATGTTTTCCAAAAAGCTTAAAAATAGTTTTTTTGACTGGAGCTACACTTTAAAAATGTACCAGTTGAAAATTACAAACAGATTCAACTTAACACAACAAACCTACACAGTCCCTGTCTTGTTTGCACCGCCTGTATACTGCTGTTCTGAGTATATAGGGCCTGGGGGCCACACGCATTTCCTTTTTTTAATATGGGTACAGGGTTCCCCTTAATATGCGTACAAGACCCAAATAGGCTGGTAATGGGCAGGGAGGGCTACCCATGCCATTTTTCTGAATGATTTTCAACCATATTGCAGGAACCAGATATAACATTAAAACCGCAAGCAGTTTTAAATGGTGTTATTTCCGTTAAATGTCATTTTGTGCAGGGACTGTTCTAAACACGGGAAACACGTGGCATTTCACAGGCATACTACAGACACCCCCCAGGCACCATATTTAAAGGAATATTTCACTTTTTTTTTTTCACTTTAATCGTCATTAAAATCAGTGCTCCCGCCAAAACGGCCGTTTTTAAAACTTTTTTTTGCATTGACCCATGTCCCCTGAGGCAGGAGTCAGGTCCCCAAACCCTTTTTAGGACAGTATCTTGCATATTAGCTGTTAAAATTAGCACTTTCCATTTCGAACGTTCGAGTCCCATAGACTTCAATGGGGTTCTAACGTTCGTAACGAACGCGGGGGCCGTTCGCAAGTTCTGGTGCGAACCGAACCGGGGGGTGTTCGGCTCATCCCTAATACTGACAAACGAACTGTCTTGGAGACAAACAATGAGATGAGTTGGGTAATAGATGAGTCTTTTGAAGACATACTATATTTGCCTTCAATCGTTTTGCACTTCAGAATACAGCTAACCCTTTCACAGAGTTACCAAGGCCACCCCACATTCCAGGAGCGTATTCATACTGTGTTAGCCATCAGGAGATAGAAAAGGGATAGCTAGCAACGGCCAGTAGAAAGGATAATTCAAACATGTGTCCTGCAATCATTTAGCAAGGGAAACCTCTGCTACGCTGATAGAGGCCCCCGTTTAAACCAAGTCACTCTGCAGCTTTCAGTCGGTACAAGGAAGGTAGAGGAGTAGGCATCTAGGTGTGTGATCTGAGATCTGTATGGTATCTGCAGGTAGGGTAGCACAGAAGAAGAAACAAAACAAAAAAAAAACATGTGGCAACTGCCAACAACCGTATGTGGTCCAACTGGAACCTCCACATCTGAACTTCAGAATTCAATTGTCCTCTTAGAACTTTCATGGGGGGAACAGTGGGAGTTCCTAGATGTAGTGATGTACTCCTCTAACAGCTGAATATGTTCCTTGAGTGTTAGTGAAAAGAAGCTTGCTATCTGTAGCCTGTCTTTTTTCCCATGTGTATGTAGGTGACCTTTTAGTGTAAGCAAAGACAGAGAAAAATAAAAGCACTTACAACGGATCATGACTTAGCATGCTTTGGAGGTGTACATGATCTCTCCTCCCTGTCTAGCCACTGTGTCACAGCAGTAGGTTTTTCAAAGAAGTGCGCCTCCCCTTTAGCCACCACTCTCAGTTTGGCTAAAGAGCATGGCGTATTGTAAATTGAGAGATCTGAGACATGGTTTTACATCTGTAAACTTTGCCCACTGCTTGTGTACTTACACAGAGTAATCCGGAAATAGCTACATTTTTGGGTTATCCATAGCCAGCGTGTCACTCATATTTTGTGCTTTTGCAAGGATCGCATCCCTGAAAAGAAATTAAATGTGTAGCACAATGATAAAGGAAAAAATTATACGGATCCCTATATAAATCATTGAATAAAGAAGAAAAGCCATATTCCTTAATATTAGTTAGACATAAGGACCAGAAACTTTTTCAAAGAAATTTAAAATACATAAAGTATAAGTGAACAGATATATGCATGAAAATATATGGAATAAAAAATATATATATTAAAAAAGAAAAATTATTATTTAGAAAAGTGTTCGTGCCAAACAAGTCTCAAAACGATAGTGTCCAATGGTGAGAAAGTACAGAGGTCAATTTTTCCAAAGATTGCTTTCAGAAACTACGTGCTCTTCTAACATGCAACACTGCCACCACCATGGGAGTAGCATCCCTGTCTTTGTCCCTGTCTTTGTAGTTTAACAACTTAAACAGGAAAGTGCGAGGAGGGTGGCCCGGGGGTAGGGGGCACATGGGTATTCTCCACTGTGAACACAGGAGTGAACGATTCCTTCCCATACATTGTGAGTAACCAGGATTCAATAAAAGCAACAGAGTTCTTTCCCTCAGCTCGTTCAGGGATACTTATGGCCTGCATGTTTTCTCCTCATCCTGTTCTCTAAATCGTCCAACCCAGCAGCATGCTGAGTGGTCGTCTTAACATTTTGTTTAACATCTCTTATTAAAGGCTCCATGTCATCCTTCATTGTGCTAACCCATCCCGCTAGGGCCACTATTCTCTCTCTTAATTTTTGCAGGTCATGCCTGATAAATGAGACATCTGTTTTCACCCCTTTGATCTCTTCAGTCAGTACAACAATGAAAGTGGTACAGTTAGTGACCGCTGCAAGTGTGGGCTCTGGGTAGTCCCCAGGGACATGGGATGATGCTGTGTGAGGGAGCTGTTGTACACTTACTGTGTCCCACTCTGTCTGCAGCCCGGCAAGCTCTTCCAGAGATACTGTGTCGTCTGCTTCAGATTGTTCTCCGGAGTTGTCTTCCCGGTAGGAGGAAGGGAGCTGTACCTTCGAAGTGGACTTAGGGAAAAACTTCTGGGCCACCTCCTTGTACCTGTCTTTAGACATGTGCTTTGTCTGGGCACCATCTTGTTTCATCAGGCCAGGAAAGGAACAGGCTTCAGTAAGCTTTTTTGCCATTGTAGTGATCGGTGCTGTCAGCCTCAAATCTGCTTCACCAGTCTGCTGCTGTGTTGCCAAAGGGGTGTTTCAACAGGTCACCCCAAGGATTTTTGATAGGATCGTCAGCGGAGAGAGCAGTGTGTGCGTCCTTTTACATCCACCTCTCAGCCACGCCACCCTCTCTATAACTTCTTTAGTAGAGAGACATGCCTCTGATGGGAATGGGATTACTTGCTTTAAATGAATGATAAGGTGTTTTTAGACATTGTTCATAAGGCTTATGGTACTGTGCTGCTTAATATAAACCTGTCACAAACCCATGAAATTTAAGCTCCACGTATTATGACAAATTGTATAAAAAGATGACACCCTTATTGAAAACCACACATCAAAATTATATAGAAACACTGGCTGCTGTAATAATATGCAAATCTTGGCTTTTCCTGTGGTGTGTTGGTCTCACTGACCTCCCTAAAGGCTGTTTAATCGAATTATCATATTAAATGACTAATAGGAAAATATGAGGGATGTGCCTGTGACAAACGTGAATTTTTACAGGAAATGTCAAGATGCATTTGTCCTCAGCTGTCCATAGCTCTGGATCTACTGAGTGTTTGGACATGTAGTTTTCACTAATGATAACATATGCAACTTCTTGAGGCGATTTATAGAAGAAAGAAGGGCTTGGACTTTTTAGGCATGACAAGACAAATTATACAAAAATATACTTTTATTATAGACATTTATATTAAAATCCACATTGATATATTAAATACTAAAAGGAGGAGAGAGAAGCGCCAAGCCAACCCCTTAAACGTCTTAGGAATTTATTCAGTATATAAGTATAAAACAATACAAAAAAATTGTTTGAAAAATGTTGGAGCACTTGCAGAGTGCTAGAGCGGGTGGGAGCTTCCACGTTCAGTGTCACAGGAGCACAGGAGGACCACCGGGAAGTCTCTATTGAGGGATCCACGAGTGCCGTGTGTTAGCCGAAGCTGGAACCTCGGTAAGCTTCATTGAGACGTCGGCTGTGTGTCTCTGGGTGGAAGTGGTCCAGGGCTGTAAAACTGGGGAGCCACCCACAGGCTGTCTGGCCAATCAGAATGCATTTCGAAGTCACGGCATTGCCTTCTTCATCCAGGATGAAGCCAACGTCTCCTTGAGGCTTACGAGAGTCCAGCTGTTGCTAACACACAGCGCTCATGGATTCCTCAATCAACACTTCCCAGTGGTTCTCCTGTGCTCCTGTGACACTGCACATGGAAGGTCCCACCCGCTCTAGCACTCTGCAAGTGCTCCACCATTTTTCACTTAAGTTTTTATTGTTATTTTATAGTTATATAATAAATAAATTCCTAAGCTGTTTAAAGGATTGGCTTGATGCTTCTCTCTCCTCCTTTTGCTTTCCTTTTGCTCACAGTGATCAGGTTCCCCAGCCTGCGCCTGAAGCAGCCTCACTCCCTTTACAGCCTCCATTTAGAGACTTTTTTAGAGACTAATTTTAAGGGGTTGATCCCCAGAACTTTCAATCCACTCACCATTCACATGGTTGCACCTTCATGTATCAGCATGCAGATGCATGCCTTCTCATTTAAATTTTAAACTTTAATCTTTTTCAGATTGTTTAGTGCTGAACATTATACCAATATTGTGTATCTGTTTCCTCCTAATACATCAAATACTAGTTGAAATAAAGCGACTGTAATATAACTGGTTATCAACTACATGGAATCTGGAAGATGAGGCTATCATTCCATTGTGGTAGAGGATCCACGAGTACGGCTATATTGCAGAAAGACAATGTAGACTTGGTCTTGGCTCTACATGTTACACGCCTTGCACTTCTTCAGGAAATTCAGTTTAATATTCTTATACCTAAACTAGAATCCTTGACGGGACTACCTGACCCCTCAGCAGCCTATTTTGCCTGACATTCTTTGAACCATTAAAATTCGGACTAAGTGTGTTCGTGCCAGCATGAATACACGGCCCAACAAGAATTCTCTTGCCTTTGTCATGCTCATTCCCAACACACAGGTGAATGCTCTGCTCTTTAGGGGTACCGTTAATTCTTAATGGTACCCCACACATTGAAAAACATGGGGTGCTTTTGGTGCAGTGCAATTTAAAAAAAAAAGCTCTGGGACTTTTTTCCCTGCATTTTTGTAGGTAGGGAAGCCCATTGGGTTTGTGGGTAGGGTAGCTTCACGCAGCATGCAGCCACACAGATGTGAACCAAGGGCTTGTTCACATGTCAGGTTGGAGGGGCAGTAAAACCACATGGTAAGGCTGTTTTTACCACCCCCAACTTCTCCACCTTTAGCTGCAGAGGGAGCAGCTGGGGGTGTACACATGCTGTGGCTGCAGCTGGAGGTATACCCAGCACTTCAACTACCCCGCAACTGTGTGGATTGCACAGTTGCGGTATAATGATGCTGCATTTACGGGCTTAAAACAGGTGGTGAGGAGGCAACATAATGCCTCTTTACCGCATTTCAAATGCCTCTGAAAAGCAATCCATACACAGATCGCTTTTCAGAGGCATTTGAAAGCAGCCCTGGCTAATATCACACACAAGCCCTACAAAAGCAGTTTTGATGGTACAAGAATGGGGGGGGGGGGTCCGGATTAAAAGTAACATACACACATACACATGCACACACACATACAGACAAATGCACGCTGCACACACATACAGACACATACATACACATACATACAGACATACATACAGACAGACACATGCATACACATACATACATAATAACAGACACATGCACACACATAAAGACGCATACATACAGACATACATACAGACACATACATGCACACACATACAGACACATGCATACACATACATACAGACATACATACAGACACATGCACACACATGCAGACACATGCACACACATATAGACACATGCATACACATACATCCAGACACACATACAGACACATGCACACACATACAGACACATGCATACACATACATACAAGCATACATACAGACACATGCACACACATACATACAGACACATGCATACACATACATACATACATGCATACACATACATACATACATACATACACATACATACATACATAAAGACACATACAAACACATGCATACACATACATACAAACACATGCACACACATGCATACAGACATACATACAGACACAGGCATACACATACACACACATACTTACAGACACATGCATACACATACATACAGACACATGCATACACATACATACAGACATACATGCACACACATACAGACACATGTATACACATACATACAGACACATGCATACACATACATACAGAGTATGTACTCTACCTTTTCAGCTTCTCATTCAGCCGGGTACTGCACTGTAGGGGGAAGCAGAGAGCACAGCACACTCCTCTGCACTTTACTTTCACTTTTGAAGCTGACAGAGCTTCTCACAGTGTCAGGGATCAGGCTCATCTGGCAGCCCTGATCCCACGGCACACTGGTTGAGAGAGGGATAAACAGGCGCACCGCTCAAAGCCGGACCGCTGGCCGCAATTGGCCCGCGGGCCAGACTTTGGACAAGCCTGCTCTACATTATGTATCATTCTGATGCTCCTGAAGATGTTAAAGGCACGTAACATGTAGAGCAAGACCAAGTCTACATCGTTTTTCTGCAATATAGCCATACTTGTGGATCCACTACCACAATGGAATGATATCATCTTCCAGATTCCTTGTAGTTGATAACCGGTTATATTACAGTCCCTTTACTTCAACTAGTATTTGATTTATCAATGTGGATTTTAATATACATTTTCTATGTCTATAATAAAAGTATATTTTTGTATAATTTGCCTGGTCATGCCTAAAAAGGTCTAAGCCCTTCTTTCTTCTCTAAATCTCCTCATAATTAAATGGGATACGACACTGTTTACCTCCATTGTATCCACAGTACCACTCTGTGGTGATACAATTACTATTATCAATAAGCAACTTCTTGATATTAACAATATATATTTATTGTTGTTAATTTTATATAATAAACCTCACATGTACCCATGTAATATGACAAGCCTTGCTCAACCTTGGCAGTATATTAAAGTGGTCTGGTATGGAGTTTAAGGTGGAACCCCACATCAATTATAATTTTTTTATTGCATGGGGTCCCACCTAAAATCCATACCAGTCCCCTATCCAAGCATGCAGCCTGGCAGGCCAGGAAAGGAGGAATGAGTAAGCACCCCCCCCCCCCCCGCCCGTCGGAGACCCTACCAGGCCACATGCTCTCAAAATGGGGGGGGGTTGCTTTGTTGATGGGGACAAGGTCCTCTTCCCCACAACCCTGGGTGGTGGTTGTGGGGGTATGCAGACAGGGGGCTTATCAGAATCTGAAATTCCCATTTAACAAGGGGGCCCCCAGATCCTGCCCCCCATGAGTATGGGGTACATTGTACCCCTACTCATTCACCGGTCGGTGAGGTCACATGGGGCAGTGCCCTGAGTTGATATTTCCAGGTGGCTCTGCCCCTTACCTATTTAGAAACAGTCAGACAACAGAGCAGGCAGTCGACGGGGAACCTTCATTGCAGGTGGAGCTTTTTTTTTCCAGGTCTGTGAGTGGCAACGGGCATTTTGCATGATCTACACTGGGACATTGTTTTTTATTTTATTTTTAATAAAGGAATTGTCAAAATTCTATTTATTTTTTACACTTTTTTTGGTGAATGAGTAGGGGTACAATGTACCCCATAAATCATTCACATAGGAGGGGGACAGGAACTGGGGCCCCACTTGTTAAAGGGGGCTTTGAGATTCAGATAGACCCCCTGCCCGCATACCCCCCAACTACAAGGGTTGTGGGAAGAGGCCCTTGTCCCCATTAACATGGGGACAAGGTGCTTTGGGGTGGGGGTGGAGGGGCAGAGCACCAAAGCACCACCCCATGTTGAGAGCATGTGGTCTGGTATGGTTCAGGAGGGGGGGGGCGCTTGCTCATCCCCCCTCTTTCCTGGCCTGCCACCAGGCTGCATGCTCTGATAAGAGTCTGGTATGGATTTTGTTGGGGTACCCCACGCCATTTAAAAAAAAAAAATGACGTGAGGTTTCTCCTTAAAATCCATACAAGAACTAAGGGTGCTGATTGGCCCCCACTTTTTTTCACATGTTTGTATTGCCAGCACAATGAACAATGCAAACACTCACAGGTATCTGTGGTTAGCATAGTCAAATCTAAACAGGAGATCTTGAATCATAGAGGACACTGTCAGGATCTCCAGGTATCTGCAGTCACATTGAGGAATAATTCAAAACAGCAATATTTTGTGTAGTATGTTAAGAGAAATGCACATTGGCAGTTTTATTTTGTTGGATTAACATGCACTTTAACCAATCAATCAAGAGGCAGAATTTGGGCATGTCAATAGCCACAAAACCTGACAGAATGCGCTTAGAAGGTTTACAAACTAACCACAATTCAGCTGATCATAGCATTACTGGAAACAGCCTACTGCATCTCAATGCCAGGACTCAAAGAATAAGAGAGAACTTTGTCATTTTCTTTAACTAATGTGACACCTAGGTGCATACCGCAGTATTCTGACATTAAGAACCAAATCATTTTGCTTGTTTGTTTTTTTTAATGTCACAGACATCCTTAGGACATTTTCTTAGCATATTTTGTTGGCATGGCTCATAAAATAAGGTGTATTACCTGCATAGTCAACAGCATGTTTCAAGCTGTTATTATAGACACACAGTACATGATATAGTATTTAATGCATATTATCTATAGCTTTTTTAATGTCTTGACTTAGTATTTACCATCCAGTTCACCCAACATATAGAAAACCTCCATATACACTATCTAATTTGATCCACAGGATCAGAGGATTAAGTATTATTGTGCTTCGTATCATGCAGTAAGTTCCAGTGGTGGCTGGTGAAGTTTTAGGATGGGGGGGGCGCCAGACCCCGTCCTTCCTTTTTGACGCTTCCCACTTCTTATAAGCCCCACCGCTTATAGAATCCACCCACTCCATCCCCTGTATTCCACTTGCTTCCACCCATAGTGTCAGTAGTATACAGCTTAATGTGGCCTGGATTCTTTCCTTAATGTACATAATATATAACTGGGTACTAACCTTTATAGGTATAGTTGATCCAGGGAAAATCTGATTGTTTCCTGGGGGATCAGGAAGGAAGGATTGTGTATATGGGATTGTATTTTTTTTTTTTTTTTGGTTGAACTAGATGGCCTTGTGTCTTTTTGCAAACTGAATAACTATGTAACTATGTAGAATCACAGGACAGAGTATACAGCCCCAGAATCACAGGACAGAGCATACAACCCCAGAATCACAGGACAGAGTATACAGCTCAGGATCACAGGACAGAGTATATAGCTCAGTATCAAAGGACAGAGTATACAGCACCAGAATCACAGGACAGAGCATACAACCCCAGAATCACAGGACAGAGTATACAGTTCAGGATCACAGGACAGAGTATATAGCTCAGCATCAAAGGACAGAGTATACAGCACCAGAGTCACAGGACAGAGTATATAGCTCAGCCTCACAGATCATGGTATATATGTCACCATTATAAATCAGGGTATATAGCTTAGCATTAAAGATAAGGTATATAGGTCAGCATTACAAATAGGGTATATAGCTCAGCATTACAGTTAGGGTATATAGCCTAGCATTACAGATAGGGTATATAGCTCAGCATTATAATTAGGGTATATAGCCCAGCATTACAGATAGGGTATATAGCTCAGCATTACAAATAGGGTCAGGGGTGACCACGGGGCTTGTGGCACTGATGTACCCCCCCACACCAGGGGCAGCAACAGGGCTTGCGGCACTGTCAGATCCAATAGGATCACCTGCCGCTTTGGCCAGTCAGGAAACAGAACTCACAGCCTGTCTCCTGATTGGTTGGGAGGAACTGTAGTGTG
The DNA here is from genome assembly GCF_037356315.1 of Lithobates pipiens. NCBI lineage: Eukaryota > Metazoa > Chordata > Amphibia > Anura > Ranidae > Lithobates > Lithobates pipiens. The sequence continues at coordinate 552,426,689 of NW_027507758.1, read as the reverse complement.
AAAATAGCAAAAATGAATTTGCTATGGTCATGCAATTGGCAATTGTGAAGCCTATTAGAGCCTCTTGCTCTAATCAGGTGCTTCAAAAACACCCCCCCCCCCCCGGCTATCCCTGCCATAGGAATTCATGCACCTGGCATCCTAAAAGGAACTGGGCACATGGATAGGGAGGGCAGCAGTGGTGTTAGGGGGTGGCGCTCGTACACCCACAATGGACGGGCTGCCCCAGAATTAAGTTTGCTGTGTCAATGAAGTGGCCCCTGAATCTGTAACTTGTGCAATAACTGAACCCCTTCTTTGTTTGAAATACTTAGGGAGCTCTAAAAGTAGAACATTGGCCTCCCATTAGAACAGGGCTTGTCAAACCTCAGGCACCAGGTCACCATGGCAACAAGAGGTTTTGTTCTGCTTGGGCTGCCACCTGAATGCTTCCCACACCCCCCTGCGCATGCCCCTCTCCCACTATGTATATGAGGCTCCGCTTGCCGATCTGTGGGCCCTGAGCCAGCTTAATGGGTGCAGCCGGGTAGAGGGGAGGGAGGAGAGCGGACACACGTCCACTCTCCTCCCCTTCTAGTTCTCGGTCCAAAAGCGATGTGTAGCGTCGATTCCGTGTCCACGTTGACAGTCTCCCCAACAGTGATTGCTATATACATGTTACATATTACTGCACACGCCAGAATGAGAGCTATGAGAGATAAGAGAAAGACTATTCTGTGTTACCAAGAGTTATGTACAACTACCATTAGTGACTGTTGCAAGATTAGTTTCCATAGGAGATAGCGGTCCTACCTATACAGAAGTGTTGTCCAGCTGGAGGCCTTCCACTGTACAACCTATAGTGTTTCGGAGTCTGCCAATTATCATTGCATCTACCTGGGGGGGGGGGGGGGGGAGTCCTGGCCCTAACCTGTTCTCCCACAGTTCATGTTCAGAGACAATAAATCTCTTGTTCGCATTCAAAAAGTGACTGGTGCTCATCATTTCATCTTGCATTATACCCATCATGCCTGGTGTCTACAAGGAAGGATGTCAGCTCTCCGTAACCCTTGAGGTCACCATTATTCCTCTGAGGCCCCAGCGACCTTGCTACATTTGGTGCCCAACGTGGGCCGAAGGCGTTATTCCTGCAGCAGTCACCCCTAGTAACCAGCAACGGTTACATCAGGATTTCGTCTGGCTCCGTGGGAAGGTGGCAAGTAACATCTTTACTGTTATTGTGCATTCCAACAATATGGGGAAGAACCAACATGTCTCATTGCTCATGAGAAAGTGTCCTCCTGGTTTTTTGTCACTTTACATCAGTGCTGTAGGGGTCAAAATGGACTCCATTAAAGTTTTGGTGTACAGTAGGCAGAAAGTGGCAGGCGTTGAAGTTTACAGAGAGCCTATGAACCAATCCCTTGGCAGGGGCAGGAGATAAGGCTCTGGAGAGGAGGATAAGGAAGTGCTGCCACAAGTGCTGCCACATGTATCTGATTGTTGGATGGAGAAGATGGTGCAGTTTGGAGATACCATGGTGGTCCAGGTCTGAGCGGGCCTAATGGCATCCTGAACTAGACCAGAGTACAGTATACACCTAAGGGTAGCCTTTCCTTGAACACACAGTAGGCTAGCAAGCCTTGGGACTGAACTGCGGGAAGTGTTTCGGTTTGGCCATGCATCTGTAGCCTTGGATCATCTGTGGACCCTGCAGGGAACCCTTGCTGGAGGTAGTCTCACCAGCCCAACCTCCACGAACACTACAAGTGTATTGGGACTGGAATGTTGCCATCCCAGCTAGGAACAGTACAGAGTCCCCCTGCTATAACCTGGCTTGTGCGAGAAGCTGCTCCTCTCATCTCTGTGGCTGCTCCAGGGCACTGTGCTCCAGTTTTCCCTCGAGGACGTGGTCAGGCCTGCTTTCCTTGATGGTGGAACCTCCTGGGGGAAAGATGCTGGAGTCGGGTAAGCCTGAAATGGGTAAAAGTAGTGTGCCAGTGGAGGCTGTGATACCTGTGGCCAGTAAGGGAGATAAGGTTGCTTTGCTAGTTGATGTTAGGTCAAAGCGCAACCTGCTCCTGGCTGAAGATTGTGCCACTATCTCTGATTCCGATATTACGTCTGATTGAATATCTGAACTGTTCTCAGACACTTTATTATGGACTGGAAAGTGAACTAATAGTGAAGAGGAGCAGGCATGTGATTTAATGGAAGGTGACGTTCTTCCTATGCAAGCTACTAGCGTAAGATTGAACTGTCTGCCGTGCAGCGCAACGCCTGTGTTTTATTCCTTTGAGGAAGATCATTGGGTGAGTTTCATTCCTAAAGTGCTTGTTACTAAGCCCACTCAAATGGCCAAGTTCGGTTGTAAACCCAATGTTGTTGTGCATCCGGTCCAACTTGCCCTGATGCAAGGGTTCTGACGGGTCCGGAGACCCTAAAACACTCCCCCACCAAAACAAATAAATAAAATGATACGCTCATATGCACGAACGCTTCAAAAGTGGTATTTTTCATCCAATTTTCGTATTGTGTGTATGAAGCTTAACTGTTAGTACATAAAAGAAAGACAATCCTCAATAAACATAAATACGGTAATTCTCTGAATAATCAACATTCATTCAATTGTGCTTTCATGCAAATGTGAACATCATGTTCTGATCTTTATTGGGGAATGTAATTTTGTATATAGAGTGTTTTTGTGGTGAGTTTACACTTTTCATTGAACAGAGTTTGGATAACACAGGGTTAAATGGAAATGCACATTATCTGGACAGAATGCTTATAGAGATAGTGATGTGTTCCTGCTTAGGAGATGTATGTTAGCTTGGGGGGCTGCAAACTCTGCAGGGCTCCAACATACACTCGCTGCTTTTCCAACCCTTCACATATTTCCACATAAACTTCCCTCCTGGCATTAAACTTTGCCAGGTATTGTGCTCAGCTTACCAACCCAAACTGATGTTCCTCACCTCTCTCCCTGCATGTCCTGTGAGCAGAATAGCTGTGCTCCTCCTCTGGGTTATCTCATCATATGGCACTGAAGATAGAGAAGGGGGTGATTCAGTGGGACACACAGAGCAAGTATGCAGGAGACTGGGGGGGGGGGGGGGGGTGAGGAGACAGAAAATCAGGAGGGGCCGGCGGGGAGGAGCGCATCACGAGAGGTCTGACTAAATACAAGCAGGGACCTGATTAACAGCAGGGACCTGATCTACCCAACAGCTAGCTGCGATTGACAGGTAGATCGAAGCGGGAGCTGTCATGGGGCCCCCTCCTGGCAATGCCTGAATGGTCAGGTGTGCGGCACTTACAATTGTGAGCTGTGTCGGCAGCTGCTGGTGTAGCACCTGCCACACAGCTCGCATACTTCAAAGTCTTGCAGTACATGGCTGCTAACGGGAACTTTCCTGTTGTGGAAAAAGTACAGGAACTCCGTTCCCATGCGTTCCCGCAGGACTTGAGCCCTGGCTAACTCCAAGGTATGTTGAAAGGTACTCTTCTGTTTACAAGCTTGGGACTATAGCTGGCACATTACTCCAGACTGTGTGATCATTCGCCGGCCCAACAAGAAGGACCTTCAGCAATACATTACCACTACTGATACAAATGGGAAACCTGTACAGCTGCCAGGTCTCAGTTATTACTGGTAAATACTACTGAACTGTGTCAAGTTACAGAAATCATTATAGATTACAAATGTGTGCTTTGTGGTGCCAGTATGCTTAACCGAAGCTACTCCACCTTCAAAAGAAAGTTGCTGTGGGGACGTTCCTGTTTAGCTGTGCTGCTGGAGTATGTTCTACCGACAGTTGCATGGAATTCCCCAAGTGAGTCATGCTGGCCTGTGTTCTTGAACTGCCAGTGTGCCTCTCTGTGAGAGTGACACGTTGATTTACAGTTGAGAGGCTTCAACGTGTGCTTTTCTTTGTCAATGAGAAAAATTATTCTCAGTCCCCGGCTGTGTTGTGGACAGATTGAGATTTAAAAGGCAAGGGGACCTGAGGATGGTCTTCACCTTCGGGATATGCAGTCCCTTGCACTATGGCATGGCCTACTGCTGTTTGATTACAGCCATGCCTCCTGTCCCAAGAAGAAGGGAAACTGCTGGGAAAAAGTTGTTGATATGTGCTTACACCCTGAGTGAAATATTGATGGACTTTGGGGCTCCAAGGACACTAGGGTGTTTAGCTAGATACGTAGATTAAGCTGTGACATAAAGGGCAAGTTCTTACCTTAAACTTAATAATGGACTAAACAAAAAAAAAAAATACTATACAAACACACAAGGACTGTTTTCTGGATATATTGACCACCAGGTGGCGTGAGAGTGCAAACTTGAGTGAATCTTGGATCACATTATGTATAATGTTTAATATGAACTGCTAAGTTTTTTCTAGGATTGTCATGAGAAAGGGGTGGCAACCTCAAGGGGGAGGGGCCCCATTTCATCTGTACATGTGCTTAGATATTGTCCTGTTTACCATATATATGGATTAAGATGTGTCATAATGTATTTGCACTGCTTCGCAGCTCTCGGTTGAGGGTAATTAACATTCACTTATGTATGTACTGCACTGTGTTATTGTAGAAGTAGAATGTGTTTCTATGGTGTCTATTTCTTCTCCTTCAGGTGTTCCTGCACGCATTACGTCTTTCTTGGCTAAGGTCAGACAGTGATTTCAGCTTGCATAACCATGCTAATATCTTCTATTTTTCCAGGTGTATATAGTAGATAGTTGTTTGGTTGGTACGCCACATGTAAAACTGTATATATCGTCTGCTATTTATCTGCCCTTGTGTGAACTGCCACTTGCCTATGTACATATGTTATGTATACTTATTTCATGTGGTGAGCCACATGTATTGTTACTTTGTTTATCTTTCCCTGTTACCCCACCTATTCCAGTTTTTGCCAGGACATCCACTCTCAGGCTTGAGAGTTCAATTTTTTTTTCTTTGCAAACTCTGAGACGTAGGTTCCTAGGCAGGGGGGGGTATAGCACCCTGCTATTTAGACAGGGTTGATAACAAATTTAGTTTTCAAGGTAGTAATTGTCCTGGCTGATTAAGATCCACTAATTCCTCCCTAAATTCTGGAATTGCTGCACCTTTTCTCTTCTGTCACTAGGTGGCACTGTGGCTGGTGACATTAGATTGACAAGGGCTTAGCAAGGTCATATCATGAATGAATGTGGTGTCTCAGCCAATTGGGGGGGGGGGGAGTATTTTAGTCCCTTGGCATGCTGGGAGAACTTATTTATTTGGGTGGAGTCAGGTGATCAGTGTTCTGTGCCACTTGGATGGATGGCTGTCTGAATGGACGTGTGTTATGTCCCCCCAGGTTGCTAGGCCGGAAGCTTGAGGCCTATCCCGGGGACACCTGGCTGCTAGGCTGCCTGAGGCCTATCCAGGAGCAGGAGAAGCAGTATAGGGTTGGGACTGCAGGATTGGAGCCCAACCAAGTTGCAAAGGTTCAGCCAGACGGGGAACAAGCTGTGGTCGGAGGTAGAGGGGAAGCTGTCGCTACTAAGGGACAATCCGCCTTGTTACTGCAGACTATTGTGAGTAAGCTGAAGCAAGTACCAGAGCAGTCTTCTCCCCAGCCGGGGACGGAAAGCATCAGCAAGTACCAAGTTATGTACACATGAGTTGATTCATTAATATTTTTTGCACTTATCACATTTTTTTGGTATATTTGCACATATCATTACATTGTGTACCACTTATCACTCATTTTTGGAATACATACTCCTAAGGTGCCCCCGGGGGTCTTTTGTATTCCTCATAGCGCTGCATGTTTTTATTTTCTATCTGTATACAGCAGGATAGCTGTGAAAAAGCTCAGGAGATCCAGTGATGACTGGGATCTGGAAGTCTAGTGAGAGACTGGGAGCTCAGTGAGTGAAGATCTACAGTGGGATACTGTGAGATAAGAGAAGGACTATTCTGTGTTACCAAGAGTTATGTACAACTACCATTAGTGACTGTTGCAAGGTTAGTTGCCATAGGAGACAGCGGTCCTACCTATGTAGAAGTGTTATCCAGCTGGAGGCCTTCCACTGTATAGCTGTCTACCTATAGTCTGTCAGAGTCTGAAAATTATCATTGCATCTACTTAAGGGTGTCCTGGTCCTAATAGTTCTTGTTAAGAGATAATAAATCTCTTGTTCGCATTCAAAAAGTAACTGGCGCCCATCATTTCATCTTGCATTACACCCACCGTGCTTGGTAACCCACTCTACAAGGAAGGATGTCAGCTCTCCCTAACCCTTTAGGTCACCATTATGCCTCTGGGGCCCCAAGACCTTGCTATATGTCCTTCGACTAGAAATACAAATTACAAGGAAGAATGGGACAATGTCATGTTTTCCTGTAGAAGGGAAGAAATTCTTTGTGTCAGTCAATTCCCCAGTTAGCAATGTGCCAAGCACTTAATACAATCTGTGTGGCCATAGTGAGCCGTCACTCATTGATTGGCAAGTTTAGAAGCCTGGTTACAATCTATATATTGGACATACAGTACTTCGTACTGTTTAATAAACTAAATGAAGTCATTGAGTAACTGTCTTTAGGTTTCGTATACTAAAGTTTCAATCTGGATAAAAAAGGCCAATTATGTACCTTTTATTTCAATCTGAATATGGCAATAGTTGTTTGTTTTCAGTATTTAAATCCATCCCAAGGAGCTTGCAGCCTAATGTCCCTACCACACTCACCAACACTAGGGTCATTTAGGAAGACAATAAATTGTCGCCATGTTTTTGAATGTAAGAGGGAGTCTGAGAGAAGCCACACGGGGAGTATTCACACTCCATGCAGTTATTCTTCCTGGTGAGAGTTAAGCCAGGGCTGTTAGGCAAGAGTTCTAACTACTTAGCCTCCATGTTACCCAACACTTGCTTGCCAGACAAGCTGTGATACAAGCCACCAACTTCCAATGCTAATTACAGGCAAGGTTTAAGATCTAGTATGTGCCTCTGGGTCTGGGCAGCTTTCCAGTCAAATACGTATCAAATTCCATCTAAATTGTTAAACATTAGCAAACACTGTGAACATATGTTAATGTGTTTTTAAATGCCATAAAGGTTGTTTACACCAAGGGGTGCGCGGTATGGTGGGTATGGTGTGTGTTGTGCACCCATGCTGCGATATGTTGTAACAATTTACCACAGTGTTTCAATTTAACTTTACAACTTCATGCACTGCAACATGCTGCTGTGCATTGCATTGCATTGCATTGCATAAAAATGCAGATATGCTGTACATTAATGCAAAGCGCACCAATGTACCTTCACGGTGTGAACAGTGAACACAGAGAACATTTTTCCTGCCAGTGTCCTTGCATTGAGCCTGCACTGATCTAGTTCAGTGGTCTCCAAACTGTGGCCCCTGGGCCAGGTGCGGCCCAATGCTTGCCTTTATCTGGCCCTTGGAGTACTATTTCTTCCACTAATACCAATGATGGGGCACTTTTCCTCCCAATGACACCAATGATGGGGCACTATTCCTCCCACTGACACCCAGAATGAAGGCACTACTCTTCCCACTGACACCAATGATAAGAGAATATTCCTGCCACTGACACCCAGAATGAAGGCACTACTCTTCCCACTGACACCAATGATAAGAGAATATTCCTTCCACTGACACCCAACATGAAGGCACTATTTCTGCCACTGACACCAATAACGAAGTGGGATTATTCCTCCCACTGACCTCAATGTTAAGGGACTATTCCTCCCACTGGCACCAATGATAAGGGAATATTCTCCCACTGACACCCACAAAGAAGGGACTATTCTTCCCACTGACACCCACAATAAAGGGACTATTCTTCCGACTAACACCAATGATAAAGGAATATTCCTCCCACTGACACCAACAATGAAGGGACTATTCCTCCCACTGTCACCAATAATGAAGGGACTATTCCTCCTACTGACCTCAATGATAAGGGACTATTCCTCCCACTGACACCAACAATGAAGGGACTATTCCTCCCACTGACACCAATAATGAAGGGACTATTCCTCCCACTGACCTCAATGATAAAGGACTATTCTTCCCACTGACACCAATGATAAGGGACTATTCCTCCCACTGACACCAACAATGAAAGGACTATTTCTCTCACTGACACCAACAATGAAGGGACTATTACTCTGACTGACACCAATAATGAAGCGACTATTCCTCCCACTGACACCAACAATGAAGGGACTATTCCTCCCACTGGCACCAACAATGAAGGGACTATTCCTCCCACTGACACCAATAATGAAGGGACTATTCCTCCCACTGACCTCAATGATAAGGGAATATTCCTCCCACTGACACCCAAAATGAAGGGACTATTCCTCCCACTTACACCAACAATGAAGGGACTATTCCTCCAACTGATACCAATAATAAAGGAACTATTCCTCCCACTGACACTAACAATGAAGGGACTATTCCTGCCACTGACATCAATAATGAAGGGACTATTCTTCCCACTGACACCAAAAATGAGGGGACTATTCCTCCCACTGACACCAATAATGAAGGGAATATTCCTCCCACTGACACCAACAATGAAGGGACTATTCCTCCCACTGACACCAATAATGAAAGGACTATTCCTCCCACTGACCTCAATGATAAGGGAATATTCCTCCCACTGATACCCACAATGAAGGGACTATTCTTCCCACTGACACCAATGATAAGGGAATAAACCTCCCACTGACACCCAAAATGAAGGGACTATTCCTCCCACTGACACCAGCAATGAAGGGACTATTCTTCCCACTGACACCAATGATAAGGGAATAAACCTCCCACTGACACCCAAAATGAAGGGACTATTCCTCCCACTGACACCAACAATGAAGGGACTATTCCTCCCACTGACACGAACAATGAAGGGACTAGTTCACCTGACACTAATGGTGGGGCACTATCCTTCTCACTGGCACCAACAATGAAGGGACTATTCCTCCCACTGACACCAAGTTGAAAGGAACTAGTCCTCCTGACACTAATGATGGGGCATTATTCTTCCCACTGACAAAAAAGATGGGACACTATTCCTTTCACTGACACCATTTTCTACTCCCACTGGCCACAGTCCAGCAGTAAACTGGCTCTTTGATTAAAAAATGTGGAGACCCCTGATCTAGCTGATCATCGCAGATCTATGCCCTTGGTTTAAACTAGCCCTAAAGCTGATCTCCATCCTCCTCTATCCCTTTCCCACCCCCAAAAAAGTGAAAAAACTACAGGATGGGTTGCTCAAGGTGGGCTTTAATTAGATTCGTTTAGTTTTGATTCGTTATTTAACTAAATTTGTTTAGTTAAATTTGTTGCATTTCGTGATATTTGTTTTTGGGATTCATTTTGTTTCAATTTGAATTCGAAAAAATTCGACCAAATTTGAAAAAAATTTGAACAAATTCGAAAAAAATAGACTGCATTCGATAAAAATCTACCGAATTAAAAAAAGACGATCAAATTCGAAAAAAATTCTACCGCAATTGAAAAAATGAACCGAAGTTGAAAAAGTAAATTATATATAGCCATTTTCCGAAATTCAAAATTCATAGAAAATAATAGCATCGGAAAACAATAGAACAGAAAAAAATGATATATTCTATTCTAATCTTTCTATTCAAATTCAAATTCATTCTGTAACAAATTCGAATTTCGGAAGATGGTTATATATATGTATATATATATATATATATATATATATATATATATATATATATATATATATATATATATATATAAAACCATCTTCCGAAATATATAATTATATAATATATTTTTTCTATTCTGTTCTATTGTTTTTTTCTATTCTAGTCTTTTCTATTTGAATTTGATTTCATTCTATATATATATATATATATATATATATATATATATATATATATATATATATATATATATATATATATATATACAGTGCCTTGCGAAAGTATTCGGCCCCCTTGAACTTTTCAACCTTTTGCCACTTTTCAGGCTTCAAACATAAAGATATAACATTTTACATTTTTGTGAAGAATCACCAACAAGTGGGACACAATTGTGAAGTGGAACGAAGTCTATTGGATATTTTAAACTTTTTTAGCAAATAAAAAACTGAAAAGTGGTGCGTGCAAAATTATTCGGCCCCTTTACTTTCAGTGCAGCAAACTCACTCTAGAAGTTCAGCGAGGATCTCTGAATGATCCAATGTTGTCCTAAATGACTGATGGTGATAAATAGAATCCACCTGTGTGTAATCAAGTCTCTGTATAAACGCACCTGCCCTGTGATAGTCTCAGGGTTCTGTTGAAAGCGCAGAGAGCACATCAAGACCAAGGAACACACCAGGCAGGTCCGTAATACTGTTGTGGAGAAGTTTAAAGCCGGATTTGGATACAAAAAGATTTCCCAAGCTTTAAACATCCCAAGGAGCACTGTGCAAGAGGTCATTTTGAAATGGAAGGAGTATCAGACCACTGCAAATCTACCAAGACCTGGCCGTCCCTCTAAACTTTCAGCTCAGACAAGGAGAAGACTGATCAGAGATGCAGCCAAGAGGCCCATGATCTCTCTGGATGAACTGCAGAGAACTACAGCTGAGGTGGGAGAGTCTGTCCATAGGACAACAATCAGTCGTACACTGAACAAATCTGGCCTTTATGGAAGAGTGGCAAGAAGAAAGCCATTTCTCAAAGATATCCATAAAAAGTCTCGTCTAAAGTTTGCCACAAGCCACCTGGGAGACACACCAAACATGTGGAAGAAGGTGCTCTGGTCAGATGAAACCAAAATCGAACTTTTTGCCCACAATGCAAAACGATATGTTTGGCGTAAAAACAACACAGCTCATCACCCTCAACACACCATCCCCACTGTCAAACATGGTGGTGGCAGCATCATGGTTGGGGCCTGCTTTTCTTCAGCAGGGACAGGGAAGATGGCTAAAATTGAGGGGAAGATGGATGCAGCCAAATACAGGACCATTCTGGATGAAAACCTTTTGGAGTCTGCAAAAGACCTGAAACTGGGACGGAGATTTATCTTTCAATAAGACAATGATCCCAAACATACAGCAAAATCTATAAAGGAATGGTTCACAAATAAACATATCCAGGTGTTAGAATGGCCAAGTCAAAGTCCAGACCTGAATCCAATCGAGAATCTGTGAAAAGAGCTGAAAACTGCTGTTTACAAACGCTCTCCATCCAACCTCACTGAGCTCGAGCTGTTTTGCAAGGAAGAATGGGCAAGAATTTCAGTCTCTCGATGTGCAAAACTGATAGAGACATACCCCAAGCGACTTGCAGCTGTAATCGCAGCAAAAGGTGGCTCTACAAAGTATTGACTCAAGGGGGCCGAATAATTTTGCACGCCCCACTTTTCATTTTTTTATTCGCTAAAAAAGTTTCAAAAATCCAATAGATTTCGTTCCACTTCACAATTGTGTCCCACTTGTTGGTGATTCTTCACAAAAAATAAAATTTTCATATCTTTATGTTTGAAGCCTTAAATGTGGCAAAAGGTTGAAAAGTTCAAGGGGGCCGAATACTTTCGCAAGGCACTGTATATATATATATATATATATATATATATATATATATATATATATATATATATATATATACACAGTGGTGTGAAAAAGTGTTTGCCCCCTTCCTCATTTCCTGTTCCTTTGCATGTTTGTCACACTTAAGTGTTTCGGAACATCAAACCAATTTAAACAATAGTCAAGGACAACACAAGTAAACACAAAATGCAATTTGTAAATGAAGGTGTTTATTATTAAAGGTGAAAAAAAATCCAAACCATCATGGCCCTGTGTGAAAAAGTGATTGCCCCCTAAACCTAATAACTGGTTGGGCCACCCTTAGCAGCAACAACTGCAACCAAGCGTTTGCGATAACGTGCAATGAGGCTTTTACAGCGTCCTGGAGGAATTTTGGCCCACTCATCTTTGCAGAATTGTCCTAATTCAGTTACATTAGAGGGTTTTCGAGCATGAACAGCCTTTTTAAGGTCATACCACAACATCTCAATAGGATTCAGGTCAGGACGTTGGCTAGGCCACTCCAAAGTCTTCATTTTGTTTTTCTTCAGCCATTCGGTGGTGGACTTGCTGGTGTGTTTAGGATCATTGTCCTGCTGCAGAACCCAAGTTCGTTTCAGCTTGAGAACAGATGGTCGGACATTCTCCTTCAGGATCTCTTGGTAGACAGCAGAATTCATAGTTCCTTTTATCACGGCAAGTCTTCCAGGTCCTGAAGCAGCAAAACAGCCCCAGACCATCACACTACCACCACCATATTTTACTGTTGGTATAATGTTATTTTTATGAAATGCAGTGTTCCTTCTACGCCAGATATACTTGGACACACACCTTCCAAAGAGTTCCACTTTTGTCTCATCGGTCCACAGAATGTTGTCCCAAAAGTCTTGGGGATTATAAAGATGTGTTGTGGAGAAATTGAGACGAGCTTTGATGTTCTTTTTGCTCAGCAGTGGTTTTCTCCTTGGAACTCTGCCATGCAGGCCATTTTTGCCCAGTCTTTTCCTGATGGTGGAGGCATGAACGCTGACCTTAACTGAGGCAAGTGAGGCCTGCAGTTCCTTGGACGTTGTTGTGGGGTCTTTTGTGACCTTTTGGATGAGTCGTCGCTGCGCTCTTGGGGTAATTTTGGGCGACCGGCCACTCCTGGGAAGGTTCACCACTGTTCCATGTCTTCGCCATTTGTGGATAATGGCTCTCACTGTGGTTCGCTGGATTCCCAAAGCTTTGTAAATGGCTTTATAACCCTTTCCAGACTGATAGATCTCAATTACTTTCTTTCTCAATTGTTCCTGAATTTCTTTGGGTCTCGGCATGATGTGTAGCTTTTAAGGATCTTCTGGTGGACCTTACTGTGTCAAGCAGCTCCTATTTAAGTGATGCCTTGATTGTGAACAGGTGTGGCAATAATCAGGCCTGGGTGTGGCTAGAGAAATTGAACTCAGGTGTGGACAACCACAGTTATAGTATGTTTTAACAAGGGGGGCAATCACTTTTTCACACAGGGCCATGATGGTTTGGATTTTTTTTCACCTTTAATAATAAACACCTTCATTTACAAATTGCATTTTGTGTTTACTTGTGTTGTCCTTGACTATTGTTTAAATTGGTTTGATGTTCCGAAACACTTAAGTGTGACAAACATGCAAAGGAACAGGAAATGAGGAAGGGGGCAAACATTTTTCACACCACTGTATATATATATATATATATATATATATATATATATATATATATATATATATATATAACCATTTTCCGAAATTCTAATTCGAAAAAAAAAGATTAGAATACAATAGAAAATAATAGAAATAATAGACTAGAAAAACAATAGAAGAGAATAGATTAAAATATGATATATATTTTATTCTATTCTGTTCTATTGTTTTTCTATTTTATTCTTTTCTATTATTCTCTATTCTAATATTTTCTATTCAAATTCAAATTCATTCTATACGAAATTCGAATTTCAGAAGCCATCTTCTGAAATTCAAATTTTGTATAGAATGAATCAAATTCGAATAGAAAAAATTAGAATAGAAAAGAAAATAGAAAAGAATAGCATAGAAAAACAATAGAACAGAATAGAAAAAAATATAATATATTCTATTCTAATCATTTCTATTCAAATTCCAATTCATTCTGTACCAAATTTGAATTTCAGAAGCCATCTTCCGAAATTCGAATTTTGTATAGAATTAAATTGAATTTGAATAGAAAAGATTAGAATAGAAAAGAACAGCAAAGAAAAACAATGGAACAGAATAGAAAAAAAATATTATATTTTATTCTGTTCTGTTCTATTGTTTTTCTATTATTTTCTATTATTTTAGTTTCCATTGTTTTTAATTATTTTCCAATCTATTCTCGAATTCGAAATCAGAAGATGGTCATGTTCCATTTTATTTTATTACATTCTGTTAAATTCTGTTCTATTCATTACTATTCTTTTATGTTTATTCTATTGCTTTATTATTTCATATTCTATTTTATTGTATTATTTTTTTAGAAAATCAATGTCTATTTCATTTGCTTTTTTTTATCAATTTGAATCGTTATTTCGGGTTCGTTTAAAATTCGTTACTATTGTAATTCAGAAATTCGGATGCATCGGAATTTCCGAATAATGAAAAATTTGTCAGAATTTTGATTCGGAACAAAACATAATGCATAGGTCTAGCTTTAATATGCACTTCTGGTTTGTTATTACAGGTGTAGACTTGCATATAATTATCTTTTTCCACTACCCTGCTGCTGCATTTAGTTGCCAACCTATGAGTCACTAGAATCATATTCTGCAGAGGGTTGTGGACTCCCCATGTGACAGTGCAGCTACAGTGATACTACATAGAGTGAGTCACATACTGTTTCATAACCGGAAATTTCAGATGGCTCTAAATGAAGCAGCGGGAGTGGAGGGGTTAGAGGTAGAGAAGAGGAAGTCGAAGTCACGTGGCGTGACGTAACGCGTAGGACACCAGAGGCAATAGAGACACTGGAACAGACGCATAGGTACGAGCGCGGCGCTCGTTTTTACAATGTACTACTGACACTAAGAAAATGTGAGTTTTTTACCTGTTTTACTTGAATAAACGCCAATACTTTTTGCAACATACTGCACCATGGTAGGCCTCTTTTATCTTCTTTCTAATACACTGAGTACCTGCCTGAGTGATTCAAGTTACTGACGCGGAAAGCGGAAAGGCAAAGAAAGGACCCCCCCCCCCGTCCTCCTGGCTTCATCCCATAGGAACGCCTAGGAAAAGGTCCATCCGGAGGGATCCATTCCTTCAAATTTTACAACATGCTGTATACCTTACAGCAGTAAGGTAACCATTCATTTTAGCCACAGGTGTCAGTGACACTGAAGACCTTTAGCACATCACTTAAAGGCACAGTACCACCGAATATTAAGATAGCAGCACAAAGTGTCCTTGTGAAACACTTCCACACTTCCACTACTGTTGCACATTGGACCAAGAAATAGACATCCAAAATTTGCACTAAGAGACTTGTTACACTTATTTTACTTTAAGATATATTATATTTTTTTATATATATATATTTTTTATATATTTTTTCATATTTTTTATATTTTCTCCTATTTCTTCTATTTTTTTTATTTATATATATATATAATCTTGTTTATTGATAGCTTCTTGATGAAATAAGTACTGTATGAATTATTTATATATCTCGCACAATTATCACAGATCACTTACCCACTGATTTTTTTTTATGCAATTTTGCACATATTGGATATACATTCCATATATAATTTTTAAGATTCTTTGCACTCTTGATATTTTAATGGTGAATATTTATGTCCTTTTTTAACGTACTTACGTATTTATGCAATTTTCTTTGGCATACGATATCCACATATTTGCACTTTATGTTTGTAATATATGTCTTTTTAGTTATTATCACTAGTTGATAATTTCACATATAGGATAACATAGAATTATATATAAGGAGCGCAACACCATCCCTCATAATTTTGTTTACTTACACATTTGGACACGAGTTTGGTCCCTACGGTGTACGCAGCACCTTTTTTATCTTCTTTTAGTATATTGTCACCTATTTCCGTTTAGCGCAGGAGTACCCACTCTACAGAGAAGAGGTATGCATATGCTGAATTGTATATGAAGTGTTTTGCTATCTGTGGCCCATTGGTAAATTTTCCTTAACTTTCTGTCCCAAAGACGCATCAGGAACTGAGTTTTGGCTTGTTAGGGATATTCTGATTGGATATTCTGCTCTCAGTGTTGAGCTGTTATGAACAATAAAGCACAAAAGAACCTACACCACAGAAGCATGCAAGAAAAAAAGAGTGACGAACTATACGAGCACTGCTGAGAGTAAATCCAAATATTGTGTCAACAAACCGTCAAATCTTGTTCACTTTATTGAAAAAAATAGCACTTGTTCCAAAGAGCACATTACTATATAGAGTACACTACACAGCACACAAAAACACAATCATTTTTTTTTTAAATGACCCAAACATCCTCATCTATCAATAAAATACAAACTGAACTGACCAGCTAAAAAGAGCTCACATTGAGTCTGTGACCCGATAAATAAATACAGATCATGTCATTTTTTATAATTATAATTATATGGAAAGCGATAGACATATTGCCAGACTTTCTCAACCTTTTTACCCCAGTGTAACCCCTAGACCAACTTTGAGGTCTTGGGAACCCTTGTTAAAACCAATTAATGGGTGGTTAATGGGGAGACTGCGAGCGAAGGCCTGACTCGCAGTCTCCGCTCAAATTCATCCCAAAGGTGTTCCGTCGGGTTGAAGTCAGGACTCTGTTCCTCCACCCCAAATTCGCTCATCCATGAGGTTATGGACCTTGCACTTGTTTTTCAGGGGTCGGGCTTGTCCCCTTAGTTCCAGTGAAGAGAACTCTTAAGGCGTCAGCATACCAAAGTATTTCTGGACAATTTCATGCTCCCTACTTTGTGAGAACAGTTTTGGATGGCCCCTTCCTGTTCCAACATGACTGCGCACCAGTGCACAAAGCAAGGTCCATAAAGACAAGGATGAGTGAGGTTGGGGTGGAGGAACTTGACTGGCCTGAGTCCTGACCTCAACCCGATAGAACACTTTTGAGATAAAATAACAGCAGAGACTGCGAGAGAGGCCTTCTCGTCCAACATCAGTGCTTGATCTCACTTATGCGCTTCTGGAAGAATGGTCTAACATTCCCATAGACACACTCCTAAACCTTGTGGACAGCCTTCCCAGAAGTTTTGAAGCTGTTATAGCTGCAAAGGGTGGGACTCAATATTGAACCCTACGGACTAAGACTAGGATGCCAATAAAGTTAATGAGCGTGTAAAGGCAGGCATCCCAATACTTTTGGTAATACAGTGTATTTTAACAAGTGCATTAAAGCATACATGAACAAGTGTAAATGGTCCTAGATGTTAACAGGTGGCAAGATAGATGTCTATTCATTACTAAGGAAGGACAACTTTAAGTATATTATCATCCAGATACAGTATATTACTATGCAGTGTGTTAGAGTCTAATCAATATGTCAGCTCTGACATGGAGTACTCACCGGCACTAACAACAAATGTTTCTAATATTTAGTAAAGATTATTCAGATAATAATTGATCATTACTGGAATATGATCTCACAAAACAGTTCACTAAAGCTTACAAATGTGACTTTTTAGAATGTTCCTATTTAATGAGGCATTTATGTTATACTACAGAAGGAAGGACTCTAATACTATAGGAGCATTTGTTTTATTACACTACAAAAAGAAAACTCTAAATGATGCATGTTCATAGGTGTGCCCACGGGGTGTGCCGGGTGTGCCCAGGTACACCCTAATCATCCCTGTGCACACCTTTTATTAGTACTGACTAGCTGCAAAATGTCTGTACTGTCCCTGTGTAACTCAGTCACCACCACCGGGGTCGGGTTCAGCCTGCAAAAACACCTGTGCTGCGAATGGGAGGATTGAGCCCAGAATTAGGACCACAGCTGCGGACTGCGGTGTAACCCAGCCACGTTTGCCGATGCAGCTTCTATAGTTCTGGCTGCAGGTCCGCAGGTGCCGGCGGAGTGATATACATCTGCACTCTGCCCCCCTCCGGCCTCTCTCTTCCTTAGAATCAGTGGACTAGCGGAGCCTGGAGAGCGGCAGATGAGTGGCTGCAGCCAGCTAGATCGAGGTGAGTGAGACAGTAGCAGGGCACCTGGGCAGGCAATGGGCAAATGATGCACCAAAAAAAAAAAAAAAAACAATCCATATGAATCTTACCCTGGCTTGTCACTATGTGTATATATATATAGTATTGTACTATATTACATATAATACAATTCAAAACTATATGAACCCTGGCTTGTAAGCACAAAAGTGCGTATTTATATATATATACTACATGTGTTTATTATAAAAAAAAATCCCAAGTGTATATTAACCACTTCCCAAATGCCCACAGCCCCAATATATGGCGGACAGGAAGCAGTGCCGAATGTGGGTTAACATACCTGTACGTCAGCCCACACTGGCAGCCAGTGTTCAACATTTTTGAGGGGTGCAAACAAACTGAAAAAAGAAACAATTGCAGCCTCTGTGCCCATCAAACATAGCTACTGTGCCCATCAATTGCGGCCACTGTGCCATCAAACGCATTCACTGTGTCATCAAACGCATCCACTGTGCCCATCAAACGCAGCCACTGTGCCCATCAAACACAGCCACTGTGCCATCAAACGCAGCCACTGTGCCCATTAAACGCAGCCACTGTGCCCATCAAACGCAGCCACTTTGCATCAATTGCCGCCACTGTGCCATCAAATGCAGCCTCTGTGCCCATCAAACGCAGCCACTGTACCCATAAATTGCCATCACTGTGCCAAACACGGCTACTGTACCCATCAATTGCTGCCAGTGTGCCCATCAATTGCTGCCACTATGCCCATCAATTGCCACCACTGTGCCCATTAATTGCCGCCAGTGTGCCCATCAATTGTTGCTACTGTGCCCATCAATTGCTGCCAGTATGCCCATCAATTGCTGACACTGTGCCCATCAATAAAAAATATGTGCATTTATTATTTTTTCTTGCAGAAGTCTGTAAAGCATTGCACCAGCGATCAGCAGATCACTGATGCCATGCAGGTCTCATTTACACTGTGGGTGCGTGTAAAGGCAGGCGTCCCAATACTTTTAGTAATATAGTGTAAATATAAATATATATATATATATATATATATATATATATATATATATACATACACGCATGTGTGTTTGAGCTTTGGGGTGCACACCTTAATGCATAAGGCTGCGCACGGCTATGTGCATGTTTTTTGTACAATAGGGCATTTGTGTTATTATACTAAAGAAGGAAGAATTATAAATAGTATGTTATTCTTCTACTATAAATGCATTTGCGTAATTACACTACAGAAGGAAAAGCCCTACTCATTGCATGTTTATTTTACTTTGGAGGCATTTTACATGGATCATAACATTATGACCACCCACCACAACCTGTAGAGGCTGGACTCCACTAAACCTCTGGAGCTGTAGTATCTGGTAAAAGCTAGTAGCAGATCCTTAAGTCCTGTTATGCCACGTACACATGACCTCACTTTCTGGCAGAAAAGGTCAGACAGTCTTCCCGACGGACTTTCAATGGAGTTACGACAGCCTTTCGAACAAACGGACTTGCCCACACACGAACGGACTAAAGTTTTTTCATTTTGAACATGATGACGTAAGATGGGACTAGAAAAGGAAGTTCAATAGCCAGTAGCCAATAGCTGCCCTTGTGTTGTATTTGGTCTGTCGGTGTTCCCAATAGGAATTGAGTATAGATTTGAAACGTTCTATTTCTAGGTCCGTCTGAATTTTTAATATAAAAATGATTTGACAATCCCACATACGATCAGACTATCCAACGGAATGATTTCTCATCGGACCTATTCTACAGGAAAATCCGGTCGTGTGTACGCGGCTAAGTTGTGAGTTGGGACTCCCATGGATTGGACTTGTTTTTCCAGCACATCTCATAGATACTTGGTTTGATTGAGATATGTAGAACGTGGATGCTAAGTCAACACCTCAAACTCATTGTGTTCCTCAAATCATTTTTAAATTCATCAGACCAGGCCACCTTCTTCCATTGCTCTGTGGTCCAGTTATGATGCTTACATGCCCATTGTAGGTGCTTTTGGATGAGGACACAGATCAGCATGGGCACGCTGACCAGTCTGTGGCTACACAACCCCATTTACAACAATCTGCAATATACTGTGTGTTCTGACACCTTTTTATCAGAACCATCATTAACCTTTTCAGCAATTTGAGTTATAGTAGCTCTTCTATTGGATTGGCCAGCCTTTATTACTTACGTGCATCAAAGAGCTTTGACCGCCCATCACCATGTCGCCTGTTCACCAGTTTTGCTTCTGCAGAAAATTTTTGGTAGATCCCCCTTGACCACTGCAGACTGGGAACATCCCACAAAAGCTGTGGTGTTGGAGATGTTCTTAACCAGTTGTCTAGCCATTACAGTTTGGCCCTTGTCAAAGTCTCTCAAATCCTTACCCTTGCCAAATTTTCCCAGCTTTCAACACATCAACTTCAAGGACAACATGTTCACTTCCTGCCAAATATATCTCACCCACTTTCAGATACTATTGTAACAAGATAATCTATGTTATTTACTTTACCTGTCAGTGATTATAATGTTATGGCTGATTGGTGAATGTTCTTGTACTGAAGAATGAAGAACTATAAACAATGTATTTTTTCTTCTACTATAGTTGTCTTTGCTTTATACTACAGAAGGAAACAGTGCACTAAAGAAGTGAAAACGTTACTCAATGCAGGTTTATTGTGCCATAGGG